>NW_028318957.1:0-600000 GCF_062004578.1 Staurois parvus
CTCCCTCCTTCTCTCTCTCCCCCCTCTCTCTCTCCCCTCTCCCTCCTTCTCTCTCTCCCCCCCTCTCTCTCTCCCCTCTCCCTCCTTCTCTCTCTCCCCCCCTCTCTCTCCCCTCTCCCTCCTTCTCTCTCCCCCCCCCTCTCTCTCTCCCCTCTCCCTCCTTCTCTCTCTCCCCCTCTCTCTCTCTCCCCTCTCCCTCCTTCTCTCTCTCCCCCCTCTCTCTCTCCCCTCTCCCTCCTTCTCTCTCTCCCCCCCCTCCTTTCCTTCCTCTCTCTCTTCTGTCCCTCTTTCTCTCATTTTGCACAAGATAAAAGTAATCTGGGGGCTAACAAGTCGCTGGATTACTTTTACAGGCGGCAGAATGGCGTCCCTCTTCCTCCTGCCACCGGCGCCTTTACCAGGCTCTACCATGCAGTCCTAATGCAAACAACGATCAGAATGATCTATGTCTGATTGCATGCATTAGGAGGCCAGAGAGATTTGGGGTCTAATAGACCCTAGATCTCTCCATAAACAAAAACTGTCATGGCCCATGTTATCACAAGGAAATTGTTCATCCCTTGTAATAGAAATAAAGTTGATCAAAAAAAAAAAAGTTAAAAGGTACAGTGCACAAAAATAATTTAAATAAATAAAATAGAAAAAAAATTAAAGCACCCCTGTTCCTCCATGCTCACATGCACATAGGTCCTTCACGCATATGTAAATGGAGATCGCACCACACCTGTGAGATACTGCCATGAATGTCAGAGTGAGAGTAAAAATTCTAGCACCAGATCTCCTGTGTAACTCTAAACTGGTAACTTGTAAAGGCTTTTAAAATGTTGCCGATGGAGATAAGTACCATAATTTGGCACCAAATGATATACCATGGCTGGCGTGGGACAAATTCAGATGGCAGGGGGCGCCCGAATTTAGTCTTTTGGGGGGCGCTCAATTTTAGTCTTGCCTAGGGCAGCACAAAAACCAAAATACATCACTGGCACTACCGCCTTAGGAGTTGCTGAGTTATTTTAGGGCTCCCTGTCTCTCTGGACCACACTCCAAAAGCCCAACCCCTGCTGACACCACGGTACTCATCTGACCCGAGTAGAGTATGACCAGAAAACAAACTCATACATGGATTGGAGTGAACTGGTATGTAGTTTACTATAAACTATAACTAGAAGTGTAATCCTTAGAAAAAAATGAAAGGAACACTTTGGAAACAAATCAGATCTCAATGGGGAAAAAAACAAGCTACAGAGGACTGAATTCAAAGACACCCCGAAACTTAAGTGAAAAAATGATGCAGCAGGTGTGTCCATTTTGCTTAAATTTCATTGTAGCAACTCAAAATGGTACTCCGTAGTTTGTATGGGTCCCGTGTGCTTGTATACATGCCTGAAAACATTACCTGGATTGACCGAAACATGACATCCCAGAGGTGTTCTATTAGAATTAGGTCAGGCGCGCGTGGGGGCCATTCAATGGTATCAATTCCTTCATCCTTCAGGAACTGCCTGCATACTCTCCACACATGAGGCTAGGCATTGTTGTGCACCAGGAGGAACCCAGGACCCACTTCACCAGTTTTGGGTCTGACAATGAGTCCAAGAATTTCATCCTGATACCTAATGGCAGTCAGGGTGCCATAGTCTACCCTGTAGAGGTCTGTGTGTCCCTCCATGGATATGCCTCCCCAGACCATTACTGACCCACCACCAAAACGCTCATGCTGAACCATGTTACAGGCAGCAGAACGTTCTCCAAGGCTTCTCCAGACCCTTTCACGTCTGTCACGTGCTCAGGGTGAACCTGCTCTCATCTGTGAAAAGCACAGGGCGCCAGTGGTGGATCTGCCAATTCTGGTGTTTAATGGCAAATGCCAATCCAGCTCTATGGTGCCGGGCAGTGAGCACAGGGCCCACTAGAGGAAGTCAGGCCACCCTCATGAAGTCTGTTTCTGATTGGTCAGAGACATTCCCACCAGTGACCTGCTGGAGGTCATTTTGTAGGGCTCTGGCAGTGCTCATCCTGTTCCTCCTTGACAAAGGAGCAGATACCATTCCTGCTGATGGGTTAAGGACCTTCTACGGCCCTGCCCAGCTCTCCTAGAGTGTCTCCTGGAATCTCCTTCATACTCTTGAGACTGTGCTGGGAGACACAGCAAACCTTCTGGCAATGGCACGTATTGATGTGCCATCCTGGAGGAGTTGGACTGCCTGTGCAACCTCTGTAGGGTCCAGGTATGGCCTCATGCTACCAGTAGTGTTACTGACCCTAGCCAAATGAAAAAGATGAGTAGGGAAAAAAATTCCGGTGGCCTTCACCTGTAAAACCATTCCTGTTTGGGGGTCGTTTCTTTGTTATCCATCTAGTGCATCTGTTAATTTCATTAACACCAAAGCAGCTGAAACAGATTAACAACCTCCTCTGCTACTTACCTGACCAGATCAATATCCCAGGAGTTTCACTGACTTGATGCTAGACTCTGATCACAATGTCTTCCTTTCATTTTTATGGAGCAGTGTATTAAAAGATGAAAGCTGCACCATCCATTAACGTGACACCCCATCCCAAGTATTTACAGTTGTGGCCAAAATTATTCAACCCCCAATGCTGTAAAGGGGTTTAGGGACTATAGTGTACATTTGGAATTGTATTCAGAATCAAATCCTACAAGGACGTTGTAACTACCCAAATGCAACTAAAATGACATCAATTGTTTATGTAATACAGTAGTAAATGGTTCTTATGTGGTTTCTTCATTGCCACAATTATTCAACCCCTTAAAGACTACCACTCTGAAGAACAGAGGTTCATACAGGTGCTTTCCATCAGGTATTGAAAACACCTGTGGATGTCACCGAGCAGCAATCAAGCATAATAAGCACCAATTAGGCAGCTTTAAAATGACTGTGATACTCAGCTCCTTCTAGACATTTACTGGTGTGGTTACAAACATGGTGAAGGCAAGAGAATGGTCCAGGAAGACAAGAGAAGAGGTGATTTCTCTTCACAGGAAGGGCAATGGCTATAAGAAGATTGCAAAGATGTTAAACATACCAAGAGACACCTTAGGAAGCATCATTCGCAAATTCAAGGCAAAGGGCACTGTTGAAACGCTACCTGGTCGTGGCAGAAAGAAGATGCTGACTTCGACTGCTGTGCGCTACCTGAAGCGTAGAGTGGAGAGAAGTCCCCGTGTGACTGCTGAGGAACTGAGAAAAGATTTGTCAGATGTGGGTACAGAAGTTTCAGCCCAGACAATAAGACGCACACTGCGTAATGAAGGCCTCCGTGCCAGAACTCCCAGGCGTACCCCCTTGCTGTCTCCAAAGAATAAGAAGAGTCGACTGCAGTATGCCAAAAGCCATGTGGACAAACCACAAAAGTTGTGGGATAGTGTTCTGTGGACTGATGAAACAAAATTAGAACTGTTTGGGCCCATGGATCAACGCTATGTTTGGAGGAGGAAGAACAAGGCCTATGATGAAAAGAACACCTTGCCTACTGTGAAGCATGGTGGAGGGTCAATCATGCTTTGGGGCTGTTTTGCTTCTGCAGGTACAGGGAAGCTTCAGCGTGTGCAAGGTACCATGAATTCTCTTCAGTACCAGGAGATATTGGATGGAAACGTGATGCAGTCCGTCACACACCTGAGGCTTGGGAGACGTTGGACCTTTCAACAGGACAATGATCCCAAGCATACCTCCAAGTCCACTAGAGCATGGTTGCAGAGGAAAGGCTGGAACATTTTGGAGTGGCCATCGCAGTCACCAGACTTAAATCCGATTGAGAACCTCTGGTGGGACTTAAAGAAAGCAGTTGCAGTGCGCAAGCCTAAGAATGTGACTGAACTGGAGGCCTTTGCCCATGAAGAATGGGCGAAGATACCCGTAGATCGCTGCAAGACACTTGTGTCAAGCTATGCTTCACGTTTAAAAGCTGTTATAACTGTAAAAGGATGCTGTACTAAGTACTAAGATTGAATGTCACTTGGGGGTTGAATAAAACTGATAATGCTGTGAGCACAGAAAAGACATTTGTGGTTATTTCATTATAACTGTTATGTTATATTTGTCTGACCTACAAGTGCCTCTTTAATGTAAATGTAAGCAAGATGACTGAATGATCAAAAGCAATGTCAAACTGGCCAAAACACTCAATTTCAGTGGGGGTTGAATAATTTTGGCCACAACTGTATGTAACACAAACAGTGGTGAAAGTTCTATTAAATAGAGTTTTCCCTCTTATGAAATACCAAAATACATTCTACTAATATTTTATCTTTTGAACTACTGAAAAGAATTGTGTGCACATTTATAATAATAAAAATGTATCATTTTGAAAAATACATCAAAAGCCTTTCTGTAAAAAAAAAAAGAAGTATTCTTATACAGAGTTCCAGCTTTTCATATTACAAGCAGCTCCTCCTAATACAAATTTTTTTCCATAAATCATTCCACAGAACATCACATCATACATCATGTCACATACAAATGTGGAAAGGAGAAGAATGGAGGTCTTGGAGATTCTACAAATTTTTCAGGTCAGAATCTGTTAATCGGGGATTACCATAACTGGGGGATTTCTTGGTACATCAGAAATAAATCCACATAAAGGATGACACCAGGTCACTTCACATCCAATGTAAATGGTGCAGAGTGACCTAGAAGCCGGCAGTGTCACATATGACAGGACTGTCACTGATCAGGACATAGAGTATAAATCATGTCTGGGTTGCTATGACTAGTCACATCGCTGGTGTCACTGCTCAGCAGGAGGAAGAAGCACATTGATCTGTACCGGGCTGCCTTGATTATTATTTATTGATCCCTTTCACTAACTTAAAACAAATGCAGATCAGTAAAACAGAACATAATAATGTTACATTACTGTAATTTTCTTATTTTAATCCCTTGCCCTCCAGAAGATTTACTCCCCTTTCTGACCAGGCCATTTTTTTTGCGATACAACGCTGCGTTACTTTAACTGACAATTTCGCGGTCATGGAACACTGCACCCAAATAAAATGTATGCCCTTTTTTCACCACACAATGAAAATGTCTTTCAGTGTTCCTTGCCAGGTATCTCCGTCCGGGACCTGGTGATTGAAAGCTGTAGCTGCCAATGGCGCACAGGTAGAGCGGCGTGCGTGTGACCCCCTACCCAGAAATGCAAGATCACACACACACACACATATATATATATATATATGTGTGTGTGTGTGTGATTTTGCGCAGCCCTGCCTCCCTGTAGCAGTATTTGTGCTATAGGGCAGTCAGGAAGCGGTTAATAAATACAACAGCGATAAAGCTATAAAAGGGTAATTAAATTTCAGTGTAGGTTCTATAGAATTACCAGACCACTATAAAATAAAATGCATCATACATGAAATGATTGGCGTGTCCCCCATTATAGTCTAGTTACTGGCAGAAGTTCTGCTGAAGAATCCACTCCAGGCCACCACTGTCTAGGTCTCCACTGGGCAGATTCACCCCTCTTTCTGTCCTAGTGACTATTGTCAGCAAGAAAGAAAATGAGGGTAATTCCAACATTTTAGAGTTGAAAGCAATAAAGGAATGGGTTCTTTAGGATAAAGTCACAGGAAGTGATGAAATGCATCAGGGCAGGGCTTAGTGATGTCATCACGCCACCAGGAAGGAGCGACCTGGACGTTAAAGTTGGGTGATGCTATTATCTTCCTCTTAAAAGGGACATGTACCTTTATATGCAATACAGTCATTTTTAAGGTGGTGTGCTACTGTGGATTAGTGCATGAACACTGTAGGTGCAACTAATGAGGTTTTTTAACCCCTTCACGCCGGCCGCACATTTGCGTTACGAAAACACATATGTGCTGTCTGGTACTCACGGAAAGGTCCCAGTCTGCTCTTTCGATCGGGACCTTTCCCGATCATGTGACCACCGTGACGACGCATCACGGCGGTCACATGATCCCTAAACCCCGCCCCACCTCCCAGCTTCTGAAACTCTTAAAGGGTTGGGAGGCGCCGGCGGGAAGGGGTTAATAAATATTTAAGGGTTTTTTAAATAGGTGAACACTATGTGCAATTTCTATTTCTTTGGAGTAATTGTGGTGATGGAGAACTTGCTGGAGCTGTCTGGTAATAAAAAGATCCCTAAAGATATCTATCAAGAAAAGATAGCTGCTGGAACCCAGAAATAAGGTATTATAGCCAGGCATTGCACCCAAGACTAGATGACACCAGCTTAGATGCCAAACTGGAACTCTTTATTGAACAGAAAACACAGGATTTTATACACTTCACAAATGGGGCAATCCCCACATGAACAATAAAACAATTATTACATATTAGGATAAATATCCCACACTGATTAGATAATGATGTAAAGCTGACAACAGACTAATCCCATCATGCAGGAGCTTCCAAGAGGACTTGCCAACAGACACACAATAGGTGACTCAATTAACAATGGAATGCACACCTAGACTGCACACGATGGGAGAAAGACAGTAAAATACATAACATCTTAATAAACAGATTACATCAAGAGTCCTCAGCATCAGATTTGTTTTGAGCTGATTATATTAACATTTTCCTAGAGTCTCTGAGACTAGGAAGGGGGGAGGGGTTGAAGAAGTCAATGCTGGCTTGGGCACAGAGACCCTAAGTCTTTGTTTTGGGGAGACATGGACTTCAACCCAAAGTAAACTACTTCAAAGGTCCCCACAGGCACATACCTCCCAAAGAATAGAGCCCCCTCAGATGCAATGGTCAAGAGGCTAGCCTGCAGTCCCTTCCAAAAGTCCCTGTCCCAGTTGGGTCTGTCACAGACCCCTTAAAGGGGAAAGTTCATTGAGACCTGTATAAAGCTCAAAATTAAGGTGAGCACAGAGTGGATAGTGATGGGTTCATACAAAAAAAAAAAATCACATTGCTGCATGTGGAACACCCAGTAATTTGTCAGATTAAGATTTGGACTTTATGGACTATTGGTTTGATTTTCAGTAATATAGTGGCCGTGGGGATTTAGGTTAAATATACTGTATTGTTGTAAATGTAACGCAAACATTGTGTATATATGTATATATTGGTATCAGAATCACTTCATGTAGTATTATCATTTTTTATAAGAGCATAGCGGTCACAAGTTATCCTGCAGTTTCCTGTTTGTGTATTCTTACCTCCCTGTGGTAATGCTTTTCCTCCACCGATTCCTTTCAGATGTGTGGCTTGGCTGTGCCCACCTGCTAGGCTGTGGGGTTTTATTTCCTTCCCTTCCATCACTTCCTGGCCTGCCTCCTTTAAATGACTTTGAGTGTGGCATGGTTGTTGTTGCCAGAAGGGCTGGTCTGAGTATTTAAAAAACTGCAGATCTACTGGGATTTTCATGCACAACCATCTCTAGGGTTTACAGAGAATGGTCCGAAAAAGAGAAAATATCAAGTGAGCATCGGTTGTGTGGATGAAAATGCCTTGTTGATATCAGATTATAGATCCAGTTCACTTCTGGTCTGTTTTCTTTATTGCCAGTCAAGCCCTGATGAAGGGGGCACTTGGAGCCCCAAAACGCAGTGGCTACTACACAAATTAATCCTGACTTTTAATGGAATAAAGTTGTATCTGGACCTCTTAACAGTGGTGTGGTGCTTCAATTTCAACTCTTCTTACAATACCCTACAAGCCTTGGAGACTGTGTAGATCCCCTGGGATGTAGAGGGCACCTGCCCAGGAAACAGGTCATTTACACCAACATTAATGTCTTAAGATAACAATACCAGGGGAGAGTACCTGCACGTCCAGTGCTGACTTTCCTCAAGTGTTGATGTCAGAGGAGAATGGGCAGACTGGTTGCTGCGACATTCAGATGGTGGGGTCAGAATTTGGCGTAAACAAAGTCTCAGCCAATCCCTGGTCTGGAGGAGAATGGCCAGCAGGGGGCAGAGAGTGGTATATGAGGGTGAGAGCAGAGAGCAGAAAGGTATTTTGCCAGCTGGAGACTGACTCAGCTTGAAAGTGCTGTTAAACCTTCCAAGTCTTAGGAGAAGCCTTAAGAAGTCTTGGATGATTCTCACTCAGCGAGGAACCATAGAATCATTCCCAAAGTTGCAGAAACACCCAAGGCAACACCCAGAAGGGATCTTCCTGGGAAACTTCAAGCCAGAGTCAAACTGAAGCTGAGAGGGAGCCTTTAGATTGCCTGGAACACAGTGAGTAGGCCTTAAAGAACTGTTCCCCATTACCCCTTTCTTACAAGAAGGACTGTTCCAGATGTGCTGCCAAGGTGGTGCCTTAGAGGAGGTCTCCTGTGCTATTAGCTGTGTGATACCTTTTGTAGAGAAGTCTGTGCTACCTCGCTTAATTGCTTCAACATAATTCAAGTTATTTAGTTCTGGCCATCCCAAAGCTTTACCCAATCCCTATCCCAGCTCTACAAAATAAACAAATCAAACACTATTTGTCTGGTTACTGTCTGAGAGTGAGTGTGCACCTGGCTGAAAATACCCTTGCTCCATAAAGGTATCAGAACCTGGGATTAATATAGCAAGACCAATCCGGTCTGTGCACTACATACAGATGTTCAAAAGGATTGAAAGCTTGCCATAGTCATCGATTCATTACAATATATGGAGAAAGTGTGCGTATATCTGAAAAAAATCATAATGAAAAAGCCAATTTCTCTAGGATTTCTGAAAGGATCAACAGATATTTTTCTGTATTTGCAATGTGCTTAAGAGGCAAAACATGGGGAAAAATAGAGGTGTGGATATTTTTGAAAAAAAAATTGTCCAGGGACTAAATCAGTGTCCAAATCTACTTGTCCCTCATGACTATCCACTTGTCCAGATAAAAAAATACATTTTAACCAAAGCCTACCCCACCCTCACCTAACAGCCGCTGCCCTTCCCTCCTCCTACCACTCCATCCCCCACAGCCATTTCCTCCTGTACCTCTACCCCCTCCCTCCTAGATTGTAAGCTCGAAAGAGTAGGGCCCTCTTACCCCTCGTGTGCTGTTTGATGTTACTGTACTGTTTCATGTATTGTCCCCCCCTCTATTGTACAGCGCTGAGCAAACCCTTTGGCGCTATATAAACTCAATAAATAAATAAAATAAAACCATATTTAAATCTGAGTTGCTTTTAGGAATGTCTGGGGCTTTAAAAAAAAAAAAAAAAAAAGGAACTTTATGGAGACTTAAACGTTTAATATTTTTAACATTGCGATGTTTATCTCCTCCTCCTCTCCCTGCCTGTCTCCAGCACCGCACCCTGGGACTAGCAGGGAGGAGAGAGACCTTGCAGTGTAATGAGCATCGATTGGGTACTCATCAGGAATGGGGAGTGTCAGGCTGATCCTTTATCCCTTAAGTTAATTTTAGGACACAAAAAGTAATAAATTACCCAATTATTTTGTAAAATATAAAAAAGGTGAGGTTGCAACAAGTAAATAGATATCCAGCATGTCAAACCTTACATTTGCGTGTGCTTGTGAAATGGCGTAGCCTGTATTTGGGGTGTAACACGTAACATGTTATTATGCAGCAACCCCCTCATCCTTTGTGTCCCTCCTATAACAGGTAGGGGACAGAGCTCCTGATTGTGGGTGCAATGCTTTCAAGGCTCCAAAATGTGCATTTATTACTTTATTAAAAAGTGAACTGAGCCTTTAAAGCATTCATAGCTGATGAAAGATTGTAGTGGGCTTTATTGACATTTTTGTTGCAAAGTTGGCAGAGAGCTTGGATTTCTGTGCACTGGTATGGATTTGTGATACAGAGTGTTCCACAGAAGGAAATGGAGATTTTTATTTTACTTGCACTTATATTAAAGATAATATAAGAAATTAGTTTATAGGATTTATTTCCATATATTTATTTTTTTTAACAGGGTGGTAGATAAATTCAGTTCCTCAAATCTTTCCTCATAGCTGAGCTCCTCCATGCCTCTTATCAGTTTGGTTGCCCTTCTCTGTACTTCCTCCAGTTCCGCAATGTTCTTTTTGTGAATTGGTGCCCAAAACTGAACTGCATATTCCAGATGATTTGTACAGGGGTAAAATGATATGTCTCTTTGTGGAGTCTATTCCACTTTTATTACGAGAGAGGATTTTGCTCACTTCAGAAACCACAGCTTGATATTCCATGCCATTATTAAGCATGTGATCTACCAGAACCCCCAGATCCTTCTCCATTGACCCCCCCCCCAGTTGTCCCCCCCCCCCCTAGTATGTATGATGCATGCATATTCTTGGCCCCTAAGTGCAGAACCTTACATTTATCAGCCTTAAACCTAATTTGCCACATAGTTGCCCAATTACACAATGCATTGAGGTCGGCTTGTAAGTTGGAGACATCCTGTAAGGACGTCAATCCACAGCACAGCTTGTTGTCCTCTGCAAATAATGAAATGGTATTTTTAATCCCAGACCCTATATTGTTTATAAATATATTAAAAAGTAAGGGTCCCAACACTGAATTTGGGGTACACCACTAATAACACTGAACCTTGGGGTACACTACTAACACCCCTAGACCATTCAGAGTATGAATCATTAACCACTACTCTCTGAATACGATCTTTTAGCCAGTTTTCTATCCATTTACTGTACATACGGATTTTTCCAAGCCTGTAGACTTTACCTTACACATTTGCCGTGTGTGGGGAACTGTGTCAAACACTTTTGCAAAATCCAATTATACTCCGCCCTTCTGTCCAAATATACCACATCTACTGCCACCCCTCTGTCCAAGTATACCACATCCACCGCCACCCCTCTGTCCAAGTATACCACGTCCACCGCCATCCTTCTTTGTCTAGAGTCACCCACTCTAGATTATTTTGTAAAGGTTCTACATGCTCGGACCTGACCTTTTTACTAATAATATATTTGAAGAATTTTTTTGGGGGGGGGTTTCCTAATATCTTTTGCAATATGTTGTTCATTTTCAGTTTTTGCTGCTTTGATTTCCTTTTTTTTTTTTTTTTTTTAATCTTTATTTATATTATGAAATATGCTTAGTATCCCAAGCATAAATACAAATATAATAAGTGCTCAAAAACAAAAAACACACAAATAATAAATTCGTCCTTCGAAATATCAAAGTCATTCAAAATCAACCTCCAGGTGAAGACAGCCTCCAAAGTAATTTCTTGTCAGGGCAGGGCTGTGGAACGGACAGGTAGGCCTAGTGGCAGGGTAACGCACAGGCTGACGACAACCACCACCAACAGACTGAAGTCCCTCAGGGCGCGGAGTCTAAGTCCCAGGCTGCCCTTCA
The DNA here is from genome assembly GCF_062004578.1 of Staurois parvus. Lineage (NCBI taxonomy): Eukaryota > Metazoa > Chordata > Amphibia > Anura > Ranidae > Staurois > Staurois parvus. Next base: position 11,253 of record NW_028318957.1, read on the forward strand.
CCAGGGCCCCTGATGGTGGGGATGGACTTGACGCAACCAGGGACCAGGTCGCGGCCCCCGAGACACCCCAGCTGCGGTAATGGCCGCCGCCAATGGCGTGTAGCTGGTGAGAATGACAATAGCGTAGTCAGACAAGCCGGGTCAATAACAACAGGACAAAACAGTACAGAACAGTAGACAGAGAATCACAGGTCACGGGCCGGGTTCAGCAACGGAAGGTCAGATCAAAGGGAAACACAGAGAATGGTCTTAGTCACAAGCCGAGTCAGAATACCAGAAGAGTCACGAGCGTATACACAGAGCTGTAGCAAGACAAAGACACAAGACACAAGTGCAAAGAGCATGTGCAGATCCCAGGCTTATATGTACTCAGCCACACCCCTCTGGGGGATGGACCTCAGAGACCTGAAGGCATAAAAGATTCCCATCATGCTCAGCAGAAATCCAAGATGGATGCTAGCACATGGAGTAACATAACCTCTGGGAAAAGGTAGGACCTTGACAGTACCTCCTCCTCAAGGGCCCCTCCCCCTCCACGGCTCAACAAAAGGTTTCTGAGGAAAGCGGGTATGAAACGCGCGGAGGAGGGCAGGAGCATGGACATCCGCGGAAGGAACCCAGGAACTGTAATCGGCCGCGCACCAATCGAGAGTCCAGGATCCGGCTCATCTCATACTCCTCATGACCGTCAACCCGAATGGGACGGGGCCGAGGCAGAGAGGTAGTAAAGCGATTGCAGATCAGAGGTTTCAACAGTGATACATGAAAGATATTGGAGATCCGCATCCCAGGTGGAAGGGCAAGGGCATAGGCCACCGGATTCACCTTGCGGAGAATGCGAAAAGGACCGACAAAACGGGGAGCTAGTTTGGGTGTGGGCACCCGAAGATTGAGGTTACGAGTAGACAACCACACCCGATCGCCGACCTGGTATGAAGGAGCGGGCAACCGTCTGCGATCAGCCTGGAACTTCTGACGCTGAGCCGAGTCCCTCAAAGCCCTCTGGATCTGCCCCCATGAAGAACGCAGGGCAGCAAGATGGTTCTCCACAGCCGGAATGTCCTGTGGTGAGAACCTCTCAGGTAATACCGCGGGTTGGTACCCATAGTTGGCCATGAAGGGGGACATCCCGGAGGAGGAGTTGACCGCTGAGTTCCTGGCAAACTCTGCCCAAGGCAGGAGATCGACCCAATCGTCCTGATGGTCCGAGATATAACACCGAAGGAATTGTTCTAAGGCCTGATTGGAACGCTCCGCAGCCCCATTGGACTGCGGGTGGTAGGCTGAAGAAAAGGAGAGACTAATGCCCAACTGGGAGCAGAAGGCGCGCCAGAATCTGGACACGAACTGACTCCCGCGGTCCGAGACAATCACCTTGGGCAACCCATGCAGGCGAAAAATCTCCCTGGAAAAGACCGTGGCCAGTTCTTGCGCTGTTGGTAATTTCCTGAGTGGAATACAATGGCACATTTTGGAAAAACGATCGACTACCATGAGGATGACCGTATGGCCCCGAGACACAGGGAGGTCTACAATAAAGTCCATGCCCAGGTGTGACCAAGGACGCTCCCCATTGGGAATGGGTTGCAGAAGACCCATTGGAAGATGCCGTGGAGATTTATTCTGGGCACAGATCGAACATGCCGCTACATAAGAGGCGATGTCGGCACGGAGAGTTGGCCACCAGAACAACCGAGAGACGACCCAAGACAACTGGTTCCTCCCCGGATGCCCGGCAGTTTTGGAGTTATGGTAGGTACGCAGCAGACGGGTGCGCAACCCCTCGGGTACAAAACATCTACCCTCCGGTCTCTCGGGAGGAGCGTCAGTTTGAGCCGCCAAAATCTGCTCCCCAAGGGGAGAAGTCAGACTGGTACGAATGGCAGCCAGGATATGATCCGGAGGTATGACCGAGGTTGGCTCAGAGTCCTCCCTGGACAACTCAGAGTATTGCCGCGATAATGCATCAGCCCTGACATTCTTGGAACCAGGCAAATAGGAGACCACATAGTTGAACCGCGACAAGAACAAGGCCCATCTGGCCTGACGGGGTGTCAATCTTTTGGCCTCCGAAAGATAAGTCAGGTTCTTATGATCGGTAAGAATGAGGACCGGAGCTGCGGAGCCCTCGAGCAGGTGCCTCCATTCCTTGAGAGCCAGAATGATTGCCAACAACTCCCTATCTCCAATCTGGTAGTTGCACTCTGCAGAGGAAAGCTTCCTGGAGTAGAACCCACAGGGAAGTAGGGGTCCATCGGGCGACCGACGTTGAGACAGGAGAGCGCCTACTCCCGTCTCGGATGCATCAACCTCAAGGACGAAGGGCAATCCAGGATTGGGATGAGACAGTATCGGAGCCGAAGTGAAGGCGGATTTCAGAGCCTCAAAAGCTACGATGGCCTCGGATGGCCACTCGTGAGGATTGCTGCCCTTCTTGGTTAGGTCTGAGAGAGGTTTTGCCAGCGTGGAGAAGTTCCTGATGAACTTCCGATAGTAGTTGGCAAAACCCAAAAAGCGCTGAATGGGCCGAAGACCATTGGGACGAGGCCACTGCAGAACTGCCGAAACCTTCTGAGGGTCCATGGAGAATCCCTCCGCAGAAATGATGTAGCCTAAAAAGGCAACTTGGGATCGATGGAATTCGCACTTCTCAAGTTTACAAAAAAGTTCGTTCTCACGTAATCGTTGCAGCACCTGCTTGACATCCTGGATATGGGACTCCATGGAGGCAGAGTAAACCAGGATGTCATCCAAGTAAACTACCACGCACTGCTGCAACAAGTCACGAAGGACATCATTTATGAATTCCTGAAACACTGCGGCGCGTTACACAACCCGAAGGGCATCACCAGGTATTCGTAGTGCCCGGTTCTGGTGTTAAACGCGGTCTTCCACTCATCCCCCTGTTTGATCCGTACGAGGTTGTACGCCGCCCTAAGGTCAAGTTTGGTAAAGACTGTTGCCCCCTTAAGGCGGTCGAACAACTCAGTAATCAAGGGAATCGGGTATGCATTCTTAGTGGTGATTCGATTGAGACCCCTATAATCGATGCAAGGCCTCAATTCACCACCCTTCTTCTTTACAAAGAAAAAGCCCGCTCCTGCTGGGGAAGTAGACTTACGAATGTGCCCCCGGGAAAGTGCATCCGCAACGTACTCCTCCATGGCCTTATTCTCCGCAACCGAGAGAGGATACACCCTGCCACGCGGAGGAGAGGCACCGGGTTGCAAGGATATGGCGCAGTCGTAAGCAGGTAAGGCACCAGCGCGTACCTTATCAAACACGTCCTGGTACTCCCCATAATCAGTGGGCAACGCAGAGTCCGAGGAGGCACACAACACCTTAACCGGCCCACGGATGCACCCGGCCCCACACTGTGGAGACCACGAGAGAATCTCGGCAGTTTGCCAATTGAAGGTTGGATTGTGCATCTGGAGCCAGGGATACCCCAAAACCACCGAATAGTGCGGAGAAGAAATCACCTGGAAACAGGCCAACTCCCTGTGAACAGCCCCAATAGCTACTTCAACTGGCATAGTCTCGTGGGTAACCTGCGGTGGTTGCAGGGGCCTGCCATCTATCGCCTCGAGAACCAATGGGGTAACTCGAGCCTGCAGGGGAATGGAGTGCTGGGCAGCAAACGAGCTGTCCATAAACAACCCGCCGGCCCCAGAATCTACCAACGCCTGGGCCGTCACCGAGCCCTCCGCCCAAGAGAGGACAACGGTGATCAGTGGCTTATCTCTGCGGAACGCCGGGGACGAGGAGACTCCACCCAAGATCTGTCCCTGACAGGATCTCAGGTGCGAGCGTTTCCCGGACGGACCGGACAGGACTGCCGAAAGTGCCCACCAAGACCACAGTACAGGCAGCGACCCTCCCGACGCCGAGCGGCCCGCTCTCCCTCGGAAAGGCGAGCAAACCCCAGCTGCAGGGGCTCACCACCAGACAATCTATCCCCAGGAGGCGCGGGAGGAGAGGGAGGAATGGGTGGGATAGAAAACGCAGGTGCCAGTCGATTGGAAGGCCTCCGCAGGCATTCCTTGAGTGAAGGCCTCTCCCTGAGCCTAGTATCAATCAGGATCAGGAAGGAAATTAGTGCTTCCAGCTCCACAGGCAATTCCTTGGCTGCGATCTCGTCCTTCAATGCATCAGAAAGACCCTGAGAAAACGCAGCCACCAGAGCCTCATTGTTCCAACCCACCTCTGCTGCCAGGGTACGAAACTCTATGGCGTACTCGGCCACAGTCCGTGAACCCTGATGCATAGACATGAGCAGCTTGGCAGCCGAGGCGGAGCGAGCCGGTACATCGAATACCCTACGGAAGGCATCGACAAAACCGGAAAACTCGTGAATCACTGGGTCATTCCTCTCCCATAAGGGATTCGCCCAGGCCAAGGCCTTGTCTGAGAGTAGTGAGATGAGGAAACCCACCTTTGACCTCTCAGTCGGAAAAGCGTAGGGGATTAATTCAAAGTAAATCCCCACCTGGTTAAGGAACCCACGACACTGACTCGGCTCACCCCCAAAGCGCTGTGGAAGAGGGGCTGAACCGGTCATACCTCTGGACACCGCGGGTGCCGCATCAGCCGCGGCGGTAGGCACAGCAAGCGGAACAGCAGCGGGAGCGACCACCGGCCTAATAACACCAGGAGTAAGGTGCGCGGTGCGTGCCAGCAGAGTTTGCAACGCCTGAGCGAACTGATCCAACAGGAGATCCTGTTGATCCAGTCTGGCGACCAATATTGGAAGTGAAGGCGTACCTGCACCATCAGGATTCATGGCACTTGTGTAATGTCAGGGCAGGGCTGTGGAACGGACAGGTAGGCCTAGTGGCAGGGTAACGCACAGGCTGACGACAACCACCACCAACAGACTGAAGTCCCTCAGGGCGCGGAGTCTAAGTCCCAGGCTGCCCTTCACCAGGGCCCCTGATGGTGGGGATGGACTTGACGCAACCAGGGACCAGGTCGCGGCCCCCGAGACACCCCAGCTGCGGTAATGGCCGCCGCCAATGGCGTGTAGCTGGTGAGAATGACAATAGCGTAGTCAGACAAGCCGGGTCAATAACAACGGGACAAAACAGTACAGAACAGTAGACAGAGAATCACAGGTCACGGGCCGGGTTCAGCAACGGAAGGTCAGATCAAAGGGAAACACAGAGAATGGTCTTAGTCACAAGCCGAGTCAGAATACCAGAAGAGTCACGAGCGTATACACAGAGCTGTAGCAAGACAAAGACACAAGACACAAGTGCAAAGAGCATGTGCAGATCCCAGGCTTATATGTACTCAGCCACACCCCTCTGGGGGATGGACCTCAGAGACCTGAAGGCATAAAAGATTCCCATCATGCTCAGCAGAAATCCAAGATGGATGCTAGCACATGGAGTAACATAACCTCTGGGAAAAGGTAGGACCTTGACATTTCTGAAACCAAAAAACCTCAAAATAAAAGAAAGGAAAACGCACATAGTGTATTATCCTTAACTTGAATTATTCATTCCATAACGCATGTAATTCACACATAAACACTCGCGATCACTATATGGTAAAGTGAATAGCTATGTAAACACATGGCCGTGAAACAATCTAGTGATAAAAAACTGTGAAAAACATGTCCAGTTCTAGAGTGTGCAAAATAAATACCCTTACCAAAAAAATATATAAACACAAGATTAGTAATCCTCCAGGCAGGGTACTGATATATAAGTTCCTCCAGAGGGATCTTCACAGCCACAGTATTATAATCCTCTCCACATCAGTCTCCAAACGATGCCCACCATAAATCAAACCACAATAGCGTAATTCCGTAAAAACTTAGAATATACTTTATTTATGTGCTTACATATATCTTCATCTTTAAAATTGCCATCAAACAAGAAATCAGCCCAGCCAGACCTCTGGAAATCCTCAGCAGATACTCTCCTGTGTCTCAAATAGAGATTTCCAGGATCCAAAATGGCCGGTCGATCACTTCCGGTTCAGCTGTGCGTCTGACATCACTTCCCTTTGACATGTTTCGTCAATTAGACTTAATCATAAAGTTATTTATAGTTTTGCAGTTACAATACAAGTAACAATAGTAAGAAAAAACAAAATTGAGCACTTGAGAGAGTTGACATTTTCACATTAGCAGCAACAATACATAGTTCAGCACTAAAGAAATTCACAATTCAAATAAAATATATAAAAATGACGTGCAACATATGTGATTCGATGGAAATCCACACAAGGGAAAAAAACCCCGAGGGTATTCCAGTGCATATCCGAGTGCTACATTGGAGTACCACAGAAAAATGATAGAAAGAAAGAGGGGGGAAAAAAAGACACTGTATAAAAAAAAAGCCACAAAGGGTACAACCAAGCAGTGTTTTCCGTGTGACCTCAGATGTACCGCCTCACCAGAAAATTGGGCGGCTAAACTTTAAGGTACCTCTTCAAAGTGATTGGCCATCAAAATGTGCCATTGTACCCAGAGAGAACATGAACAACAAAAAGGGAAAGCTCTACCTGATCTCCTACCACAGTCGGCTGCAAAAACCGGACTGTGAAAAGAAAAGGATCAAGTCCGTGGGTCCGCTTGGACAAGTTGTTGAAAGGAAGACTCAGCTAAAACCAGTAAGGCAATATCCAGGCAAGAGGGAGTTGCATCTGAGCCTATGGTATGCCACTGCCATGGCCCACAAATGGTATCAAAGCGGGCCTTCGTACCCCTACAATTAGCCACCCATTCCTCAGTTCCATGATATCTATAACCTTCTTAATCAAGTCCCCATGACTAGGAATGGAGGCACTCTTCCAGTGTATCAGAATCAAACGCTTGGCTGCACTAAGCATGTGAGGAAGAGCACTACATTTATAACCAGCCAGTGAAGTAGTGGGGACATGGAGCAAGAAGTGAGATGGTGAAGATCCACCTCCAGAGTCTCAGATATGCAGGTCCGTATGTCTTCCCACTAGGGTTTGATCTTAGGACATTCCCACCACATATGATGTGTACCCTTCTGACCACATTCTCTCCAGCAGAGATCTGAAGAGGAGGGGTAAATCTGGGAAAGGGTTGCAGGAACTCTGTACCACCTGGTTAACAATTTATAAATATTCTCTTGTGTCTTAGCATCTATGGAACTAGAATGAGTCAGGCGGTATAAGGAATACAGTTGCTCTTCAGTGAATTCACACTGTTGATCCTGTTCCCATTCTCTGATGAAGCGCAATTTAAGTTGGGAGGTAATGGAAACTAGCAACTTATACAAAACCAAGATCAAGTGTGGAGTAGGGTCAGGAGCTGCCCACAGGCATTCAAACACCGTTAAGTTGGACCTAGTCCAAGAGATGAGTCCCCGAGTGTAGAAAAAGTGGCAAAGTTGGCAGTATCCATGGGAAATTGGCCATAACGTTCCCTGAGGGAGTCCAGTTAAATTAAGATGCCCCCTTCTATAAATTTGGCAAGACTAAGTACTCAATCTCTGGCCCATGAACCAAATAATGCCAGCTGCTCCCCAGGGGGAAACCAAAGGTAGCCCCCTACTGGTGCCAATGGGGATACAGGTGGTGCCAGGGAAAGGGAGCCATTCAATGCATCCCACACCCTAAGGTTATGTGTGGTCGGAGAGTCCTCTATCGCCCTTAGGCACTCATGGAGCGTATGATATATTGCACCCCACTAATATTTTTCCAAATGGACCCAGAGTTTCGAGGAGTGAAACCGCCAGATGAGGATCCACTGAAGAGCAACGGCCTTATAATATAATTTTATATTTGGTATACCAAGACCCCCTAGCCATTTTAGTTTTTTTTTTCACTGTGACCATAGCTATTCATGGTGTCTTAACGTTCCAAACCAATGCTGTAAATATGCATTGAAGCTCAAGAAAAAAGCACTTGGGAAGGGGAACAGGCACCATCTGCAGAAATAATAAGATTCTGGGTAGAATAGACATCTTAATTTTGTGTGTACGGCCTAACCAATTAAAAGACACCCTATTCCATAACTGGAGATCAAGATGTATTCTACAAAGCAAGGGAGCATATCAGGGAGTTGAAGTTGGGAGTCCAAGCAAAGGGAAAGGTATTTTGCAGGGCCGCAGAGAGATCCAAAGACAAAGTTATCAGTAGAATCTCTGACTTACAGTAGTTTATCTTAAAATTGGGTACTTGGCCATAAGCCTGCAGTTTCGCCATCAGGTTTGGCAACGAGACAAGGGGGTCCGTAACATGGAACAGAATGTTGTCCGCATATGCGGATAGCTTATGCTCCATGGGGGTTCAGAGGCAAGGATGAACAAAAGAGGTGAAAAGGGGCACCCCTGTCTCGTGCCGTTCCGGATGGAAAACGCAGAGGATAAGGAACCAATAACCTTTACTCGGGCAGTAGGTGAGGCATAAAGCGCAGAGATCCAACTCGGCATATGAGGGCCAAGACCCAAGCTCTCTAGAGGAAGCACCAATCAACCCACTTGAATGCTTTCTTGGCATCAGTAGAAAGCACTAAGAAGAGGGTTGGGAGTGTCAGGGACATGTTGGCCATGGCATAGCTGAGGCTCGTAGCCTCACATGAATGCACAGGCACGGGCCTGCAGGTGCTCATACTGTTGTGCGTGGCCATGTGCATATGCGCATGTGCATGGAAATGTGCATTGGTTAATTCTGGCGCCACTAGCCTATAAAGGTGCAGCAGCTGCACTAGTAAATTGCTGTCTGATCTGCAGCTACCCCTCCTGTATTCCTGTGCCTGTTCCTGTTACTGTGAGTGATTACCTGTGATTGACTCCAGCTTGTTTCTTGGACTCTGCCTCTGCCTTCTGACTCTGCTTGATCTGCTCCCACCATTACCGACCTTGGCTTGTGACTCGACCATTCTTCTGCCTGCCATTCATGTCTGATCTGCTTATCTGTTACTGACCCGGCTTGTCTAACCCTGCATACAGTCTGTTACCAGCTTGCTCCACTGCCTGCCTGCTCTGCCACCAGTCTGCTCTGCCACCAGCCAGTCCAGATGTGACGTCTGCCTGCTACCAGCCTGCTCTACTGCCAGCCAGTCCAATCATCCCATCTGCCAACGAAGTGCCAGCAATTCCCGCACTGACTACAGGACTGACCAGGCACTCATACCCCGCCGTGCTCTTGTGGTTGCTGTCCCACCTTCAGTGGCCCTTGAGCCGGAGCCGTACAAGAGGCCTTTCTCTGCCATCAGGCTCACAAGTAAGGTACGTGACAGGGATCGTGTGCGTGCCCAGTGAATAAGCTGGATCGCTCTAACCAGAGGCGTAGCTAGGGGGGGCAGGGGGGTACATAAGTACCCAGGCACCAAGGTACAGGGGCGCCAAAATGAGGCTTACAACCAGGGGCGTATTTGCCATGAGGCAAACAAGGTATTTGCCCAGGGCAGCACTTTTTAGGGGGGCGGCACAGTGCCGCCGCCCCCCCTTCCAACGGAAGGGACACTTAGTACAGGGGTGGGCAACGGGCTGCTGTGTCTTACCTGGCTCCGTGTCCCAGTCCCACGACGATCCAGTCCAGGAAGCGCTGCTGGAGGAGGGGTAGAGAGGTCCGCAGGTCCAGTGATTTCTTTTCCCTGGACGATGTGTGGGCGGGATGACATGCTGCCGTCCCTGTCATCTGGCCACACCCTCGGGATCACTGGACAGCCTATGGCAGCTTTTACCTCCCTCTGCAAGCTCCGCCTCCTCACCGGTGATTGGGCGCCAGAACTGTAGCTCAGGAAAGCCACACAGGCGGTCAATCACCTGCTAGAAGGCAGAACTTGGAGATGAGGAGCCGAGCGGCACCGCAAAGATCGAGTGAGGGAGCTGCCGGAGAAAGTGAAGAAGACAGCTGACCTGTAAGTGTGCTGTGCAGATGGTGCTGCTGCAACCAGGTATGCTGGCTGTGGATGGGAGAGGGAAGGAGCCTAGGCTGGAGCAGGGGTCAGCAAGGTAAGTGTCAGTGTGAGGAATAGTGCCCCATCATTGGTGTCACTGATGTGATTAAACGGAGGGGGGCTGGGGCGCCAATTTTATAGTTCGTCCCTGGGCGCAAAATATCCTAGCTACGCCTCTGGCTCTTACCGAATTATCCCTCACCTCCTGGCCAACTATGAACCCAGTCTTATCAGGGTGGATAATCGAAGGCAGTAGGTGTTTCAACCAATTGGCAAGAATCTTATCAATCGGCGTTCAATAAAGAGATTGGACCGCAATTTTGAGGTAAGGTATGGTCTTTCCTTTCTTTCAGGAGAACTGTAACATGCCAGGAGAGCATCCGGAGGGAAGCTGCCTGCCGAAGCAAGGGAGTTGGAAGTATTTACACATAAGTTTAGGGAGAAAAACTTCAGGTAGTATGCTTTGGTGTAACCATCAGGGCCAAGGCTTTTACAATGAGTAACAACTCCTCAGAAGTAACTGAGTCAGCCTGTTGTTCGAGAGTAAGGGAGGGGAGTTCAGAAGAGGAGAGGTAAGCGTGTACGTGAAACAACTTCAAGGCAGCATCCGCAGGGGGACAAAACGTGTCCAAATGTAAGTGTGTACAACAGCCATCCCAGAGGGAGCCTGGAGTTTGTGAACACAGGCGCACAGTGCTTACAGAGCGCTCTCGCCAGCATCTGGCCACATTTGTTGCCATAATCATAATATTTGTGTGCGGCAAGCCACAAGTGTCTCTGGATCCTAGGGGTACTGTAAGGCCTCCAGAGTCCCTTGATTTTTTGTTAGGGAGCTCTGCCTGTTGAAGGGCTGAGAGAACCTGATTGAAGTCTGCCTTTCTCTCCCATTTCAGTTCTGTGTTCGATGCTAATACTCCCTCCTAGTCTAAGTCTTCCAGATCAGCTCTTAGCCATGGAAAACTTGATCTTTTAAAGTTGAGTGTTTTTATTTTTCCCGTATGTGCTCATTTACAGCTAACAAATGAAATCATGTTATGGTCACTGCTACCCAGATGTTCTCTTATATGAACATTAGAATTAATCTCTGCATAGTTTGAGATTACCAGGTCCAGCAGAGCATTCATTATTCCTAGTTGGGGCCTCTGAACTGTACCATAAAATTGTCCTGTAGTAGGTTTATTAATTTTTTGCCCTTTAACTGTTCCTCTAGTGCCATTACTCCAGTCAATTACAGGTTAGTTAACATCCCCCATTATCGTTATCCCAGCCCTTGCAGCCCTTTCGATCTGTGCAAGGAGCTGAGTCTCCACCTCCTTATTGACACTGGGAGGCCTATAACAAACTCCAATGATTACCTTTGTAGTACGCCCCCTATGTGCAGTTCCACCCATAACACTTCAGCCTCATCACACTCTCCATCAACTAGGTCCTCTTTCACACTGGATCTGAGATCACTTCTCACATAGAAAACGAAACCCACACCTTTCCTTTTTACCCTGTCTCTACGAAATAGAGAATAGCCAGGGATTTTAATAGCCCAGTCAGCTGAAGAATGAAGCCAAAACTCAGCAATACCAATAAAATCATAGTTCTCTCCATGTTTCAAAGCTGCCAACTTGCCTATTTTGCTTGACAGACTTCTGGTATTGGTGAGCAAACAATTTAATCCATTGCCACATTTTGCACACTTATTTTGCATTTTATTTCTATTTTTGTACAAATGGTACAAATTCCAATGGTTGTTTGTAACATGGGAACCTTATCACCTGCCATAGTCCTCCTCTCATATTTCCCCATTCCACCCAGTAATAAGAACTGACCCCTGTCTCATATGTCTGCCCCATTATAATCCCCCTCGATCCTAGTTTAAATACTCCCAGGCTTCCCATAATGTAAAACAATGCCAGTTTAAAAGAATTAAAAAAGTTTGGGTTCCACCTAAAACCAATACCAGACCCTTCGGATCTGGTATGGATTTTAAGGGAAACTCCATGGCAATTTTATTTTTTAAATGACATGAGGTTCCCTCAAAATCCATACGAGACCCTTATCCAAACATGCAGCCCAGCAGGTTAGGAAAGGGGGCTGAGTGAGAACCCCCCTCCAGAACCATATCAGGCCACATGCCCTAAACACAGAGTGCACCTGGGAGTAGGGGGCCACCCCCCAAAGAACCTTGTCCTCATGTTTATGGGTAACAAGGGCCTCTGCCCCACATCCTTGGGTGGTGGTTATGGAGGTCTGATGGCAGGGGGGGGGGGGCTTATTGGAATCTGCCTGTATTCCCGCAGGCCATACATGAGCCACATCCTTCAAAACCTCTTAAATATTCTGGATTACCTGATCCCCTAATTTTCCAAAATTACTCCAGTTCTTAACCATTGGAGCAATCTCCAGGCCTATTTTGTATCTTCTATCTATAAATTTTTGTTAAATGGGTAATTTACAGTGCCTTGAAAAAGTATTCATACCCCTTGAAATTTTCCACATTTTGACATGTTACAACTGAAAACATGAATCTGTTTTATTGGGATTTTATGTGATAGACCAACACAAAGTGGCACATGTTGTGAAGTGGAAGGAAAGTGATAAATGGTTTTCCAATTTTTTTACAAATAAATATCTGAAAAGTGTGGTGTACATTTGTATTCAGCCCCCTTTACTATTACCCCTAACTAAAATCTAGTGGAACCAATTGACCAAGTCACTTAATTAGTAAATGGAGTCCACCTGTGTGTAATTTAATTTCAGTATAAATACAGCTGTTCTGTGAAGCCCTCAGAGGTTTGTTAGGGAATTTTTGTGAACAAACAGCATCATGAAGGCCAAGACACCAGACAGGTCAGGAATAAAGTTGTGGAGAGGTTTAAAAGCAGAGTTAGGTTATAAAAAATCTCAACAACTATTAGTTGTGCACTCCACAAATCTGGCCTTTATGGAAGAGTGTCAAGTTTAAAGCAGGGTTAGGTTATAATAAAAATATAAGCTTTGAACATCTCACAGAGCACTGTTCAATCCATCTCCTGAAAATGGAAAGAGTATGGCACAACTGAAAACCTACCAAGATACGACTATCTACCTAAACTGGCAGGCCAGCCAAGAGGCACATGGTAACTCTGGAGGAGCTGCAGAGATCCACAGCTCAGGTGGAGGAGACTGTCCCAAGGACTATTAGTCGTGCACTCCACAAATTTGGCCTTTATGAAAGAGTGACGAAGAAAGCCATTGTTGAAAGAAAGCCATAAGAAGTCCCATTTGCAGTTTGTGAAAAGCCATGTGGGGGACACAGCAAATATGTGGAAGAAGGTGCTCTGGTCAGATTAGACTAAAATTAAATTTTTTGGCCTAAAAGCTATGTGCAGCATAAAACTAACACTCCACATACACCCTGAACACACCATCCCCACTGTGAAACATGCTGGTGGCAGCATCATGATGCGGGGATGATTTTCTTCAGCAGGGACAGGAAAGTTATTCGGAGTTTATGGGAAGATGGGTGGAGCCAAATACAGGACAATCTTAGAAGAAAACCTGTTAGAGTCTGCAAAAGAGTTGCGACAGGGGCGGAGGTTCACCTTCCAGCAGGACAATGACCAAAAACTACCAGCCAGAGCTACAATGGATTGGTTTACATCACAGCATATTCAAGTGTTAGAATGGCCCAGTAACAGTCCAGACCTAAATCCAATTGAGAATCTGTGGCAAGACAGCCGCTCTCCATCCAATCTGACAGAGCTTGAGCTATTTTGCAAAGAAGAATGGACAAAAATGTCCCGCGCTAGATGTGCAGAGCTGGTAGAGACACCCCCAAAAAGACTTGCAGCGAAAGCTGGTTCTACAAAGTATTGACTCCGGGGGGCTGAGTACAAATGCTCGCCACACCTTTCAGATATTTATTTGTAAAAAATTTTGAAAACCATTTACCATTTTCCTTCCACTTCACAATTAGGTGCCATTTTGTCTTGGTCTATCACATAAAATATTTTTTAGAACATGACCCTGCTTTAAACCTCTCTACAACTTTATCCCTGACCTGTCTGGTGTCTTGGCCTTCATAATGCTGTTTGTTTACCAATGTTCTGTAACAAACCTCAGAGGGCTTCACAGAACAGCTGTATTTATACTGAGATTAAATTACACACAGGTAAACTCCATTTACTAATTAGGTGACTTTTGAAGGCAATTGGTTCCACTAGATATAAGTTAGGGGTAAGAGTAAAGAGGGATGAATACAAATGTACGCCACAGTTTTCTGATATTTACTTGTAAAAAAAATTTTTTAAAACTATTTATCAATTTCCTTTCACTTCACAATTATGTAACACTTTGTGTTGGTCTATCACATGAAATCCCAATAAAATACATTTACGTTTTTGGTTGTAACATGACAAAATGTGAAAAATTTCAAGGGGTGTGAATACTTTTTCAAGGCACTGTAGTTCTTCCTCAAGTGCATAAATTTCCCCTTTTGGGATTTTCATAAATTAACTATTTAGATGACAACTGGTGTTTGGGTGTAACTTTTACAATCCACTTTGTGTAAAGCTTAATGGCGTCTCTCCAAAGCTGGATTTGCAGAAAGGATCACCCCACTGGCATGAGAATGAAGGGAGCGGCGTCAGACGGCACAGCTAGCACGGTGCTGAGGTCACTCCATACATCCAACATGCTGGACTCCCAGGGTTGGTCTTGAACCGAGTCCACATACTCTTATCTCATCCTGTTACTATCTACTATTTGTAAAAAGTTTTATTCTCAATAAAGATATACAAATCGAAAAAATAATTCTGAATTTATGTGTGGGGTAAAATGCAGATTATAAATGTTGGTATTCACATTTCCACAAAAAAAACCCAGTTTGGCTCTAGAACCCTTCCACATACATATAATCTTACTCCGCACACCCAGTGCTCCTCCCCCAGGCTCACCCCACTGCTCATGACCTCCACCTCCCGCCCGGCTCGGCTCCTGCGGATGGCTTTCATACCCAGGTGTACTTGACTCTTTCCATCTGGTGGTGTGCTCTCTGCCTCTCCCCCCCCCCATCAGCACATCTGGCCCGTTATCCCCATCTTCCTTGCACTCTCCAGGGAAGGACATTGGCAATGGGAGGGCCAACAGAGCTCCACCAGGATCTGCCTTTCTGCTTCAGTGCCCAGGATTGACCTCCCCCTTGGGGTGCAGCACTGAGGATGGGGAAGGACCATTAGCTGCACCAAGCTGTCAAGGCTGAGGACCTTGGCATGGTAAAAAATCTGCTTCAGATGCCCAAGGTGGGCAAAGCCAGTGAGTACACCCATCTACCCACAGACCTATCTACCTGCAGTAATGATGATGGGTGTAATGGGGTCAGTCATTGGATAATGAGATTATGCTGGGGAGGGAGGGGGATCATGACAGGCTGGGGCAAGGGATGGACTGGCCACTCGGCTACTAAGAACCTGTTGCCAGTAGAGGTCCCATTCCTGGCATCCCACATAACCAGACCAGAGTCTTGGAGCCCAGTGCCGCCATTTGGCTCTGCTAATTCACGTCCCACTGCAGGCGCGAGTACACTGTGGGGGATTACACTGGGGGAGTTTCAGGGATGGATCTACACTGGGGGGATTACACTAGGGGGGTTATGGGGGGATTTTAAATGGGTGGATTACACTGCTGGGAGAACACTGGGGGAATTTACACAGAGGGGATTATTACTCTGGGGGGATTTACACAGGGGATTACACTACGAGAAATTTACATTAAGTATTTCAGGTACTTGTATAGCACCATCAATTAATGCAGAGCTTTACACATATACATTGTACATTCACATCAGTCCCTAACCCTCAAGGGGTGTACAATCTAAGGTCCCTAGAGGACATCCATACATACACATACTAGGACCAATTTAGACAGAAGTCAACCTACCAGTATGTCTTTAAAGTACATGGGGAGGATTAACACTGGGAGGATTATACTTGTGGGATTACGCTGGGGGCATTCACACTTGAGGGAGTACACTGTGAGGATTACATTGGGGGAGTTACAGGAGTCGGGGGGAGGGGAGAGACTTACACTGAGGGGATTACACTGCTGGGAGTGCACTAGGTGGATTTACACTAAGAGGGATTTAAATAAGGGGGACTACAGTGTTACTACGGGGGGCGTGGGGGATTTACACCAGGAAGATTATGGTTGTGAAATTACGCTGGGAACATTCACACTTGGGGGATTACACTGGAGGGAGTACACTACGCAGGGTACACTGAGATTAACTGGAGGAATTTACACCAGGGGAATAGCAGTGTACAGTACGTGCTGGGGCAATTTGGAAGGGGAGAGGATTTGTGCTGTGAGGGAAGGATCCCAATACTAAATATATGGGGATGTCTCTTTGCTTGATTGTGCTGTCTATTATATTGATTGTGCTGCTCAATAGATTAACCCCGATGTCTCTTTGCTGAATTTATGGGGATGTCATTTTACTGGATTGGGACCTTTTTTGAATATATGGGGATGTCTCTTTACTGGATTGTGCCGTCTCTTTGCTTAATATATGGGGCTGTCTTGTTGGGCAAAATATTATTCCTTACTGTTAAATCTTGAAAGCACAGATGACTTGGAATACACTTTTCCTTTGCATATATTAAGTTATAAGAATGTTAAAATAAAAGTGGGTGCACTGAAGGACTCGGTGGGATGACTAGTGGACAGATTCAGTGGGACATTCAGTCGGCTGGCCTCAGGGAATGTTGGTGGTCAGGCCCAGGGGCCCAGGTTTAAAGCTGTGTAAAGGGCCCCAAAATTTCTGAAGGCATCCCTGCATATAATATATATCGTGTTGTGGATCCCAACCATGGCACTACCTGCCTGGAGTTTGCATGTTCTCCCTGTGCCTGTGTGGGTTTCCTCCGGGTACTCCGGTTTCCTCCCACACTCCAAAGACATGCTGGTTGGTTAATTCGCTCCTGTCTAAATTGTCCCTAGTATGTGTATGTATTAATGTAAGTTAGGGACCTCAGATTGTACAACCCCTTGAGGGTTAGGGACTGATGTGAATGTACAATATATATATGTAAAGGAGCTGCGTAAATTGACAGCGCTATATAAATACCTATAATAATAATAATATCTTTAGCCCTGCCTCAGGCAAGCAGCAGGAAATAGAGCTGATGGTTCGCTTTCTTGTATAAGAAATCCGAGCGGCTAATTAGCCACTTGATCACTTTTACAATGAGGGGACACCCTTCCGTGAGCTGTCCCGTCGCACCAGGACCACCCGATCAACCATCTGACACTTCCGCCGGCTGATCATAAAGGCGTACAAAGACCGGAATCGCTCTGTTCACCTCTATACAGTACATTACTTCCAGTTTACCAAGATGTAAAAGATTCCATTTTTAAAAATGGAAAGCATTTGATCACCCCTATCTAGTGTGATCAAATGCTTTTAAGGGCAGAGGAGGGATCTTGGGTCTTATTGACCCCAGATCTCTCGATAAAGAGCACCTGTCACTGCCTATTGCTGTCACAAGGGATGCTTACATTCCATGTGACAGCAATAAAAGTGATAAAAAAAGAAAAATTAAAAACGACAGAGTTAAAAATATAAGTAATTGAAAAAAATTTTAAAGCACCCCATCCCTGCACACAAAGGTGAATGTATGTGTTGGTCCTGCACATATGCAAAAAGAAAATCGGCCCATACATGTGATGCATCACCGAGAATGTCAAATCATAGGTAGTAATTCCAGCACCAGACGTCCTCTGTAAAACTAAGGTGGCAACCTGTGAAGGCTTTCAAAGCATCGCCTATGGATAATAAAATGTATATTTATTGCCGCTGCACAGGTGTACGCACTTTTAAAGCGTGACATGTTGGGTATCTATACTTTTCTCTCCATAAGGCGCACTTTTTCCCCCTAAAAAAGTGGGGGAAAATGTCTGTGCGGCGTCTTATGGAGCGAATATGGAGCTGCCGACCCGGTATTCCCACTGCCGCCGTGTTAGAATACCGGGCCGGCCGCTCTGCTGTACTGTGCAGAAGAACCTGCTCCTCGTTTCTACCAGTTCCCTCGGTCCAGCGGTGTCCAGCTTTAACTGGCCATCTTCTCGGCGCCGGCATCTTCAGAGTGGGCATCCGACCGACAGCTTGCGGCTTCACTGCTGGGTGCCCACTGCGCATGCGCGAGAAGTGCTGCGCTTTGTGAATGGCCACCTGTAGTCTTCTGGAACCTGTCACATGTCCCAGAAGACTACAGGGAGGGAGTGGGGGAGGACAACTCTGTGGAAGTGGGAGCGGGTACCTGTCAAATTCGGGTACTCGCCAACCCCCCCCCCTTCCGCTCCCCAAAGGTCTGCAGTCTCTGGTCATCTCCTGTACTATGTTCGCAGTCTCTGATCATCTCCTGTACTGTGTCCGCAGTCTCTGGCCATCTCCTGTACTGTGTCCGCAGTCTCTGGTCATCTCCTGTACCGTGTCCGCAGTCTCTGGTCATCTCCTGTACTGTCCGCAGTCTCTGGTCATCTCCTGCACCGTGTCCGCAGTCTCTGGTCATCTCCTGTACCGTGTCCGCAGTCTCTGGTCATCTCCTGTACTGTCCGCAGTCTCCGGTCATCTCCTGTACTGTGTCCGCAGTCTCCGGTCATCTCCTGTACTATGTTCGCAGTCTCTGGTCATCTCCTGTACCGTGTCTGCAGTCTCTGGTCATCTCCTGTACTGTGTCCGCAGTCTCTGGTCATCTCCTGTACTGTGTCCGCAGTCTCCGGTCATCTCCTGTACTATGTCTGCAGTCCATTGGTTCAGAATATTTTTTTTCCTGTTTTCCTCCTCTAAAATCTAGGTGCATCTTATGGAGCGAAAAATTCGGTATACGTTTTACAAAAAAATTGGGTTTAGTATTGTTTTATGCATTAGAATTCAAAAAAGTGTATTTTTTTCCAAAAAAAATGCGTTTGAAAAACTGCTGCGCAAATATTATGTTACATATAAAAATTCACCCACCAAATATAAAACCCACCAATTTATTCTCTAGGGCCTCTGCTTTATAGAATTATATAAAGTTTGGGGGCTCTAAGAAATTTTCTAGCAATTTAAGTCACCATAAATCCCCAGACTTTCCTAAAAACACTGCTGACTAATAAAATACATCAACACTTCATATTTTTTATCCTGGCAAAAATTGTTGTTGTTTTTTTAGCAGGATAAGTAGATTGTCATTAGGGACAAGTAGATTGGAGTCCCAATTTATTCTTTGGACAAGTAGTTTTTTAGATAATTTCTACAGCCCTGGGTTAGCTCTCTGTCTATAGTCTGTGTTCAGAAAAGTGCATGCAATCGAAGCACCCTGATGAAGTCACGTGACAGTGACGTAACGCATGGGTCTGTTAGCGAAGCATGGTGATGGTCGCCGCCTTTTTGGTACATCCTGGAAGTATAAACCCATATCAATACATGTGTTTGAGGCTTGATTTCAACTGATGTGAAGAAAGTGTTCATTTGGCATTTCTCCATTAAAGTTTTTGCTTTAAAATCACTACACTATGGGAGCTCTCTCTTTTTCCTCTGGGGTGCAACTGAGATGGCTGATGTTCCTGTGAAAAGGATTACCAGTTTCAATACTATTGAAATCATTACGGTTATACGGTGAGGAAGGCCATATTCCTGGGATCGGTGTGATTCTATCATCTTGGAGAACTAATAAGGGCCCTGGGAGTGTGAGGCCTAAAAGCTGTGTGGCCCCTTGGGGTCTTGGCGTGGAGGTGAGGAGGCATTTAAGCCGGTGATGGATCTATCGTTCATTTCACCTAGTTGCTTTGTTCATTTGGAGTTGGTGGTCTATTTACATGGATTTTACTTGCCAATTTGATGATCACTTGTGTTTATTGATAGTCACTCATTATTTGTTATATGTCACGTTGCTTTAATTATTTTTTGTGCTTATTGATGCACGTTTATTTCCACTGTGCGTTTTTCACTGGCATCAATCCTAATTATAAGGTGCATTATAGTTTCATGCACTTTGTACGATTAGTTTTGCACATATATTTTTTTGCTTTTTGTTTTAACATGCACTGTTCAGTTTTCATCAAAAGGTAAATACCCGACTTCTGTCATCTCTTCATTTTGGAAGAGAATTCAACATTTACTAAGAAATGTAAATATCTGTAAACATTAAAGTATAACTTAAAACAAAACTTTTTTAGGTTTGGAAAGGGTGGAGAATATTTGTTTACTGTCTGTCTCCCCATTAAGGAGATTTACCCTTCTATTAGTCCTGTTCACCATTGCACCATGTAGTTTGCATAAATAGAAAATAAGTCACACTAATAAATAGTAATTTCACAAAAAAAAACATGAAAATACCAAATTATTACAGCAATGTGATTAATCAGATTTAATATTTACCTCAGACTCTTGATGTTGTGCAGAGCCGGTATGAGTTTCCTCAATCCTTCACTCTGAATATTACATGAACGTAGATTTACTTCTTCTCTCTCTCTGCAGGATTTAAGGATAAAGGACAGCACAGAGCAGTCCAGAGGGCTGAGGGGGACATCAGAAAAGTCAATGTTGTTTGATCCAATACATTGTGACACCAGAGCCTTATTCCTGCTCTCATGGAGATAGTAGAATACATTAAGAAGATCTCTGCTGTCTGTTATGGATGTGTCAGATCTTTGTTTTGTAGTTTTCTCCTGGATCCAGGTGATGACATGTCTGGCAGCCTGAGCAGACAATTCTCCCACATGAGACTTTAACATGGATCTAGTAGAAGAGTCTGAGAAACCGCAGAGGAAACGGAGGAATATTTCAGCACGGCCATCTTCATAAGATTCAGCCTTATCAAGTGTTTCCTGTAATCTGTCAGCATTATAGTCAATAAAATGGACTAAAGCAGCAAAGAACTCCTGAAGAGTGAGATGTAAGAAGGTGTAATCCACATCAGGAGGCTGACCAGATTCCATCAGGAAAGATGAAAAGAGATGTTTATCATTTCTCACACTGAATGAGTCCAGATGACGCTCATCAAATACAATCATGTGATTCATGACGCCATGTTCTGCCATCCACCCCATAGATGTCAGTAGTTCCCGAGCAGTGTGACCGCCATCTGTATTCTGGCTGTGATTGGCCAGAATGTTGGAGACAAAAGTCACAAAGAGTTGTGTCACTGTTTTGGGTAATGATGTCATCAGCTGATCAGTGATTGTTGGTTGGGCTCTGAAGCACATTGATAACACTGTACAGATGATCCAGCAGTATGCTGGGATATAACAGAAAGTGTACAGCGTGTCATTCTCCTGCACATAATGAAAAGCCTTCTCTGACCATTCCTCATTTCCAAAGAAATTATTGAAGAAGATCCGTCTGTCTTCATGGAGAA
Organism: Staurois parvus; assembly: GCF_062004578.1. NCBI lineage: Eukaryota > Metazoa > Chordata > Amphibia > Anura > Ranidae > Staurois > Staurois parvus. Next base: position 32,508 of record NW_028318957.1, read on the forward strand.
ATCCCATGATCTCCGCTATTCTCTGGAACACATCGGTATAAACTGATGTCAGTCTGGTTGGGCGGCTGGTCATCAGTACAGAGCAACCCTTAAGAAGACTCTGCCTCACCAAACTGACCACAATCTCACCAAAATTCATCCTGTAAGCAAAAAGTCTACTTGATCTGAAATCCATTTGGTGAATACTTTCATCTAAGCCATCAAATATAAACAGAAGTCTCTCTGGATCCTGTAAAATATCTCCAATCTGACTCTTCAGATACGGATATTGTTGAAGAATCATCTCCTCCAAGCTGACCTCTCCCAGTCTATTAAGGTCCCGGAATCTGAAGAAGAAGACAAAGGCAAATCTCTGGTAGTGTTTTCCGGTCACCCAGTCATAGACAAACTTCTGCATCAGTGTGGTCTTCCCTATTCCTGGCACTCCGCTCACCATTACTGCATGTGGTACACGTTGTGACTGTGACTGGAGGTTCAGTCGGAACAGCTTGTTGGGGGAAATATGTTCCAGTCCAGTTTGTGATTTCTTCAAGCATTCCTCATGTTTTACCCCGGTCTGTATTATCTCATTCTGGGGACGCTGCCGGAACTGATCAGTGGAGACTACAATCAGCTTCACATAACGCTCATTGATGAGGAATCTTTGTGGTTCCAGGGTAGTTCCTGGGGGTCTATGCTCCACTAGAGTCTCAGTCTTCTTCATCAGATGATGTTTGTGCTTTTTCTGAATGTCTGGAAATATAATGGACAAATGTTATGACTCAGGTTAAAAATTTATCATTGACTAAGAATGGCAGCAGGGTGGGTGAGCGTTAATGTCCACGTGCCACATCTTTGCGTCTATGGTGCACCTCTGTTCTGTGCTGCAAGCATGCTCACTGTGTGCTACCAGCACTCTAACTATTCTGTCACTGACAGCTCTCGCTCGCTGTTTGTGAATGGGAGGTGGTGGTGGGGCCCCCAATCATGTGACTGCTGTTACAGCCAATCACATTGGTCACATGATCAGGAACTCCACCTTTGCTTCCTGTCATTCAGAACTCTTTGTTATGGGGACATACCTGCAGGCATGCTCCTGAGCCATTAGCTCTTTCTGCTGTCATCAAAGCCTGTGAGAGCATGAAGAGAGGATTAAAGTCCTGCAGCTAGGCACAGCACTGGACTGATACCAGACTCAGATAAGTGGTGGGTGGAACAGGCATTGGAAGGTTTATTACCTTAACCCCTTCAATACTGGGGACTTTTACCCTCTTCCTGCCCAGGCCAATTTTCAGCGCTGTTGCACTTTGAATGAGAATTGCGTGGTCATGCAGCACTGTACACATAAGACATTTTTATCACTTTGTTCACACAAATAGAGCTTTCTTTTTCTGGTATTTAATCACCACTGGGATTTTAATTTTGTTCTAAACAATAAGACTGAAAATTTTGAAAAAAAAAGTTTTTCTTCATTTGTTAAAAAATTTTGCAAATAAATAATTGTTGTTCTAAAATTTAGGGCAAAATGTATTGTGCTACATTTCTTTGAAAAAAAAAATCCAAATCAGTGTTTATTATTAGTTTGTTGGCAAGTTATAGAGTCTAACTATGGGATATATATCTGAAAATTGATCAATCCTGATGTACTGACGGCCGATCTCATTTCTTGAGGCCCAAAACTATCAGGACAGTACAAATACCCCCCAAATGACCCCGTTTTGGGAAGTAGACAGTCCGAGGTATTTAGTAAGAGGCATAGTGAGTTTTTTAAGTTGTAATTTTTAGTCATAATTTTTTGGTAAATAAAAAAAAAAAACAGTTATTTTTACATACTGTCACCAGTGCAGTACAGCGTCATCACATAACTGGTATGGCGGTGATCAGGGACACTGAATTTTTTAATTTTTAAAAAAAAATTGTATTACTTTTTATCTCCTTTTTTTTTTTTAATGTTCTTTTCACAACACACTGTGACCAGAGTAGTATAATATTACCATAGTATCATTGTACTACTCTGGGGAAGTGATCAGTATTTTTGTTTGTTTTTTTTGACACATTATGATTGCTCATAGCAATTAATTTCATTGCTATAAGCAAGCATTTTACTGAATAAAATCGATTCATTCAGTTTCTTGTTGTGATTAGCTGTGATTGGTCACAGCTTATCACATGACACAGATGGGCTGTGATTGGCCCAGTCTGTACCATGTGATCACTGTGACCAATCACAGCTAGCAACACAATTGTACACGATGGATGGCATGAAAGGAAGCCATCCATTGCTTCTGTGATTGGTCCCAGTGGTCACATGCTACCAGCAGTGGGCCAGTACACTGATCAGTCATCAGCTTTGTCTGATGGACACAGCTGGTGACAGATTGCATCACAGTGCAGCCCTGTAGGCGCTTGTGAGTCGCAATCCAGGTGGAGGTCATGTGACGTCCACTCAGCCATCATTGGGAACTGATTAATGCAGAGAATGCATTAACCTTCCTGGCGGTAATCCCGAGTGTAGCTCGGGGTTAATTTCAGTACCAAAAGCAGTAACCCTGAGCCACACTTGGGATTACACTGCAGCGATCCCTTGAGACTTACCTTGTCCTACGATCCCGCGAGGTCCTTCCGCTGTGTCCTCTGACCATGTCGGCTGGTCGATGCTGGCATCCATCTTCTGGGTTCCGTTCCCTGCGAGTGTCAGGACGTACGAGGGGCGGAACCGGCAGGAGATTCAAAAAAGTTAACATTTTACATGCACACAATACACTGTAATCTGTTAGTATTACATTACTGTATCAAACTATTGCACCTAAATTTTGTCCCGAGTGCTTTGTCCAGTGCCCTGCCTGCATTTTACCGTTCTTTCTGCCGGGAAACTGAGAAACGTCCATTGCGTCCAAAAAGTGCCCCTTTTAGACCAGCTAGAAAACTTAAAAAAAAAAATTAGAATCACTTGCAGAATTGAGCGATCGTGATTCTCGGGGATATTTGTCCTCAGACACTGAAAACGATTCTGTGACTGAGCTCAGTGATGTGCGTACTTGGTATTCTATTTCAAATTTCAGTGTTTTTGGTTTGATTCCATTATTGAATTCAATTTATTATTATATTATTTTTAATATTTATTATATTATAATTTATTATTTCGTGTTTCAAACTTTATCACACCCGGGATGTTTACTAGACTCTTTTTTGGACAGATTTAAGTGAGTTATTCCTAAGAATTACAGGCCTACAATATAAAACAACAAATATCCATGCAAAAAAATGTACTGCTTTGATATTCAAAAATATTGATCAGTTAGACCGCCAGGGAGGTTAAGGTAAAGAAAAAAACTTTTAGAGTTTAGAACCACTTTAAGTAACATTACAGGTGAGAATTAGGAATGTGTATCTATATATGTCAAGTGACAGCTCCATGTCTCTTCCATCAATCAGGAATAAATCGGTATTATCCCCAACTTTGTACTCACTATGAAATCTCTAACATGGTGAACATATAGGGGTTGATTTACTAAAGCTGGAGCACCCAGAATCTGGTTGTTCAATTAAGCTTTAGCTGTCACGTCTATGATAGTGAGCTCTATAGGTCCACAGCTTGGGGTTCCCCAGGGCGTGGAGTCTAAGCCCCAGCCTGCTTGTTCACCAGTGCCCCTGATGGTGAGGATGGACTTGCAGCAGGCTGGGACCAGGTCGTGGCCCCCAGGTACACCCAGCTGAGGTGGAGGAGACCGCTAGCAGGAGCAGGGTACAATGGGAGAAGACACAGGGAATCCAATGGGCAAGCCAAGGTCAGGACAGGCGGAAAACAAGCAGAGTCAGGAACGAAGGGTCGGTGCACAGATAGACAACACAGGATTCACAGAGGAAACACACGGGAGCTCCAACAAGAAGTTGCTCAGGCAAAGTGAGACAGACTGAGCATGTCTTAAATAGACAAGCCAGCTAGGAGGTGGGTCAGGAAGTGATGAAAGGGAAGGAAATAAAACCCAGGGAATAGCAGATGACGCCCACAGGTGAGCACAGACAGCACTTCATACTGATCCGAGGTACTCGCTGTCGCAAATGTGAGCACCAGAGACTGACACAGTCCTCCATTTTGTTGAGAATCTCCATTTTATCCCCTCATACTTTCCCCCTTCCCTCTCTGAGAGTCACAGCGACATTTGGCCAGTGTGTATGTGTGTTAGGAGTGTCACAGGAGGCCAGGGCCCAGCAGGGGGCTAGGAGCTATAAAGTCCCCAAGGGAGCTGGGGCCTAGCTGTCCGAAGAACCTGTAAAATGTAACACCTCGTATAAGGCAAGCTTTCCCCTGAGTTCAAGACATTCCAAGGAAGGCGGGGCCAGCTAACACTTTTAAAAATCCATTTTTCCCCTATGTCTCATATCTTGGAATATGAGAGACTTGCATAAAAACAGACATATCGTCAGATTGGCTAAGAGAAGACGAACAATTTGATAGGTCACTCGCCTTGTCTCGAATACATAGGAAAGCCGAAAAGTAGATCTCATGAACCGTTCAGTGTATAATTTCATAATTCATATCTAATCAATCCTCAGACGTGTCTGCATAATAATCTACCCGCGGGTAGAGTGTCACTGGTGCATATGAAGCGTTATGAGCCAAAATATGAGTTAGGAAAGATTTTGGCTTTAGTTTAGGTCCACGTCCTGACCTCCACGCCCTAAACGGGGTATTGGTCTTTGACTTCAGAGACACCCCCTGCTGGGGAACTACAAGTTAGACTGTCAGGTCTAAGAAGAGTAAGTTGAAGACGTCTCCCATTTTAACATCAGTACCACCTGGGGAGACCCATGCCCTTTCGCTCTGAAACTTGGATCTGCTAACCCAGGACTTTGGCAAGTACCTTAACCCTTTCACCTCTCTCTGATATCTCTTTGCTGTGCTGTTAGTCTCTGTATATATATATATATATATATATATACTGTATATATATATATATATATCTCTTAGTTACATCTTTTCTGTAAATATTTTTATTGCACCCGTTTGTAGTAATAAATCCTTCCTTCTGAAAGTGTTGAACTGTTTCTGTAGCGCTTTATTGCAATTTATGAATTCCTGCCTCTAAAGAGAACGCTACTGTTTGTTTAACCCTCTGTATAAACGTGTTATACAGACGATTACCTCAACCATTATAGTGTTTTAACTGATATCGCCGAGTTTCCTCTCTCTGTACAAATAGGAGGTGGTGGCAGTGTGAAGGGTTAATTGTATAATTAACCTGACCCAGTAACAATCGCTCAGGCTGCCAGTACATCGATTGTGGTCCAATTAGCTGGAAAATCGTTGTGCAGGGTGCAGCTGGGTGTGGCATTGTTACGCATGTGACATCGCGGTTTTAGATCGGCTAGTCCTCCGGTCACGAGTTTTGGTGAGAAGGGCTGGGGTCTGATGCTGCGATCGTGACACTTGCTATTGGGGAAGAATGATGATGAGGATGGGAAAATCTGTTGTTGATATACGGTCTCAGAAGAGAAACATGAAAAACATTAGGGATTCTCAAATGTGAAGGCAGGCGAAGTTTAAAAGCAACAGGATTGACGTGGCGAAGGATGGTAAAGTGACCAATGAACCGAGCAGCAAATTTCATAAAGGGTACCCGTAGACAGATACTCTTGGTAGAGAGCCAAACCTTGTCACCCGGAAAAAATTTGGGACTCACCCGGAGATGACAATCTGCAGCTACTTTGTACTTGGAAGCTGATAGATGTAAGTTCTTGGAAACATTTTCCTCAAAAGGAGAAAGAATAGGAGAACATACAACAGGAAATTGGGCTGGAGCAGACACCAATAACCAGGATGAAGGGTCTGGTGAGGAGGTTGCAAGGGAGGGCACAGGAGTAGGCGTGAAGGCTTTGATTTGTACAGTGGGCAAGACAGGCTGTGCAGAACAGGAACCTGGGGTAATACAAGGAACAGAGGGCACTGTATGGTGTATGGGGGCAGGAAAGGGGACAGAAGGCACTGTAGAGTATAGGGGGGCAGGACAGGGGACAGAGGGTACAGTAGCTACTACTGTGGAAACCACGGCTGGGTCCAAAGCAGCTGAAGGGAATTTTGGGGTCTCAGCATGCAGAGCACATGAATCTGGGAACTCAGATGGTACAGAGGTCACAGATGTTGGGACCTCGTACCCAGAAGGTAGCGACATAGGAGCTCTGAGCTGCAAAGTATGTAAAGGGACCGAAGATTCGGGCAGCAAAGAGGGTAAGGAACTAGAGGTGGACAGCACGGGAAGGGGGCCCACAATAGGAATAGGCAGGGGAGCAGCTTTACTACAAGAAACATCTTGTAAGGTCTGGCAATGTCGAGGGAGCATCGGAGAGGTGGTGGCCTCAGCCAGGGGTACAGTGCGAGGTGGGTGGATAGAACATGACTTAATTAGATGACCTTCAGCCCAACAGTAAAGGCATAGACCAAATCTTAGGCGACAAAATCTCTTTTGTGGAGTAAGGTCGGCTGAACTGCATGGGCTCTTCAGATGTCGGTACAGTAGCAGAGGTACGTTGATCAGGGACTTTCTGGAAAATAGGAGCAAAAGAACCCACTGGAGGGCGACGTGGATAAGCCCTTTCCAGATCTTGCTCCTGGAAGCGGATATTGATCTGGATGCTAAGAGCAATCAAGTCATCCAGGGTGGTGGGTATGGTTCTTCCAACTAGTTCGCCCTTAATACGGTCTGCCAGACCCTGCCAAAAGGTTGCAGAGAGGGCCTCATTATTTCATGCCAGCTCCGAAGCTAAGGTGCAAAACTGACCTGCATATTGTCCAACAGTCCTGCTACCTTGACAAAGCCGAAGAAGTGGTCCTGCGGCAGATGAAGTCCTGCCAGGCACATAAAAGGTTTTATGGAAAGCTTGCAGGAAGGCTGGGAGGCTGCAAATAGTTGGATCATGTCTCTCCCACAGTGGTGAGGCCCAAGTTAGTGCTTCACCAGAAAGGAGGGAGATCATATACGCCACCTTGGAAAGGTCAGTAGAAAAATGGTGGGCTGCTAGATCGAAGTGAATTGAGCACTGATTGATGAAGCCCTGACAAGCTTTGGGATCACCAGAGAAGTGAGGCGGTGGAGGCAGCTGCAGTCTCGAAGGATAGTGTTCCATTGGGGGAACAGCGGAAGGTGGAGCAGCAGGAACTGGAGCAGGGGCCCAAACAGAGGGTGAGGAAGTGGATGCAACCTGTAGCTGATCCAACCTGGAGGAGAGTTCCTGCAGACAGTTCATGATTTGTTCCTGAAAGTCCTGCTGGAGTTCAACTCTAAGCACCAAACCTTGAAGTTGTTCCAGGAGAGGCTGCGGTGTCTCCAAAGAGCTCATGGCCTGAGCAAACTGTCACGTCTATGGTAGTGAGCTCTATAGGTCCACAGCTTGGGGTTCACCGGGGCGCAGAGTCTAAGCCCCAGCCTGCTTTTTCACCAGGGCCCCTGATGGTGGGGATGGACTTGCAGCAGGCTGGGACCAGGTCGTGGCCCCCAGGTACACCCAGCTGAGGTGGAGGAGACCACTAGCAGGGGCAGGGTACAATGGGAGAATCCAATGGGCAAGCCGAGTTCAGGACAGGTGGAAAACAAGCAGGGTCAGGAACGAAGCTGGGGTCAGCACTCAGATAGACAACACAGGATTCACAGAGGAACCACATGGGAGCTCCAACAACATGAAGTTGCTCAGGCAAAGTGGGACAGACTGAGCATGTCTTAAATAGACAAGCCAGCTAGGAGGCGGGCCAGGAAGTGATGAAAGGGAAGGACATAAAACCCAGGGAATAGCAGACGATGCCCACAGGTGAGCACAAACAAACACACGTGAAGGAATCAAGAGCAGCAAGGAGGTAAGAACAAACACACAAGAGGCTGCAGACTAACTTGTGACATTAGCATTGAAACCTGGAAGCTGACTGGTTTCTATGCAGAGTTGCACCAGAATTTGCACTCTCCAGTTTTAGTAAATAACCCCCAGATTTATGCTGTATCACACTGACAATCTGAGCCAGAAGGCAGCAGTAATCCAGTTTCACGGATCCATTTCACTGCAGTGAGCTTCTAGACTTGAAATAAAATGCGATGTTCCAGAATTTTGATTCAGGTACAGCCAAAAGACAAAGTGGAGATCCAGTGTAATTGCTGCACCAATTTCAGCATTGGTAATTTGTCAGATCCAGATGTAGAAGCCCCCAGTGGAGCAGATGGCACAACTGAAATGTAAATATTCCAACCCCATCCCCCACTCTATACAGTCATGTGTTACATCAGATACACCATGTGTATTATTTACCTCTCAGCTCCGGAGTCAGCGAATGTCCGAGTTCATCCAGCAGAATCTGATCCACCAGATCCTGACCTATAGAGAGGAATATAAGATTATGGGTCTGAGTCATGGATGATTGAAGCTGACCTTTCACCAGGGTTTTTTTCTCAAAAAATAGGTGCAGGAACTCCCGCTTCTGAGTCTCCACCCCCTACTCACCCCTGAGCACCATCACTTGGCCCCACCCCCTACCCACCTCCCACTACCTCTCCTTTTAGAGAATACAGAGCCAAGTAACATTTTGTGGTGCTAAATAATTTGTATGGAATTTGTTAATGACAACAAGAAAAGCAGTTAAATAGATCTCCCAGCAACAACAATACACCCCACCCCAGCAACAATAGATCCCCACACAACAATATACTCCCCCAACAACAATTGACCCCCACACAACAATAGACTCCATCAGCAACAAAACACCCCACCCCAGCAAGAATAGATCCCACATCAGAAACAACAGATCCCCCACACAACAATAATGGACCACCCCCAACAAAACTTGTATGGAATTTAATGACAACAAGAAAAGCCCCCACAGCCAGCAGCAATAGAGCTCCCCCTTCCCCAGTAACAATAGATTTCTCCATCAACAATGGACCCCCAAAACAAAATACCAGCCCAGAAACAATAGTCCCCCAGCAGCTACAACAGATCTCCGGGCAGCCAGCAACAATAGAAAAGACAGTAGATTTGATAAATTCTGTAAGTTGGGAGGTGGGGCCACCATGGATCAGACTTTTTTTTCACACATGCTTGATTGGTTTGCAATCTGGAGAATTTGGAGAAGAGGGGATTCCAGTGTCCAATGTTGAGGAATGGCCTCAGCGGCCATACTGGCCACGCCAAATTGATGCGTTTCACCCTGCCCATGGGGCTAAGTCACAGAGACTAAGTCCCGTGGGTGAGGTGAAACACATCAGAGGGCGTGGCCAGAACAGCGGCTAAATGTCCATTCCTCAACATTGGACTTTTGGGGTCAGTTGAGCAACATCCATCCCTTCACTTGTATTGGCTGACACTGGAATCCCCTCTTCTCACTTGCCGGAGGGCGATCCATTTCCTTCCATTCATAGCTTGGACCGACGCCATAAGGTATACTTTTCACTAAATAACAACTGTGAGCTACGCTATGGTGATGTGATAAGTGATCAACAAAGGCACTCTGAAAATTTTGCAGGAAAAAAAAAAATTTCCAGTATGGCCGCGCAACTCTTCATATAGCCCAAATACCGTCAAAAATGCATATGGATTGTGGATTGTAACATTAGGATTGTTTTCAAATCCATTAGAATTACTTTCAAATCCCTTTTAAATTTTTAATTCAGTCGAAGAGACAAAACAAAATTATTTCTGAAAACTAATTAAACGAATTGAGTCAAATAAATCAAAAGGAAACAAAACAAATTTTGGTGCTTTGCACGTGTCTAATGGGGTTACACTTCGGATAATTGTTGATCATTATTTTGGGATAATTGGTGTCAATCATTATTTTGGGGTAATTGGTGTCAATCAATATTTTGGGGTAATTGGTGTCAATCAATATTTTGGGATAATTGGTGTCAATCAATATTTTGGGGTAATTGGTGTCAATCAATATTTTGGGATAATTGGTGTCAATCAATATTTTGGGGTAATTGGTGTCAATCAATATTTTGGGGTAATTGGTGTCAATCAATATTTTGGGGTAATTGGTGTCAATCATTATTTTGGGGTAATTGGTAACAATCATTATTTTATCACAATGTTGACAATCATTATTTTATCAAAAGTCCTGTTACCTGTCTGTGTGATCTCATCCAAAACAGCCAATAAATTCGGATGAGGACGATCTTTCTGTAGCACACAGAGACATTTCCAGAGTCCAATCAGAGCTTTCCTTCCCCCGTCCTGAATATCTTGTAACAAGGTGCGAGAGAAGCAGATTGGATCTTTTTCAATTGACAGGTATTTCTGCAAAAAGACATCTTATTATTGTTCCAAATCTGCTGTTAAAAATGTAAATTCAACGTATTTTTTTTAGGTAAAACAAAAAAACGATTATGGTTATTCTGAGCACTCCATTCAGAAAGAAAAAGCCTGTCATAAGGAAGGACTGAATCATGCCTGACCATTGAGTTCTTTTGGACAATGGCCCCTCCCAACACCAGTGGATTTAATAGGACACTACCAGAGCTGCAGGCAGAAAAGATTTGTCCCATTCGCCACAGCTCCATCCAGACATGCCCACTGTCAGCCTGATCTGAAATTTCAGTTAGTGTGCAGGGGGTGATAGAATTTTAAAATGTAGGACATTTAAGGGTGACTGATTTTTTTTTTAATTGTCTGAGGAGGACTTTCATATTGTTTTTCTTGAAGAAATGCAGACTATTAAAGGTTAAGTTCCATTTTTTTCTCTTAAATAAAATCAAGATCCCCTATGCACCAATATACCATTAATGTACCTCAACTGCAAAAATATACAAGCCCTCTGTGATCTGGAGAACAAGGCCTTACCTTAGCCTTGGGTAATATTCTTAGAAAGCTTTTTCACTTCCTGGAATGTAGACAGAGGATGGAGGAGCCAGTAGGACCCTGGAAGCAGCTTACCAGCTGATCTTATTAGCACACAAATCTTGCACTGACCTCATTAGTACACACCCTTCACCCATCAACTATTTTTTTCACAGCATCCCTCCCCACATGCATTTGTATGGCTACCCCAGAGTCCCTTCAGATGGGCTCAGGCCACATGCAGCCCACGAGAAAACCATAATGTAATGCAAGGGCCTGCTTGATTGGATATAGAGTGATTGGATAGATGCTGTGTCCTCCTATTATATATATAGTATAGTAAATATATTATATAAATTTATATATATTTGGTAAATCTAAAGGAGATCGTATGAGTGTATGACCAGCTTTATACACCTAAAGTTACCTACTTGTGCTATCAGTGTCATTAAAGTGTTACTAAACCCACAACAGTACAATCAGTCTGTAGATGCAGTAAAGCATGCTTGTTATACTCACTGTGGAACCTAAGGAGTTAATCCTCTGCATTGTGTAAAAATGCTGTTTGATATAGTGAATGCAGGGTCCGAGGAGAGCGGATATCGTGAATGCCGGGTCGGGGTAGAGCGGATATCGTGAATGCCGGGTCCGGGGAGAGCGGATATAGTGAATGCGGGGTCCGGGGAGACCAGATATAGTGAATGCAGGGTCCGGGGAGAGCGGATATAGTGAATGCCGGGTCCGGGGAGACCAGATATAGTGAATGCAGGGTCCGGGGAGAGCGGATATAGCGAATGCGGGGTCCGGGGAGAGCGGATATAGTGAATGCAGGGTCCGGGGAGAGCGGATATAGTGAATGCAGGGTCCGAGGAGAGCGGATATCGTGAATGCCGGGTCGGGGTAGAGCGGATATCGTGAATGCCGGGTCCGGGGAGAGCGGATATAGTGAATGCGGGGTCCGGGGAGACCGGATATAGTGAATGCGGGGTCCGGGTAGAGCGGATATAGTGAATGCCGGGTCCGGGGAGAGCGGATATAGCGAATGCAGGTTCTGGGGAGAGCGGATATAGTGAATGCAGGGTCCGGGGAGAGCGGATATAGTGAATGCAGGGTCCGGGGAGAGCGGATATAGTGAATGCAGGGTCCGGGGAGAGCGGATATAGTGAATGCAGGGTCCGGGGAGAGCGTATATAGTGAAAGTGGGGTCTGGGGACAGCGGGTATAGTGAATGCGGGTCCGGGGAGAACAGATATAGTGAATGCGGGGTCCGGGGAGAGCAGATATAGTGAATTCGGGGTCCGGGGAGAGCATATTTAGTGAATGCAGGGTCCAGGGAGAGCGGATATAGTGAATGCAGGGTCTGGGGAGAGAGAATATAGTAAATGCGGGGTCCGGGGAGAGCGGATATAGTGAATGTGGGGACCAGGGAGAGCGGATATAGTGAATGCGGGGTCCAGGGAGACCAATATAGTGAATGTGGGGACCAGGGAGAGCGGATATAGTGAATGCGGGGTCCAGGGAGAGCGGATATAGGGAATACAGGGTCATGGGTTTAGTTACACTTTAATTGCACACTAAACTCAGAAATAAGCACAAATTTTGCCACATAAAAAACGAGTGACCAATGCAGCAAAACATGCAGTAAAAAATGTGCAATCTGCATCACGTCTAAATGTCCCATGAGCTACTTTGCCATGTGTAGCGCAGCCCATTGAACTCAACGGACACCCATTTGTGTGTCATTGGAAAAACGAGCCAAAAAACATGCGCTCTCTCTACTCTTGGTGTGAATGGGGCCTGAAAGTTTAATTGGTGCATTTTACACAGAACAATCAGGCTCTGCTCACATGTGTGTTTCTAAACGCATGGCAAACTGCACAGAAAATGCACGCTTTGCCATGCGTTTTAGAAACACACTGCAAATGTGCATTGTGTTTGTGTTGTCATTACATGGTAAAGGCAAATGCAGCAAAAACTGCGGTAACGCACCATGCTCCGCTCCAAAAAAGTTCTTGAGCTTTTCTGGGCGATTGTTGCATTTAGGGCAGCCCGTTCAAGTGAATGGACTGCCCTATGCGTGACGAGTGAAAACTCTCCAAAACAAAACGTGGGAATGTCAGTCTTCACTACGTGGGCCTGACAACTGAGTGTCTCCATCCACTCTCTCTTATGTACTTGTAAAAAGATGGCCATACACTATGCAATCCGATTGGACAATCTCTGTACAATTTAGTTAGTTCCCCCCCCAGTGTCAGAATGGCCGCCGCAGTCCCGCTATAAGTCGCTGTTCGCTGCCATTACTAGTATAAAAAAAACAAAAATCCCAGTATCCATACCACCATTTGTAAGCTCTAGAACTTTCACGTAAACCAATTAATTTACTCCTCGTATTGGGATTTTTTTTTAGCAAAGTCATGGAGCAGAATACATTTTGGCCTAAATATATGACAAAATTTTATTTTTTTAAAAAAAAATGTTACTGGACGTTTAACTAGTTGCCGACCGCAGATAGCCGAATGACAGCTGCACTGCGGCCGGCCAGTTCTGGCTGATCACGTGATGTGGTAAAAGGCCAATCACAACGGCCTTTTAGCACATGATCAGCCGTGTCCAATGACACGCTGATTACAGGGAAATGCAATTGCCGGTTCTCGGCTGCACTTTCCTCACGCTGTCAGATCGTGAGGAAAGTACTGTCGAGAACCGGCAGTTGTCAGAGCGGGGAACGGCACCGATCATCAGGGCAATGATCATCAGTGCCCTGATGATCAGTGCCCAGCAGTGCCACCCACCAGTTCCGCCCAGTAGTGCCGCCCACCTGTGCCCATCAGTGCCACCCACCTGTGCCCAGCAGTGCCACCCACCAGTGCAGCCCAGCACTGCCACCAGTCAGTGTCCAGCAGTTGTGCCCAGCAGTTGCACAAGTCAATGCCCAGCAGTGACGCCAGTCAGTGCCGCATATCAGTGCTATCAGTACCCATCATCAGTGCCACCTCATTAGTGCCGCCTATCTGTGCCACCTCATTAGTGCTGCCTATCAGTGCTGCCTATCAATGCCCATCAGTGCCGCCTATCAGTGCCCATCAGTGTTGCCTCATCAACGCACATCAGTGAAGGAGAAAAATTACGTGTTTGCAAAATTTTATAAAAGAAACAAAAGAGAGCTCTATTTATGAGAAAAAAAATGATAAAAATGTCAAATGGGTACAATCTTTCAGGACCGCGCAATTGTCATTCAAAGTGCGACTGCGCTGAAAGCTGAAAATTGGCCTGGTATGGAAGGGGGTATAAGTGCCCTGTTAGGCACGTGGTTAATAACAAACAGTCAAAAAATATTGTTTTTTTTCTCAAAAGTTTCGGTCTTTTTTTTTTTATAGTGCGCAAAAAAAAAAGCAACGCACAGGCGATCAAATACCACCAAAATAAAGTGCTATTTGTGGGGAAAAAAAGGACGTAAATTTCATTTGGGAGCAGCATTGCACGACCGCGCTATTGTCAGTTAAAATAACGCAGCGCCATAATGCAAAATATGGCCTGGTCAGGAAGCGGGGGTGGGGGGGGGGGGGGAGTGGGGTAAATCCTCTGGAGGGAAAGTGGTTAATGTTAACAAGACTATAAAAAACTCACAAAAGTAGCACAATATGGTGCCTGCCATAAGCATGTCAGATTCGGATCCCATGTGGATGGATGGCAGATGACTCCATTCCAGGAAACCGCCTCACCACTGCTGATCAGATGGAAGAAACCAGGAAGCAGGTTCAGAGCCAGGAGGCCAGGGATGTTGGTGGAGTGCAGGGTCAGACCAGAGGACATATCTGATAGGCTGAACAATTGACATGTGACCTAGGTGGAGACTGTGCTTGGGAGAAGGTGGAGGAAGAAGGCATTTGCCCCCTGGGCTAGTACTAATAGGATTTGTTTGTCTTTTGGTGCTGGGTGGATATACATCACCATCCAGACACTGGTCAGAGTTGAACCTGCAGTCAGTGACAAATGCTGGGCATTATACAGCTACCTGCACCCCATTCACATCTACATTATATTGCCAAAAGTATTGGGCTGCCTGCCTTTCCACGCAAAGGTGTTCTATGGGGTTGAGGTCAGGACTCTGCAGGCCAGTCAAGTTCCTCCACCCCAAACTGGCTCCTCCATGTCTTTATGGACCTTGCTTTGTGCACTTGTGCACAATCATGTTGGAACAGGAAGGGGCCATCCCCAAACTCTTCCCACAAAGTTGGGAGCATGAAATTGTCCACAATGTCTTGGTATGCCGACGCCTTAGGAGTTCCCTTCACTGGAACTAGGGGGCCAAGCCCAACCCCTGACTAACAACCCCACACCATAACCCCCCTCCACCAAACTACACTTGGCACAATGCAGTCAGGCAAGTACCGTTCTCCTGGCCACCGCCAAACCCAGACACGTCCATTGGATTGCCAGACAGGGAAGCGTGTTTGGTCACTCCAGAGAACACGTCTCCCCTGCTCTAGAGTCCAGTGGCGGCGTGCTTTACACCACGGCATCAGGCGCTTTGCATTGCACTTGGTGATGGAAGGCTTGGATGCAGCTGCTCAGCCATGGAAACCCATTCCATGAAGCTCTCTACGCACTGTTGTTGTGCTCATCTGAAGGCCACACCAAGTTTGGAGGTCTTTAGCTATTGACTCTGCAGACAGTTGGCGACTTCTGCGCACTGTGCGCTTCAGCATGCGCTGACCCCGCCCTGTCATGTGACGTGGCCTACCACTTGGTGGCTAAGTTGCTGTTGTTCCCAGTTGCTTCCACTTTCCTATAATCCCACTAACAGTTGAGCGTGGAATATTTAGTAGCCAGGAAATGTCACGGATGGATTTATTGCACAGGTGGCAACCTATCACGGGACCACGCTTGGAGTCACTGAGCTCCCGAGAGTGACCCATTCTTTCACCAATGTTTGTAGAAGCAGTCTGCATGCCTAGGGGCTTGATTGTATACACCTGTGTCCATGGAGGGGATTGGAACACCTGAACCCAATGATTGGGAGGGCGGGGACAATACTTTTGGCAATATAGTGTAAGATCACAGCATCTGCCATCCATCACTAAATTCCTATGCATAAGGATTCTATGCATGAAGGTAAAAAAAGCTTCTGGGTGCAGCTCCTCCTCAGCCCCACTAATACTTACTTGAGCTTCATCACGATCCAGCGATGTGCATGGGAGCCTCAGCCCTCCGGGGTCTCTCCCTCTTCATTGGCTGAAACAGCAGCAGGAGCCATTGGCCACAGCCAGTTAGCCATTGAGGAGAAAGAGGAGGCAGGCCAAGCTATGGCTCTGTGTGTAAATGAACATGCAGGACAGCAGCTCGGGAGCGAGCCTGCTCGGGTGCCCCCAAAGCAAGCTGCTTGCTCTGGGGGCACTCGTAAGGAGGGAGGGGCCAGAAATGCAGGTGGTGGACCTGAGAAGAGGAAGATCGGGGCTGCTCTGCAAAACCATTACACAGAGAAGGGAAGTATGACATGTCTGTTATTTAAAAAAAAACAAAAAACTAAGCTTTAATATCACTTTAAAACTGCATCCCATGGTAGTCACTACAGCCCCAGGACACACTTTGTATAGCACACTTTCCTTAGCTCACAGAAATATGTATTCACTATAAAAGGCCATTTGGTTGTATTTTTTCCTAGCCCAGTCCACCCCTGATGTGACCATATCAAAACTTTATCACACGGTCCATAAAACACTCAGAGTTGGTGCAGACTGGTATCCATTGTCTATGGGCAGTAAGGGGTGGTATTTTATTGCATTGTTACAATAAAAGGTACCGATGGCCTTTTTTTTTTTTTTTTTGTAAACTTTATTGAAATGTCACAAATTCTATTTTTTGCATAATTTTAATTACAATTTGGGGGGGTTGTCATTTTGAAAACCTTTTTATGCCAGGCCAAGCAAGGAGACACAAATGCCAGTCATATTCCTAGCTTTCAAAAGAAAACCTTTTTAAAAAATGGATTTCAAAACAAATTTTGGAAAACTTTCACAGCAAAATCAAGTTGACCAAAATTTCAGCTCATCTCCAATTAACATGCAGAGAGCGAAAGGAAGAGGTATCATGTCTAATATGTAGTGTTGGGCTTTATGTTCCATGTCAATCATAAGTTTGACTCGAACATGGTCCATTCCTGTGTTTGGCGAACACATGAACGGTAAGGGCGTTCGCCTGCCGTGCCTCACAATGCACGCTACCCTGACTGCATTGTGATTGGCCAAAGCAATGCACTTGACCACGGGTCAGGTGCAATACTTTGGCCAATCAGAGCACATGATGATGTCACAAGGGGGCAGGTGACCCCACCCCCTTGTGACATCACTGTATTTAAATACTGTCCGGCCCGGCACAGCTGTCAGACGGCAGGAGACAGCGTCGAGAGTGAAGCTTTCTTTTTTTCTCTGGTTGGTGGTAGTGGCGGCGGGCATCTTCATTGATGTTGGATCTACTTCAGGGAACATGTTTTTACATTTTTGTTTTTAATAAAAAGACTTGTCAAAGCCTACTGTCATTTTTAACACTGCACTTTTTTTTTGTGAATGAGTAGCTGTACCATGTACCCCATACTCATTCATATAGGGAGGGAGCCGGGATCTGGGGGCCACCTTGTTAAAGAGGGCTTCCAGATTCCGATAAGCCCCCTGCCAGCAGACCCCCACAACCACCGGCTGTGGTTGTGGGGAAGAGGCCCTTGTCCCCATCAACATAGGGACAAGGTTCTTTGGTGGGGAGCCCCCGCCCCAAAGCAACCCCCCCATGTTGAGGGCATGTGGCCTGGTATGCTTCAGTAGGGGAGGGGGGCACTCGTTTGTCTCCCCCCTTTGCTGACCAATAGGACTGCATGCTTGGATAAGGATCTGATATGGATTTTGGGGGGTCCCCCATGCCATTTTTTTTACATTTTGGCATGGAGGGGTTCCCCTAAAAATGCATACTAGACCTGAAGGGCTTGGTATGGTTGGAGGGGGACCCCACACCATTTAAAAAAAAAAATTTAATTGCTAGGCAATGCCAGCAATTCTTTTCACATTCAGCTGTCAGCGGCGAATGAAAGAATGTTTTCACTACTAAAATACCGTATGACTTAATATAACTAATGCAGTATTTTAGTAGCTTAGTGAATTGCCCCTTTTCGAAGTTTGCAGTCGAACGATCGGTAGGTTCGAATGCTCGGCCGCAAAATGAACAGGGGGTGTTCAGCCCATCACTACTTACATATATATGGAGTTATGGATGTAAGGCTTTAATGATGTAAAAAGAAACAATGTAACACCGCTGATAATGTACTCATACCGCCATCTTATGCAGGCCATAGACGGGGAGAAAATCGGCTGTTTTTTTTAATAAAAAAACAAAAAATCGGTCGTTCAATAGGTCAACGTTACCACCAACAGTAAAAAAAAAAAAACGGCCGATTTTCTTCCCGTCTATGGCCAGCATTTAATTACTTCTGTCCCTGCAGAAAGCCCCGCTATTATATTTGACATTAAAAAGTATTGCTGTTGCAACATTGTATCTATTTGTATCCATTTCGGATACAGATGGGGGTTTTTCGGATACAAATAGATACATTGTTGCAACCGCAATACTTTTTAATGTCAAATATAATAGCGGACTGGAATTCTTCTTCTTTCTCTTCTTCTTTCTCTTCTTCTTCTTTCTCTTCTTCTTCTTTCTCTTCTTCTTCTTTCTCTTCTTCTTCTTTCTCTTCTTCTTCTTTCTCTTCTTCTTCTTTCTCTTCTTCCTCTTCCTTCTTCTTCTTCTTCTTCTTCTTCTCCTTCTCTCTCTTCTTCTTCTTCTCTTTTCTTTTTCCTCTTCTTCTTCTTTCAGGTCACGGCTCATGTTCAGATTTTTTATCGGCAAAAAGATCATCCGATTTGCCCATCATTGCCGTGAAAATCGGATGATTTGTTTCCAACTTTACCGATCTAAAAAATCCGACAAAATCCAGAAAAACAGCTGACCAATTAACCCATTAACGGTGCGAAAATCGGCGTATTTTTTTTTTCTTTGGCCGATAAATCGGCCAATTTTCGACCTATCTATGGCCTGCATTAGTTGTTTTATAAATACACCCCCCAGTGTAAAATTGTATTCTGGTGGAAACAATTGTGCAAATGGCTTGAAAGGTTTATGTGGGATGTCATCTTGTAAGTTTTGATATGATCACAATTATTTTGTGGATTTATTAGTTCAGTTGTTTATGATCTGCATAGGGTGACAAGGTGTACAATTACAAAGGACTGGGGTAAGCCATTTTTACAACTCTTTATTTGGACTTCCCCTTTATCATACATATTCTGCAGCAGATAGTTTAGAAATATTTTATTCTTACGTCTGTGTTTAAGACATTCCGAGATTTTAGTTCTACCAGAACGGCATGAGGGTTCAGGTTCTCCAGAATGTGGATCAGATCATCTCTGTAATACTCGTATATCCACCTCAGCGATGAATCAGGATATGAAGACAACAGATGGTGGAACTGCTCAATGTCGTCTAGAAAAACACACAGAAAATACATGTTGTGACCTTCCTTAAAAACAGCTTTATAAATGTTGAAAATTTACTTCCAGCATGGACATGTTATCTCACTGAATCAATGCCTTGCAACTGGGAATATGTGACAAATGTAACGGTGCTAGGCCCTGCCACTGTGTGAGTATAGGGAATAGTGACACAGGGTTAGCAATAATGCAGAGTATGGGGCTCCAGAGTGTTGTGTCTGAGTAGAGAAGACTTGAGGTTGCAGTTTTCTCTTGGTTTTGTAATCCTAAATTGGTGTAGCACCCTCCTAGATTGCTAGGGGGAGCTAGATTTCAATCAGTCAGGGGCTGAGTAGCAGCCCAGGTGTAACAGCCAGAGAGAGGTTAAATTCGGGTCAGAACTGAGCAGCTCTGTAGACCAGTTCTCGGAGACTTCCCCCTGCACTAGAACTTTGGAAAGTTTATTGTTTTCATCTATGAGGGGCATCGGGAGTCTTAAATAAGAGACGGGTTAGTTATAGCTTTGAAATACTGGTATAGCTGGATGTCAGGGATCCGAGTCCTACCCCGAATAGGAATCAAAAGTGAAATTAGTCACAACAGATTCTCTGGCTAGAATATGGGCCAATGGGTTAAGGGAGGGGGAAAGAAGAGCATAGAAGAAAAGGATATGGGGGGAGAAGAGGGGGGGAGCGGAAAGGTAAAGGTCACCTAGAAGAAAACCTTTCCTGTTCTAATTTGTATATAGTTGCTTCTTCTTGGGTCTAGAGGGAGATCAGTTGAGGAAAGGTGATGAATGTATGTAACTTTATGACATATAATGTTAAAGGATTGAACACCACGACTAAAAGATATAAGATCCTTAAGGAAATTCATCAATACTCTACAGACGTGGTGTTCCTACAGGAAACACATTTATCCCAAGATACAAAGACCCAGCTATTTTCTAAATACTATGCTACATGGTTTTGTGCGGACTCGCCCATTAAACGAGCAAAAGGGGTGGCAATTGGGATAGGAAAAAATTGTAGTTTTACGGTAGATGATAGAATGGTTGACCCAGAAGGTTGGTAGTTGTTTCTGAAAGGGAAATTGCAGGGAGTTAAATGCACTCTTGCCAATATCTATTGTCCTAATAGAAATCCGATGGCCTATTTGGAGGAATGTATGAGAAGGCTTATGGATTTTAAGATAGGTCCATTGATTGTGGCAGGAGATTTCAATTTTTGCATAGATCAGTAGCTGGATACATCTTCATGTGCGCGGAGAGATGGAGGCAATAGTCTGTAGCAGGGGAGATTGGCCCTGTCTGTGATGGCTGTGGTCTGCTGACTGGCCTCTCCTCTGAAGCCTGACACTTGCACTCACACAGACAACGCAGTGAGGGATTTCAGCCCCCCCTTCTCCTCTCAGACTGTAATAGAGAGAGAGAGAGAGAGACAATCATAAGAGCCATTAAAGGAGCCAATGACAGGGACTTTCTCAAGCCGGAAGTGCAGCGGCAAAGGATTGTGGAAGATGCAGTCTTGAACAGAAACGGCCTTATAGGCTGATATGGAGATAGAATTACAAAAGAACTACGAAAGCCATCATGCTTAGGGAGAGCAGAGTGAAGGGATCCATCTTGTGTTTTTCCTGAGGGAGAGGAGACTGCATGTGGCAGGAGAGAGACTGGACCTGGCAAAGAAGTGCTTATGGGCAGTGCACTGCATGCTGGTGATCTGCATCAGCCAAGGGAACATCCAAACTGAGAGAAGTGGCCTACAGTACAGTGCCCACCCTGACAGAGTGAAGTGCTCGTCGTGAGGTGACCAGAGGAGCCTGTCATTTCCAGGACGATCGTTTGGGCCTTAGTCACAGGATCTGGTGAGAGGGATTTTTCCCACTGTAAGATGACAGGAACACGGCACACAGACAGAGACATGACACTTCTCCCATACTCACCAAGCACTGGGTTGTGTAGATGGCCCTGCTGAACAGACACAGTATTCGCTTTGCTATACAAATACTGTCACGAGATTACAATTATACTTTAAGTGTTTAAGGAGTTTAAGTGCACCAATGAAAGTGGCTAGCTGAAGATCCCAAGATTCATCCTGTTACCAAGAGACTGAAGTTACTGGTGCCATACATGCACGCGCATGCGTATTCAGGCCTCTGTACTGCATGGTGTGTGATTGCATTTGGGTACAGTGTTTTCCTATTGGGCTTGTGGTGTAGGGGGTTAGGAGGGAGAAATTTGACACAACAGAGTCACTCTTCTGCGCTCCTCCTGCTTGGACATCATAGCGCCGAATTTATGTAAAGGGGTTAGGACCCACTTTGAGGTTGCCATTTAAGTGTTTGCCTCTGCTCTTGGGGTTATTCACGGTTGGAATCCCCTGAAAGCAGCCTGAGTGTAAAAGTGAGTTATATTACTTTCGGTCTCAGTATTTGCTGTTCTCTTGATTCACCTAACATATACAGTGGGGCAAAAAAGTATTTAGTCAGCCACCAATTGTGCAAGTTCTCCCACTTACAAAGATGAGAGAGGCCTGTAACTGGCATCATAGGTAGACCTCAACTATGAGAGACAAAATGAGAAAAAAAAATCCAGACAATCACATTGGCTGATTTGGAAAGAATTTATTTGCAAATTATGGTGGAAAATAAGTATTTGGTCACCTACAAACAAGCAAGATTTCTGGCTCTCACAGACCTGTACCTTCTTCTTTAAGAGGCTCCTCTGTCCTGCACTCATTACCTGTATCAATGGCACCTGTTTGAACTTGTTATCAGTATAAAAGACACCTGTCCACAACCTCAAACAGTCACACTCCAAACTCCACTATGGTGAAGACTAAAGAGCTGTCGAAGGACACCAGAAACAAAATTGTAGACCTGCACAAGGCTGGGAAGACTGAATGTGCAATAGGCAAGCAGCTTGGTGTGAACAAATCAACTGTGGGAGCAATAATTAGAAAATGAAAGACATACTAGACCACTGATAATCTCTCTCGATCTGGGGCTCCACGCAAGATCTCACCCCGTGGGATCAAAATGATCACAAGAACGGTGAGCAAAAATCCCAGGACCACACGGGGGGGACCTAGTGAATGACCTGCAGTGAGCTGGGACCAACGTAACAAAGGCTACCATCAGTAACACACTACGCCGCCAGGGACTCAGATCCTGCAGTGCCAGACGTGAACCCCCGGCTTAAGCCAGTACATCTTCCGGTCCCGTCTGAAGTTTTAGAGAGCATTTGGATGATCCAGAAGAGGATTGGGAGAATGTCATATGGTCAGTTGAAACCAAAATAGAACTGTTTGGTAGAAACACAACTCGTCGTGTTTGGAGGAGAGAGAATGCTGAGTTGCATCCAAAGAACACCATACCTACTGTGAAGCATGGGGGTGGCAACATCATGATTTGGGCTGTTTCTCCGCAACGGGACCAGGACGACTGATCCATGTACAGGACAGAATGAATGGGGCCATGTATCGTGAGATTTTGAGCGCAAACCTCCTTCCATCAGCAAGGGCATTGAAGATGAAACGTGGCTGGGTCTTCCAACATGCCAATGATCCCAAACATACCACCCAGGCAATGAAGGAGTGGCTTCATAAGAAGCATTTCAAGGTCCTGGAGTAGCTTAGCCAGTCTCCAGATCTCAACCCCATAAAAAATCTTTGGAGGGAGTTGAAAGTCTGTGTTGGCCAGCGACAGCCCCAAAACATCACTGCTCTAGAGGAGATCTGCATGGAGGATGGGCCAACATACCAGCAACAGTGTGTGCCAACCTTGTGAAGACTTCCAGGAAACGGCTGACCTCTGTCATTGCCAACAAAGGATATATAACAAAGTATTGAGATGAACTTTTGATATTGACCAAATACTTATTTTCCACCATAATTTGCAAATAAATTCTTTCCAAATCAGCCAATGTGATTGTCTGGATTTTTTTTCTCATTTTGTCTCTCATAGTTGATGTCTACCTATGATGCCAATTACAGGCCTCTCTCATCTTTGTAAGTGGGAGAACTTGCAGAAATGTCGTTATCAGATCATGCACCTATTAATAGTGAAATTAAAATGGAGAAAGGAAGAAAATAGAAGTAACGCGTGGAAATTAAACAAAACACTAATCCAAGACCCAGAGGTGGAGATAAGATTAGGGAAAGAGATGGAGCAATTCTTCATGCTCAATGAAACAGAAGGGATAACTCTGGTGACAATCTGGGAAGCTACCAAGGCATATATCAGGGTAATTTTGATCTCAATAGGAGCTCAAAAAAAGAAAGAAAGGGAAAATAAAATAAAATTGCTAACTAAAGAATTATATGATTTATTATTATTATTATTATTATACAGTATTTATAAAGCGCCAATAGTTCGCTCAGTGCTGTACATTACAAAGGGGGACAGAACATGTGACAGAACAATACCAATACAATGCAAAACATGAGGGGATCGAGGGCCCTGCTCTTTCAAGCTTACAATCTAGGAGGGAGGGGATGGTGGCACAGGAGGAGATAGCTGTGGGGGATGGAGTGGTAGGAAGAGTGGAGGAGGTCGGCAAGTTAGCAGGGGGCGGGGTAGGCTTCCCTGAAGAGATGGGTTTTCAGGGTGCGCCTAAAGGAGAGGAGAGTAGGTGATAATCTGATGGGTTGGGGCAGGGAGTTCCAGAGGATGGGTGACACCCTGGAGAAGTCCTGGAGGCGGGCATGGGAGGAGGAGACCAGGGAACTAGAGAGAAGGAGGTCTTGTGAGGAGCGGAGTGTGCGTGCTGGGCGGTACTTGGATATTAGGTCAGTGATGTAGTTCGGGGCAGTATGGTGGACAGCTTTGTACGTCAGCGTTAGGATTTTGAATTTGATCCGTTGCGCAATCGGAAGCCAGTGGAGGGATTGGCAGAGGGGGGTGGCGGAAACGGAGCGGTTGGAAAGGTGAATGAGTCTGGCAGCCGTATTCAGGATGGACTGAAGCGGGGATAGCCAGCGGCGAGGCAGGCCAGTGAGGAGGGAGTTGCAGTAGTCGAGTCGTGATATGATGAGGGAGTGGATGAGCTGTTTAGTGGTTTCTGGAGTTAGGAACGTGCGGATTTTGGCGATGTTGCGGAGGTGGAGTCTGCATGAGTTTGTTAAAGAGTGGACTTGGGGCTGGAAGGATAGGTTGGAGTCCAAAATGACACCAAGTACTCTGGCCTGCGGGGTGGGTTTGATGGTGGCGTTGTTGGACATGATGGAGAAGTCAATGGGGGGTGGTGTTCGGGCTGGAGGGAAGACAAGAAACTCGGTTTTGGAGAGGTTCAATTTAAGGAAGTGGAGCGACATCCAGTCTGATATGTCGCTCAACAGGTGTGTGATTCGGGCGGAGACCGAGGGGGTGAGGTGGGGGGTTGAGAGATAGATTTGTGTGTCGTCGGCATAGAGGTGGTAGTTGAAGCCGTGAGAGTGTATGAGTTGGCCAAGGGAGGAGGTGTAGATGGAGAAGAGAAGGGGCCCGAGGACAGAGCCTTGAGGGACCCCAACAGAGAGGGGGAGTGAGAGGGAGGTGGTGGCATTATAGGTTTAGAACAACTACATAAAAAGAAAATAGATGTAGGGACACAACCGAAGATAATTTTGAAGAGCGAGGAAATGAAAGACTTCATGGAACAATATACTAGAAGAGTTTTCAGTAGAGTGGATAACGAAAGATATCAGTAGGGAAATAAACCAGGAAAATATGTGATAAGAAGAGTAAGAGAGAGGAAATCAAGGAATTATATAGAAAAAAAATAAAAGATGAAAATGGTAATGTTAAGAACCGCCTGGCAATGTCTCTAGCAGCCCACAGCACGGATTTCCTCAGGGCGCGGGGTCTAAGTCCCAGCCTGCTATTCACCAGGGCCCCTGATGGTGGGGATGGACTTGGTGCAGACTGGAACCAGGTCGCGACCCCTGAAAGCGTCCAGCTGTGGTAGAGAGCACCGGCAGGGGACTGCCAGAATGGAGTCTGATGGGAAGAGACAGGCAGACTTACTAATAGTGATCCGTGCGGGATGGATGGATGGATCGGAGGGTGAAGTAAGCGTAGTCAGGCAGGCATGGTCGGCAACGTGTGGGCAGCGAGGTACAAGAGGAGCAGGCAGAGAATGGTCGGGGTCACAAGCCAGGTTCAGCAGGTTGCAGGCAGCTTGGTACCAGGGATCAGGCAGAAGAATCGTCAGGCAAGCCAGGAGAATCAGGTCAGGTACAAGCAGAGATCGGCAACGGAAATAACACAGGAACACAATCAGGAACAGAGCAGGTAAGACCAAACAGCAATTTGACATACCTGGTTCCTCGTTTAAATAGCCCACCCTGCGCTGTCATTGGTGCCAGGCGCGTGTCCACGATCGCGAGTGCGCATGCGCGAACACCGCCGCTGCCGTGCACGCCCAGGTCCCGATGCTCGTCCGCTAGCGAGGACTGGTGTTCTGCGCATGCGCTGCCCAGCGCGATGCTGCAGAACACTCGCGTCCTGACAGGTAAAATGGTTTATTCAACCACTGATATAGCTAAAACTTTCCAAAAATATTAGAATAAGTTATGATTTAAAACCCAGTAGCCCGAAAAAATCAGAGGGGGAAAGAGAAAGAAAGAGGCAGTAATATTTAAAAGAATCGGGACTGCCCAGGATAGAAGAAGAGGGATTATTAACATTAGAAAAATTAATCTCCCATGAAGAAATAAGGTACTGAGAAGTACAGCGACAGGAAAAAGTCCGGCACCAGATGGTTTTACACTGAGATATTATATGAAGTTTCAAAAAACAGCTTATGCCCAAATTATGTAGATTTATGAGAAGGGAGTCTCTGCAGGTAAATAGTACAGTTGTACTGAAGGAGGGAAAGGATCCTTCCCTATGTTCTAGTTATAGGCCAATATCACTCTTAAATATAGATACAAAACTATTTGCAAATGTTTTAGCAAACAGGATGAAGGATCTGATGGCGGATTGGATACGTATCGATCAAGTAGGATTTGTACCAGGGAGGGAAGAGACAATGGATTAAGATCATTGCTCCGATCTTCCAAGGGCTGCACCTCAGAGAATGACAGTTACAGTACCCCCGGTCAGCATGAAGATTTGAGCACTGTTTTTGTTTTTCTCAGGGGGGGTTATTATCAAAGGGGAACATTACATTTCAAAACTCTGACTGCATGGACAACTAGGAAAAGCTTCTGTATTTCTGTTTGTGGAGTGAAACTGGAATTGTTTAATGTGGAGCTTAAAGTGTTAACTAAACCCACAACAGTAAAATCAGTCTGTAGATGCAGTAAAGCATGCTTGTTATACTCCCTGTGGAACCTAAGGGGTTAATCCTCTGCTTTTTGTGAAAATCATGTTTGATTCTGACTTCTCTGATCCTCCTTTTCTTCCAGTGTCCCCCTCTTATCCCCTGATAAGACATATCGTGCGGAGACACTCTGCACATGCTCAGTTTGATGTGTATTGCTAGAGATGTATTTTTTTTTCCTTGGGAGAGTGCATGTGATCAGTACAGGGACCGGATATAGTGAATGCAGGGTCCGGAGAGACCGGATATATTGAATATAGTGAATGCAGGGTCCGGGGAGACATATGGTAAATGCGGGGTCCGGGGAGACCAGATATAGTGAATTTAGGTTCCGGGGAGACCAGATATTGTGAATGCGGGGTACGGGGAGAGAGGATATATTGAATGCAGGGTACGGGGAGACCAGATGATAATGAATGCAGGTTCTGGGGAGACCTGATATAGTGAATGTGGGGTCTTGGGCTCAGTAACACTTTAACCGATACTTTGCGGTGCAAAGTGTGATTTGTGTTAATGGATGCAAATTGCACTCCAAATATTAGCATGCGATTTGAACAGGAATGCGATTCCTGTCCAAATCACATGCTGATTCCCCACTGCTTCTTTGTGAACCCATGCTTGCCATAGCCCGAGTTCACACAGGAGCGGTGCAGGAAACCTCCCTTTAGGCATCCCGTGCTGAGTCTCAGTGGTGGAAGAGGAGAGAAAGCCGCTTCACAGGTCTGGGGATTTGAAATCCCCGTGGCTTTGTCTCCTCTCCTTGCAGCAATGACAGTATGGGCTAGACGGCATCTGATTGGTCAGCACCATCCATGTGACAATGCTGACCAATCAACAGCCCTCTAGCCTGAACTGTCATCCCTGGAAAGAGAGCCTCAGGGATTTCAAATCCCCAAACCTGTGAAGCAGCTTTCTCTCCCCTTCCACCATTGAGACTCAGTATCAGATGCCTGCAGGGAGGTCTTCCGCACCGCTCCTGTGTGAACTCAGGATATGACAAGCCCAGGTTCATCAAGGAGCAGTGAGGAATCCGCATACGACTTGGAAAGGAATTGCAGTCCTGTTCAAATTGCATACTATTCTTTGTGGTTCAATTTGCATCCATTAACGCAAATCGCACTGCAAGCTATTGGTAATCGGTATCGGCAAGTACTTGACCAACAGTATCGGTACTCATACTCGCCGATAAAAAAAACAGTATCGGTGCATCTCTAATACAAAGGATACTTTACTGACTTTCCCTATTCAAGATTAAGTGGTTTGTTCCACCCTCTGGGGATGAGGCTAAGAAATTTTCAATCCACCCTCGTACAAAAGAAAAATAGTGACTGATCTCTGATTACTGGGATTGATGACTCTTCTCTGGCTCTTGTTCATCTGTTGTAAGTTGCTTCTCCCGCTCTCATCCATCTTCTTGCTCGCTCTTACTTCTACAGCTTAATCCCAGTCTTGACATGGAACACCTAGACACAGAGATACATTATGACTAATGGCTGCTATGTTGAGCAGATCCTTCAGAAAAAAAAGGATTCTTTTCCTATTGCAGATGGAAATCTTTATGGAAATTTATTTTTCATAAAAGGTACAGTAATGTGCAAACGTCTTAGGCAGATGTGGAGAAAAAATGCTGTAAATGTTG
Source organism: Staurois parvus (assembly GCF_062004578.1). NCBI lineage: Eukaryota > Metazoa > Chordata > Amphibia > Anura > Ranidae > Staurois > Staurois parvus. The sequence continues at coordinate 60,757 of NW_028318957.1, forward strand.
ATTTAACAAAATGGAAAGTAAATGAACAGAAGAGATATCCAAATCAAATCAATATTTGGTGTGACCACCCTTTGCCTTCTAGGTACACTTGCATACAGTTTTTGAAGGAACTCAGCAGGTAGGTTGTGTAATGCCCTCCAGGTTTAGCTACAGTGCCTTGAAAAAGTCTTCCTCCCCAGTTTAAATTTTCCACATTTTGTCATGTTACAACCAAAAACGTCAATGTATTTTATTGGGATTTTATGAAATAGACCAACACAAAGTGGCACATAATTGTGAAGTGGAAGAAAAATGAAAAATGGTTTTCAACATTTTTTTACAAATAAATATGTGAAAAGTGTGGCATTCCCCCTTTACTCTGATACCTCTAACTAAAATCTAGTAGAACCAATTGCCTTCAGAAGGCACCTAATTAGTAAATAGAGTCCACCTGTGTGTCATGTAATCTCAGTATAAATACAGCTCTTCTGTAAAGCCCTTAGAGGTTTGTTAGAGAACAAAAGTGAACAAACAGCATCATGAAGGCCAAGGATCACACCAGACAGGTCCTGGATAAAGTTGTGAAGTTTAACGCAGGGTTAGGTTTTAAAAAAAATATCCCAAGCTTTGAACATCTCACAGAGCACTGTTCAATCCATCCGAAAATGGAAAGGGTATGGCACAACTGCAAACCTACCAAGACATGGCCATCCACCTAAACTGACAGGCTGGACAAGGAGAGCATTCATCAAAGAAGCAGCCAAGAGGCCCATGGGAACTCTGGAGGAGCTGCAGAGATCCACAGCTCAGGTGGGAGAATCTGTCCACAGGACAACTATTAGTCGTGCACTCCACAAATCTGGCCTTTATGGAAGAGTGGCAAGTCATTGTTGAAAGAAAGACATAAGAAGTCCCGTTGCAGTTTGCGAGAAGCCATGTCGGGACACAGCAAACGTGGAAGAAGGGGCTCTGGTCAGAGGAGATCAAAATTGAACTTTCTGATTTAAAAGCAAAACAGTATGTTTGGCGGAAAACTGACATTGCACATCACCCTGAACACACCATCCCCGTGAAACATGGTGGTGGCATCATGTGGGGATGCTTTCCTTCAGCAGGGACAGGGAAGCTGGTCAAAGTTGATGGCAAGATGGATGGAGCCAAATACAGGGCAATCTGAGAAGAAAACCTGTTAGAGTCTGCAAGAGTTCCTCTTCCAGCAGGACAATGACCCAAAACATCCAGCCAGAGCTACAATGGAAGGGTTCAGATCAAAGCATCTTCATGTGTTAGAATGGCCCAGTCACAGTCCAGACCCAAATCCAATTGAGAATCTGTGGCAAGACTGGAAAATTGCTGTTCAGACGCTCTCCATCCAATCTGACAGAGCTTGAGCTATTTTGCAAGAAAGGATGGGCAAAAAAGTCACTGTCTAGATGTGCAAAGCTGGGAGAGACATCCCCAAAAAGACTTGCAGCTGAAATTGCAGCGAAAGGGGGTCCTACAAAGTATTGACTCCGGGAGGGGGTGGAATATAAATGCGAGCCACACTTTTCACATATTTATTTGTAAAAAAAAACATTTAGCACTTTCCTTCCACTTTACATTTATGTGTCACTTTGTGTTGGTCTATCACATCAAATCCCAATAAAATACATTTAAGTTTTTGGTTGTAACAAAATGTGAAAAATTTCAAGGGGTATGAATACTTTTTCAAGGCACTGTAGGAAGTTTTGTTTTTTAGATAGAGGCTGAGTAGCAGCTTATGATGAGTCAGCCTGTGATTGAGGCAGGAGTTTACTCAGGGACAGGCTAGGCAGGTTCTGAAGGTCAGAGCTTCTAGAGCTCTTCCACCTTTACAGAAACTTGAGGAACGTTCTGGAACAGGGGAGGGGGAAAGGAGGCTCAGATCTCAATGTTTGAGGGACCTTGGCCAATCCTCTGTTCAGGAGGCTGGGCATGCTGATCAAAGAAACCCTCAAATATGACAGAGCATTGGGAGCAGTAGTCAGTGTTGGGTGGAAGATGGAGTGAGGAAGGTTGCAGTGTGGAGCCTGGGAGTGGGCCCCAGGGAGGGAAGCCTACTTACAGGCAGGGTGCTGGAGAGGAGGATCTCCACTGCCTGAACGTCTCTGGAGGAGGACAGCCTGTGCAGCAGGGAAGGAGCTAGCCCAGCGTAAGGCCTGAAGGCAGCCACCAAATCACTAAGCTAACAGGAAAGGACAGTGTGAGTATTCCTACACCCCCTGGGCCAGATAAGGAGAGAGGGCAGTCAGGTGCAATACCCAACTAGCTTCTCAGCTGGGACTTCAGTTGGCAGCTCCTGGAGCCCATTGCTCAGGAATTCCCTCAGGCAGCTGAGTAGAGAGGAGAATTCATCTAGGGTCTGAGTAGGTACACCGAAGAGCTTGTAGTGCTCTTAAAGGAGAGACTGTTGCTATCTGCGTTCTTGTACATAGTTGATTGGCAGCCCTTCTGTGGGTGTCAGCTGCCTCAAATCCTTCTGTCTTTTCATGTAATCCAAGACAGACTCCATGATGGTGAGATCAGGGCTTCATCACTTCTAGCACTCCTCATTCTTCTCTTCACTGAAGATAGTTTATAATGACATTGGCTATATGTTTGGGGTCATTGTTCTGCTGCAGAATAAATTCGGGGCCAATAACATGGTTCCCTGATGGTATGGCATGATGGATAACTATCTACCTGTATTTCTCAGATTGAGGACACCTAAAAAAATCCATTTGCACCATGCTTCACAGTTGGCTGCAGATACTCATTATTGTACTTGCTCAGTTCTCAGTCTGATCTGTGCAGAGTGCAGTCACCGCTATTTGCTCTGCCCCTCCATTGCTCACTAGATCACAAGGTTGGAAAGGGGGTGGAAGCAGCTGAATAAGCTGGCAGATTGGCTAGGCTGATAGGCCAAGCCAGCAGCTGATCAAGCATCTGGATGGATCCCAACATTATTGTCGGATTCTTCCAGAGCATGGAGTAGTTGTATGATGCCAACTGACAGCAGGCTTTGGCCTACTATTAGCTGATTCTGGGTCACCAGAGAGTACAAGTGCACTCCTGTAACCCACAAAAGAAATCCAAACCCCCTAAAAAAAGCTCTATCCATTCTTCTTATTTAATAGAACTCTGTATTCATTAATACATCATTACATTACATTTTTAAATGTAAGCAATGCAACCCTGGCTCTGGATTCTATAAAAATTATATATATATGAGATAATAGACCCCTGATGTCTCATTGCAGGGAACTTGTCACTTCCACTGTGCTGTGTTAGCAATAAAGTGTAGGTTAAAAAAAAAAAAAGCTTGCAAAATTAAATTTAATTAAAATCAGTAACAAAAAACACCACCATCCCTGGATCTGCTGTTGGGGAGGGAGGACGATCTCCTCCTCTCCTGAACTGGGGATCTTCCGCTGGAGAGTGAAGACAGATTCCTCCTCTCCCGGGTCCTTGAACTGCCGCTGGGGAGGTGAGATGGCTACTCCATCTCACTCGGCTGCTGAGATGACAATTCTTTGATACGGTCTCCCAGGTGTATGGATCCTTGCTGGGGAGGTAAGACAGATTTCTCTGCTCTTGGGTTATCGTACTGCCTCTGGGGAGATGGTTGCTCCATCTCCTGGGCTCCTGGACTCCTGCTGTGGAGCGAGGAGCTTCTGCTGGGGACCGCACACTCCGGCTGGCTGTTGGGGAGGGAGGACGGCTTTCTCTGCTCCCTGACTGTGAATGTGCCGCTAGGCAGGGAGGATTATTGCCAGTGTTAGGCCCCTATATATGAGGAAATTCATCAGTCAATGAGCCCCTATATATGAGGGAGGTCACCAATGTATGAGTCTTTTCTTATGACTGCCACACATTACTTTCACAGATCATATCCCAATTGTTGTGTGATCTGCACACATGATGTCCATGCAATAGTCCAGCGGAGGGGACTTATCCATCCATACTATATACAGTGGGGAAAAAAAGTATTTAGTCAGCCACCAATTGTGCAAGTTCTCCCACTTAAAAAGATGAGAGGCCTGTAATTGGCATCATAGGTAGACCTCAACTATGAGAGACAAAATGAGAAAACAAATCCAGACAATCACATTGGCTGATTTGGAAAGAATTTATTTGCAAATTATGGTGGAAAATAAGTATTTGATCAATAGTTCATCTCAATACTTTGTTATATATCCTTTGTTGGCAATGACAGAGGTCAAAGGTTTCCTGTAAGTCTTCACAAGGTTGGCACACACAGTTGCTGGTATGTTGGCCCATTCCTCCATGCAGATCTGCTCTAGAGCAGTGATGTTTTGGGGCTGTCGCTGGGCAACACGGACTTTCAACTCCCTCCAAAGGTTTTCTATGGGGTTGAGATCTGGAGACTGGCTAGGCCACTCCAGGACCTTGAAATGCTTCTTACGAAGCCACTCCTTTGTTGCCCGGGCGGTATGTTTGGGATCATTGTCATGTTGGAAGACCCAGCCACGTTTCATCTTCAATGCCCTTGCTGATGGAAGGAGGTTTGCACTCATGGCCCCATTCATTCTGTCCTGTACATGGATCAGTCGTCCTGGTCCCTTTGCGGAGAAACAGCCCCAAAGCATCATGTTGCCACCCCCATGCTTCACAGTAGGTATGGTGTTCTTTGGATGCAACTCAGCATTCTCTCTCCTCCAAACACGACAAGTTGTGTTTCTACCAAACAGTTCTATTTTGGTTTGATCTGACCATATGACATTCTCCCAATCCTCTTCTGGATCATCCAAATGCTCTCTAGCAAACTTCAGACGGGCCCGGACATGTACTGGCTTAAGCAGGGGGACACGTCTGGCACTGCAGGATCTGAGTCCCTGGCAGCGTAGTGTTACTGATGGTAGCCTTTGTTACGTTGGTCCCAGCTCTCTGCAGGTCATTCACTTGGTCCCCACGTGTGGTCCTGGGATTTTTCCTCGCCGTTCTTGTGATCATTTTGACTCCACGGGGTGAGATCTTGCGTGGAGTCCCAGATCGAGGGAGATTATCAGTGGTCTTGTATGTCTTCCATTTTCTAATTATTGCTCCCACAGTTGATTTTTTCACACCAAGCTGCTTGCCTATTGCACATTCAGTCTTCCCAGCCTGGTGCAGGTCTGCAAATTTGTTTCTGGTGTCCTTCGACAGCTCTTTGGTCTTCACTATAGTGGAGTTTGGAGTGTGACTGTTTGAGGTTGTGGACAGGTGTCTTTTATACTGATAACAAGTTCAAACAGGTGCCATTGATACAGGTAATGAGTGCAGGACAGAGGAGCCTCTTAAAGAAGAAGGTACAGGTCTGTGAGAGCCAGAAATCTTGCTTGTTTGTAGGTGACCAAATACTTATTTTCCACCATAATTTGCAAATAAATTGTTTCCAGATCAGCCAATGTGATTGTCTGGATTTTTTTTCTTATTTTGTCTCTCATAGTTGAGGTCTACCTATGATGCCAATTACAGGCCTCTCTCATCTTTGTAAGTGGGAGAACTTGCACAATTGGTGGCTGACTAAATACTTTTTTGCCCCACTGTATGCATCCTCTATATAGTAACTCTTCTTCTTTGCCAGGACCAGGATCTGAACCCGCAACCTCTGCTGCATCTGGCAGTAGCTTTTCTTACTGAGCCACCTGAGATGCTGATGCCTGTATAGAGATATTCTAGTACAGCAACATCATCTTTTATATTTTACCAAAATTCATGAAAAAGTGTATATTTTCCAAATAAATTGCTTTTGAAAAACCGCTCTGCAAATACCGTGTGACATAAAAAAAAAAACCCCAGCCATCCTAGAGGAGCTCTTTTAAAAAAACAAAAAACAAATTTTATATATAATAAATACATGTATATATGGGTGTGTTTTTCAACTATGTAAGTAAGTAAAAGGTCCAGAGTCTCCCAGCTGCACATGCTTCCTTCCCATCGCTCACTGACTGCTGAGATTGGTTTCTACAATACACGATTCGCCTGCTGGAATGTATTATCAGACTCTAGAAGTATCACTTTTAGGTTTCAAGATCCTTAAATTATAACTTTACTTCTGTAACAGTTCAATTTAAAGGTCGAATTAAAAAGTTGGTTTTTCCTTCTCTCATACTTTATAAGGATGAGAGGTACAAAAACTATGAAGCATGTCACAGAAATACTCCCATTCCATACAGGAGGTACTGGGGCAGGAAAACTACAATACTTTATACCAGTAAGAATACAGATTGCAGTTCAGTAACCCAGACCCACAGAGTGATTCTAAACCACACAGATCCCTTCTATTACACATCTGGAGGATCCCCCTGCCTCGTGTAATACTATTATCAGTATCCTATATACAGTGTTTGTGGTGGAGGGTTGGCGGACTGCACTTGGTGGCGCCTTCTCAATCTTTTTTTTTTTTTTTTTTTTCATATGTGACATTGGAGACTCGCTTCTGCTCTACCCTGAAGGCTGCCTTGAAGTACTAATCGTCCCGGTGCCCCTGTAGATCTTCTGCTGGAGGTAGCAGTGGTCTCTCTTTCTCTCCCCCCTTCACCTCCTTACCCTCCAGGAATATGGACCCAACAGTGGACATCTAACTTGAGCCAACTCCTCTCCATGTATGTATTGTAGCTGTAATGTCTGCCTTCATTTTGTAAAGCGCTGTGCAAACTGTTGGTGCTATATAAACCCTGTATAATAATAATAATATCAGATATATAGGGTAACATTTAGCCTTACCTTCCAGGTCCGACTTAATTCTTGAGACATTCAGGCTGTAGAAAACAGAAACAATGGAGAATATTGGGTGTGTTGGAGACATTGGAATGTAACTGCAAAGGTGCTTTCGACTTCGAACAGGAAAGACTACATTTTTGATGTTCTAAAAAGAGAACAAAGATCCTCCCCTTTGTCATCTCAATGCCCTTGATGTCACCCGATGTAAGGGGGGCACTCTCTCATGGGCACACCTGATATAAGGGACACTCTCATGGGCATACCTGATGTAAGGAGGCACTCTCATGGGGACACCTGAGGTAAGGGGGCACTCTCATGGGGACACCTGAGGTAAGGGGGCACTCTCATGGGGACACCTGAGGTAAGGGGGCATTTACGGTATGACAGCTGCTCCAGCACCTCATCGTGAGCCATAGCGGTTTTCCCCTGCAGCGTGATTATATATCTGACATTGGTGAATATATGTTGTTTTGCGGTAAAGGGCCAAAGGCAACATAAATTGAAGGCCCAAATGATTACTGTTAATAGGATTGTGTAAAAATAATAACTAGCTGCACATTGAACACGACCTATCCATTGGTACATAACATTCAGTCTGGTGGTGCAATAGTGTACTTTTAGCTTGTTATTTGGGACATACTTGCATATGTGCACTCAAACAAACAAGGAAGATTTGTGCATATTATATAGGTAGCAAAAAAGTGGTATGGGTGCGAGTACATTGAACTAGAACATGAAACAAAAACAAAACAAAAAAATCAAACAATACCTAGTCCAAACATTTATTGATCCAATACATATTCAACATTTATTTTGACAGCAGCAACAAGTAGGTACATTTAATTTCTTGGTGGAAAAAAAAAAGCAGAATTGATGTTGCTAAAATAGAACGGCCCTGCTCATAAGAGCTTACAATCTAAAAGAATACACCTTCTAATGACAAGTGCTTTTACAGGGTACAGCAAACAAATTAATAAGAATCGGACAACATTTTCAGGGCCATAAACTTAGCACACACCATCAGGATTATCTATCCACAAAACAGGCCCCAGATCAAAATATAAATACATAATAAAGTGCCAAAAAAAACACACACCTCCCACCTCCCCAAATCCCCCACACACTTTTCGGATTATGTTTGTCCTAAAACTGCATTTCAGTCTAAATAAACAAATTATAGCCAAGTGAGGATCAGGAAGAGCAGAGCAATTGACATTTGTTAGGATTACAAGGCAAAGATCATCAGATGCTCCCAAACCATAAACACACGACCATTGTACAATAATACACACCAAAACACACTTTAGAAGGACAAAATGCACAACATATACAGCCCACATCAAAACACAGCCTGAGTGGGGTCTGGGGCAATTTGGCACAATATCTCTTCCTCCTCCTCCCCCCTCAAAATCACCACAGGCAAGGACTTGCTGAAAATAACTCGGCCTATTACCAGGCCAAGCCACCCTGACTACCGCAGCCCTTTATATAACATAGGTTGGATTTGGAGCACGCCAAACAAGGCCCCACGCCCAATGAAGACTACACCCACCACTGTCATTTGGTCTGAGAAAGTGATTGCACCTGATTGTCCGGCACCAATCCCCTTTCCACCTGCGTTAACCCTTGGTTATGTGTCTATGTGCATCAATTCTGGTCTATAGGCCCCACAAATCACAGTCCATTAGCATGGCCAGAAAGAAAGCAACAGTATAACAAGTGTACCTGTGCAGTATGCAACAGAACATTGAACAGGGATGTGAAGGGGAACCCCATGGCAACATTTATTGGCACTATGGGCACAATTCACTCCAGATTATCGCATGAGTTAAGTCAGTCACATGACCACATCTCTCATGCGATACTGAAAATGTCAATTTACTTTTGTTAGTATGCGGTATTTCCCATAAATCGGAAAAACATTTGGGAAATCCAACATAAAAAGACCTTACACCCCGGTCACATCAGAGCCGACACGGAAATTGTGCGAATTACAGTGAAAGTCGCACGATTTCAAAATCAGATGAGATGCCGATTTCCATGCCATTTGTAAGACATCTGCCACAGATGTCTATGCAAATCGCCACAAAAGTAGTAGATGTACTACTTTAGAAATCGCGCGGCTCTGACCAAGTCGGAATGTGTATAATCCAAACGCACACGTTCCTGCATTAAAAATGGCTGTGTGTATAAGTGGGTGCTGCAGGGACCGTCGGCTGGAACCGAACAAAATCAGCAAGGAAAAAATGTCACCAGCACACCGAGGATCACCAATCTGGGTCCAAAAGTTTTAATAAACGATCACATAGTTACAGCAAGGCAACGTTTCGAAGTCTCGCAGGACCCCTTCATCAGGCATGGTCACATACCTGATGAAGGGGTCCTGTGAGACTCCGAAACGTTGCCTTGCTGTAACTATGTGATTGTTTATTAAAACTTTCTGATCAAGTCGGAAACGCACCGATATGACCACTCTAATAACGAACAATAGGGTGTGACTTGACATATGATTTGCAAATCGCATGCCAAGTCGCACCCGATGTGACCGATACTAAAGCAGTCATATTGGTGCGGTTGTGAATTGGTCAGAGCCGCACCGATTTCTAAATTAGTGAATGCACTACTTTTCGTGCGATTTGCTTAGACTTATGTGTCAGATGTCTTCTTGCACATTGCACTTGAAATCAGTGGGTCCCCCGACTTTGAAATCATGCGACTTCACTGTAAGTCACGTGATTTCAAAGTCGGGCTTGATGTGAATGGGGTGTAAGTCGTACGATTTCAAAATCGGCTTAGATGTGACCGGGGTGTTAGACGCCAGCTACAAATAGTGCTGTTTGTGAAATTCAGTTGACGTTCACGATTGCCGTCTTCCAGAGGACTCCACATAGAGATTTACTATTAAACACCGTCTAAAAGAAAAGCACCCACGGTAGACGGCTAAATGAAGTCCAGATATGTGGGAAAGCAAATTGTAATGTGAACATGTTTCTACAGCGATTTTTCATTCCTTTAGACGTGCTTCTAGGACGTCTGGTGTTTTTAGACGGATTCCTTTATTGTGTCGATTAGTAAATTCATTTTTGAGTCTGTTTGTTAGACGCTTTCTTCAGTAAATGTCTTTGCCGTCTAAAAGTAGACGGATTCCAATGAAAAGTAGACTTTAGCCTACGGAAATGCACCTAGATGCCGTCTATGTACATTAGTAAATCAGGGCCTTAGAGTCAATATTTGCAGTGTTGACCCTTCTTTTTCAAGATTTCTGCAAATCTGGTATGCTGTCAATCAACTTCTGGGCCACATCCTGACTGATGGCAGCCCAGTCTTGAATAACCAATGCTTGGAGTTTGTCAGAATGTGTGGGTTTTTTTGTACACCCGCCTCTTGAGGTTTAACTGCAAGTTCTCAATGGGACTGAGGTCTGGGGAGTTTCCTGGCCATGGACCCAAAATTTCGATGGTTTGTTCCACAAGCCACTTAGTTATGACTTTTGCCTTATGGCAAGGTGCTCCATCATGCTGGAAAAGACATTGTTCCTCACCAAACTGTTCTTGGATGGTTGGGAGAAATTGCTCTCGGAGGATGTTTTTGGACCATTCTTTATTCATGGCTGTGTTCTTAGGCAGAATTGTGAGTGAGACCACTCCCTTGGCTGAAAAGCAACCCCACACATGAATGGTCTCAGGATGCCTTACTGTTGGCATGACACGGGACTAATGGTAGCTCTCACTTTTTCTTCTGCGGACAAGGTTTTTTCCACATGTCCCAAACAATTGGAAGGTGGATTCAACAGACAAAATTACTTTCCCCCAGTCCTCAGCAGTCCAAAACCTTTTGCAGAATATCAGTCTGTTCCTGATGTATTTTCTGGAGAGAAGTGGCGTTTTTGCTGCCTTTCTTGACGCCAGGCCATCTTCCAAAAGTCTTCGCCTCACTGTGCATGCAGATGGACTCACACCTGCCTGCCATCATTCCTGAGCAAGCTCTGCACTAGTGATGTCCCGATCCTGCAGCTGAATCAATTTTAAGAGATGGTCCTGGCGCTTGCTGGACTTTCTTGGGGGCCTGAAGCATTGTTTCCAACAATTGAACCGTTCTCCTTGAAGTTCTTGATAAACCAATAAATGGTTGATCTAGGTGCAATCTTGATAATAGCAATATCCTTGCCTGTGAATTCCTTTTTGTGCAAATTAATGATGACTGCACGTGTTTCCTTGCAGGTAACCATGGTTGACAGAGGAAGAACAATGATTTAAAGCATCACCCTCCTTTTAAAGCTTCCAGTCTGGTATTCTAACTCAGTCAGCAAGACAGAGCAATCTCCAGTCTTGTCCTCTACAACAATGACACCTGTGTTAATGAGAGAATCACTGACATGATGTCAGGTGGTCCTTTTGTGGCAGGGCTGAAATGCAGTGGAAATAGTTATTTTGGATTAAGTTCATTTTCATGGCAAAGAGGGACTTTGCAATTAATTGCTATTCATCTGATCGCTCTTCATAACATTCTGGAGTATATGGAAAATTGCCATCAGAAAGACGGAGGCAGCAGACTTTGTGAAAATTAATATTTGTGTAATTTTAAAAACTTTTGGCCAGGGCTGTACTACCGCCCTCATTAGTCATTAGGCCGCTTCTGTGCACCCCTCTCATTTACCATCTCTTACCTATTAGCCTAGAAAATGGCAATTACAGATTTCTCAGATTCATCTCCACATTGACGGCAATGGAGATTGGTTTCAGCAAACAAGCCTTAACCACTTCCACACTTTCACCCCCTTCCTGTCCAGGCCAATTTTCAGCTTTCAGCGCTATCACACTTTGAATGACAATTGTGCGGTCATGCAACATTGCACCCATATGAATTTTTTAGCATTTCTTTGACACAGATAAAGCTTTATTTTGGTGGTATTTATTCACCACTTGATTTTTATTTTTTTTGCTATATAAATGAAAAAGTCCAAACATTTTTTTTAAAAAAGTGTTTTTCTTATAAAATTTTGCAAATAAATAATATATCATAAATCTTGGCCAAAATGTATTCAGTTATCTTTTTAGTAAACAAAATAACCCAAACTAGTTTATAATCAAAAATTATAATTAAAAACATTTTTTTTTTACATTTTTATTTTATTTTTTCATAATATTTGTTTTTTATTTTTTTTTACATACTGTCATCCTAGCAGTACAGTGTCACCATGGTGACACTGTACTACTTGTGGGGGCTGATAAAGATTTTTTTTTTTTTTTAGACTGATTGTTTTTACACCCATAAAGGCTGTAAAAGCAATCATTTCTCTTTCTCTCTGGCTGCATTCTTGCAGCCATTGAGAAATACTGTGTGAGCTGTGGTTGGTCACAGCTTGTCACATGGTACAAGGCTGTTGTGAATACTCTTGTACCATGTGACCTCTGTGATCATTCACGGATTTCACACGTAGTAAGCAATGATGTCAGAAATGAGATCTTGCTTACTACTCTGCATGTGATCACTGATTGGCCAATCAGTGATCACATGATCGGGACCTCGTACAGAGGTCCTGTACAATGATCGTACAATGCCACCGTACGGCTGTTTATATACAACGGCCGGACGGGAGGTGGTTAAACTGAACCAAGGTACGTTTGTCTCATTTCTGTCACTCTATAAAATAAACTAAAATACACAAGAACAATAAATAAAATAAAGTGGTATTCCATTTATTTAAAATTTTTAATTTTTATCTGGGTCCTATTAAAGGTATTTTAATTTTATATATTTTTTAATTAATTTTTGAGTGATTTAAGTAATAAAAAATTTAAATAAAATGAAATATTTTAATTATTGTCAAATTATTGTATGAAATATATATGAGTATCAGCTTGGGTTGTTATAGTTATCCTGGGATGTAATATAGGTCCATTATGAGGTAAATGATTAAGGATCCCCACAATATATGTTTTTAGTTTAGAATTAGGTTTATTCTAATTGTATTTAATAAAATAAATTTTAATTATTAGGGTCTGGTTGGTAATCTCAGGGATGGATAGAATGCATGGCGTTCGTATTATCCCTAGGGTTACAGGACGTGTCCTCACTCTCTGAGTGGAGATGCGCTTCAAGAAAATGGCCGCTCCATGTTAGTGAGGAAGGGGGCAGGCCGGTAATTAACAACAAGTAGGAGGTTCGCTATTTAAGGGAGGATAGACGTGCATAGGGCAAAGCCCAGAGGAAGTCACGAGTGACAGTGACGTAACGCGTAGGCACGTTAGCACGCCAACTTCCGGTACACGGTGACGCACTTCCGGCGCCAGCCGCCATCTTGGTATACCCAGGAAGTCCTTCTGATTGCATGCAGCACACCCACATATCGGCTAAGGAGGAATATGGACATATGTGAGTGGCTATATGTTTATGAGCACTATTATTAAAGTGTTTTATTGGCTCTAAATACTGCACTTAGAGGATTCTTCTTTCTTGCTCACTGGGTGGTGAGTAATTATTCTCTAGAGGCTTCTGAGTGGGGGTAATGGAAGTACCCTAAAGTGATCCACGACGGCAGGAGAAGTGCTGATCTCCAGGGGATAAGGATCCAGAGTGATCCTGAAAGCTGTTTGGCCCTTAGGGGTCAGTGTAAGGAGGTGAGGAGGCAATCTAGCCATAGGAGGGGAAGAGTGGCACTGCTGTGGAACAAGAACACATTTGTTTTGCACCAATTTTTTGTATTTTTTGCACATTTTTTGCACCTTGCATGTGTTTGCCATTAGCATTTATGGACAATTTTTGTTGGATTTTTATGATTAATATATAAAGTGTGGTTACGTCACTACACTTAGAGCACTGCAAAATTATTATATTTTTTAATGAGGACTTGTTTGTTTTCATATATATTTGTGTGATTATGTGGGCACGAAAGATTAATATAGAGTGGCACTTATAATTAAGGATATTTCACTTCATGTGTGTCACTATTGCATGTGAGCACAGTTATTCTAGTATTTAAGTTAGGTTTGAGCGCTGCACTATATATATATTTTTAATAAATAAAATAAGCTCTATTTATATAGATAATAACTATACTAATTGGTGGGAGAGGAAATATTTCTGGTAACATTCTTCCAGGGGTGTGGAAATTTTTGAAAAAACTACTTATCCAGGGACTAAATCGGGGCCCCAAAATACTTGTCCAGATAAAATAAGTTTTTTTTTTTTAACCAAAACCGTATTTAAATCAGAGGTGATTTTAGGAATGTCGGGGGCTTTTAAAAACAAATGGGGCTTTATGGCGACCCAAATGTTTAATATTTTTAACATTGCGCTGTTTATCTCCTCCTCCCCTCCCTGCCTCTCTCTAGCACCGCACCCGGGAACTAGCAGGGAAAGGAGAGACCTTGCAGTGTGATGAGCACCGATTAGCTGCTTGTCAGGAAAGGGGCGTGTCAGACTTATCCTTTATCCATTTCACTGCCAGAGCTGTTTTTGTGTTATTTGCTCACATTCAAAAAATAATTTTAGGCCTAAAGATTACACAAACCCTCCAAACATGATATATTCTCTGAAAGCAGAGATCCTAGAGAATACAATAGCAGTAGCTCCAATTTTTTATGTCCCACGAAACACAAAATTTCAGTAAAAAATACACTTAAGTTAATTTTAGGGCACAAAAAGCAATACATTCCCCAATGTCTTTATAAAAGATGAGGTTACAGCGAGTAAATAGATATCCAACATGTCAAACCTTAAATTTGCGTGCACTCGTGAAACGGCAGCAAATTTTAGTACCCTTTATTTTCTATAGGCAACACTTTTAAAGCCCCTTATAGGTCATCAGTATAGTGTATGGAGGAGGTCTGGTGCTAGAATTATTGCTCTCATTCTGGCGTGTGTGGCGATATGCAAGATGTATCACAATCATCATTTTCATGTATAGTGTAGGCGTCCAAGCATGTGCTTTTACGTTTGTGTGTGCGTATATATGTGGGGTGGGGGGGCCTTGAAACATTTAGGGGTGTTGTATGCTTGGGTGTAACTTCCATTAAAAAAAAAAAGTTTAATTAACTTTTTTTTTTTTAAATCACATACGGGACAAAAGGTCCCCTTTGTGATAATTTTTGGTGACAGGTTCTCTTGTTTGAGACATCCAAGGTCTAAAAACCCTGCATGTCTCCCCTGTACTACACTTAATATAATGTGGTGCACATCGCACTGCACTACATTCTTTCCCGGCCTCAAAGACTGGGAATCTGTCGAACAGGGAACTGGAAGTGACATCACATCACCTCTGGGTCAGGAGAAGAAGGGGAGGGGAGTGGATGTGTCTGCTCTCCTCCTCCCTCCTCTATATCACATCCCGCGGCACCCACCGAACCAGTCTTGGGTCCACAGATGGGCAAGTGGAGCCAAGGACATATAGTATAGCGGGGGAGAGGCTGACACTGTGGGCTTCTCCCTCCCCTCTAGCCAACGCCGAGCCCGCAGATGGGCAAGCGGAGCCCAGGAAACCTTACGACCGGGACGCGGAGAGGCTGGCACTGTGTGAAAGCAATCAGCGGCAGCGCTTCCACTTCACCTGACAGTTCAGCCCGCTGCTTGCCCGCAGCAGGGCTAAAGGAGGATAACTACCTGCCCGGTGCCCAGAACTACATGTCCCAGGCGTCGGGCGATAGGAATTGAACATCCCTGTTCTTCTGTTCTGCTACAGATTGGATAATAATCACCTGACAGACAGATCCTGCCCCCACCTGGCATCTGGAATAAGAAATAACCAGACACTGAGGACACTGAACCTGTCTGGGAACAATCTGGAGGGTCCTCACAACTTTAAAGCCAAAGTTTAGTTATTTTTTTCTTTCAATCAGCATAAGGTACGGTAAATACTTCAAATGAGAAGTGTCCCTTGTGCTGCTCTCTTAGTTGAAATTTTCATTCCTCTGCACCCCATGAAGATCCAGCCAGCAGTAATCTTCCAGTGATGTGGGAGTTAATACAATTGATTGGACCTTTCATAGACGCTCATCAAGACTTCTGACTATACCTGCCCTTTCCACCTGCTCCTTCATTCATAGAAGCTGCACATTAGCTTCCACCTATGAAAAGGGCTCTATGAATGGAGAGCTATGGATGGTCCGATCGGGTTCACCTAAAAAACTAACAGGCAGACCTGATTGGACCGTCAGTGTGAAAGGGGCCTTAGTGTGTTGCTTTCAATAAAGGTGTTTTTCACTTTATGAGGTGATCCTGCCCAGATCTGCAGGAGCTGCAGAGGTGAACCACGTTCCATCCATCCATCCAACTCTTCATCCACCCCTCTACCATCCATCTCCAATTGCAATAATTGCTGCTATACCACAGACCCTTTAGTGTGTTTATCCATGAACAAATTATTGTTACACAGTACAGAGGTCCAATTTGTGTAAATTTTACACGTTTCGTTTGTTTTCATTTCTACAGAAGAAGACTGAATCCATCTCTCACTCTTAGAGGGCAAGGTTCACCTTGTAGGCGGTTTATGACTTTGTTTTCCATAGTAATCAGTCACCGCTCTCTTCCGTATCCTCCTCCGTCTGCGTCCTGGAGCTGATCCAACAGGTAGGAATAGTTCTCACTCTTCTGATATACAGATTATTATTGTATATGTATACACTATTTGCCAAAAGTATTGGGCCAGTCCTCCAAATCATGTGATTCAGGTGTTCCAATCCCCTCCATGGACACAGGTGTATACAATCATCCCCTAGGCATGAAGACGGCTTCTACAAACATTGGTGAAAGAATGGGTCGCTCTCAGGAGCTCAGTGACTCCAAGCGTGGTCCCGTGATAGGTGGCCACCTGTGCAATAAGTCCATCCGTGACATTTCCTGGCTACTAAATATTCCACGCTCAACTGTGGGATTATAACAAAGTGGAAGCAACTGGGAACAACAGCCACTCAGCCACCAAGTGGTAGGCCACATCACATGACAGAGCAGGGTCGGCGCATGCTGAAGCGCACAGTGCGCAGAAGTCACCAACTGTCTGCAGAGTCAATAACTAAACACCTCCAAACTTGGTGTGGCCTTCAGATGAGCCCAACAACAGTGCGTAGAGAGCTTCATGGAATGAGTTTCCATGGCCGAGCAGCTGCATCCAAGCCTTACATCACCAAGTGCAATGCAAAGCGTCGGATGCCGTGGTGTAAAGCACACCGCCACTGGACTCTAGAGCAGTGGAGACGTGTTCTCTGGAGGGACCAATCACACTTCTCTGTCTGGCAATCCAATGGACGTGTCTGGGTTTGGTGGTTGCCACGAGAATGGTACTTGCCTGATGGCATTGTGCCAAGTGTAAAGTTCGGTGGAGGGAAGATTATGGTGTGGGGTCCATCTTCAGGGGTTGGGCTTGGCCCCCTAGTTCCAGTGAAGGGAACTCTTAAGTTGTCAGCATACCAAGACATTTTGGACAATTTAATGCTCCCAACTTTGTGGGAAGAGTTTGGGGATGTCCCATTCCTGTTCCAACATGACTGCGCACCAGTGCACAAAGCAAGGTCCATATTTTATATCACTGTATTGGTGTCAGTGGCAGTTAGTCAGTCCCCCCCCCAGTGTCAGAATGTCCGCCGCAGTCCCACTATAAGTCACTGATTGCCGCCATGACTAGTGTAAAAAAAAAAATCCCACTGTATATACCGCCATTTGTAAACGCTATAACTTTCAATCAATTCATTTACATGTATTGGGATTTTTTTTTAGCAAAGACATGGAGCAGAATACATTTCGGCCTAAATTTATGACGTAATTTGATTTTTTACATTTTTAAACTGGACATATTTTATAGCAAAACATCAAAATAATTTTTTTTTAACTCAAAATTGTTGCTCTTTTTTTGTTTATAGCACAAAAAATAAAAACCGCAGAGGCGATCAAATACCATAAGCTCTATTTGTGAGGGAAAAAAAGGACGTAAATTTCATTTGGGTGCAGCGTTGCATGACCACGCAATTGTCAGTTTAAGTAACGCAGCGCCGTATCGCAAAAAATGGCCCGGTCAGGAAGGGGGGGCGGGATCTTCTAAAGGCAAAACTTTTTTTTTTAGAGATGGATTAGAACCCCTGTCAGTTTTATTGCTGTCTGTTCCCCTGTTAAGGAGATTCTCCCTCTATTTGTCCCGTTTACCATTATCATTGAAAGTAAAAGAAAATTCCAAATTTTAGCTTGTCCCCAGAAAAATAATAGAGGGGAAATCAATGGGGACACTAATTCTGGTGACCTGGGGGTCCTCAAGAAATTCAGTTAATCTGCAGGGGATTTCCTCTCACTTCCTTTTGGACTATCGCACAGGAAGTGAAGGGAAATCTCTACAATGGGGCAAAAAAAAAAAAAAAATCTGACCGGGGTTATAACTTTTGCTTACTCTATCCAAAAAGAAAAAAAAGAGTTTTGCCTAAAGTTCTATTTTAATGTAATGAATGTGACTTTAATACTCCTTTAATTGTGACTTACCGAAGTCACAAAGATACGTTTAACCAGATGATGATACTAAGCTGTACTATGAACTGGGAGAATGTCCAGAATGTCCATAAACAGCTTCAATTGCATTTTATTGAAGACACTGAGATAAGACTCAGACTTTGGACATGTAGGGGGATAATCATAGGTGTGCACAGAAGGGTGTGTCGATTGTGCCTGGGCACACCCTAATCACTCTGTGCGCATTAGCATTAACGATGCCGTGTGTGTATATATATGTGTGTGTGTGTATACAGTATATACACCATGTATTTGATGCATCTTGTTTCATATACAGTGAAGGAAATGCGTATTTTCTCCCCTGCTGATTTTGAATGTTTGCCCACTCACAAAAAAATGATCGGTCTAAAAATCGAATGGTAGGTGTCAGGGGCGGACTGACCATTCGAGAACTCTGGCAATGCCCGAGGGCCTGGGGGCAGTAGAGGGCCCCATGAAATGCCCCTGGCCCCTGGTAGGCTTTTTTGAGTGTGGGCAAGGACACAGGGGCCCCATGATCCCCTATTGCCCGGGGGAGGGGGCCCCATGAGTTGTCAGTCTGCCCCTGGTAGGTGTATTGTAACACTGAGAGACAGAATAGCAAAAACAAATTCAGCAGAAATGCATCTAACAAATGATGACTGATCTGCATGTTCATGATGGAAATAAGTATTTGATCCCCTATCATTCATCAGGATTTATGGCTACCAGGTGTCTTTCATACAGGTAACAAGCTGAGATTAGAAGCAGTCTCTTAAAGGGAGTGCTGCTAATCTCATTTTGTTACCTGTATAAAAGACACCTGTCCACAGGAGCAATCAAACCATCACATTCCAAACTCTCCATCATGGCAAAGACCAAAGAGCTGTCCAAGGATGTCAGGGACAAGATTGTAGACCTACACAAGGCTGGACTGGGCTACCAAACTATGGCCAAGCAGCTTGGTGAGAAGGTGACAACAGTTGGTGCAATCATTCACAAATGGAAGAAACACAAAACAAGTGTCAGTCTCCCTAGGTCTGGTGCACCATGCAAGATCTCACCTCGTGGAGTGTCAATGATCATGAGAACAGTGAGGAATCATCCCAGAACTACATGTGAGGATCTTGTCAATGATCTCCAGGCAGCTGGAACCACAGTCACCAAGAAAACAATTGGTAACACACTACGCCGACAAGGACTGAAATCCTGCAGTGCCCGCAAGGTTGAAAGGAGAACGAAAGAGAGAAAGGTTTTACATTTTCTTTTTGCTCTATGTTCTTGTTTAGTAAATAAGAACATATCCTAACCACTTGCTGCCCAGGCCAATGCTGACTGTTGCAATTTTTTATGTCACGGGATTTGTGCAGCAGTTTTTCAAACACAAATTTTTTGGGAAAAATTACACTTTAATGAATTTCAGTGCACACAAAAACAAGATAATATCTGGGTTTTTTTTGGTAAAATATAAAATATGATGTTATGCCGAGTAAATAGATATAAAACATGTCATGCTTTAAAGTCGTGAATGCCCATGGAACGGTGACAAACTACGGTACATTATATTATCCATACTCAATGATTTAATAGCCTTTAGAAGTTGCCAGATTAGAGTTACTCAGGAGGTCAGGCCCTAGAATTATTGCTCTCGCTCCGACGTTCGCTGTGATACCCCACATGTGCAGTGTGATTGATGTTTACATATACATGTGGGACCAATGCCTTTGCACATGAGCACAGGGATATTGGGGTGCTTTAAAATGTATTTTGTATTTACATTTTATTTAATTTTTAATTTACACATCCCTTGTGACAGCATGGGCTGTGACAGGTCCGCTTTATGGAGAGATCTGGGGTCTATTAGACCCCAGATCTCTCCTCTGCCCACCAAAGCATCTGATCACACTGAGACTGGAAGTGGCAATTCCTTGTCACTTCCACTTTCTGACATCACACAGTGGGAGGAACAACATCAGTCTGGAAGCCAATGTCACCCTACAGGGCTCCTTGATAAGATGGGAGAACCCACCTCTGGGGAGGACCCCCTTCTGCTACCTGTAGAAGTAATCGAGTGGCTCGATAGCCTTACATCTACATAAAAGCCTATCGCCAGATGCAAACTTTGATACCGAGATGATGACCTACGGCGGGAAGTGGTTAACGTGATTGTAAAAATGCCATTTCTTTAAATAAAATAGCTAACATGTCATACTTACCTGCTCGGTGTAATGGTTTTGCATGAAGCAGGCCTGATTTTCCTCCTTTAGGGTCCCCCGCTGGTGCTCCTGGCTCCTACTGTTTGGTCAACCATAGAAAGCTGCTTTCTATGGAATCACTTGTGAAAGCTCGCTCCTGAGCCACACTGCCTCCAAATATTGACATTGATAGCATGGCACAGCCCCACCCCATGCTCCCTCATTACAGAATTTGATTGGCAGCAGCAGGAGCCAATATATTTATAACCAATATAGGGTCTGGGATTATAAATCCCATTTCAGTCTTTGCAGATGACACCAAGCTGTGCCGGGGAATAACGTCCTTACAGGATGTCTCCAACTTACAAGCCGACCTCAATGCTCTGTGTAATTGGGGGACTATGGGGCCAATGAGGTTTAATGTTGATAAATGTAAGGTTCTGCACTTGGGGGCTAAGATTATGCATGAATCATACATACTGGGGGGGGGGTAAAAATAGGGGGGTCAATGGTGAAGGATATGGGGGTTCTGGTAGATCACAAGCTTAATAATGGCATGCAATGCCAAGCTGCGGGTTCTAACGCGAGCAAAATCCTCTCCTATTAAGAGAGATTATGGGGGGGGAATATGATCTCCATGTATAATACATAAGGGGGATATGATCTCCATGTATAATACATAAGGGGGGATATGATCTCCATGTATAATACATAAGGGGGGATATGATCTCCATGTATAATACATAAGGGGGGGATATGATCTCCATGTATAATACATAAGGGGGGATATGATCTCCATGTATAATACATAAGGGGGGGATATGATCTCCATGTATAATACATAAGGGGGGATATGATCTCCATGTATAATACATAAGGGAGATATGATCTCCATATATAATACATAAGGGGGGATATGATCACCATGTATAATACATAAGGGGGGGGATATGATCTCCATGTATAATACATAAGGGGGATCTGATCTCCATGTATAATACATAAGGGGGGATATGATCTCCATATATAATACATAAGGGGGGATATGATCACCATGTATAATACATAAGGGGGATATGATCTCCATGTATAATACATAAGGGAGATATGATCTCCATATATAATACATAAGGGGGGATATGATCACCATGTATAATACATAAGGGGGGGGATATGATCTCCATGTATAATACATAAGGGGGATCTGATCTCCATGTATAATACATAAGGGGGGATATGATCTCCATGTATAATACATAAGGGGAGATATGATCACCATGTACAATACATAAGGGGGGATATGATCACCATGTATAATATATAAGAGGGGGGGATATGATCTCCTTGTATAATACATAAGGGAGATATGATCTCCATGTATAATACATAAGGGGGGATATGATCTCCATGTATAATACATAAGGGGGATATGATCTCCATGTATAATACATAAGGGGGGGGGATATGATCTCCATGTATAATACATAAGGGGGGATATGATCTTCATGTATAATACATAAGGGGGGGATATGATCTCCATGTATAATACATAAGGGGGGATATGATCTCCATGTATAATACATAAGGGGGGGATATGATCTCCATGTATAATACATAAGGGGGGATATGATCTCCATGTATAATACATAAGGGGGATATGATCTCCATGTATAATACATAAGGGGGGATATGATCTCCATGTATAATACATAAGGGGGGGATATGATCTCCATGTATAATACATAAGGGGGGGATATGATCTCCATGTAAAATACATAAGGGGAGATATGATCTCCATGTATAATACATAAGGGGGGATATGATCTCCATATATAATACATAAGGGGGGATATGATCTCCATGTATAATACATAAGGGGGATATGATCTCCATGTATAATACATAGGGGGGATATGATCTCCATGTATAATACATAGGGGGGATATGATCTCCATGTATAATACATAAGGGGAGATATGATCTCCATGTATAATACATAATGGGGGGGATATGATCACCATGTGTAATACATAAGGGGGGATATGATCTCCATGTATAATACATAAGGGGGGATATGATCTCCATGTATAATACATAAGGGGGGGATATGATCTCCATGTATAATACATAAGGGGGGATATGATCTCCATGTATAATACATAAGGGGGGATATGATCTCCATGTATAATACATAAGGGGGGGATATGATCTCCATGTATAATACATAAGGGGGGGAGGTATGATCACCATGTATAATACATAAGGGGGGATATGATCTCCATGTATAATACATAAGGGGGGATATGATCTCCATGTATAATACATAAGGGGGATATGATCTCCATGTATAATACATAAGGGGGGATATGATCTCCATGTATAATACATAAGGGGGGGATATGATCTCCATGTATAATACATAAGGGGGGATATGATCTCCATGTATAATACATAAGGGGGATATGATCGCCATGTATAATACATAAGGGGGATATGATCGCCATGTATAATACATAAGGGGGGATATGATCTCCATGTATAATACATAAGGGGGGATATGATCTCTATGTATAATACATAAGGGGGGGTATGATCTCCATGTATAATACATAAAGGGGGATATGATCTCCATGTATAATACATAAGGGGGGGATATGATCTCCATGTATAATACATAAGGGGGGATATGATCTCCATGTATAATACATAAGGGGGGGAGGTATGATCACCATGTATAATACATAAGGGGGGATATGATCTCCATGTATAATACATAAGGGGGATATGATCTCCATGTATAATACATAAGGGGGGGATATGATCTCCATGTATAATACATAAGGGGGGATATGATCTCCATGTATAATACATAAGGGGGGATATGATCTCCATGTATAATACATAAGGGGGGATATGATCTCCATGTATAATACATAAGGGGGGATATGATCTCCATGTATAATACATAAGGGGGGGATATGATCTCCATGTATAATACATAAGGGGGGATATGATCTCCATGTATAATACATAAGGGGGGATATGATCTCCATGTATTATACATAAGGGGGGGATATGATCTCCATGTATAATACATAAGGGGGATATGATTTGTTTACCTATCTTTATTGCTACCATAGCACAGCAGGAGTGACACATCAGGTGTCTATTAGTACAGAGATGTCCGCTTTTGTTTTTTAGTGTTTGAAGAGTCCAAAGTTTCATGTTTTGATTCAATTCTTACTTAAAACATTGCTTGCATTTAAAATGTTCATTTAATGAAGGACGAGTGTTAATCAGGGGCGGACTGACCATTTGGAAACTCGGACACTGCCCGAGGGCCCGGGGTCAGTAGGGGGCCACATGAGATGCCCCTGGTACCTTTTTCATAGGCTTTTTTGAGTGTGGGCAAGGACACAGGGGCCCCATGATCCCCTGTTGCCCAGGGGCCCCATGAGTTGTCAGTCCGCCCCTGGTGTTAATAACTACAGAGTTCTATTATTTTCTGTCTATTATATCTGCCTGAAGTTCAGTAAAAGCTGTTTTTCTCTGGTTTTTAGTTTTGGATATATATCTATTAAAAAAAAGAAAGTTCCATAGAAATTTTAATCTGCATCAGGAAATGAAGTCTCAGACATCTTACTTCTTCTTGGGGATCTGGACAACCTAGTAGCCATTAGTCACAATGTATCTCTGTGTCTAGGTGTTCCGTGGCATGACTGGAATACGGCTGTAAAACAAACTAAGAGCAAGAAAAAAAGATGGCGGAGAGTTGGAGACGCCAGGGAAGAGTCATCAGTCCCGGTAATCAAGAGATCAGTCACGGTTTGCCTTTTATATATATCAGCCTTTCTCAGCCTTTTAAACACAGAGGAACCCTTGAAATAAATTTCTGGTCTCAGGGAACCCCCGCTAAAAATGTCCATATCTACAATTCATCTAAAGGTCAGGTGGACCTGAGGGAGCCCACCCCTCCTAAAAAAAAATCCCAGCTCTAACCAGCCAGCCTGCAAATCCCAACTAATAGCAGGACTGCGGCGGGCATTCTGACACTGGGGGGAACTTACTTGGTGTCACTGACATCCCCAGTGACACCAATACAGTGATCAGCGCTAATGAAAAGCACTGACACTGTCACTGAGCAGGAAGGGGTTTAACATATGGGTTGATCAAAGGGTTAACTGTGCTGGTTTAAATACTGTTTTAAATACTGTGCTGTGTGTGTGCTTTACTGTAAACACACTTCTTTGTATGGCTGTGCTATGCATAGGCATGTAAAGCAGTGTGCAGGAGCTGATGGGAAAGAACTGTTTCGTGTACAAACCATTCTCCCCCATCACAGGGCAGGACCTGGTGATTGACAAATGGTGACACGGGTAGGTTGCGCACGGTGTTCGCATGCACCCCCTACCCGGAAATGCAAATTCACGTATATATATACACGTGATTTTGTGCACCCATGCCGCCCTGTAGCAGTACTTCTGCTATAGGGCAGACGGGAAGTGGTTAAGTAAAATTTAACATATACAGAAAATCCCGAATCCACCTCCATTTTCAGACTTCAAACTACCCCTACAATAACTCTCCCTACACCAACATAGTTCTCCAATCCAATCCCTTCACACTGTCCCTTTCACCGCCACCTATGCTCACCCTGAAAAACAAAAACAGAACAAATGTTAGTTTCATAAAGACAATTTTGATCAAATATACACATTAAACGTTATATATACAACATTGTTTCCATTCCTGCAATTCCCAGATGTTTCTTGCCTTAGTCTCACACAACTATTTTTTCATAATCATGGTAAGCAAAACCGTAGATCAGTAAGGATTCATAGTTGGTTGGCTTGGGATGTACAAATATAAATCCCCAATCACAGGGCAATTCATGTAATGGTCCTTATAGTGATCCCCACCTCCTGTGCTCCTTATAGAAATGTCATGACAAGGGTAGAATATACGCCTTCCAACCTAACCCAGCCTGCTAGGCCCCACCCTCCACCGACCCAGCTATACAAAATACACAAGCCAAGATTTTGGAGTCAAAATGGCCATAGCAGCCGCAACCCACCGGTTTGCGGACAATCCTACTTATCTCCAGCCGCAAACCACCGGCTCGGGGACAATCCTACTTATCCCCAGCCGCAACACACCTGCTCAGGGATAATCCTTCTTATCCGCAGTGACCACCATTTTACCTATTCCAAGTTAACCCCTTGGAATGTACCAAGGTCCCCATACCACTGATGGGTCCCGAATCCAGAATTCTTTTCTCATCCAAAGACCAACCACCGCCAAGGCCACCATGACAATCCAAACCAAAGCACGAAGGGGAGGGAAGGTGGGAAGCTTCTTCTTCCAAAATTCCCCCATTGGACTTCCTGAGGTCAGACACTCCTTTTTCTCCCTGGGAGAACCTCCCCAACATCCCTCATCCAATAAGGTAACCCATAATCCCCAAAAACTCCCCACCCATCATTTAACCCTCTGTTGTCCCTCTATTCCCCCTAGTCATGTCCTCCCTGCGCTTATTTTTTATTCTTTTGTTACATCCCTCCAATTGATCCAGCATAGAAGTAAAAGTTTGTGGTGGAAGTAAATTCACAGCATTTATAAAGCTGGTTTTGGGAAGGCCAGAAAATGTGATTCTCTCTGCTTTTCTAGATGACAACTTCCGCCGTCAGCTGTCTGAGTATGACGATCCATCACTGAGGAGGATATACGAGTATTACAGAGATGATCTGACCTACATCCTGGAGAACATGAACCCTCATTCCATCCTGGTAGAACTACAATCTCGGAGAGTTTTAAACACGGATGTAAGATATTTCTACATTTCCTACAGTAAAATACAGTGTGTGTGGTACAGGGGAACTCCATATAAAACACCCAATCCTTTATAATTGTACACCAAATCACTCCATACTGATCATAAATAACAAAACTTTATAATAAATCCACAAGATAAATGTGATCATATCAGCACTTCATTATATCCCACATACAACATTTAAAGCCATTTACACAACTGTTGCCACCAGAATATAATTTTTTTTTTTTTAAACACCAAAGATGGCTGTATGAGTACGTTACCTGCGGTGTTATTTTGTATCTTTTCACATCCATAACTCCATATATAATTAATATTAATATACAGTATTTATATAGCGCCAATAGTTCATTCAGCGCTGTACATTACAATGGGAGACAATACATGAGACAGTACAATAACAATATAATGCGATACACGAGGTATTCGAGGGCCCTGCTCCTTGGAGCTTACAATCTAGGAGGGATATATATATTAGATATGCCCACATGGAAGAAAAATATATTTGAAATATATTGAAAAAATATTCTTCCCAAATATATTGACATATATTTGAAATACTACAACTTTGGCCATATTCAATATATTTCAAGACATATATAAAAATTATATATGTGTATGTGTGTGTGTGTGTATATATATATATATATATATATATATATATATATATACAGTTGCAAGAAAAAGTATGTGAACCCCTTGGGATTACGTGGAGTTTTGCATGAATTGGGCATAAAATGTGCTCTGAACGTCATCTAAGTCACAACAATAGAAGAACACAGTCTGCTGAACATAATACTACACAAACATTAGATGTTGCCATGGTTTAATTGCACATAACATGTAAACATTCACAGTGCAGGGAGGAAAAAGTATGTGAAGCCCTAGCTTAATGACTTCTCCCAGAGCTAATTGGAGCCAGGAGTGAGCCAACCTTGACTCCAATCAGTGGGATGATATTGGATGTGTTGCTGACAGCTGTCCTGCCCTTAAAAAACACACACCTGTTTTGGGTTTACTGGTTTCAAGAAGCACTGTCTGATGTGAACCATGCCTCACAGAAAAGAGCTCTCAGAAGACCTACGATCAAGAATTGTTGACTTGCATGAAGCTGGAAAGGGTTACAAAAGTTTCTCCAAAAGCCTTGATGTTCATGTGTCCACGGTAAGACAGACTGTCTACAAATGGAGAATGTTTAGCACTGTTGCTACTCTCCCTAGGCGTGGTCGTCCTGTAAAAATGACTGCAAGAGCACATCGCAGAATGCTGCATGAGGTAAAGAAGAATCCCAGAGTGTCAGCTAAAGACCTACAGAAATCTCTGGCACATGCTAACATTTTTGTTGACACATCTACAATAAGGAAAACATTAAACAAGAATGGAGTACATGGGAGGACACCACGGAGGAAGCCATTGCTGTCCAAAAAGAATATTGCAGCACGTTTGAAGTTTGCAAAAGAGCACCTGGATGTTCCACAGCACTACTGGCAAAATATACTGTGGACAGATGAAACCAAGATTGAGTTGTTTGGGAAGAACACACAACACTATGTGTGGAGAAAAAAAGGCACAGCACACCAACATCAAAACCTCATCCCCACTGTGAAACATGGCGGAGGGAGCATCATGGTTTGGGGCTGCTTTGCTGCCTCAATGCCTGGACAGATTGTTGTCATTGATGGGAAAATGAATTCCAGAGTTTATCAAGGCATTTTGCAGGAAAACGTACGACCATCTGTCCGCCAACTGAAGCTCCGCAGAGGATGGGTGATGCAACAGGGCAATGACCCAAAGCATACAAGTCATTCAACAAAACAATGGCTGCAACAGCACAGAATACGCCTTCTGGAGTGGCCCAGTCAGAGTCCTGACCTCAACCCGATTGAAATGCTGTGGCATGACCTTAAGAGAGCGATTCACACCAGACATCCCAAGAATACTGCTACACTGAAACAGTTTTGTGAAGAGGAGTGGTCCAAAATGACTCCAGATCGTTGTGCAGGTCTGATCTGCAACTACAGGAAACGTTTGGTTGAGGGTATTGCTGCCAAAGGAGGGTCAACCAGTTATTAAGTCCAAAGGTTCACATACTTTTTCCTCCCTGCACTGTGAATGTTTACATGTTATGTGCAATTAAACCATGGCAACATCTAATGTTTGTGTAGTATTATGTTCAGCAGACTGTGTTCTTCTATTGTTGTGACTTAGATGACGTTCAGAGCACATTTTATGCCCAATTCATGCAAAACTCCACGTAATCCCAAGGGGTTCACATACTTTTTCTTGCAACTGTATATATATATACTGTATGTTGAAATGCAGTTTTACTACAAAATATATGAAAAATAATTTAAAAAATACATTTTCAAATATACTGTATGTCTTAAAATACATTTAATCTACATTTTTGGATTGCATTTACAAATATATGTTAAAATTACTTTTTAATATGATAAAAAAAATCAAAAATCATTTTGAAATATATACTGAATATGGCAAAAATTTTAGTATTTCAAATACATGTCAATATATTTAGGAAGAATATTTTTCAAATATATTTAAAATATATTTTTCTTCCATGTGGGTGATACCGCTGTAGGCCGTGTACCGGGGTGGGCTCCCCAGGATACAGTGAAGTCACGAACGAGGAAAGCAATCCCAACACCAGCTTTTGCCACAACAGAATTTTACTTAGATGTGGCAAACACAACCCCAAATGCTGGAATACACAATAAATTTACATACACCCAGCCCAAAGGCTGAGACCCTTGTGCTGCACAGCACGGCGCCTCCTGATGATGAAGGTAGAAAGTGTAGTAATTTACTTACTGGCGGGCACAACTAAGCTGCTACACCTTACCTGTTATTACCCTAAAAGAGCAGGAATCAGAGTATGGGTGTACGGTATGGGCTAGCCTGCGGTGTAGCACAACAGCTTACAATCTTACACAAATCTACAGTATTACCCCTCCCATAACTGGTACTGTAGCACGTGTCTGAGTATTCCTTCTGAGCAAAACGCCAGTCTGGCTTGAGTTTGTAGGATTTTAGCAGCTCTCCAATTAGAAATGTCACTTTAAGTTGTGGAATCCTTCCAATGATCAGTAATAACACTTGTGGCCTTCCAATGATCAGTAATAACACTTGTGGCCTGACACAGAGACCCTAACTAACTAACTATAGGCCTGGACTCAGTCTCAACACTGAAATGAGGTGCGTGCACAATCTTACCAACCCGGGTCTGCTTTGCATCCCCTGGTGACTCTGAACAGAACAAATGTCTCTCCAACAAGCATGCGGTCTCGCAGTATATGTTGCTTAGTTCCTCTGCTCTCATCAGCATTTCTGGCAGCAATCTCATCAGCTTCATTTAACTGCAGCTCTGGTTACGGAGGGATGCTCTCACACCTGGATGTCATCAGATTCTCAACTCACACGGCCCCCCTCATTCACCATTCTCCAGAAGGTGAATGAGGCTCCTCTCTCTTCTTCCTGTTCTCTCTCAACTCTGTGTGACAACTCCACCTCTTCATGAATATAGAAATATCTATGCAGTCTGAGGCTGTGTTAGAAAAACAGTGACATCTTGTGGCTAACCTGCAGAATGTCAGTCAAACATTTAATTTACTCCACACAAGCAGTTTTCAAAAAAATGAGAGCTGTTTCCCCATCTCACATGCCACCCCACTAGAGGTTGTCGTCCTCGGCAACCCTCCCCATACAAGCTTATTCTGGGCATAACGCTGTGGGGGCACACCAGCATTGGGCCTTGCTGACCTTCATAGAGTAACAGGCTCAGAAGCACTGGGGATGTCAGGCACATTTACTGGGAGAGGAGATGCTGACCACTCAACACTTTCCCTTGGTGGCAAACTTGCTATGGTTGGAGCCTCTGTGGGTACTGGGGCAGGGACAACTCACCATTCCTCCCCCTCCTCTAAGGAGACTTCCTCTGTACTCTGAGCAGGAGGAGCCATCCCCTCCACGCACACTGGTTCATCAAAATTACAACACCTCAACATGTTACGGTGCAAGTTTCGTGAGGGCCCCCCGGTCCCTATTGGCTCTACCTCATAGACTGGGATGGCAGGGTATACCCTCCTCTTCACCATGTATGGGACCGCCTCCCACTGCCCATCCAACTTTCCAGACGGCCGCTTGGCTTTTACTATCACTTGATCACCCGGGGCATACCCCTCCTTCTGCACTGGTCTTGGATTGGGGTATACCACTTGTCTAAGGCGCTCCCCCACAACCTTGTGGATCGCTCTTAGCCGGCGGTGGTGCTCTTGCACCCATGCGGTAGTATTTCTTGGTGGTGGCTCCATCGGATCGGCTCTCCCAAACATGAGCATATATGGGGAGTATCCGGTGGTACTGTGCACCCTGTTATTATAGGCCCACATCAGTTCAGGTAGGTATTCGGGCCACCAAGCTTTTTGGCAGTCCTCCAGAGTCCGCAGCATCTGGAGCAAGGTGCGGTTGATTGCTCGCACGCCCCGTTTCCCTGGGGGTGATACGGGGTGGTGCGGGAATGTTCGATCCCATACAGTTGGTACAACTCATTCATTAGAGTACCCTGAAAACATGCCCCCTGGTCTGAATGTATTCTCTGTGGACACCCGAACACCTGTATAAAGTGTTTGCAGACCGCTTCAGCGGCCGACTCTGCCGCCTGGTCTCTGGTGGGTACAGCCACCGCATACTTTGTGAAATGATCTGTCATGACTAGACAGTACGAGTGCCCCGAGGTAGAATACCCAATCTGTACATAGTCGATCATAAGGAGCTCTAGGGGTGCTGATGTCCGGATGGCCTGGACAGGAGCCCGCTGTTCAGTACTCTTACTCAGCCCCCAGGGCCGACACTTAAGACATGCTTTGGCCACCATGTCTGCCAAATCTGGACAGTACACGAGCTGTTGGAGCCACTTGAACATTTTATTGCTCCCAAAATGGGCACTACTCTCATGGGCTTCCCCGGAAGCCTCTGGTCCCAATGACATGGGGATGACAATCTGTCGCCGGTAGTGCAACTCTGACTGCAAGTATATGGTCCGACACAGGAGGCCCTGGGTAACAGTTAGCTAATCCCACTGCCTCAACAACTTTTGGCCCTCGGGAGTCAGGTGAGCCCGTTCTTCTGACCGAGGCCAGATCTTGATCCGGACCCATTCTTTCACTTTCCACAGGTCCGGGCAGCTATCCTGGACCCTCTCCCAATCAGCCAACGTCTTTCCCAGCACCATTGGCATCCCGGACGCCACCCCACTTGAATGTGCCACATCCTGGAACATGGGTAATCGACCAAGGTCAGGAGTTTCAGTGTCCTCTAGCTCCTCATCGGCACTCTGAGCCGACAACCCTACAGGGACTCGGGAGAGTGCGTCAGCGTTGCCGTTCTCCCTACCTGACCGGAACTTGATGCAGTATTGGTACTTAGAAAGGCGGGCCAACCACCTCTGCTCAAGCGCACCGAGTTTGGAATTTTCCAGATGTGCTAACGGGTTGTTGTCCGTCATCACGGTCACCTCTGCACCCGTCAGGTACTCCGCAAACATTTCGGTCATGGCCCATACCAGTGCCAGTAGTTCCAATTTAAAGGAGCTATAGTTGTCGGGTTGCGCTCTGACTCCCTCAGAGCCCGGCTGCCATAGGCAATGACTCTCTCACGTCCATCCAGGACTTGGGATAACACAGCCCCCAGACCATGTAGACTTCCGTCAGTGTACAGCAGGAATGGGGTGTTGAACCGCGCATAAGCCAGAATCAGGGCACTGATCAGCGCCCCCTTCACTGCTTCAAAGGCCCCTTGGTGCCGGGGTCCCCATTTGATGGGACGATTCTTTGGGCCCCCTGCAGTGCCCCTTAATAACTCGTTTAACGGGCCCACCAAATGAGCAAACTTGGGTATAAACCTCCTGTAGAAGCCGGCCAGTCCAATGAACGCCCGCACCTCTCATAGTGTACTCGGCTGGGGCCACTTCTGGATGGCCTCCACCTTGTCGGGGGTTGGCTTTACCCCCTCCTGGGTGACCAAATGTCCCAAATACTCTATCTGCTGTCGAAACAGTTGGCACTTCTTGGTCTTGAATTTGAGCCCATGGTCTCGCAGCCATCCTAAGACCTGTCGCAGTTTCTGGAAGTGATCCTCAAAAGAGGCCCCAAACACTACTACGTCGTCCAGGTATATCAATACTGACTCGAAGTTGAGATCTCCCAGACAGTGCTCCATCAACTGCTGGAATGTTCCCGGGGCATTGGACAGGCCGAATGGCATCCGGTTGAACTCGTAGAGACCCATAGGTAGGATGAAGGCCGTCTTTGTTTTGTCCTTCTTGGCCACCAGTACCTGCCAATACCCACTGGCCAGGTCAATAGTCGAGAAGAACTTTGCATGACTCAGGG
Organism: Staurois parvus; assembly: GCF_062004578.1. NCBI lineage: Eukaryota > Metazoa > Chordata > Amphibia > Anura > Ranidae > Staurois > Staurois parvus. The sequence continues at coordinate 93,342 of NW_028318957.1, forward strand.
CGGACAACGACTCCTCAATCCACAGAAGGGGGTAGGCGTCCCGGACGGTCTGGGCATTCAGCTTCCGATAATCCACACAGAAACGGAGACTCCCATCTTTCTTCCGCACCAAGACTACTGAAGCAGCCCAAGGACTTTGACTCTCCTGGATCACCTGGTTTTCCAACATGCTGGCCACCATATCTTTCACCTCCTGGTACATTTTAGGCGGAATTTGCCGGTAACGTTCCCTGATCGGTGCAGCATTGCTGGTGGGGATTTCGTGTTCGATGGTGGAGGCACACCCAAAGTCCTCATCATGTCTCGAGAAGGCCTCCTGAAATTCCCAAAGGGTGTCTTCCAGCAACTTTTGTTGTCCTGGAGTCAGGATCTTGCAGTTCACCCCCATCTGGGCCATGATCACTCGACCGTTCCACTCCACTGTCAGGGTCTCCCTTTGATGGATCTCTACAGCATAGGTCCAGGCTGATCTATCTGGCTGTAGCATGAAACTCCTCCGTCGAGGAATATCCCCTTCAGACACATAAACTTTGGCCAGCAATGTATTCCCAGGGACGGTTAACTCACAGTCTTTGACGTTGAGGCAGCGTACAGGCACACATCCATCCTTCACAATAGCGAGGACTCGGGCTATCACTGGATAAGTTTGCATTTCTTCTTGGTAAGCGGGCTCGATCAGGACCTCCAGTCCATTAAGTTGTCGTCCAGCCCCAGCCGGCAGCATCAATATTCGCTCTTGTCGAGGCGGGATCTTCACCGGGGTCCTCCGCGGCACCCTCACGTGTCCAATGGGTCGAACGGACATGTCGCCCTTTCGCAGACTACAGCTCCTCACCATCTGCTGTAGAACCTTCTGGGTTGGCCGGTGTGTGGTGGCCCGTTGCCAATACCTTGGCCCTTCTTTGACATAAAGTTGGTGGTCTAGGTCTCTCAGCACGTTCGTACCTAGTGTCACATCCTTCCAATGATCAGTAATAACACTTGTGGCCTTCCAATGATCAGTAATAACACTTGTGGCCTGACACAGAGACCCTAACTAACTAACTATAGGTCTCATAGTCCTCATCATGTCTCGAGAAGGCCTCCTGAAATTCCCAAAGGGTGTCTTCCAGCAACTTCTGTTGTCCTGGAGTCAGGATCTTGTAGTTCACCCCCACCCGGGCCATGATCACTCGACCGCTCCACTCTGCTGTCGGGGTCTCCCTTTGATGGACCTCTACAGCATAGTTCCAGGCTGATCTCCTATATGGCCGTAGCATGAAGCTCCTCCGTCGAGGAATATCCCCTTCGGACAGATAAACTTCGGCCAGCAAGGTATTCCCAGGGGCGGTTAACTCACAGTCTTTGACGTTGAGGCAGCGCATAGGCACACATCCATCCTTCACAATAGCGAGGGCCCGGGCTACCAGTGGATGAGTCTGCGTTTCTTCTTGGTAAGCGGGCTCGATCAGGACCTCCAGTCCATTCAGTTGTTGTCTAGCCCCAACCAGCAGCATCAATATTCGCTCTTGTCGAGGCGGGATCTTCACCGGGGTCCTCCGCGGCACCCTCACGTGTCCAATGGGTCGACCGGGCATGTCGCCCTTTTGCAGACTACTGCTCCTCACCATCTGCTGTAGAACCTTCTGGGTTGGCCGGTGTGTGGTGGCCCGTTGCCAATACCTTGGCCCTTCTTTGGCATAAAGTTGGTGGTCTAGGTCTCTCAGCACGTTCATACCTAGTGTCACGTTCATCCCTCTCCGGGACGAATGATCCACCAGCACGACCCCCTTCTTGCCCACACAGCCGGACCCGCATCCAGACTATTCCTCGGATGTCCATCTCTCTGTTATTGGCAGCCGTCAGCTTGATGATGCTCTTGTCTTCCGGCTCCATCATATGTCCAAAGTGTCTTTTGAAGAACTCCAGAGGCATAAGGGTGCACTCCGACCCTGTATCAACTAGGCAGCATACCTTCTGGCCTTCCAACTCGGCTTCCATAACGGGGCTGCTGGCATACAGGTCATGTTCCTCATGCTTAGGGCTTAGCTTCTGGTGTACCGCCGTAGGACGCCCAGCTACTGCGGCGGTCGGAAGTTTAATGTTGGCTCAGACTTCATCTGTTCTGGGCACTCTCTGGCCATGTGGCCGTACTGTCGGCAAGCCCAACAGAGGTGGTCCCTGTTTGACATGCCCCCGCAGCTGAGTTATCCTGAATGGAGTGGCGCGAGGTGCTGAGGTCATTTCCGGAGACCGGGGAGATTCTGCCTTCATCTGGGACACTGCCAGCCGAAGTTCTCTTAATTCTGTCCGCAGGGCTTGGACCACATCCTTTAAGGATTCTGAGTCTTCAGATGCAGACTGACCTCTTGTACCATGGGTACTACTCACTATTCTCGCTGCCACAGGTATGCACTCTTCCTCTCTCTCCACGGCAGCTAAGTAGATGCTGTAGAATGTCATGTTGGGCCCCGTACGGGTCATCTCTTGCAATTTGTCCTGTAAGAACTTGTTGGAGAGCCCCACTATGAACTGGTCTCGTAGTAGCCTCCCGGAAAGCTCCCATGGCCTCTGGATCTCGCCGCTGTATTTCACTTAGCGTCTCCTGTAGGGCATTGGAGTACTGCATCAGGGTCTCGCCCTCTTGCTGTGGTCAGTTGAAGAAGTGGCTCCGCAGCTGCACTACTTTAGCATGCCCCCCTTCGGGCTCTCTCCAGCAGGGATAATATTTTCTCTAGGGTGTCTCTCTCAGATTCGGGCCTTACCATTACTGTCCATCTGACGTCACCCTCTAGAGCCCTCAATGCAACCTCTGCCCACAGCTCGGACGTCAGGTTACACATTCTAACCGCACTTCGCACTCTATCAGTCCAGTCCTGCAACATCATATTTTTACCGTCAAATTTTGGCAGGTGACTCAACAGCGCCCCCACGGGAATGTACCATACTGGTACAGGCAGGGTGGGGGCAAGCTGTATCAGCGGTGTTGGGGCAACTTGGCCTTGCACCAGCGCACCCTGAGCTGGGTCCTGGACCGGTGCCATTGGCGCCGGGGGAAGATCTTCCGCCGCATTCCCGTCCATAACGGTCGCTGTATTCTGCCGACTACACCAAGTTGTAGGCCGTGTGCCGGGGTGGGCTCCCCAGGATACAGTGAAGTCACGAACGAGGAAAGCAACCCCAACACTAGCTTTTGCCACAACAGAATTTTACTTAGATGTGGCAAATAAACACAACCCCAAATGCTGGGAACATACAATATATTTACATACTCCCAGTCCAAAGGCTGAGACCCTTGTGCTGCACAGCACGGCGCCTTCTGATGATGAAGGTAGAAAGAGTAGTAATTTACCTACTGGGGGCACAACTAAGCTGCCACACCTTACCCATTATTATCCTAAAAGCGCAGGAATCAGTGTATGGGTGTACGGTATGGGCTAGCCTGCAGAGCAGCACAACAGCTTACAATCTTACACAAATCTACAGTATTCCCCCTCCCATAACTGGTCCTGTAGCACGTGCCTGAGTATTCCTTCTGAGCAAAACGCCAGTCTGGCTTGAGTTTGTAGGATTTTATCAGTTCTCCAATGTGAAATGTCACTTTAAGTTGTGGAATCCTTCCAATGATCAGTAATAACACTTGTGGCCTGACACAGAGACCCTAACTAACTAACTATAGGCCTGGACTCAGTCTCAACACTGAAATGAGGTGCATGCACGATCTTACCAACCCGGGTCTGCTTTGCATCCCCTGGTGACTCTGAACAGAACAAATGTCTCTCCAACAAGCATGCGGTCTCGCAGTATATGTTGCTTAGTTCCTCTGCTCTCATTAGCATTCCTGGCAGCAATCTCATCAGCTTCATTTAACTGCAGCTCTGGTTACGGAGGGATGCTCTCACACCTGGATGTCATCAGTTATGGAGTCCTTCCAATGATCAGTAAAACATTTGTGGCCTGACACAAAGACCCTAACTAACTATAGGCCTGGACTCAGTCTCAAGGCGCCAACACTGAAATGAGGTGCGTGCACGATCTTACCGACCCGGGTCTGCTTTGCATCTGCTGGTGACTCTGAACAGAACAAATGTCACTCCAACAAGCATGCGGTCTTGCAGTATATGTTGCTTAGTTCCTCTGCTCTCATCAGCATTCCTGTTTACAATCTCATCAGCATTCCTGGCAGCAATCTCATCAGCATTCCTGGCAGCAATCTCATCAGCTTCCTGGCAGCAATCTCATCAGCTTCCTGGCAGCAATCTCATCAGCTTCCTGGCAGCAATCTCATCAGCTTCCTGGCAGCAATCTCATCAGCTTCACTTAGCTGCAGCTCTGGTTACGGAGGGATGCTCTCACACCTGGATGTCATCAGATTCTCAACTCACAAGGCCCCCCTCATTCACCATTCTCCAGAACATGGCTCCTCTCTCTTCTTCCTGTTCTCTCTCAACTTTGTGTGAAAACTCCACCTCTTCATGAATATAGAAATATCTATGCAGTCTGAGGCTGTGTTAGAAAAACAGTGACATCTTGTGGCTAAACTGCAGAATGTCAGTCAAAACATTTAATTTACTCCACACAAGCAGTATTCAAACAATGAGAGCTGTTTCCCCATCTCACATCTCTTTCTATCGCTCACTGCATGTTTATTGTGGACGAGCAGCAAATATCGGCCAACTTGATTTTGCTGTGAAATTTTTCCAAAAATTGTCTCAAGATATTAAAAAAAAAAAGTTTTCTTTTGAAAGCTATGAGCATGACTGGCTTGGCAACATTGAATGGATGTTTTGTAGCATCTAGAATAAAAAGCTTTTAAAAAATTAAAAAAAGAAAAAAATGAAATTTAACATATGCAAAAGAGGTATAAAAAAAAAAGGCAGTCGAGTGATCATTATGTCTTTGCTTGACCTGCTGATCACATGCCTTATAATCAACTCCATGTAAAAGTGAGTAAGAAGTGAGATAATCACACTGACCTCCATGTTCCCAATTCTCTGATTTCTGAAAGTTCTGCTCTAAGTGATCTTCGGGAGTTGAACCTTTCTATTAAATGCTGTAAATCAATAAAATAATATATGCTTACAGTTAATTTTTTTTAAGTTCTTGCCGACCAGCCACTGTAGAAATACGGTGGCAGGTCAGCATGGCTGCACAAAACCACATTTTAAAACGTGCTTTTGCAAAACAGGTAGGGGGCGTGCACAAGGCGCGCCACCGCCCTACCTGCGCCGCCGATCGCGGGTGTCAGTCACCGGGTCACAGCCAGTCATTACCGGCCGTGTCCCGCTGATTAGCAGCAATCACTGACAGAGAGCAGGGCTGCAGTAGCTCTGTTTTCTGTCAGTTCCCTGACAGCTCCTGACATGCTGATATGGAGAGAAGAGTTTATCTCAGAGTGTTCCCATGCAGTACACACCCCCGCCCCCCTAGTAAACCACTCCCCTCACACAGTTAACTCTTTCAGTGAATAAAAAAGTTAACCCCTTCCTCCCCAGTGCCATTAGTACAGTGTCAGTGTTGTTTTTTTTTTTTTGCACTGATCACTGTATTGGTGTCACTGGGGAGGTCAGTGACCCCAAGTCAGTTCCCCCCATTGTCAGAATGTCCGCCGCAGTCCCGCAGTCCTGCCATAAGTTGCTGATCACCGCCATTATTAGTATAAAAAAAAATTTAAAATCCCAGTATCTTTCCCGCCATTTGTAGACGCTATAACTTTCACGTAAACCAATTAATTTACACGTATTGGGTATTTTTTAGCAAAGACATGTCGCAGAATGCATTTTGGCTGAAATTTATGACGAAATTTGATTTTTAAACTTTTTTTTACTAGACATGTTTTATAGCAAAAAGTCCAAAATATAGCTTTTTTTCTCAAAATTGTCAGACTTTTTTTTTATAGCGCAAAAAATAAAAAACGCACAGGCGATCAAATACCACCGAAAGAAAGCTCTATTTGTGTGAAAAAAGGGCATAAATTTAATTTGTGTACCGTATTGCATGACGGCGCAATTGTCCGTTAAACTAGCGCTGTATAGCAAAAAAATGGCGTAAATTGCAGTATCTATACCATAGTTTCTAGACGCTATAACTTTCACGCAAAGCAATCAATGTACACTTATTGGGATTTTTTTACCAAAAACATGGAGCAGAATACATTTTGGCCTAAAGTTATGACTAACTTTGAGTTTACTATATATTTTATATAGCTGAAAGTAAAAAATATCATTTTTCTTCAAAATTTTTGTTCTTTTTTCGTTTATAGCGTGAAAAATAAAAAGCGCACAGGTGATCAAATACCACCGAAAGAAAGCTCTATTTGTGTGAAAAAAAGGACGTAAATTTCGTTTGGGTGCAGCATTGCATGACCGCGCAATTATCAGTTGAATTAGTGTAGCGCCGAGTAGCAAAAAGAGGCCTGGTCATTAAGGGGGGTAAATCCTCAGGAGGGCAAGTGGTTAATAAAGCACTTCCAACTCCAACAACAACCTTTCTTTGGCCATTAGACAGAAGGACCCCTGTGACCCGTGTAGAAGCAGTGGTCTCTCTGCACAGATCATACATGCCTTATGCTGAATCAGAGTTAGAACTGTCCAATCACAACACTCACACTCCCTGCTGACTGGGGAGCGCTGCAGAGAGCAGAGCAGCAATTATGTGAAATAGACCTGCAGTAAGAACAAATAAACAACCTCGGGATCCATTAGAAGAAAATCAGCTATGTGCTTCGTATTCTACACCAGAAAAATATGAAAGCCCTCCCCATACCATTCACTGAAAACCATTGAAGTCATCACCTTCTGATAGTTCAGATCAGGCTGACAATGGGAGTGTCTGCACTGGGTGCTAACAATGGTACAAATCCTATCTACCATCTCTATCTTGCCTGCAGCTCTGGTAGTATCCTATTCAGGGCTTTTTTTCTCAGAGAATAGGTGCAGGAACCCCTTGTTTCTACCCCCTACCCACCTCTGAGCACGTCCCTTGGTTCCACCCCCTACCCACCTCTGAGCACCATCCCTTGGTTCCACCCCCTACCCACCTCTGAGCACCATCCCTTGGTTCCACCCCCTACCCACATCTGAGCACCGTCCCTTGTTTCCACCCCCTACCCACCTCTGAGCACCGTCTCTTGTTTCCACCCCCTACCCACCTCTGAGCACCATCCCTTGTTTCCACCCCCTACCCACATCTGAGCACCGTCCCTTGGTTCCACCCCCTACCCACATCTGAGCACCGTCCCTTGGTTCCACCCCGTACCCACCTCTGAGCACCGTCCCTTGTTTCTACCCCCTATCCACTTCAGAGCACTGTCCCTTGTTTCCACCCCCTACCCACCTCTGAGCACCGTCCCTTGTTTCCACCCCCTACCCACCTCTGAGCTCTGTCCCTTGTTTCCACCCCCTACCCACCTCTTAGCACCGTCCCTTGTTTCCACCCCCTACCAACCTCTGAGCTCTGTCCCTTGTTTCCACCCCCTACCCACCTCTGAGCATTGTCCCTTGGTTCCACCCCCTACCCACCTCTGAGCACCGTCCCTTGGTTCCACCCCCTACCCACCTCTGAGCACCGTCCCTTGGTTCCACCCCCTACTCACCTCCCAAGTACAGCTCCTTTTAGAGAATACAGAGCCAAGTATTATTTTGTATGGAATTTGTTAATGATAACAAGAAAAACAGTAAAATACTCTACAGCCAGAAACATTAGCCCCCCCCCCCCCAGCAACACTAGATTCCCCCAGCAACAATGGACCATCACAACAAAATTCCACCCCAGAAAGAATAGATTCACAGCAGCAAGCATCAATAGACTCCTCCCTCAACAGTACTGTAGATCTCTTCTGGCAACAGCTGACCTCCCAGCAACAATAGATCCCTCTCCAGCAACAATAAATCCCTCTCCAGCAACAATAAATCCCTCTCCATCAACAATAGATCCCTCTCCATCAACAATAGATCCCTCTCCAGCAACAATAGATCCCTCTCCAGCAACAATAGATCCCTCTCGATCAACAATAGATCCCTCTCCAGCAACAATAGACCACCATGCAAAAATTTATCCCCTCCAGTGATAATAGATCCCCAGCAGCCAACATCAATAGACCCTCCAGCCCCCCTTGCCATTACATACATTAAAGTGTTACTGAACCAACAAAAGTACAATCAGTCTGTAGATGCAGTAAAGCATGCTTGCTATACTCAATGTGGAATCTAAGGGTCAAAGGCCGTTTGATCCTGTCTTCTCTGTTCCTCCCCTTTTTCAAGTGACTAGCACTTATCTCCTGATAAGACAGACTGAACCATAGGCATTTTGCACATGCTCAGTTTGGTGTGTATTGCTAGAGAAGTTTTTTTTCCTTGGGAATGTGCTCAGCACAGGGCCAATCAGCACTGGTCAGACAGAGGTCTGCATCCTCCTAGAGCAGAAAGAAAACTTTTCCTACAAGTTTTAACTAGTGCTCTGCTGGACACTGATAGAAGTCCCAAGACTGCTATATACTGCTGATGTGAAAAGGTATTTAGCAGTTTATATTTACTAAAATAATTGCATTTCCATGTTCTGTGGGAGACCAGATATAGTGAATGCAGGGTCCGGGGAGAGCGGATATAGTGAATTCAGGGTCCAGGGAGACCAGATATAGTGAATGCAGGATCCCAGGAAAGCAGATATAGTGAATGCAGGGTCCAGGGAGAGCGGATATTGTGAATGCAGGGTCCGGGGAAAGCGGATTTAGTGAATGCATGGTCCTGAGAGACCGGATATAGTGAATGCGGGGTCCGGGGAGACCGGATATAGTGAATGCAGGGTCCTTGGAGACTGGATATAGTGAATGCAAGGTCTGGGAAGACCAGATATAGTGAATGCAGGGTCTGGAGAGAGCGCATATAGTTAATGCAGGGTCCGGGGAGAGCGGATATAGTGAATGCAGGGTCCGGGGAGAGCAGATATAGTGATTGCAGGGTCTGGGGAGAGCGGATATAGTGAATACAGGGTCCGGGGAGAGCTGATATAGTGAATGCAGGGTCTCGGGAGAGCGGATATAGTGAATGTGGTGTCCAGGGAGAGCGGATATAGTGAATGCTGGGTCCGGCGAGAGCGGATATAGTGAATGCAGGGTCCGGGGAGACCGGATATAGTGAATACAGGGTCCTTGGAGACTGGATATAGTGAATGAAGGGTCCGAGCAGACCTGTAATAGTGAATGCAAGGTCCGGGGAGACTGGATATAGTGAATGCGGGGTCCGGGGAGACCGGATATAGTGAATACAGGGTCCTGGGAGACTGGATATAGTGAATGCAGGGTCCGGGGACAGCGGATATTGTGAATGCAGGGTCCGGGGAGAGCGGATTTAGTGAATGCATGGTACGGAGAGACCGGATATAGTGAATGCGGGGTCCGGGGAGACCGGATATAGTGAATGCAGGGTCCTGGGAGACTGGATATAGTGAATTCAGGGTCCTTGGAGACTGGATATAGTGAATGCAGGGTCCGAGCAGACCTGTAATAGTGAATGCAAGGTCCGGGGAGACTGGATATAGTGAATGCGGGGTCCGGGGAGACCGGATATAGTGACTACAGGGTCCTTGGAGACTGGATATAGTGAATGCAGGGTCCTGGGAGACTGGATATAGTGAATGCAGGGTCCGGGGAGAGCGGATATTGTGAATGCAGGGTCCGGGGAGAGCGGATTTAGTGAATGCATGGTCCGGAGAGACCGGATATAGTGAATGCAGGGTCCTGGGAAACTGGATATAGTGAATTCAGGGTCCTTGGAGACTGGATATAGTGAATGCAGGGTCTGGAGAGACCAGATATAGTGAATGCAGGGTCTGGAGAGAGCGCATATAGTTAATGCAGGGTCCGGGGAGAGCGGATATAGTGAATGCAGGGTCCGGGGAGACCGGATATAGTGATTGCAGGGTCTGGAGGGATCGGATATAGTGAATACAGGGTCCAGGGAGAGCTGATATAGTGAATGCGGGGTCCAGGGAGAGTGGATATAGTGAATGCAGGGTCCGGGGAGAGCGGATATAGCGAATGCGGGGTCCGGGGAGAGCGGATATAGTGAATGCAGGGTCCGGGGAGACCGGATATAGTGAATACAGGGTCCGGGGAGACCGGATATAGTGAATACAGGGTCCTTGGAGACTGGATATAGTGAATGCGGGGTCCGAGCAGACCTGTAATAGTGAATGCAAGGTCCGGGGAGACTGGATATAGTGAATGCGGGGTCCGGGGAGACCAGATATAGTGAATGCGGGGTCCGGGGAGAGCGCATATAGTTAATGCGGGGTCCGGGGGGATCGGATATAGTGAATGCGGGGTCCGGGGAGAGCGGATATAGTGAATGCAGGGTCCAGGGAGAGTGGATGTAGTGAATGTAGTGAATGCATGGTCCGGGGAGAGCGGATATAGTGAATGTGGGGTCCGGGGAGACCAGATATAGTGAATGCGGGGTCCGGGGAGAGCGCATATAGTTAATGCGGGGTCCGGGGGGATCGGATATAGTGAATGCGGGGTCCGGGGAGAGATGATATAGTGAATGCAGGGTCCAGGGAGAGTGGATGTAGTGAATGTAGTGAATGCATGGTCCGGGGAGAGCGGATATAGTGAATGCGGGGTCCAGCGTTTAGTAACACTTTAAGTGCTAGAGGTACCGGAACTGCGTTCCCCCACATTCTCGCTGACAGTCCTGATCCTATTACATCAACTGGTGTTAGGAGGAGGAACCATTCTGAAAAAGCACACAAAAGTCAGGCAGAGTTCAGGCAGTATAACTTCACTATGACAGGATTTACTTTTCTGAACAGAGCGGTTTAGAGCAACCAGAATTATTTTTTATGTTTTACCTAATAAAACACAATATATTGAAATTACATTTCTAAATGTGGTAATGGAACAATCATAAGATGTCTTTTTGCAGAAATACCTGTCAATGGAAAAAGATCGCTCTTCCTTCTCTCACACCTTGTTACAAGACATTCAGGATCGGGGAAGAAAAGCTGTGATTGAACTCTGGAAATGTCTCTATATGTTAAAGAAAGATCATCCTCATCCGAATTTATTGGCTGTTCTGGATGAGATCACACAGAGAGGTAACAGGACTTTATGTTGTCAGTCAACATTGTGATAAAATAACGATCAACACCAATTACCCCAAAATAATGACTGGCACCAATTACCCCAAAATAATGATCGACACCAATTATCCCAAAATAATAACTGACACCAATTATGCCAAGTATAACTCCATTGTTGGCAAACTACACTATCATTGTTCTCCTCTCTTTTCCTCTCTGACAGAGTTTCTCTCCTTCCCATTTCCATACAGAAAACCTCGCTGTCACTAGTGAAAAGGCTCGATTATTATTACATGATATTTTATGTACTAGCCTTTTCACTAGTGATTTAAATCAAATCCACCCTGATCCTGAAGGATCCTATTGTGTGTTGCAGTTGACGGTGGGAGAAAGAGGAGGGAAGCCGGCAGCACTGTGGGGGGGCCTGACCAACAGGGGGAAATGTATGGTGCACAGGGAAGGTGATCATTGGGCGCAGCAGGAGGCAATTACTAGAACCAATCCCCTGTATGGCTCTCTGTGCAGCAACTGAAAGCTAGCAGAAGAGACAGAAGAAGAGGGCAGGCCAAAATGTGTCCCCCCCCCAGTTTATGATGTGTAAGCTTAGAGGATCCTATGCCCAGCTGTCACACACTTGTTAAAATCACTGCCACTACTCCTATCACGCTTGTAACTGATGGAAGGAGCCCCCATCCCTACAGAGAACCACTATGCCCAGGGCAGCCGTCCCTCTTGCCCACCCCTTGTCCCAGCCCTGAGAGCCATATAGGGTATTGGTTCCAGTAATTGCCCCCCTGCCATGCCGATCACCCTCTCTGCCCACATCCGATTCACCCAGCTGCCTGGGCCCCCCAGCTGGCTTGGGCCCCGTACAGGAGGAATGGTGGTACCCCCCATCCACGGCCATGATAGACAGACTGTCTACCAATATTTTTTTGTGGAATCTAAACCATGTGCCCACATTACTCCTCAACTTCTATCTTCTGAAAAGCTTGTTTGGTATCCTCACTACTTGTTCTGACTCGACTACAGGACGATAAACTTTATCTCCAGCAATGTATACAGCTATACCACATGGTGTTGAATATATCTCTTGCATCGGGTCAGACAGTTGAACCCAATGCATAAACTTACACGTTGAGGAAGTCAGATGAAGAAACCCATTTGAATGTTTAATGGAGAATAACCATAGGTAGAAAAACGTTAACGTCGTAAGTCTTATGGAAGATGCATTCAGGAAGACAGGATACGGTGGAATGATTACCAGAGAGAGGCAGGAGGGAGGAGTATACACAAGTATGGTGAGAGAAAGAGCTCCACTTAGACAGGAGGAGGCAGCTTAACCGGTTCCCGCCCGGCCAGTAGCACAAAGGCGGCCGGGCGAGCAGCTCGCCCCTCCAGGTGGACGCCATATGGCGTCCTTTCAGTCATGTGCAGTGCGCCTGCCCGCAGGGCCGCTCTGCGGCGCAATCTGTCATCGGCCGTGTACCTCGGACATGGCCGATGACAGATCTTTCCAGTACCATGTGACCTGCTGTGACCAATCACAGCAAGTCACATGACAGTTGTATACAATGGATGGCTTCCTTTCCTGCCATCCATTGTATACTAGTGTGTCTGTCTAGCTGTGAATGGACACAGCAATCACATGCTCAAGCTGGGCTAATCACAGCCCAGCTGTGTCATATGATTAGCCGTGACCAAATCACAGCTAAGCACAAAAAAAAAAAAAAAAAAAGCTGAATGAATCGATTTCATTCAAGTACATGCTTGCTTATAGCAAAGTAATTCTTTGCTATAAGCAAATTGTGTAAAAAAAAAAAAATACTGATCACTTCCCAAAAGTAGTACAATGTTACTATGGTAACATTTTACTACTTTGGTCATAGTGAAATATGAAAAAAAATCTTAAAAAAGAGAAAACAATTTAATAAAAAATTAAAACTAATAAAAAAAAAAAACATTATATATTTTTTTTTTCATACTGTCACCAGTCAGTGTCCCTGATCACCGCCATGCCAGTTATATGATGACACTGTACTGCACTGGTGACAGTATGTAAAAAAAAAAATAGTGAAAATAATTTTTTTAATTTTCCGAAAAATTATGACAAAAAAATTACAACTTCAAAAAACTCGCCATGCCTGTTATGAAATAGGTCAGACTGTCTACATTGCAAAAAGGGGTCATTTGGGGGATATCTGTACTGTTTTAACATTCTTGGACCTCAAGAAATTAGATTGGCTGTCAGTACTTCAGGATTGATCAATATTCAGATATATCCCATAATTTGTGAACTCTATAACTTTCCTACAAACTAAATAATACATCCTAATTTGGGTTATTTTCACCAAAGACATGGAGCGGAATACATCTCGGCCTAAATTTATGAAGAACAATTATTTATTTGCAAACTTTTATAACAGAAACAAAGAAAAATGTTTTTTTATTTTCAAAATTTTCAGTCTTTTTTTGTTAATTTAGCAAAAAATAAAAACCCCAGCGGTGATTAAATACCACCAAAGAAAGTTCTAGTTGTGTGAAGAAAATGATAACATTTTAGTTTGGGTACAATGTTGTATGACCGCGCAATTGTCATTCAAAGTGTGAGAGCGCTGAAACCTGAAAAATGGCCTGGGCAGGAAGGGGGTAAAAGTGCCCGGTATTGGAGCGGTTAAAGACACAGAGCAATAATAAACAATTGATGGTCACAAAGAAATAATAATGAATCAAATAGTGTAACACAACACTACTAAAATATTTCACTGTGACAATTGGTGCTATGCAGGCCATACACGGGTCAAATTCCGAACAAATTTTTTTTAGAAAATCAGAAATTTCATGCATTTTATAATCCGATGGTGCCACCACTGATTTCAAAATTCGACCAATCAAGCCTTCAATTTTACCTCGTTTTCTTTTCTTTCCAGATCACAGCTCATGTTCGTTTCTTTTTCGATTATATTTCTCACACGATTCTCCCATCGTTAATGAGAAATTTGTTTGTTTTTCAAAAAATTTCCAACATGCCCGATCACTCAAATCTGATGGTGGCACAAAAATCGGGCATTTCTGTGGCCCACTAATGGTACGAAATTAAAATATAAACTCTTAGAAAATGTTTTCAAAAGAAAATTCTTTCGAAGTTCAATCTGTGTATGGCCGGCCTAAAGGAGAGGGAGCAGCAGTGAGCGGTCTTTATTACAGAAAACTGCACAGAGACTAAAGTCTCACACTGATTACTGCACAGATCTGGAAGAACACAAAGCATACCAAGATTCAAGGAACAATACACAGGATGAATATATTCACACAATATTTCCTTATCCCCGAGTTCAGCTGTAATGTATTTTCTTTTGTTTGGATATAAATCTAATGTGTAGTTTGTGAAAGGTCAGCTTCAATCATACATGACTCAGACCCGTCATCTTCTATTCCTCTGTATAGGTGATCGTCTGGTGGATCAGATTCTGCTGGATGAATTCGGACACTCGCTGACTCCGAGACTGAGAGGTAAAAAAACCCAAAACACATTATACATTATATCTTATAAAACACGGGATCAGATTCTGCTGGATTCTTGGAATGAATGAATGAACTGCAATTCCCAACAGTCTTAGTGGCCGTGGGCTTGTAGTGTTCAATGAACAACCTCGGCGCTCCACAGTTCATTCTGTACACCCCATACATCCCCTAAATCCAGTACACCCCATACTTTCCCTAAATCCAGTACACCCCATACATCCCCTACATCCCGTACAGCCCGTACATTCCATACACCCCGTACATGCCTGTACATCCCATAAGCCCGGTACATCCAGTAAACCCCGTACATCCAGTACAACCCATACATCCCTACACACCATACATCCCCTACATCCTGTACATCTCCTATATCCCTGTACATCCCATACCACCCCGTACATCTAGTATACCCCATACATCCAGTATACCCCGTACATCCCTACACCCCGTACATCCCTTACATCCCATGCATCCCCTACATCCAGTACACTCCGTACATCCCTACACCCCATACATCCCTACACACAGTACATCCCCTACATCCTGTACATCTGCTATATCCCCATACATCCAGTACACCCTGTACATCCCATACCCCCCCATACATCCAGTACACCACGTAAATCCCATACACCCCGTACATCCCATACATCCTGTACACCCCGTACATCCAGTACACCCAGTAAATCCCTTATACCCCGTACCATCCCGTACACCCAGTACCATCCCGTATGGCCAAGCACATATTTTGACAGGTCTGCAGGAGACCTGCATGATATCAGAGATCTACTAAACGCCGGTGCAATGCTTTCCAGGCTCTTTTGGACTATAATAATAAATGCACATTTTTTTACCTGCAAAAAAATGTGCATTTATTATTTTTGTCCAGAAGGTGAACTTATCCTTTAACTGATGAAGCTGAAGTTAGAAGCTGATTGGCTCCCATGCACAGCTGCGCCAGATTCTGCGTGTTCCAGTTTTAGTAAATCTCTCCCTATCATTCAACAGAACAGCACAAGTAAGAACACAAATTTAGGTAAAAAAAAAAATGCATATATTGAAAGACGCTCTGTCACGGGTCACCCACACGCCACGCTTACAGCGACTAGCTAACCGAGGCCCGTGCGGCCGTGACTTGGGGTAAGAGGGAATAAAGAGGACTTAACTTTGAATATATAAAACTGTATATAAGATCAGCCGTGATATCCTTTCACAGCCTGCGCTACCTCTTGACCACCACCGGAGGGAGCCTCCACTCCAATCCAGCTGGCTGACCACACACTGGCAAATACAAATCTTATATACAATCTGAAACCAATAGCTGTGCACACTCCCAACTAAAACTATAACATTCCTGACCCAGAAGAAAAGAAAAAACTTTCACTCTTGAAAGTGATATAATGTGTGAAATCTTTCTTCAACGACACTCTACCCAATTCTAATATCTACACCTCAAACAATTGATTAAATAAATAAATCAAGTGAATAAATTCATAAATCAATAAATAAACCATAAATTCATAAAAAGTCCCACAAATGTCTCTGAAATCTCCAAATGTACAAATCACTTTCTTTTCCACCTTGAAATCACATCGTGTTATGCTGTATATGATACTCCAACGTGTTGTATTTCAATGTTCTTGTACCTCATAATAATATAAACTAAAAATAGTGTATTACCTTTTACAAACAAACGCTTGTGCAAAAATAAATGTGTCATGCACACTGCATGTGTATAAAAAGTGCAAAGAGAAAAAAAAAAAAAATATATATATATATATAAACAAAATAAATATACACAAATATGAACACACGTGGACAAAAGTGAACACTCCAAACACAATGACCGTGTTCACAGCTTAATGTGGTAGTAAACTCATTCACTGCAAAAATAAATAAAACCCAATAGTGAACTCCAAAGTGTGCAACTCAAGGGAAAACACTCCAACTGGTGCAGCAATGGGTAATTACCCTATGAAGGTAATGTCAAGCTTTTCCCACACAGTAGATGCTGGCACCTCCAGGCTCCTTTATATTCCTGTTAGCGTGTTCCCATATTCCTCATAAGGCAAATCAGATATTTAGAGGCTATAAAGTGTTAAAATATAACATTTTATTCATCAATTTACATCTAAAACTCCAACAAACTGCTTCTAGCATCTGAAATATTCCAATCAGGTCTTATCCTGGCAGAAACAGCATGTTCCTTAAACAAAGATGGCCACGATCGCACGTATGACGCACTTACGTTTTACTGGACGCATGTTCTTAGACAGGTCAATTTGGTTTTTAATAGTTGGCAAACTGGCTGGCAGTTTGAACTGGCTTTCTTTTCCCCCTCTTTGATAAGTTATACCTATCTATGCTCCTTGCTGACAATAGCCATTATTATACTGGGGTAGGCTGGCAAGTTGAGCAGGATAGTCCTATTTTTATTTTATATTGCTACAGGTCGAATCTTATCTACTCAAATCTGTACATTCATGTCACATGTATGTCACACGCGTATCCTTAGGAAAAAATAATTTTTAATTATAAGTATTTCTTTATGACTGACAATGCTGGGAGGAAGAAATAGGTTTGAAGTAATAAAGCAGAGGGACTGGCAGGAACACCAGGTATTTCTCACAAAGGAAGCAATACAAAGAGAACAGGAGACTTTTTAACACAAGTACTGCCTATGGTACAACAGACAAATATCGGGAATATGAAATGTTTGGGTAACATACACTTAAAATGAAAAATTAGAAGACAACATTTTCCTATGACCGCTGATTCTCTTTAACCTTTCACCAACACCTCTTTATTGGACTCTGAATGACAGGAAGCAGAAGCGGAGTTCCTGGTAATGTGATCGCTGTGATTGGCTGTTCTAGCAGTCACATGATTAGGAACCCCCGCCACCTCCCATTTATAAATAGTGACTGCTCAGTCACGCTGGTAGTGCTTTCCGCACAGAACAGAGGTGCACCATAGATGCATATGTGTGACGCATGGACGATACGGCCCACCCTCCTCGCTGGCACACATATACATTAGGTAGTTGGAAAGTGGCCAACATTCTTGCTTTTATTATTTTATATTCATAGAAATTCTTGGTCAAAGATGTATTTTGTATATCTGGATCATTGTATATCATTACAGTATATTCACATTTCATTTTATTAATTTGATTCATTTAATTTATATTGAGGTTACTGTAGAGGATGGGGGTGTGTGCTTTATTGTACTTCTACCATACAAAGTGCAGTATTGTGGTTGGCTGGCATGGTGAAAGGTGGAAGTTCCTGAATAACGTGGCTTTTAGCGACACAACGTTTCAGCTTCCAGCATCATCTTCCTTTGAAGCTTATGGTATTCAAACATGAAATGTCAGAGCTGCAAAAAGAGCTGTAATTAGCTGGAGGTCCTATTCTGATTAATGTCTGCATAGTAAAGTATCTCCAGTCAGGTGTGATCTCACCTGAGACATCCTGGAGGCGGAGATGCCAACACTAGCCACAGGGTATAGAAGAGGCAGCATAGGGTACTTATTTGGAATATGTGGGGAGGAGATTAAGGGGACACATTGAACTTTGAAGGGCGGTAGAGGAAGCCTCTGACAGCACCCCTTCTACTGGGAGTACTGCTTATACTTTCTCAACTACTGTTTTAACCTGAATCAAAAAATATTTCTATTATATTCCCAGATATTCAGAAAAAGCACAAACAACATCTGATGGAGAAGACTGAGACTCTAGTGGAGCATAGACCCCCAGGAACTACCCTGAAACCACAAAGATTCCTCATCAATGAGCGTTATGTGAAGCTGATTGTAGTCTCCACTGATCAGTTCCGGCAGCGTCCCCAGAATGAGATAATACAGATCGGGGTAAAACATGAGGAATGCTTAAAGGAAACACAGACTGGACTGGAACACATTTCCCCCAACAAGCTGTTCCGATGGAACCACCAGTCCCAATGTGTACCACATGCAGTGATGGTGAGCGGAGTGCCAGGAATAGGGAAGACCACACTAATGCAGAAGTTTGTCTATGACTGGGTGACCGGAAAACACTACCAGAGATTTGCCTTTGTCTTCTTCTTCAGATTCCGGGACCTTAATAGACTGGGAGATGTTAGCTTAGAGGAGATGATTCTTCAACAATATCCATATCTGGAGGGTCAGATTGGAGATATTTTACAAGAACCAGAGATACTTCTGTTTATATTTGATGGCTTGGATGAAAGTATTCACCAAATGGATTTCAGATCAAGTAGACTGTCCAATCCAAAGCAGAGAACACATTTTGGTGAGATTGTAGTCAGTTTGGTGAGGCAGAGTCTTCTTAAGGGTTGCTCTGTACTGATGACCAGCCGCCCAACCAGACTGGCATTGGTTTATACCGATGTGTTCCAGAGAATAGCAGAGATCATGGGATTTCTCCATGAAGACAGACGGATCTTCTTCAATAATTTCTTTGGAAATGAGGAATGGTCAGAGAAGGCTTTTCATTATGTGCAGGAGAATGACACGCTGTACACTTTCTGTTATATCCCAGCATACTGCTGGATCATCTGTACAGTGTTATCAATGTGCTTCAGAACCCAACCAACAATCACCGTTCAGCTGATGACATCATTACCCAAAACAGTGACACAACTCTTTGTGACTTTTGTCTCCAACATTCTGGCCAATCACAGCCAGAATACAGATGGTGCTCACACTGCCCGGGAACTGCTGACATCTATGGGGCGGATGGCAGAACATGGCGTCATGAATCACATGGTTGTATTTGATGAGCGTCATCTGGAGTCATTCAGTGTGAGAAATGATAAACATCTCTTTTCATCTTTCCTGATGGAATCTGGTCAGCCCCCTAATGTGGATTACACCTTCTTACATCTCACTCTTCAGGAGTTCTTTGCTGCTTTAGTCCATTTTATAGACTATAATGCTGACAGATTACAGGAAACACTTGATGAGGCTGAATCTTATGAAGATGGCCGTGCTGAAATATTCCTCCGTTTCCTCTGCGGTCTCTCAGACTCTTCTACTAGATCCATGTTAAAGTCTCATGTGGGAGAATCATCTTCTCAGGCTTCCAGACACCTCATCACCTGGATCCGGGAGAAAATGACAGAACAAAGACCTGACACATCCATAAGAGGCAACAGAGATCTTCTTAATGTATTCTACTATCTCCATGAGAGCAGGAATAAGGCTCTGGTGTCACAATGTATTGGATCAAACAACATTGACTTTTCTGATGTCCCTCTCAGCCCTCTGGACTGCTCTGTGCTGTCCTTTATCCTTCAATCCTGCAGAGAGAGAGAAGTAAAGCTACATTCATGTAATATTCAGAGTGAAGGATTGAGAAAACTTGTATCGGCTCTACACAACATCAAGAGTCTGAGGTAAATATTAACTATTAATAATAAAATGTTCAGAAATTTCCCCAGAGAAATTATTATTATTATATTGGATTTATATAGTGCCTACAGTTTATGCAGGGCTTTACAACATAAAGGCAGACAGCACAATTACAATACAATTTAATTCATGAGGGATCAGAGGGCCCGGCTTGTTAGAGCTTACAATCTAAGAGGGCGGGTCGAGAGATACAAGAGGTAATAACTGTGGTTGATGGGCTGATGAACAAAATACATATATAGTTGTTAGGTGGGGGCAGGATAGGCATCTCTGAAAAGATGAGTTTTCAGGGATCATCTAAAAGTGGACAGAATAGAAGATAGTCAGCAATGGGGAAGGGAGTTTCAGAGGATGGGAGCAGCTCTGGAGAAGGTACAAATTGTTGGTGCTTCTTGTCGTCTGTTATATGTGGACTCTATAGGTATCTGTGTGAATGTATTAGATTGTTGCATCAAATGTAAAGATGATTAGAGGCAGCAGAATCTGATCTATGGAATGTCTGTGTTAGACAAGTAGCAGTGACACCATTGGTCGTATCTGTGGGGTCTCTGCTCTGACCTTAAAGAGTTCCATGAATCTTCAATGTTATACAGTATGTGACCCCAGCAGGAAATTCCCAATCCATTTATTGATAAGATCACTGAATAATCAGCGAAGATGGGTTCATTGAAATGCTGGTTTCAGTCAGATTTATAGAGTGAATGCAGATATAATTTTAACACTTTCATTGCCATCTTTGCATTTTTTTACACACATCTTAAAAATAATTTTTGGCCTGAAGATTAGTTAACCCCCCAAAATTATATATTTTCTGAAAGTAGATACCCTGGAGAATAAAATAGTAGTTGTTTTATGTCAGACAATATTTGCGCAATGGTTTATCAGGTACAAATTATCAGTAAAAAATACTTGAAGATGAGGTTATGTTACATCAGTAGATACCCAACATGTCAAGTTTAGAATTGTGTACAGCCACAAAATGAAGATGAACTTTGGTACACTATACTTTCCATAGGAGACACTTTATAAGCCCTGACAGGTCATCACTTTAGAGTCAAATGTGAATAGTGGCCATAGAATCATTGCTCTATTTCTGGTGTGTGTGGTGATATGTAACACATAATGTAATCTGTTTTTCTATGTAGGCTCCCTAATAGTTGTGCTTACACCTGTGTGTACATGGGGGCAGTGAGGGGTCAAAATATTAGGGGTTTCTAAGTGCTTGGGTGCTATTTGTTTCTTCCTTTTTTGCACTAAATCTTTTTATCACTTTTGTCTTTTGTGTGATACTCTTTGTGACAGGTTCTTCTTGATGAGACATCAGAGGTCTATCAGACCCCTGATGCCTCACCTGCCCTTGATTGAACCTAATGGAGTGTAGATCAGCAGAAACTGGAAGTGACATTATATGCATTGCTTACAAGTATTAACAGCCAGTGAATGGGTATCTCCCTCCTTTCCTTGTCCCATACCCTCAGATAGGACAACAGAGCCTGGGAAAGGAAATTTGGTTTGTAGCGTAAACACAATATACAGGGATATGAGATTTAACAACACACACGTATTGAGCCGCTGGCCTTTCCACACAAATGACATTTAATGGCCTCCCAGTCTTAGTCTGTAGGGTTAAATAATGAGTTGGCCCGTCCTTTGCAGCTATAACAGCTTCAACTCTTCTGGGAAGGCCGTCCACAAGGTCTAGCAGTGTGTCTATGGGACGGTTGGACCATTCTTCCAGAAGCACCTTTGTCAGGTCAGGCACTGATGTCGGGGGAGGAGGCCTGGCTTGCAGTCTCCGCCCTAATTCATCCCAAAGGTGTTTTATGGGGTTGAGGTCAGGACTCTGTGCAGGCCAGCCAATTTCCTCCACCCCAAACTGGCTCCTCCATGTCGTTGTAGACCTTGCTTTGTTCACTGGTGCAAAGTCATGTTGGAACAGGAAGGAGCCATCCCTAAACTCTTCCCACAAAGTTTGGAGCATGAAATTGTCCAAAATGTCTTGGTATGCTGACACCTTAAGGGTTCACTGGAACTAAGGGGCCAAGCTCAACCCTTGAAACACAACCCCACACCATAATCCCCCCTCCACCAAACTTTACACTTGGCACAATGCAGTCAGGCAAGTAACATTCTCCTTGCAACTGCCAAACACAGACATGTCCATCGGATTGCCAGACAGAGAAGCATGATTGGGTACTCCAGAGAACACATCCCCCACTGCTCTAGAGTCCAGTGGCGGCGCTTTGCATTGCACTTTGTGATGTAAGGCTTGGATGGAGCTGCTCGGCCATGGAAACCCATTCTATGAAGCTCTCTACACACTGTTGTGCTAATCTGAAGGCCACACTAAGTTTGGAGGAGTTTAGCTATTGACTCTGCAGACAGTTGGTGACTTCTGCGCATTGTGCGCTTCAGCATGCGCACTGTGCGCTTCAGCATGCGCTGACCCCGCCCTGTCATGTGACGTGGCCTACCACTTGGTGGCTGAGTTGCTGTTGTTCCCAGCTGCCTCCACTTTGTTATAATCCCACTAACAGTTGAGCGTGGAATATTTAGTAGCCAGGAAATGTCACGGATCGACTTATTGCACAGGTGGCAACCGATCACGGTACCACGCTTGGAGTCACTGAGCTCCTGAGAGCGACCCATTCTTTCACCAATGTTTGTTAGAAGCAGTCTGCATGCCTAGGTTCTTGATTTTATACACCTGTGGCCATGGAGGTGAATCCAATAATTTGGAGGGGTGTCCCAATACTTTTGTCAATGTAGTGTATATGTATAATAAAACAATTTGTAGTGAGCGCTCTCAAATATATACAGCAGCTAGAACACTTCAGGTAACCACAATACCTTCAAAATATATGTATATAAATGTAACAAGAAACAGTGCAGCGCTAAAAAAATATAGGCAAAAAGTCTATGCGATATCCATGGTGTTGTCTGGATAAGATGAATACACTTCCGAAGTATATACTGCTTCGAAATAATAGCAATGCGCACTCACCAGAAACGCATAGATTATGCGTGTGTAGGAATAATCATCCCAGATATCAGATCCATCGAAGACCAAGTGGTGGGCGTCCTTCTCACGGTGGGTCATCAAAGACTCCAAGTCAGATCCAGAGGTCCAGAGGTCCCCTTAAGGCTAGTCAGGTAATCCACACTGATAGTATTGACCCCTCTTCTGGCTGGTATAGGCACCCTCTCTGTGGGAGTAATAACTCCACAAAGGAGCCCCAAGAAACAGGTGCCAGAGATAGTGTAGTATGTTCTTAGATGATTTATTTGTCAAAAACAGCAATAGGGCAGTATGCACATCACAACATATATTAGGAAGTGAAAGACAGCATTACTGACCCCAACAAAGATGGCCACCGGGCCTCCTCGTGGCTCCGGCGGTAGGAAATGACGTCACGCTCTGCACAGCTCCTCCTTAGGCCTTTCGTGCTACAGGCACATCATCAGAGGGGAGGCTGTACCTCCCCTCTGATGATGTGCCTGTAGCACGAAAGGCCTAAGGAGGAGCTGTGCAGAGCTTGACGTCATTTCCTACCGCCGGAGCCATGAGGAGGCCCGGTGGCCATCTTTGTTGGGGTCAGTAATGCTGTCTTTCACTTCCTAATATACTGTATGTTGTGATGTGCATACTGCCCTATTGCTGTTTTTGACAAATAAATCATCTAAGAACATACTACACTATCTCTGGCACCTGTTTCTTATGGCTCCTTTGTGGAGCTATTACTCCCAAAGAGAGGGTGCCTATACCAGCCAGAAGAGTGTATATGTATGTATACACACACACAAAAAATATTGTACATGCACATCAGTCCTTGCCCACCTGGAGCTTAAAATCTAAGATCCCTAACACACATTCATACATATACTAGTGTAGTACCTTCCTAGATAGCTAGTAGGAGCTAGAGTTGTGATTGATAGAGAGGAGAGCTGAGTAGCAGCTTTGGTGCAATAATCAGGAAGTCAAAATATGGTCAGGAGTGAAGAGGATCTACAGGCCAGCCCCTCTGGAATTTCCCCCTGCTCTACATCTTTGGAGGAAAGCCTAGAGGCAATGGGTGGATCTGAGGAGTGGCTGGCTTATACCCTTGAGGAATCCAAGCCAATCCCCAACATGATACTTTGCAAGGGGCTAGGACAACTCGTAAGTAAACCTGCTCAGATGCAGGAGAGTTCAGGTTGAAGACAGTGAGGAAGATGTGGGGCTTAAGGCAGGAGCCTGGGAGAGAGGTCCAGAAGGAAAGAGGGGCTCACCTACAGGCAGCAGAGCTGTAAAGGAGGAAAGCTCAGAGCTTCCCTGGCCCCCAGAGCGAGGACCACATGTACAGTAGGGAAGGAGCGGCCTAGCTGATAGGCCTGGTAAGGGCCACCAACTCACCAGCGGTACAGGAGAGGATCTGAGTGAGTACCCCTGCACCCCTTGGGCAAAAAGTGGAAGGAGCACTCCGATGGGACACCAGATTTGCCACCTGCCAGTGACTGTCTTAAAGTGACAGGAACCGGATCCCATGTTCAGGGATATCTCCAGATTGCTGGGTGAAGAAGAGGAATTCATCTAGGGTCTGGGGTGATACATTAACTAAAAATAACAGAACCAAAGCTAAGGTACTGATTTCTAACTCTGGATGCAAGTCTATGTAAAGATGTGCGCTGCCTGGCTGTCCAGGGCTATAGGGCCCCAAATCTCTAGCGACTCTTAAGGGGGTAGTGCTACACTAGGGACAATTTATTCAGGAACCAATTAACCTACCAGCTTAAATATATTAAAACGTAAGGGTCCCAACACTGAACCTTGGGGTATATCACTGACAACCCTAGACCATTCAGGGTATGAATCATTAACCACTACTCTCTGAAATTCAATCTTTTAGCCAGTTTTCTCTCCATTTACAAACTGATTATTCCAGCCTTTATACTTTACCTTACACGTTAGCCGTGTGTGGGAAACTGTCAAATGTGTTTGCAAAATTCATGTATACCACGTCCACAGCCACCCCTCTGTGCAATTATACCACGTCCAGTGCCATTCCTCTGTCCAAGTATACCAAGTCCACAGCCCCCACTCTGTCCCTATATACCACATCCACCCCTCTGTCCAAGTATACCATGTCCACCACCGCCCCTGTCCAAGTATACCATGTCCACCGCCACCCCTCTGTCCCAGTATAACACGTCCACAGCCGCCCTTCTGTCCCAGTATACCACGTCCACAGCCACCCCTCTGTCCCAGTATACCACGTCCACAGCCGCCCCTCTGTCCAAGTATACCACGTCCAACGCCACCCCTCTGTCCAAGTATACCACGTCCACCGCCACTCCTCTGTCCAAGTATACCATGTCCACTGCCACCCCTCTGTTCCAATATACCACGTCCACCCCTTTGTCCAAGTATACCATGTCCACCGCCACCCCTCTGTCCAAGTATACCATGACCACCGCCCCCCCTTCTATCCCAATATACCACGTCCACCCCTCTATCCAAATATACCATGTCCACCAGTGCCCCTCTGTCCAAGTATACCACATCCACTGCCACCCCTCTGTCCAAATATACCACGTCCACAGACGCCCCTCTGTCCAAGTACACCATGTCCACCGCCACCCCTCTGTCCAGGTATACCTCGTCCACAGCCACCCCTCTGTCCAAGTATACCACATCCACAGCCACTCCCTAGTCCAAGGTTTTGCTCACTTCCTCATAAAAAGAAATCAGATTTGTCTCACAACTTCTGTATTTCATGAATCCATGCTGTCAGTTGCTTAAAATGTTTTTTTTTTCTCGCAAGAACTCATCTATCTGTTTTTTTTTTTTTGTAACACCCTGCTAAACTGGATGCAGGATGTTCAAACAAACACATTCTGGCAGTGTCCTGCAGAACAGTGAACTTCACACTCTATAGAGCAGCCCCATGGATCTTGTATGCTGTACTGCAAAACTTTGCTAAGGAATAGTGTAGTAAAGAACTACATTTCCCAAAGGAACATGCATGTGGGTAGGGCAGTATATATATATATATATATATATATATATATATATGTGTGAAAGCCTGCGAGATGAGACAGAAAGTGAGAGGGGAGAGATCTGGCAAGAGGAGTGCATTGACTGCAGGGGAACTGGACCAGGCTGGGGAAAGAGAGGAGACAAGGAGAATCTGCTGATCACTGACCTTGCCGCATCATGGAGAAAGCTAATCTGCTAGCAGGTGACCAGACGGAATGCTGCAGGCAGGACCGGAGAGTGTGTGGAGGCCTTATCGAAGGAGAGAGAAAAACCGCCAAAATTCACCAAAAGCCATCCTATCGCCATCCAAGCATTATCAGGGACAGGAAACACTGACACCTGCTGCACCTTTGCAATTATCCTGCACAGTTGCAGACATTGCGCATAGTTATTAGAAGTTGCGGTCTAGTTCCTTTCGCCACTATCATCTGATTACACTTAGCACAGCCTTACCATCAGAACTGATAGCAGGACAATCGGTCCACAGGCCAAACCACCGCTGTGTCACCATCATCATCAATTCACTCTGCTAAGGAGGCCATTTCCCTATTGCTCCAAAAGTCTTGTAGCCCAAAGAAGAGTTGCCCTGTGCCAACAATCACTTTTATCAGATTGGCCACTTGTTGCTCTAGACTCGGAAGTGACTAGTGCCCTTAAACAACATTATATTGTAAAATTGCTGCTTGCAAGGGGAGTGTTATTACACTGTTCCTCAGAGAGTTACAGTCCACACTTCTCTTCACTGCGCACCAACTGGGCCCTATCAAGCGCGTAGAAGACTCTTCATTTCCTTTAAAGAACATTGGTTGTTTTGGGGTAAAGCGCTCTTTTCCTTATTTAAGGCTATCTCCTTGCCATCAGGTCCTGAGGGCCCAAAGGGAGCTAGTCTACCTGTTTGATAGTCCTAGCTGCTCACTGGGGACTGTAAGACCACCTCAGGTTGAAGGTATTGGGTTAGTTTCTAAAAACTAGTGGGTTAGTTTTCCTTAAGTTCAAATCAACACAAGTAACAATTGATTTTACACATTCTAATTCTGTTTATGCTGTGTAACCAAGCCATATTGAAGTTGGGTATAAACCTCTTACTAGTTTGCTTCAATCGGTGTGAGAAATCACTTTCTGGTGGTGATTTATTTCAGTTAAGAGTGTACTGTGATGTCAGCAGGGGTTGGGCTTTCAGAGTGGGGTCCAGATCTGCAGGGAACCCGAAAACAATTCAGCAACTCCTAAGGGGGTAGTGCTACACGTGGGGGCTTGTGTGGGATTTCCCTGTCCAGAGAGTATGTGAACCCGAGCAAGAAAAGATGGAACCCACGAAGATCACTGCCTGGTGCTAAGAGGAGAATTCCGGAATGGTGTGTGATGCTGAGCCTCCCTGGAGATGACTGGACTGATGAGCGGGTCGAGCAGATGCTGACAGCCTGCATCCCTGATCAGGGAGTGAGAATCCTCGATTTCAGAAATATTTCAGATGTTTCGAATGTTTTGATACTGACAGATGTACAGGTGTATATTCTCTCATTCTACTGACTCTTAAAGGCATATTTTCCTTTTCTGCTTCTGCTAACACAATGAATATATAAATGTCATATAACAATCAAAGACATAAATTACAGCAATGATTCTGCTTTTGGCTTTAACATATACACATATATACTGTACTGAGGTTATTGGCAGGATTGGTATACACATATATGTGAACCATATTAGCAACCTAGGACTGGTCTTAGCTGGCCAGCTACACTCCCACCAAAATTACCTATAATTCTATGTTCTCAGTATTAGGATTCGAACATGAATTTGAGGAATTTTCCATCAGTTTCTCAAATCTCAAGTGTCTTTGTTACTCTCAAGCAGAACAACTAACTTTTGTATTGGACGTTCCAACTTGAGTGGAGTTGTGAGACGTTTTCCCTTTTTGTCCAGTTTTGAGTCTCCCATTTGTAACAATACTCTTCTTACTAGTCCTTCTTCGTCCTTTCGAGCTTCTAGGACTTTGGCCAATTTCCATTGACTTCTAGGTAAGTCGTCTTCCTTTACTAACACTAGGTCATCAACATGAACATTTCTTCTAGGCGTTTGCCATTTACTTCTTAGTATGAGATGAGCTACGTACTCCTTGCTCCATCTATTCCAAAACTGCTCTGATAGATATTGAACTCTTCGCCATCTTTTCCTTGCGTATAAATCCTCTTTGGTGAAGTTGCCAGGTGGTGGCTGTATGTAATCAGCTTTAAGGTGAAGTAGATGGTTAGGAGTTAGAGGTTCCAAGCTTGTTGGGTCGTTGATGTTGTTGACTGTAAGTGGACGACTGTTAACGATAGACATTACTTCATAGAATAGTGTCCTAAGTGAAGCATCATCTAATCTTTCGCCGTTCTTTTTCAACACTGAACTTAGTACGTTTCTTACAGTTCTGATTTGCCTCTCCCAGACTCCGCCTGTATGGCTTGCCTTTGGAGCATTCATGTGAAAATCACACTGTTTCTCAACAAGTACTCAGTTACTTTTTCTTTATCAATCTCTTTTAGAGCCTTGTTCAATTTGTTCTTTGCTCCAACAAAATTAGATCCTTGGTCAGATCTAAGTTCTCTGACAGTACCTCTAATGGCTATGAAACATCTTAAGGCGTTGATAAACTCATCGGTTGACATATCTTCCAACATTTCCAGGTGAATTTCTCTGGAGCTTAGACACTTAAATATCAGTCCATATCTCTTGTACTCCTTGCGGTTTTGTTTGGTGATAAATGGGCCGAAGCAATCCATTCCGCTATAAAGAAATGGTGGTGATGGGTTTACATGATCAGCTGGTAGATCAGCCATTCTTTGTTCTTCTGTAGGTCTACGTGCCTTTCTACAGATTACACATTTACTTATGTACTTCGCTATAACTTTGCTTCCTTTCACTCTCCAGTAACCACCTTCTCTCAAACAGTTTTGAGTAAAGCTTCTTCCTTGATGCAAGGATTTGTTTTGGTAGTGATTGATAATCAATCTTGTGAAGGTAGACTTTTTGGGTAGAATTGCTGGATGCTTAACTCTGTTAGGTAGCGATGCATTTTCCAGCCTCCCTCCCACCTTCAGTATACCATCCTGCAGAATAAGATTAAGCTTGTACAATGGGTGGTTGTTAGTCAAGAACCTAAGAGACTTCCAAAGTCTCTTCAATTCTTCACTGTAGAATCTTTGATGAATGAGTCTTACAACCGTTTCTTCAGCTTTCACTCTTTCCTCTACATTCAACGATTCTATCTTTCTGATTCCTTTTGCTAAGCGTTGAATTCGAGCTACGTTTATGACTGTATTCCACTTTGAACATCTGGCTAGTTGTTCAAGTATGTCATCTTAACACTTGGCAGCAGTGCTCAATGTTTGAACTACCTTTACTTCTGGATCACCCATAGACAGTTCTGTATAACCTTCACCGGGTATGATTTCCCTTTCCCAAAGGAACTCTGGACCGGTGAACCAGTTTGAATTCTTCAATTCTGTTACATTTAGGCCTCTTGAAGCATGATCTGCCGGGTTGTGCTTTGTGTCAACATAGTGCCAATGTTCTGGATTCGTTGTTTTTCAAATGTTTTTTAACTCTGTTAGCGACACAGATGTGGAATCTTCGAGCTTCATTGTTTATGTAACCTAGGACAACTTGTGAGTCTGTCCAAAAATGCACTTCATCTATTTTCAATTCCAATTCTTCTTTCAGAAACTGACTTACTGATGCTGAAACGACGGCTGTCGTTAGTTCGAGTCTTGGTATTGTCTGAATATTGTTGGGTGCGACTCTGTCCTTTCCCATAACCAGGGCATAGTGTATATTTCCTTCTCCTATTGCTCTGATGTAGGAGCACTGACCATAACCATGACTACTGGCATCTGAAAAGTGATGAAGTTCTATTTTCTTGTACTTTCCGAAATCAGGAGGTACAAAACATCTGGGTATCCGAATTTCTTTCAAATTTTGCGAGTCTCTTATCCAACTCTCCCACCTTGGCCTCAAGCCTTCAGGTATGGGTTCGTCCCATCCCAACTTCTGTCTGCATAATTCTTGCAGTATTTCTTTTGCTCTGAGGATTACTTGTGCCAAGAATCCCAACGGATCATATATTGAGGCTACTGCGGAAAGAATGATACGTCTAGTTGGAACTTTCTCTTCCATAGATATTTCAAAGAAAAAATTGTCGTTTTGTACATTCCATCCCAATCCGAGTACATTCTGAACTGGAAGAGGATTATAGTTAAGATCCACATTCTTCATTGATGAACGTTCGGAGTCACTGATGGATTCTAGTACCTCTCTGTCGTTTGAGATGAATTTGTGAAGACGCAGGTTTCCCTTTGCGCATAACTCTTGGCTCTCTCTCACCAATTGAACTGCAGATTCTGAGGATTCTAGGCTTATAAGACCATCATCTACATAAAAGGTTTCCTTCAAAATTGTTGCTGCTGATGGAAAATCCTTTTCATTCTGATTGGCCAGATACTTCATACCATAATTGGCACAACCTGGGGATGATGCTGCTCCAAACAAGTGTACTTTCATTCTGTATTCCGCTGGCTCTGTATCTGTATCTCCGTCTTCCCACCTTAGGAACCTCAGGAAGTCTCTATCTTCTTCCTTCACATGAAATTGTTGGAACATCTTTTCAACGTCGCACATGACTGCTATGGGATACTTTCTGAATCTACAGAGTACTCCAAGTAAAGTGTTTGTAAGATCTGGTACCTTTTAGTAGATGATCGTTTAATGCAACATCATTGCATTAAAAACTACTCTGATCTTATCCGGTTTCTTTGTGTGATAGACACCTTGATGAGGGATATACCGCACTTCTCCATTTTTAGGCTGACCATCAACTTTCTCTGCGTGCTCTTCTTTGAGGATTTCTTTCATGAATTTGAAATAATCGTCTTTGAGTTTGGGATCTCTTCCCATCCTTTTCTTTAAGCTTTTCAATCTTGCCAGGGCAAGATCTCTGTTATTTGGCAGATGAGGTCATTCTCTAAAAGGTAGGGGCATTTCAAGATAACCTTGTTGATTTTGCTGAATATTATCTTCTAGAGCTTTATGTCCTCTTGGGATACGTTCTTTTCATTAGAACTTATTTCTGCAAAGTCGGATTCTAGGATTTTGAGCACTTTCGCTGGACTTACAGTTGGTAACTCTTGGACAGATATTCTATGACACGATCCTGTCACCTGTCCTGAATCTGCAATCTGTCGTTTTCCTCCAACAACACCCCATCCTAGATCAGTTTGGACTGCGTAGGGTTCACCCTTTCCTCCTGCGATTATCTTTCGTGGCACCAACGCCTCGGGACAGTCGTAGCCTATCAACAGTCCAACACCAAATTCCTTCAGCGAGGACATTTCATGAGATATGACAGATAGGTGTTCCCATTGTTGGCTGTTTCACAGGTAGGTATGCGATCTCGATCCAGAGGTATGTCGTCTTTTGTATAAGCTGGAGGTAGATCTAATATGCAGTTTGAGTGGAGTCCTCTAACTCTCAGTCCTTTGACTCTTTGACTGTTCACCAATGTGTCTCTTCCCGTCATTGTGGTGAATTTGAGTTTCACTGGTTCTGTGGCCACTTGTAATTTCTTGCAGATTTCTTGATCAATGAAGGTGACATCACTCTGGGCATCCAGTAGCGCATAGGCATATACCTTCTTGTTCTTCCTTTTAGGATTTGAAATACACACTGGTACAACCATTGACGTGCCATTGATTTCTTTCACTCTGCAAGAGAATACTGTAGCTTTATTTTCTTCCTCGGTGTCCTTGGGCATTAAGGATTTCTCTTTCTTTGGACGCTCTTCATGTAGTGGTGTAGGATGACGTCCTTTACAAATGCTGCAAGTGGCCCTTTTCTTGCATTCTTTAGTAATATGGCCTTTTCTTAAACATCCAAAACACAGCTGATTATCAAGCAAAACTTCTTCCTTTCGTCTGGAGACCTTTCCTTCAGTCGTTGGCACTTATGTATGGAGTGATTCTCTTCACAGAACATACACTTGAAGGTAGTCTGAAGACTTGTCGGTACAAACTCTTTACTAATCCCAGTAATGACGTTGAACTTGCTCTCATGGGCATCTGGACCTTTAGTAGCTGTGTTGGTTGCAAAGCTAGTTGCTCTTGCATGTCTTATCTCTCTTGCAGGCCTTTCTTCTAAGGGTTTTAAGACATAAGATGCTGTTACTGGATTACACGCTATTCGTGCTTCCTTATTGACAAATTCAGAGAACTCTTTGAAACTTGGGAAGTTTTTGCTGTGATCTAACTGTTTAGTCACATAGCGATTCCATCCAGAAGCCACTGGTTCTGGTAGCTTGGCTAGCATCCTGTGGTTTTCTAGATAGACGTTCAATACTTCTAGTCCTTGAACATGTGGGATAGCGTTGCTGCATGCTTGCAGGAAGTCGTCATACTCTTGGAGCTTGAAGTGTTCTTTAGGACCTATTTTAGGCCAGTTTATCAACTTCTCTCTGAAAGCTCTTTGCACTAAGAAGGGATGACCATATCTTGCATTTATTTTCCCAAGCTTGCTTGTAGGCTTCTTCATCTTTCCTATAGAAGTTACCTTCAAGAACCTTTTTTGCTTCTCCGCCAGTATACCGCTGGAGATAGAATAACTTTTCCACTGGACGGGAGCAATGATGTTCAATGATCATTTCAAAACTTGCCTTCCACTCTATAAACTTCAGTGTGTCGCCGGAGAATACAGTAGGTTCCGGAACAGGAAGTCTAGTGAGAAATCTTCTCTGAGGTTTCTCCGGGTCAACAGTTGCAACATCCTCGTGACAACTGCCATGACATATGGGAGTTGAATTATCTGGTTCTCTTTTTCCACTTTGCTCTGAATCAGGTGAGTCTCTCCTTTTCTCTCTGAGCAGGGATGGAAGAACTATGACTTATCTCTTTACTACATGCTGGAGATTTCCTTCCATTTTCCTGGGCGTAAGGAAGAACGTAGGAGTCAGCTTCTCCACTTAGTACTGATTTGGGTCCATGACTACCCTGATTCAAATCCTCTTCGTACACTCTGAATCTGGCTTTTATAATCTTAACTTCCTTCTGCCTTTCCAGACTTTTAATTTCGGCTTCCATTTTATGGCACTGAGCCTCCATTTCGGCTTCCATTTTATGGCACTGAGCCTCCATTTCGGCTTCCATTTTATGGCGCTGAGCCTCCATTTCAGCTTCCATTTTATGGCGCTGAGCCTCCATTTCGGCTTCCATTGTATGGCGCTGAGTCTCCATTTCGGCTTCCATTTTATGGCGCTGAGCCTCCATCCGTAGACGCTGAGCCTCAATGGCAGATTCCATCTCAACTTCTGCTCTTTTGGCAGTGAGTTGTTCAGCTAATTCCTTTCTTTTGGCTGACGTACTGGAGAACTCTGTTATGTGGCTGGCACTTCTGCTAGTGATGGAAGTCACACTTGAGATTGTGGTTCCTCCTAAGGACCTAGCATAGTCTTTCATGAAGAGCTCATTCATTCCCTTTCGTGCCTTGACTTCATCATAATTTGCTGCAGATGATAGTTCTCTCATAAGCTTCACTAAATCCCTAGTGACTGTGGTACATGTATCCATGTTTCTTACAGTATCCTGGGAGGGTGTCAAGGACGACCGCAAGTTGACATATGCTGTCATAAGCTCTGACTCAGAATCTTCTACCGTCTCTATCATTTCACTCAAATTCTCCTTTATGCTTTCTTGTTTTAGCTTACTGCGAATGCCTATAATGTATACTTTCCACCTTTCATACATTCGGGCAAACTTTTTTTTCTTTCAGTGCTGCCTCTTGTTCCAAATTTTCTAGCACCTTTTGGGTCGGTTTTCTGTCCCGTGATGAACGTCTTAGTTCACCTGTTTGAGCTATATTTGTTTGGGGTGAGACTACTGTTACATTGCACCTTTCAGATTCAGACGGGTTCTCTTGCTCTTCACCTTCTACTATATCTATCATTGCATCCGCTAACAGTGGGGTGGCAATGCTAGGCTCAGCCATTTCTGAATGCTATAACAATTAATATGAATAATAAGGACCTGTCACTTTAAAATGCAATGCTACCAAATGCAAGAATAAATGACTTTCACTTTACATGTAATAGCATCAAACGCAGGCAATAAATTAATTTCACTTTAAATACTTCAGAGTCATATACTATAACTGTCTCTCTCTCCTTTCTTTCTTCTCTCTTTTTTTTTTTTAAAAGTCTGTATTCTCTTGAGCACAAAAAAGTGAGTAATAAAGGAAAGCTCTGACCTTAATTGAAAAGCAGGATACCGTGATCTGAAGGTTGCAGAAACAAACGTCAGTCTTAAAGGAGACTTTTTTTTTCTTGATGCGTAGCTTGCGATGCTCTGCGGTGACTTGCGATGCTCTGCGGTAATTTTGCGATGCTCTGTGGTGACTTGCGACTGGTATTGTGAACTCTGTGGATGAAACACGTGGTCTCTTGATGGATAGCAGTGCAGGCGCTCTGGACTCTGGCCCCCCCCATGCATCTCTTTCTCTCTCTAGGGGTGCAGGAGGTCTGGCGCTCTTTCTCTGACTGTCTTGCCTTTGCTGGTATGCCACTTTAAGAGTCGGCTGCAGTCTGACTAATGTGCACGTGCTATGGCCTGTACTGTTGTTCCGCTGAGGTGTCTCCACGTGGCGGTATATGCTGGCGCTGTGTTTCACTAGTGTACTCTTTACTGTGCAAGTTGAGGAGCGCTGTTGCTTGACCTCTAAGGGTGATAGTTCCACTGTGGCAGGCGCAGCACTATGTAGTGCCTTGTGCGCTGTGGCATTAGAAAAATTATGCAATTGCTGTTTCTTTTGTTTGATTAGACTGACTTTACTCTGTAATTCCTCCAATGCCGCTCTATGGATGCAGTAGGTTTAAAGAGCACACCGAATACTTTAGTTAACTTCTTTAATAACTTCAATCTTCTTCATATAACACTGCTTACAATGGCTTGTTTCGTTTATCTTACAGTGGCTTATTTCTTTCGTATTACACTGGTTAAGTTCGATTTATTTTGTTTACTCTACAATGACTTGATTCGCTGGCTATTTTCGGTGGAACTACAAGTAAACACATATAACAGATTTTACACTCAGATCTACCTGCACTGTTAAACAACAGAGGAACACACAAGTGCATTAAATACCTATTTGGCCTTCTCTGCTTCCATAGAGCTTCTCTGACTGGAACTTTGTTTCCTCTTCTGTCTGGTGAGCAAGTGACTCTAGAAAATTCTAACAGGGAGTTTTACACAGGCACAAATGTGAAACTGGCTGGGATTGGTCAAGGCTCTGTACAGTGTGAGGATGGCTGTGATTGGCTCACCTATCTACTGACTCTTAAAGGCATATTTTCCTTTTCTGCTTAAAGACGACTGTCAGTCTTTCTCGGACTGGGGCTCCATGCAAGATCTCACCTCTTGGGGTATCACTGATGATAAGAAAGGTGAGGAATCAGCCCAAAACTACAAGGGAGGAGCTGGTCAATGACATGAAGAGAGCTGGGACCACAGTTTCAAAGGTCACTGTCGGTAGAACACTACGCCATCATGGTTTCAAATCATGCATTGCACGGAAGGTTCCCCTGCTCAAGTCATCACATGTCCAGGCCCGTCTGAAGTTTGCCAACGACCATCTGGATGATCCAGAGGAGGCATGGGAGAAAGTCATGTGGTCAGATGAGACCAAAGTAGAACTTTTTGGTCTAAACTTCACTCGTCGTGTTTGGAGGAAAAAGAAGGATGAGTTGCATCCCAAGAACACCATCCCTACTGTGAAGCATGTGGGTGGAAACATCATGCTTTGGGGGTGCTTTTCTGCGAAGGGGACAGGACAACTGCACTGTATTAAGGAGAGGATGAATGGGGCCATTTATTGTGAGATTTTGAGCAACAACCTCCTTCCCTCAGTCAGCATTGAAGATGGGTCGTGGCTGGGTCTTCCAATATGACAACTACCCGAAGCACACAGCCAGGAGAACCAAGGAGTGCCTCCATAAGAAGCATATCAAGGTTCTGGAGTGGTCTAGCCAGTCTCCAGACCTAAATCCAACAGAACATCTTTGGAGGGAGCTGAAACTCCATGTTGCTCAGCGACAGCCCCGAAATCTGACAGATCTAGAGGAGACCTGTGTGGAGGAGTCGGCCAAAATCCCTGTTGCAGTGCAAACCTGGTCAGGAACTACAGGAAACGTCTGACCCCTGTAATTGCAAACAAAGGCTTCTGTACCAAATATTAACACTGATCTTCTCAGGGGTTCAAATACTTCTGTTCAGCCGTGCAAGACAAATACATTCTTTACAAATCATACAATGTGATTTCCTGAATTTTTTTTTTTTTAATTCTGTCTCTCAGAGTGGGAATGCACCTACAATGTGAATTTCAGACCCCTCCATGATTCCTAAGTGGGAGAACTTGCAAAATCGCAGGGTGTTCAAATACTTCTGTTCCTCACTGTTTATAAATTACATTATAGATATTCATATACAGTACATGGGAATCTGATCCTAATGCAAGTGATCAGAATCTCATACAAATTTTTTTCTTCTGGCGTGGCCAACTGCTAATCAGTGCTGGAAGATCTCGCAATTACTGAACATTTGTTACCTGATCAGCAGAGATAAATAGAACATCAGATAAAATCCTCCCGTCCAATCACTAGCATGGCTGATTCCGGCCTCACACTGTCTGCTGATCCCATTCATGCTCCATACACAAGGAGATGATAGCACAATACGAGTCATGTCAGTGGTATTCTGTGCTCATCCTGTGTATGGAGATATCACCGTCTCTACACATGGAGGACAATATTGGGGGGTCTACTCCATTATAACATTTGTCTTATAAAATTCTATTTCCTGGAGATTTATAAAGTGATCGAATATAAATGATTCCAATAAAGAGAAATGAGTTCCATCCATGTAGAGAATAGTTCCATTCATTCCTGGGGGGGGGGAGGGATTCATTTTCTTCTGGTAACATTCTTCTCTTCTTCTACAGATTGGATAATAATCACCTGACAGACAGTTCCTGCCCCCTCCTGGCATCTGGAATAAGAAATAACCCGACACTGAGGACACTGAACCTGTCTGGGTACAATCTGTGGGGTCCTCATTTCGAGGACCTGATGGTGGCTCTGAAAACAAGCCGGATAGAAGAATTACAGTGAGTATAACAGGACAGTTCTGGTGGCGCCTTACGTGCTGATGTTACGCCACAGCGGCTGGAGCGACGGCCATCTTGGTATGTGTTTTACACACAAATGAATTGTTTATCCACGTGAATTGTATTTTAAGCTTTTAATAAATACTACACTATATGCTGAACCTTGGGCTCCTGTGGTGAGCATTTCCCCCTAGGAGGATTCCCTTATCGATTTTCTAAAGTCTATTTTCTGGAGAAGTCCGGTCTGCATATAAGAAATGCCCGTAGCGAAAATAAAGAAGAAATAGCGCAGGGCATACATGACTAGGCCCAGAGTGGGGGAAGGAGGAGCAGAAAGGGTTAAGGTTAGCTCCAGGGGGTTTGTTATTGATAGTGGGGGGTATCTGATTGGTAGAGGTTGGTGTAGGTGGGGTTTGCTGCACCTTAGGGTGGGGGGTTCTGTGAGGGGGCGTCAGTTGAGCTGGACGGCAGGAGTGTGAGCTTCCCTCCCGCCCTCCCTCTTTGGGTGAGTATTGGGTCCCTCCAGGAAGAGGGGGGGTTATGTTGGTTCATGGGTGGTTGTTGGTCTTTGGAGGCGGTTCTTATCTTGGAAGGTAAACAACAATGGTGTGGGACCCATCAGTGGTATGGGATGCCTGGGGACATTCCCAGTTAACCAAGGTTTAACTGGAAGGTGGTGGTGCTGCACTGCGGACGGTATGGGTGTCTCCGAGCTGGTTGGTTGCGGCTGGAGGCCTAGTGTGTATGGTTGTCCGCAGGTGCATTTCGGATTGTTTGGGGGTGCCTTCGAAGACCAACAACAATTCTTTGGGTTTCTGTTATAAGGAATGGTTGGTGTATTTTAACTTGAGTTGTTGGCCATTTACTCCAAAATTGGTGTTATGTCTTTTGTAAGTATAATTGGTTAAGGGGAAGGGGATTGGAGCGGAACGGTAATGGTGGTAATGGGGAAGTGGACAAGCCTATCTCTGGTGCAATAGTCATGGCTCTCGAAGATCTTCTATGGAATCAGCACAAATGCGCCTATACCAGTAGTGTTCTGGTGAGTGCATATCCATAAGAGGTGGTGGATTCCCACATTACAGTATGAGCACCTTTTCAATATCTCACCTGGTATTGCTGAACCTTGTAGTACCACAGATTCCTTCACTGGATGATGAGCACTATTATATTTATCACATTGGTATTGCTGACACTTGTAGTACCATGGACATTTTATTTATTTTTTATTTTGTTTAATATTTGGTTACATGTGCAATACATTCAGATTTTGTCACATGGTCTAATAACATCAGGTGTTCACATTTTTCACCATAACACTTTATGACGGAATTTAATATTTAGCTCTGCACTTCCACTTCCACTAGTTCTTGTGGGATTTTTTTTACCTTTGTCCCATTTTGTGCTAGCAGCTCCTAATACTCAGCGCTTGCCAGATATCCTGCATTCCTTATATATAGATGACATTATAGATATTCATATACAGTACATGGGAATCTGATCCTAATGCAAGTGATCAGAGCATCATACAAATATTTTTCTTCTGGCGTGGCCAACTGCTATTCAGTTCCGGAAGATCTCCCCATTACTGGACATTTGTTACCTAGCGCCATGACGTCCTATGAGTACAGAGCTCTGATCAGCAGAGATAAATAGAATATCAGATACAATCCTCCCGTCCAATCACTAGCAATGCTGATTCCGGCCTCACACTGTCTGCTGATCCCATTCATGCTCCATACACAAGGAGATGATAGCACAATACGAGTCATGTCAGTGGTATTCTGTGCTCATCCTGTGTATGGAGATATCACCGTCTCTACACATGGAGGACAATATTGGGGGGTCTACTCCATTATAACATTTGTCTTAGAAAATTCTATTTCCTGGAGATTTATAAAGTGATGGAATATAAATGATTCCAATAAAGAGAAATGAGTTCCATCCATGTAGAGAATAGTTCCATTCATTCCTGGGGGGGGGGGGGGATTAATTTCCTTCTGGTAACATTCTTCTCTTTTTCTACAGATTGTATGTTACTAACCTGACAGACAGTTCCTGCCCCCACCTGGCATCTGGAATAAGAAATAACCTGACACTGAGGACACTGGGCCTGTCTAAGAACAATCTGGAGGGTCCTAATTTCGGGGATCTGATGGCGGCTCTGACAACAAGCCGGATAGAGGAATTACAGTGAGTATAACAGGACTGACTGAGACAATCATATTCTGGGACAGATTAACATTCAATTGTCTAAATCTTCGGATCTTCTCTAACTCTGTTATCAGCAATAAATTAGACTTTTTCTACATCTGGCCATAAGTGGATCAAATATGGACAGGTTTAGTAAGGACCAGCCGAGATCTGACCCATCTATGGGCAGGCTGGTTGTACTGAAGATGATCCGTCAATCACATTCAGTACAACCGTCCTCTGGGACTTTTTGCATTCGATCACTGCTGGAGGTCTATAGCAGCTAACAGTGATCAGTTTTCTGCTGGCAGGGAAGGCTTCCTGTTGGCAGAACACAGTTGTGTGGCAGGAGTGATTCCCCCATCCATTCTGACTGTGTTGATGGGGGGATTGAGCAATTGTCTTTCTTTCCACCCGTAGTGGAAGGAAAGAATATTGTATAGTCTGTAGCTTACTTAAAGCTCCCCACACACAGTACAGTCTGATCTTACAATCTTCTTTACCTCCATTGCCTAATTGGATACAAACTGACTGGATACATTGGGTAGGTCCTCATATGATATAAAGTTGTACAAACAGCATAATATCAGATGGTAACATGGTGACCCTATAGACTATAAAATGTAAACATTAAAGTGTTACTAAACCCACAACAGTACAATCAGTCTGTAGATGCAGTAAAGCATGCTTGTGATACTCCCTGTGGAACCTAAGGGGTTAATCCTCTGCACTGTGTAAAAAGGCAGATTGATCCTTTCTGCTCTATTCCTCCCCTTTTTCAAGTGACCACCTCTTACCTTTTGATAAGACAGACTGAACTGCAGGCATTTTGCACATACTCAGTTTAGTGTCTATTGCTAGAGGGTTTTTTTTTCCTTGGGAAGGTGCATGTGATCAGCACAGGGCTTATCAGCGCTATCCAGACAGAAATCAGAGGTTCTGCATCCTCCTAGAGCAGAAAGATAACTCTTCCTACAAGCTATAACCAGTGTTCTGCTGGACACTGATAGAAATCAAAAGACTGCTCTATACTGCTGATGAGAAAAGGTATTTATCAGTTTATATTTACTAAAATATTTGCATTTCCATGTTGTGTGTACTGTGGGAGACCAGATAAGGTGAATGCAGGGTCCGGCGAGAGCGGATATAGTGAATGCGAAGTCCGGGGAGAGCGGATATAGTGAATGCAGGGTCCG
Organism: Staurois parvus; assembly: GCF_062004578.1. Classification (NCBI taxonomy): domain Eukaryota; kingdom Metazoa; phylum Chordata; class Amphibia; order Anura; family Ranidae; genus Staurois; species Staurois parvus. Next base: position 133,927 of record NW_028318957.1, read on the forward strand.
GGGAGAACGGATATGGTGAATGCGGGGTCCGGGGAGAGCGGATATTGTGAATGCAGGGTCTGGGAGACCAGATATGGTGAATGCGGGGTCCGGGGAGAGCGGATATAGTGAATGCAGGGTCCGGGGAGAGCAGATAAAGTGAATGCAGGGTCCGGGGAGAGCGGATATAGTGAATGGGGGGTCCGAGGAGACCGGATATAGTGAATGCAGGTTCTGGGGAGACCGGATATAGTGAATGCAGGGTCCGGGAGAGCGGATATAGTAAAATTAAGGTCCGGGGAATGTGGATATAGGGAATGCAGGGTCTGGGGAGACCGAATATAGTGAATGTGGGATCCTGGAAGAGCGGATATAGTGAATGAGGGGTTCGGGGAGAGCGGGAATAGTGAATGCATGGTCCAAGAAGAGTAGATATAGTGAATGCAGGATCCGTGGAGAGCGGATATAGTGAATGCAAGGTCTGGGGAGAGCGGATATAATGAATGCAGGGTCCGGGGAGAGCGGATATAGTGAATGCAGGGGCCAGGGTTTATATAGTGAATGCAGGGGCCCGGGTTTATATAGTGAATGCAGGGTCTGGGGAGAGCGGATATAATGAATGCAGGGTCCGGGGAGAGCGGCTATAGTGAATGCGGGGTCCGGGGAGAGCGGATATGGTGAATGCGGGGTCCGGGGAGAGCGAATATAGTGAATGCCGGGTCTGGGTAGACCGGATATAGTGAATGCGGGGTCCGGAGAGAGCGGATATAGTGAATGCAGGGTCCGGGGAGAGCGGATATAGTAAATGCAGGGTCCGGGGAGAGCGGATATAGTGAATGCAGGGTCTGGGGAGAGCGGATATAGTGAATGCAGGGTCCCGAGTTTAGTAACACTCTACATTTATTTTGGTATCTGTATAAATAGATGACATTAAAGATGCTCATACATGGGAGAATCTGATCTTAATGCAATGAGTGATCAGAGCATCAAACAAATTCTTTTCATCTGGCGTGCTATTCAGTTCCAGAAGATCTCCCCATTACTGAACATTTGTTACCTAGCGCCATGACGTCCTATGAGTACAGAGCTCTGATCAGCAGAGATAAATAGAATATCAGATACAATCCTCCCGTCCAATCACTAGCAATGCTGATTCCGGCCTCACACTGTCTGCTGATCCCATTCATGCTCCATACACAAGGAGATGATAGCACAATACGAGTCATGTCAGTGGTATTCTGTGCTCATCCTGTGTATGGAGATATCACCGTCTCTACACATGGAGGACAATATTGGGGGGTCTACTCCATTATAACATTTGTCTTATAAAATTCTATTTCCTGGAGATTTATAAAGTGATGGAATATAAATGATTCCAATAAAGAGAATTGAGTTCCATCCATGTAGAGAATAGTTCCATTCATTCCTGGGGGGGGGGAATTCATTTCCTTCTGCTAACATTCTTCTCTTCTACAGATTGGATGGTAATCACCTGACAGACAGTTCCTGCCCCCACCTGGCATCTGGAATAAGAAATCACCCGACACTGAGGACACTGGACCTGTCTGGGAGCAATCTGGAGGGTCCTCATTTCAGGGATCTGATGGCGGCTCTGACAACAAGCCGGATAGAGGAATTACGGTGAGTATAACAGGACTGACTGAGACAATCATATTCTGGGACAGATTAACATTCAATTGTCTAAATCTTCGGATCTTCTCTAACTCTGTTATCAGCAATAAATTAGACTTTTTCTACATCTGGCCATAAGTGGATCAAATATGGACAGGTTTAGTAAGGACCAGCCAAGATCTGACCCATCTATGGGCAGGCTGGTTGTATTGAAGTTGATCCGTCAATCACATTCAGTACAACCATCCTCTGGGACTTTTTGCATTCGATCACTGCTGGAGGTCTATAGCAGCTAACAGTGATCAGTGTTCTGCTGGCAGGGAAGGCTTCCTGTTGGCATTGGATACATTGGGTAGGTCCTCATATGATTTAAAGTTGTACAAACAGCATAATATCAGATGGTAACATGGTGACCCTATAGACTATAAAATGTAACCATTAAAGTGTTACTAAACCCACAACAGTACAATCAGTCTGTAGATGCAGTAAAGCATGCTTGTGATACTCACTGTGGAACCTAAGGGGTTAATCCTCTGCATTGTGCAAAAAGGCCGATTGATCCTTTCTGCTCTGTTCCTCCTATTTTTCAAGCAACCACCTCTTATCTTCTGATAAGACTGGCTAAACCGTAGGCATTTTGCACATGCTCAGTTTAGTGCGTATTGATAGAGGTTTTTTTTTTCTCCGTGGGAGGGTACATGTGATCAACACAGCACCAATCAGCGCTGTCTACACAGAGATCAGGGGTTCTGCATCCTCCTAGAACAGAAAACTCCTCCTATAAGCTTTAACCACTGCTCTGCTGGACACTGATAGAAGTCAAAAGATTTCTATATACTGCTGATGAGAAAAGGTATTTATAAGTTTATATTTACTAAAATAATTGCATTTCCATGTTATGTGTACTGTGGAAGACCAGATATAGTGAATGCAGGGTCCGTGGAGAGCGGATATAGTGAATGCGAGGTCCGGGAGAGCTGATATAGTGATTGCGGGGTCCGGGGAGACAAGATATAGTGAATGTAGGGTCTAGGGAGACCAGATATAGTTAATGCAGGGTGCGGGGAGAGAGGATATAGTGAAAGCAGTGTCCAAGGAGACCGGATATAGTGAATGCAAGGTCCAGGGAGAGCAGATATAGTGAATGCGGGGTCCGTGAAGACCAGATACAGTATGGTAAATGCAGGGTCCAGGGAGATCAGATATAGTGAATAGCAGGGTGCAGGGAGAGTGGATATAGTAAATGCTGGGTCCAGGGAGACCGGATATAGTGGAGGCAGGGTCCAGGGAGAGCGATGTAGGGTCCGGGGAGAGCGGATGTAGTGAATGCGGGGTCCGGGGAGATCAGATATAGTGAATGCAGGGTCTGGGGAGAGCGGAAATAGTGAATACGAGGTCCCGGGAGAACTGATATAGTGATTGCAGGGTCCGGGGAGACCAGATACAGTGAATGCAGGGTCCGAGGAGATCAGATATAGTGAATGCCGGGTCCAGGGAGAGCGGATATAGTGAATGCAGGGTCCAGGGAGAGCGGATATAGTGAATGCAGGGTCCAGGGAGAGCAGATACAGTGAATGCAGTGTCCGGGGAGATCAGATATAGTGAATGCAGGGTCCGGGGAGAGCAGATATAGTGAATACGAGGTCCCGGGAGAACCGATATATTGATTGCAGGGTCTAGGGAGATCAGATATAGTGACTGCAGGGACTGGGGAGACCAGATACAGTGAATGCAGGGTCCAGGGAGATCAGATATAGTGAATGCAGAGTCTGGGGAGAGCAGATATAGTGAATTCAAGGTTCGAGGAAAGCGTATGTAGTGAATGCAGGGTCTGGGGAGAGCGGATATAATGAATGCAGGGTCCGGGGAGAGCGGATATAGTGAATGCAGGGTCTGGGGAGAGCGGATATAGTGAATGCAGGGTCCGGGGAGAGCTAATATAGTGAATGCGGTGTTCGGGGAGAGCGGATATAGTGAATGCGGGGTCCGGGGAGAGCTAATATAGTGAATGCGGTGTTCGGGGAGACCGGATATAGTGAATGCAGGTTCCTGGGAGAGCGGATATAGTGAATGCAGAGTCTGGGGAGAGCGGATATAGTGAATGCAGGGTCCGGGGAGAGCGGATATAGTGAATGCAGGGTCGGGGAGACAGGATATAGTGAATGCAGGGTCCGGGGAGAGCAGATATAGTGAATGCGGGGTCCGGGGAGAGCGGATACAGTGAATGCAGGGTCCGGGGAGAGCGGATATAGTGAATGCAGGGTCCGGGGAGAGCGGATATAGTGAATACGGGGTCCGGGGAGAGCTAATATAGTGAATGCGGTGTTCGGGGAGACCGGATATAGTGAATGCAAGGTCCGTGGAGAGTGGATTTAGTGAATGCAGAGTCCGGGGAGAGTGGATATAATGAATGTGGTGTCTGGGGAGAGCGGATATAGTGAATGCAGGGGGCAGGGGAGAGCGGATATAGTGAATGCAGGATCCGGGTTTAGTAACACTCTACATTTATTTTGGTATCTGTATAAATAGATGACATTAACCACTTGCCCTCCTGAGGATTTACCCCCCTTCCTGACCAGGCCTTTTTTTTGCTGTTTGGCGCTTTACTATTTCAACTGATAACTGCGCGGTCATGCAATGCTGCACCCAAACGAAATTTTGAAAATAAACAATATTTTCTACTTTCGGCTATAAAAAATATATCATAAACTCAAAGTTAGTCATAAATTTAGGCCAAAATGTATTCTGCTCCATGTTTTTGGCAAATAAAATCCCAATAAGTGTATATTGATTGCTTTGTGTGAAGTTATAGCGTCTACAAACTATGGGATAGATATTGTAATTTATGCCATTTTTTGCTAAACAGCACTGCACTAGTTTAACTGACAATTGTGCGGTCATGCAATGCTGTACATAAATGAAATTTATGTCCTTTTCTTCACACAAATAAAGCTTTCTTTTGGTGGTATTTGATCACCTGTGCGCTTTTTATTTTTTGCACTATAAACAAAAAAAACCCCAAAATTTAGAAGAAAAAAAAACAATTATTTCTCATTTCTGTCATACAAAATATCCAAATAACTCAAATTTTGTCATAAATTTCGGCCAAAATTTATTCTGCTACATGTTTTTGGTAAAAAAAAATCCCAGTAAGTGTATATTGATTGCTTTGTGTGAAAGTTATAGCGTCTACAAACTATGGTATAGATAATTTGAAATTTACACAGCTTTTACTTTCTGACTGCCCATCACATTTCTTGAGGTGCTAAAATTCCCGGATAGAACAAACACCCCCAAATGACCCCTTTTCGGAAAGTAGACACCCTAAGCTATCTGCTGAGAGGCATATTGTGTCCATGGAAGATTTATTTTTTTTCCACAAGTTTCTGGAAAATGATAAAAACATTTTTTTTTTTACACAAAGTTGTCATTTAAATTATTTATTTCTGGCACAAGCCATAGGTATATGTGGAATTACACCCCAAAATATATTCTGCTAATTCTCCCAAGTATGGGGATACCACATGTGTGAGACTTTTTGGAAGCCTAGCCACATACAGGAGCCTGAAATCCAATGACCACTTTGAAAGCCTGAAGGTGCGTAACTTCCTCATTTCACTTCCTCACTACCTATCACAGTTTCGAAGGCCCTGACATGCCAGGAAAGCACCATACCCCCCCAAATGACCCCTTTTTGGAAAGTAGACACTCCAAGGAATTTAACAAGAGGCATGGTAAGTATTTTGCAGATCTCATTTTTTTCTCACAAGGTTTTGAAATCTAAAAAAAGAAAAGAAAAAATATGTTTTTGTTTTCTTTCTTCATTTTCCAAAAACTTGTGGCAACAAATGAGATCTGAAAAATACTCATCATGCTTCTTATCAATATCCTTGGTGTGTCTACTTTCCAAAAACTGGTCATTTGGGGGGGTTTGGTGCTATTCTGGCATTCCAGGGCCTCTGAAACTGTGATAGGTAGTCAGGAAGTGAAATGAGGAAATAAAGCCCTTTAAAAGCCTGAAGGTGCTTATTGGATTTTGGGGTCCTGTACTTGGTAGACTGCCAAAATGTCTCTTACATGTGGTACCCCCATACTTGGGAGAAGTAGCAGTATGTATTTTGGGGAGTAATTCCACATATACATATGGCATGTGTGAGCAATAAATTATTTGTAATTTTTTTTTTTCTTTGTCATTTTCCAAAAACGTGTGGTAAAAAAATAAATTCTTCTATTGATTCAACATGCCTCTCAGCAAATAGTGTGGGGTGTCTACTTTCCAAAAAGGGGTCATTTTGGGGGGTGGGGGCATTTTATGCCCAGCATTAGAAGTTTAAGCCACACATCACGCACTCGTCTAACCACCTGAAGACCAAGCCTTTTCTGACATTTTTTGTTCACATTAAAAAAATCTGTATTTTTGCTAGGAAATTAAAGTGAACCCCCAGACATTATATATTTTTTAGAGCAGACACCCTAGTAAATAAAATGGTGGGTGCTGCAATTTTATATCTCACATAGTACTTACACAGCGATTTTTCAAACGCAATTTTTTTGAAAAATATACACGTTTTTTCATTTTAATGCACAAAAACACATTATATTGGCCAATTATTTGGTATGATATAAAAGATGATGCTATGCTGAGTAAATAGATACCAAACATGACATGCTTTAAAATTGCGCATGCCCTGTGCAATGGCGACAAACTGCATACATTTTTAATATCTATAGGCAACGCTTTAAAAGCTACCATTTTAGATTTACAGAGGAGGTCTAGAGCTATAATTACTGCCCTTGACCTGACGTTTGTGGCGATACCTCACATGCATGGTGCAATCGCTGTTTCCATACTGGCACAGGGTCAACGCTCACGACCACAGGTGCGTGCAGGTGGGTGAGGGTACTTTTTTTCTGATTTATTTAATTATTTTTACACTGTCCATTTTAATTTTTTTTTTTTATCACTTTTAATGCTATCTCAGGGAATTCAAATATCCCCTATAACTTCAATGGGCATTGTTATATATTCTTTTTTGAGAAATCTGGGGGTCTATCATACTCTGGATATCTCTTCTGCCCTTACATTATCTAATCAAAACAAGATCGGTGTGATCAGATGCGTTCCCAATTTACAAATGGCGCTGTTTATATCCTGCGCAACTGAAGTGATGAAATGCTCATAGCTTCTGATTTCTTAGAGATGATTGGCACCATTCTGGTCTCCAATCAGCTCTATGGTCAGCTGGCAGAAACACCGGCTGCATTCTCAGGTTTCCCCGATGGCACGGGACTGCCCTAGAAGGCCGTGGAAGGCAGCAGGGGAGGGGGGGCATTTTCTCCTGTTGCTTGTAAAAGCAATCCTGCAGCTAATTAGCCACTAGGAATGCTTTTACATGAAAGCCGATCGCCGGTTGAAAAAAACTATACCTGCAGCTGCAGGCATCACCCTGGTATAACCATTCAAAGTCCAGTGATGTACCAGTACGTCTCTGGTCCTTGTTGGGTGTATATGCTATGTTCTTTTTTTCTTTATACAGCCTGTGGACTGAATAAAAAAAAAAGAGAAGAAATCTCTGCCAGAAAAAGTGTGTGCTATGCCCACCATTAGAATACCTCCCTGCATCCACCCACTTCTAATGGTGGGCACACACGAAATGTGAAAACAAATATAAAATATATATGCCGAAGCATAGGGGCCATCCACCCACTGGCCACCCCAGGCCCCCATGCTTCGTCATATATGCTCTTTTTTTAAACTGCGGATGAAAAATCTCATCCGACAGAGCTGCCCACACTGATTTATGTATATTCTGAGAGCAAGTTCCTGTTGCTGTCAGAAATAAACAGGTCAGTGCTGCAGCTGAAAGCATTCCTGAAAACAGAAATGGTTAACAATAAAACAGTAACAATAAAACAGTAAAAGTAGAACAATTACAAAAATGACAACAACAAAAAAACCTATAACTATTTTTGGTTTTTAAAATTTTTAACTTATTTTGGGATTTGTACTTTTAATTTTTTTTTTTTTTTTAACTTCCTTTTTTTTCAAATTTTAAACATTTTAAAAACAGATGGTAGGATCTCTCCAAATGCGATAGCCAATTTCCTGACTACCTACCATCTTTCGAGACCCTGTGTAAATGTGCCCTGAACTGTGCCGTGCTGTACCCTATACTAATAATCCACTAGTGTATGGTAGAGGCGGAAGCAGCCCTTGACGCAGAGGCCAGGTTGGTCAGGACAGGAGGGACAACAAAAGCGAGTGTCACGCCTAATTCCACGTTTGCTACAGACACATCTTTTTTGGGGGTTCCTTTGGGTTGGGGTACTAAGAATGGCATCGAGAAAATGCCTCTCATGCAGCTGGCTAACTGCATCTGGGTTGGGAGTTTGGGGCATAGCACCTCTTGGATACAAAAGGGCCTTGATGATATCTTCCTGGAATTTTTGTCCAGTTGCTTTGTAATGAACAAAAGCATTGTATATAGCCAACTGGAATAAATAAACAGACACTTTTTTGTACCAGCGTCTGGATTTTCGGGAAACTAAGTACGGCTTCATCATCTGGTCGTTGTAGTCCACCCCTCCCATGTTAAGGTTATAATCATGGACACAGAGGGGCTTCTCAACAACACCAGCTGCCGTGGAAATTTGGATGGTTGTATCTACGTGAATGGAAGACAGAAGGTAAACATCCAGTTTTGTCCTTCCACTTCACTGCGAGCAATTCTTCGTTTCTCAAGCAGGCTTTTTCCCCCTTTCTAAGACGGGTATTTACAAGCCGTTGGGGGAAGCCCCGGCGATTAGTTCGCACAGTGCCACATGTGCAAATTCCAAGATTGTACAAATGTTTAAACAGTGGCACGCTTGAATAAAAATTGTCCACGTATAAGTGGTACCCCATATGGAAAAAGGATGACACCAAGTCCCAAACTATCTTGCCACTGCTCCCTATGTAGTCTGGGCATCCAGGGGGCTCCATGTGACTATCTTTTCCCTCATAAATCCAAAACTTACATGTATATCCTGTTGCCCTCTCACAGGTCTTATACATCTTGGCCCCATATCTGGCACGCTTGCTGGGGATATACTGTTTGAATACAAGGCGGACAGCAAATTGAATGAGGGACTCATCAATGCAGATGCTTTTCTGGGGAGTATAGATATCTGCAAATTTTTGGTTAAAGTGATTTACGAGGGGCCGCATTTTGTGGAGCTGGTCAAATTCAGGGTCATCCCGAGGACGACTGAGTGTGTTGTCGTTGAAGTGCATAAAACGCAATATCATCTCATATCTTTTCCTGGCTACGGCAGCAGAGAACACGGACATATGATAAATTGGGTCTTTGGACCAATACAACCGCAATTCATTTTTTTTATTAATGCCCATGTTGAGGGTTAGGCCCAAAAAAACTTTAAATTCGGAAACCATAATGGGTTTCCATGCGAATGGTCTGGCAAGGTTTGAACTTGGCGGGTTGGCGGTGATAAACTGTTGTGCATATAAATTGCTTTGATCCACAATCAATGCATAAAGATCATCTGTCAAAAACAGCTCGAAAAAATCAAGGGGAATATTTAAATTTGCTGTTTCCACCTTAATTCCGGGTTGGGCAGTGAATGGGGGAAGTAAGTGTGCTTCAGAATTTGTGGGCTGCCAATCAGGATTTGCAAGCATATCCGGAAGGATACTAGGGGCTCTACGGGCCTGTGTGTGAATTCTTGGTGGCCGCGGGACACTACTTGTGCTCGCCACCGCACTAGCTTGTACTGCACTTGTGGGACTCGCCATGTCACCAAGTGATACTGCAGTGCTGGTATGTATAAGACCAGGATGGACTAGGCTGCTGGTGCTCGCCAGTTCACCAAAAGGTAGTGTGGCACTAGTACTGGCAGTCTGCTGCATATGAGAGTCATCATGCGTTTGTACCACCTCAGCAACCTGAAATTGGGGTCGGGTATGCCTGATCTTAGCAGGGACCTCTTCTCTGTCGTCTGAGCTACCTGTCAGGGTGCCTCTGCTGTCTACAGGTTCGCATTCTGAGCTGGATTCTGTCAGTGAGTCTTCCCCTTCGCTCTCACCTGACATGCTCAGAATCCTGTAGGCCTCTTCACTAGTGTACCTTTGCTTGGACATTTTGGCCACTAGCTTTACAGGTACCTAGTGCAACTCACGGGAAAAAGAGCGCCTGGCTGTCAGGGACTGCTTGAGCCGCTACAAAAAATTTACCGACAAGTGCTAACAGATCAGGCCTGATTCTGTGAACACTGCGGTTTTGCGTATAATGTATCAAGTGACAGTTATCTACTGACACTGCACTTGCTGGGGGAGAAGGGGGGGTAAGCGTAGGGGCTAAACGCAGGTGTTGGCAGGTGTCGGAGCTGATCCCGCTAACGCTGCGTTTTTTGGGACACTATACTAATGTGAACGCTGGTATAGCGCTGATCTGATCAAAGATATTTATCCAATCAGACACTATACTAGCAATGGAGGTTTAGTGTACAAGTGAGCGTGTTCCTGGCAATCAAGGGGTTAAATGTGATTACTCTTGTACTAGTGGGCAATCTGACGCTATCTGGGAGGAGCGCTAACTGATGCTAACACTATTGGAAGTCGCCAGCAACACTAATACAGTGATGAGTAAAAATCTGTTCACTGTAATCAATGACACTGGTGACAGGGCAGTGAAGGGGTTAACAGGGGGGCACGATCAAGGGGTTAAATGGGATTACTGGTGTACTAGTGGGTAAACTGGCTCTATCTGGGAGGGGCACTAACACTATCGGAAGTCGCCAGTGACACTAATACAGTGATGAGTAAAAATCTGTTCACTGTAATCAATGACACTGGTGACAGGGCAGTGAAGGGATTAACTGGGGGGTGATCTAGGGGTTAAATGTGACCTAGGTGTGTTCTAACTGTGGGTATGTGCTGTTTTACTCACGATTTGTATGTCTTCTTCTCTCTCTGGGACAGAATGTGCCCAGGCAGAAAAGAATGACATCATATCCTGTCCTGTATAACTGTCAACAAAGGATAGGACTGGGACTGATCATCCGATTTCAGCCGGACATCACTGGCTGAAACCGAATGATTGATCCCTCGGGGATCAAATGGTGACACCAGCGGGTCGGCAGGGGCACGCATGCGCCTCCCCCCCCACCCGCGAAAACACAGGGAGCGCGAGTGACGTTAAAAGACGGTGCTGTGCCCACAGGTGCCGCCCTGCTGCAGTAAAAACACTGCGGCGGGTCAGCAAGCGGTTAGAGATGCTCATACATGGGAGAATCTGATCTTAATGCAATGAGTGATCAGAGCATCAAACAAATTCTTTTCATCTGGCGTGCTATTCAGTTCCGGAAGATCTCCCCATTACTGAACATTTGTTACCTAGCGCCATGACTTCCTATGAGTACAGAGCTCTGATCAGCAGAGATAAATAGAATATCAGATACAATCCTCCCGTCCAATCACTAGCAATGCTGATTCTGGCCTCACACTGTCTGCTGATCCCATTCATGCTCCATACACAAGGAGATGATAGCACAATACGAGTCATGTCAGTGGTATTCTGTGCTCATCCTGTGAATGGAGATATCACCGTCTCTACACATGGAGGACAATATTGGGGGGTCTACTCCATTATAACATTTGTCTTATAAAATTCTATTTCCTGGAGATTTATAAAGTTATCGAATATAAATGATTCCAATAAAGAGAAATGAGTTCCATCCATGTAGAGAATAGTTCCATTCATTCCTGGAGGGGGGGGGATTCATTTCCTTCTGGTAACATTCTTCTCTTCTTCTACAGATTGGATGGTAATCACCTGACAGACATTTCCTGCCCCCACCTGGCAATTGGAATAAGAAATAACCGGACACTGAGGGCACTGGGCCTGTCTAGGAACAATCTGGAGGGTCCTCATTTCAGGGATCTGATGGCGGCTCTGACAACAAGCCGGATAGAGGAATTACGGTGAGTATAACAGGACTGACTGAGACAATCATATTCTGGGACAGATTAACATTCAGTTGTCTAAATCTACGGATCTTCTCTAACTCTGTTATCAGCAATAAATTAGACTTTTTCTACATCTGGCCATAAGTGGATCAAATATGGACAGGTTTAGTAAGGACCAGCCGAGATCTGACCCATCTATGGGCAGGCTGGTTGTATTGAAGTTGATCCGTCAATCACATTCAGTACAACCGTCCTCTGGGACTTTTTGCATTCGATCACTGCTGGAGGTCTATAGCAGCTAACAGTGATCAGTGTTCTGCTGGCAGGGAAGGCTTCCTGTTGGCAGAACACAGTTGTGTGGCAGGAGTGATTCCCCCATCCATTCTGACTGTGTTGATGGGGGGGATTGAGCAATTGTCTTTCTTTCCACCCGTAGTGGAAGGAAAGAATATTGTATAGTCTGTAGCTTACTTAAAGCTCCCCACACACAGTACAGTCTGATCTTACAATCTTCTTTACCTCCATTGCCTAATTGGATACAAACTGACTGGATACATTGGGTAGGTCCTCATATGATTTAAAGTTGTACAAACAGCATAATATCAGATGGTAACATGGTGACCCTATAGACTATAAAATGTAAACATTAAAGTGTTACTAAACCCACAACAGTACAATCAGTCTGTAGATGCAGTAAAGCATGCTTGTGATACTCGCTGTGGGGCCTAAGGGGTTAAGCCTCTGCATTGTGCAAAGAGGCAGATTGATCCTTTCTGCTCTGTTCCGCCTTTTTTTTCAAGTGGCCACCTCTTATCTGATAAAGACAGACTGAACCGTAGGAATTTTGCACATGCTCAGTTTAGTGTGTCTTGCTAGAGAGGTTTTTTTTCTTTTTTCCTTGGGAGGGTGCATGTGATCAGCACATGGCCAATAAGCGCTGTCCACACAGAGATCAAGGGTTCTGCATCCACCTAGAGCAGAAAGAAAACTTCTCCTACAAGCTTTAACCAGTGATCTGCTGGATACTGATAAAAAAGACTGCTCTATACTACTGATGAGAAAAGGTATTTAGCAGTTTATATTTACTAAAATATTTGCATTTCCATGTTGTGGTTACTGTGGGAGACCAGATATAGTGAATGCAGGGTCCAGGGAGAGCGGATATAGAGAAAGCAGGGTCCAGGGAGACCAGAAATAGTGAATGCCGGGTCTGGGGAGAGCAGATATAGTGAATGCGAAGTCCGTGGAGAGCGGATATAGGGAATGCGGTTTCCGTAGAGAGCGAATATAGTGAATGTGGAGTCCAAGGAGAGCGCATATACTGAATGCCAGTTCTGGGAAGAGCGCATATAGTGAATGCCAGTTCTGGGGAGAGCGCATATAGTGAATGCGGGGTCCAGGGAGAGCGGATATAGTGAATGCGGGGTCCGGGGAGAGCGGATATAGTGAATGCGGGGTCCAGGGAGAGCGGATATAGTGAATGCGGGGTCTGGGGAGAGCGGATATAGTGAATGCAGGATCCGGGGTGTGGTGGTTTATGTAATAATTTATTTATGCGGGGTTTGTGGAGAGCGTATATAGTGAATGCCGGTATCAGATATATTGAATGCAGGGTTCGGGGAGAGCAGATATAGTGAATGCGGGGTCCGGGGAGAGCGGATATAGTAAATGCGGGGTCCGGGGAGAGCGGATATAGTGAATGCAGGGTCCGGGGAGAGAGGATATAGTGAATGCAGGGTCTGGGGTGTGGTGGTTTATGCAATAATTTATTCTGGATACTTAGGGCGGTGTCCTCTCCCTTAAACAAAATATTGCAGTGCCTCCAGCTGTTAAAATACGGCAAATATTTAAGAAACCAATAATTTGCACACCTTAATAATTTGATCACCACTTAATAATATACCTTGAGTTCTTTTACCAATATGATTTCGTACCATATACACAAAATTTGCCTTTTTGATAAATAAATTTATTTATGTACAAATATTTATATATATATTAATACAAAGGCAAAATACTGGTGATTAATATATATTTGTACACACAATCAAAGCTATAGTAAGCTAATATCTACAATATCATACAAGATATGATTATCAAATAAGGAAAAACAAAATTTTGGGAGGTTAGTTGCAACCTATAGTGCTTCAGATATTATTTCTATAAGCAGATATCTGTATAACTTGCGAGCCAAGTTGTATCCACCAAATATCAACCCCCCAAGAACGCCAAAAATGGACACAAGGGCCCTGATTCACTATTGGGCGTGGGCGCATATTTATGGGCTTAAGCCCAATTTTCATGGGCGTCCGTCCATTTTTGACCCTGCAACCTAATTCACTATTGAGCAGAGCCCATAAGCAGACGCCCAATCTAATTCACAAAAAGACACACGCCCGGAATCAGACTCACAAAAGCAGACTTGCTAAGAAGCACGTCTAACACCATGAAAAATCACTGTAGAGACATGTTCACTTAGAAATTTGCTTTGCCAAATATCAGGACTTCACTTTAAACAATATCTGCTATTTCCAAAAAAATTAAGAATGTGTTAAAAAACGTTTTTCTCAAGGAAATCGACACAGTAAAAATCTAGATGCCCGTGCAGTGTCTTTGGCAGATAGAACTGAGCATGTGCAGAACACATTTTAGTCCTCTGCCATGGGCGTTTGCTTTTTAGCCACTGACTAATAGTGAATCTGATTGTGGATTCCTCTGACAGCCGGCACTCGGTCGCGACTATTGTGTTTAATAAACAGCATTAAGCATATCTTCATGTAATCTAATTAGATTTCCTTCGTTTTAGTGATTATATTTTTGTTTCTTATCCTTTATAATTATTTCTGTTATGATTTTACTTATTTTGAAGGTCTAGATAAAATTTATTTTGAAAGCTGAATGTAAAAATAAAGGTCCGCAATAAAAAAAAAAAAAAAAAAACAGCGTGGGTCCCCCCTCTCATCCATACCAAGCCCTTCGGGTCTGGTATGGATATTAAGGGGGAACTCCATGCTGAAATTTAAAAAAAAAACAGCGTGGGTCCCCCTCAATATCCATACCAGACCTTTATCCGAGCATGCAGCCCGGCAGGTCAGGAAAGGGGGGGGGACGAGCGAGCGCCCCCCCCCCTCCTGAACCATACCAGGCCACATGCCCTCAACATGGGGGGGGTGCTTTGGGGCAGGGGGGCTCCCCCCCCCAAAGCACCTTGTCCCCATGTTGATGAGGACAAGGGCCTCTTCCCCACAACCCTGGCCGGTGGTTGTGGGGGTCTGCGGGCGGGGGGCTTATCAGAATCTGGAAGCCCCCTTTAACAAGGGGGCCCCCAGATCCCGGTCCCCCCCCTACGTGAATGATTCTGCGGTACACGGTCCACAGACTCATTCACAAAAAAACTAAGTGTGGTGTAAAAAAAACACAGTACAGGGTCTTTGACAAGTCCTTTATTAAAACAATGTCCCCCGAAGTAGATCCAACGTCAATCGCGGCGGCGGCGACCCGAAAAAAGGAAAAAAAAAAAAGGTTCCGCTCCCGTCCGAGGCTTCCAGCCTAGTGAAGAAAAGCCTAGCTGACAGTTCTTATATAGGTATGGGCGGGGCCAGCCGGGGACATCATCCCAGTGACCCGCCCCATGTCACATGCTTGCTGTTCCCGGCTGGCCCCGCCCATACCTATATAAGAACTGTCAGCTAGGCTTTTCTTCACTAGGCTGGAAGCCTCGGACGGGAGCGGAACCTTTTTTTTTTTTTCCTTTTTTCGGGTCGCCGCCGCCGCGATTGACGTTGGATCTACTTCGGGGGACATTGTTTTAATAAAGGACTTGTCAAAGACCCTGTACTGTGTTTTTTTTACACCACACTTAGTTTTTTTGTGAATGAGTCTGCGGACCGTGTACCGCAGAATCATTCACGTAGGGGGGGGGGGCGGGATCTGGGGGCCCCCTTGTTAAAGGGGGCTTCCAGATTCTGATGAGCCCCCCGCCCGCAGACCCCCACAACCACCGGCCAGGGTTGTGGGGAAGAGGCCCTTGTCCTCATCAACATGGGGACAAGGTGCTTTGGGGGGGGAGCCCCCCCTGCCCCAAAGCACCCCCCCCATGTTGAGGGCATGTGGCCTGGTATGGTTCAGGAGGGGGGGTGCTCGCTCGTCCCCCCCCCCTTCCCTGACCTGCCGGGCTGCATGCTTGGATAAGGGTCTGGTATGGATATTGAGGGGACCCACGCTGTTTTTTTTTTTACATTTCGACGTGGAGTTCCCCCTTAATATCCATACCAGATCCGAAGGGCTTGGTACAGATGGGAGGGGGGACCCACGCTTTTTTTCTATTATTTATGCAATAAAGGGAATTATTTTACATTCAGCTGTCAGTGGGGAACCCCGCTGACAGATGAAACATTAACTCATGGCTGTCGCTCCTACAATCCCGCATGAGTTATGTTATCAACTCATGCGGCGTTTTAGTAGTGAAAACCAATGCAGCGCTCATGTTTCAGCTGTCGGCGGAGTTCCCCACTGACAGTTGAATGTCAAAGTATTGCAGGGATTTAGAAACAGTTCTTTAAATAACTGGCGTGGGGTCCCCCCTCCCATCCATACTAAGCCCTTCGGGTCTCGTATGGATGTTAAGGGGTACCTCCACGCTGAAATTAAATAAAAAACAGCATGGGGTACCCCCCAAAATCCGTAACACATACTTATCCGAGCATGCAGCCCAGCAGGTCAGGAAAGGGGGGGGGGGACGAGCGAGCGCCTCCCCCCCTCCTGAACCATACCAGGCCACATGCCCATACCAAATTATTCAAACATTTGTAAACAGACCAATTAACTGAAATGGTTTGGCATTTGTACCCCAAATATGACGTTCCCTGAGGCGTTGGTAAACCGAGGTACGCCTGTATTAGTATTGCAATCCTTTGTATTGGGATACATAGAACCAACATACATGTGAATTGGCAACATAGCACAACATTTGTGTCACATTGGAGATATCTGGCTAGTTATACTGACCATGCCCAGGGACCTAGGATTGATTCACAGCACAGAAATACAGGCTGGGTTAGCAATGTAGCTCCGTGGGTTAGTGGTTAGCACTGCTGCCTCACAACTCTAGGGTTGTCGGTTCGAATCCCAACCCCGGCGAGGTAGTAGCATGATCTCCGTGTGTGGCTGTCTTCACATACATGTTCTGGCAACATCTTTGCATTCTGTCTAAATGATCCCTAAAATGTGAATTAGAATGAGGCCTTGTCTGTTGAAACACCTTCAAAGCTGCACCTTATGTGAATGTCATACAATGGGATAAGATAAGAGCCTGGAGCACTAATAGATTTGATAATGATGGTTTACACTCCACCCACTTTTGTGAAGGATTTGGCAAGCAAAGAGCTGACAGAGAGAGAGAAGAGTGAGACGAAGAAGAGTGAGCAAGAGATACATATGAAGAGTGATAAAGAGAGACATTCAGAAGAGTGAGCGAGAGAGAAGAGCGAGCCAGTGAGACGAAGAAGAGTGAGCGAGAGAGAAGAGCGAGCCAGTGAGACGAAGAAGAGTGAGCGAGAGATACATACTGAGGAGTGATAAAGAGAGACATTCAGAAGAGTGAGCGAGAGAGAAAAGACTCGGTTGGTGAATCCACACATCAAACTTGTCACAAATCCTGGCGTGCATTTTTCCCCCAAATGCATAGCAGACCCTTATCCCAGCAGGCAGGTACCGCACGCCTTCAAAGATTTATTTCCTTTGTTGATTTTCCTGCTTCGCTCACACTATATGCAATTGAAAATTACTCTTTAAGTTGCCAATTTTACTGTGTTTTCTAGAGAATTACTAACTAGTTGTGTTTTCAATTGTGTGTAGCATTGCGATTTCTATTTGAGTCTAGATGTTAAATTGCTAATAAATGGCCACAATTCTCATATACCTTTGAACTCTCGCTGCAACAAATGGTGTATGTTAATACACTCACATTCATTATATCCAATATCAGGTACGATGTCAATGCACAAATCGCACCTGAAATTGCACACCCTGGATGTGACTTGTCATGTGATTGGCATGGCCAGCAGCTTGCTCTTTGCATGGCAAATTGCACCCAATGTTACTGGGGGCCAAC
Organism: Staurois parvus; assembly: GCF_062004578.1. NCBI lineage: Eukaryota > Metazoa > Chordata > Amphibia > Anura > Ranidae > Staurois > Staurois parvus. The sequence continues at coordinate 151,614 of NW_028318957.1, forward strand.
ACCACTGTCACATCTAATCCGATGCGGCAATTGTCCAACTTACAGTGAAGTTGCACGAGTTCACAATCCAATTGAATGTGAACAGAGCCTACAGTGGCCAATAGGGTGCGACTTGGTCTACGATTTGCAAGTCGCCTGTCATGCCAATTGCATGGCAATCGCAAACAATGTTACTGGGGGCTACCCGGTCACATTAAAGCAGATTTCTAAGTGGTGTTATTGACACCACAGTCACATCATGTGACTTGCATAGAAGTTGCATGATTTCAAAGTCGGGGTACATGGTGATTTCAAGTGCAATTTGCAAGACATTCGACATCGATCTCTCAGCAAATTGCATGAAAAGTAGTGTATTCATTACTCTATTATTACTTGCGGCTCCGACCAAGTTTGAACCACAACAATATGAACGCTCCAATAGCGTGCTCATTGAGTGGGACTTGGCATGTGATTTGCACAACATGCAAGCTGTAAATCATCTGCAAAGTCGCACCCTATTGTCTGCTATTAGAGTGACCACATGGGTGCGTTTCAAACACTGATTTCTATAGTAGTACATGTACTACTTTAGTGGCAATTTGCATAGAGATCTGTGTCAGATGTCTTGAAAATTGCATTGAAATGGTCAACTTTACTGTAAGTTGCATGATTTGTAAATCAGCTTTGCCCAGAGTGTAATGTTTGGTGATGTTTGATTTCTGGAGTGTTTTACCAATTGATGGGAAATTCACCATACTAGTCAAATCGATTTGTCATTTTCAGTATTGCATACAAGATGTGGTCATGTGACTGTCTTAACTCATGCGAGAATCTGGAGGGAATTGTGACCATAGTAGCAATAAAGGTTCCAATTGGGGTTCCCTTTCACATCTCTGCTCAATGTTCTGTTGTATGCTGCACACGTACATTTCACTGTATATATCTTTCTGATTTGTGGGGCCTGTATACCAAGGGTTAATGCAGGTAGGAAGCGGATTCATCAGGTGAAAACACTTTCACTGACCAAATTAAGGTCAGTGGTGGGTGTGGCTTCATTGGGTGTGGGGCCTTGTTTGGCACGCTCCAAATACAACCTAGCTTATATAAAGACGTGCAGTAGGGAGTGATTTGGCCTGTTACTAGGCCGGGTGGTTTGTGACTAAGTCCTTGCTTGTAGTGGTTTGGGGGAAGAAGAGATTTTGTGCTGAATTGCCCCAGACACCACTCAGGCTGTGTTTGGAAGTGGGCTGGAAATGTTTGCATATTTTTGGCCTTGTAAAGTGTGTTTGTGTGTTATTGCACAATGATTGTGTTTTTTTCTCTTTGCATTGAAAGCCTCACACATGTCAATCGTTTTGTTTAAAATCTGCTCTTGTTTTAATTTTGCTTGCTTATTTAGACTCAAATGCTTTTTTCTTACAAACCTGCTGACAAATGTATGTGTAGGGGATTTGTAGAGGTGGGAGGGGATTTGTAGAGGTGGGAGGGGTTTTTCACATATGTCTTGTTTTCTTTATATTTTGATGTGTAGACTTTTTTTGTGAATGGATCTTCATACTAAATGATTGTGTAAGTAAACCTTATGTGCACGAAAATGTTACTTGATTCATCTTCCCCTTTGTTTCCTGCTATAACCTGAGCACACACAGTTCATTAGAAGTATCTTTAGATTGTAAGCTCTTATGAGCAGGAGTGTTTTATTTTTGCCACATCAATCCTATTTTTGTGACTCACCAAGATATTGACTGTACCTACTTGTTCCTGCTGACCAAATAAATGAAGATATATTTGATCAATAAATGTTTCACCGATGTTTTTGTGTTTATTTTATGTTCAATATATGAACAACCTTAATAGTTACTTTGTATACTTATATAATCTGCTCAAATGTAGCTTGTAAGAGCGTGAATATGCAAGTGGGTGCAAACTGGCTTTTTCAAAACCAAACAAAAAAATAAAAAACCTGCTTGCACCACAATATTGTTATGTACTAATGAATATGTCACATTCACTGTGCAGCCAGCTACAGGTTTTCTACAATTTGATTTACAGTAATAAAATAGTCCCCACTGTATGTTGATTTTTGGCCTTTGGCACAAATATATATTAGCCAAGGTTTAAAAAGAAAAAAATCACTAAAACACACATTCGCGAAAGCTATCATAGCCGTGCATAGAAATGAGCGATCGTGCATAGATATGCGCGATCGTGCACAAATAAACGCCAAACAGGTGTCCCCATGGCGCACGAGCAGCTATCCTCCTGGAAGTCCGTCATCACGTGCGCACGCACCCGGAAGTGGTTGTGGGGAGTGTAAGTGGATGACAAGTGGTTGGAGGTTTTGTGTTGGTTGAAAATTTTGATAACTTTATTGGCATTTGGACATGGCGAGAGCACAGTTCTCAACTGAGGAGATGATCCTTATATGTAAAGTAACTGTGGCCATTGCAAATATGTTTATAACATGTGAGGGACAAGTAATTGTAATTTTGTGGGTGGGGCCTAGCAGAATCTCACTTGGTGCACATGCTACTTATCTGTACATTAGCTCCTGGGTATTGATGGGTCAATTATATTAACCACTTGCCTATTGGGTACTCCTACCCCCTTCCTGTCCTGGCCAATTTTCATCTTTCTGCACTGTTACCCTTTGAATGACAATTGTGCGGTCATGCCACATTGTACCCATCTTAAATTTGTATCAGTTTTTTCAGACAAATAGAGCTTTCTTTGGGTGGTATTGACTTGCTGCTGTGAGTTTCACTTTTTGCTCGATAAACCACAAAATAGCTCATAATGAATAAAAGTCTGTTTATATTATAACATTTGGTAAACTGGTAATTTAGCAACACTGATGTGCGTTGATGAGGCGGCACTGCTGGCCACAGGTGGGCGGAACTGTTGGGTGGCACTGGTGGGCACTGATCATCGGGGCCGACCCCTGCTTTGATAACTGCTGGTTCTCGGCAGTACTTTCCACACATTCTGACAGCGTGATGAAAGTGCAGCCAAGACCCGGCAAATGCATTTCCCGGTGATCAGCGTGTCATTGGACATGGCTGATCACATGGTAAAAAGCCGCTGTGATTGGTCTTTACCACATCACGTGATCAGCTGTGTCCTTAGGACACAGCAATCATGGAGAGCGCGTTCTGCCAGGATGTCATATGACACCCTCCCAGAGCTGCCTGGATGCAGTGTAGCGTTATTCGGCTATCTGCGGTCGCCAAATAGGTAACCAGCTAGGCCTTCATGGCTAATCTTTGAATATCTGGACATGTATACTGCGTATAATGCATTACATTCTACAATGTGTTGGTGTACATGGTATAACAGTGTGCAATGCGTTGCTGGATTCTGCATGACAGTGGACAGCGTATCACAGTGTGCAATGCGTAGCTCCAGCCTGCATGACAGTGTACAGTGCATTACAGTCTACAATGTGTGGGTGTACACGGTATTACTTTGTACAGAGTATTACAGTGTGCAATGCGTTGTACACTGCAGTGTGCACTAAAGCATTTTACACTCATGCACTGTACACACTAACGCATTTGACATTTCTAGTGTGCAATGCGTTCGTGTGCAATGCCTTGGACAGTACAATGCATTTGCAGTATTGGTGTATGTTTATTAAGCACAGATAATTCATCTGATTTTAGTTATCAAGGAGAAGTCTTCTCTGTCCCCCTGTTTATGAGGTGGAGGACAATTGTTTTCCGAAGAGGAGAGGAGACTTTTTTTCAAGGAGATCTGTATAGATTTCCAGAGATATGTGTAGATGGTTGAGGGGCTGCATGTGATCTCCGGAGATAATTGTGATTAATGATCACCTGAGTTAAACCAGTGAATGAAAAGTGTAAAAAAACATGGATTGAAAATAATCTGCACTGACCACTGTGCTTTGTCAGCCACATATTGGCACATTCTGGTGTCACACAGATGCGATGTGAAATTTGCAGTGTTTTCTGTGCAAGCGCTGCACCGCATCACAACCGCAACCCCTTCATGCCACCTGCTGCGGCTTTCTAGGTGAAGTTACCAACACACCAATATTGGTACACAAAGCGTATTGCGATTTGCCAAATTGGATGGCATGCCTATTCACACCCATGTGCATACCCTGAAAAAGGGTCCTGCACATTTTTGGCCCGGATGCGGTGCAATTTGAGGTGTGCAAAATGTTTGTCTCTAATTGCAACGCACACAAATTGCATGTGATTTGCCCAGGAGTGCCGTGTTAGACCACAATGCATGTATGTGAAGCCAGAATAAAAGGATGTGGATTTTGTCTATTTTTACTTGCGCATGTTAACATTATGGAAGTGCGTTATTCTTCTGTTTAACATGCTATAGAAATGCAACATGCATTTGGATGTAGTGTTTTTGTATGTGCATTTTGGAAGTATTCTAAACACACATTGACCCTAGGGCCACACCATATCTTATGCAGGCCATAGATGGGTCGAAAATTGGCCGATTTTTCGGCCGAAAATAAAATCGGCCGATTTTCGGATCGTTAGTGGGCTATTTGTTCGGCCGTTTTTCGGTATTTTGGCAGATTTTTTTTTTTGGTAAAGTTGGAAAAAAACGGCCGAATTTGCCGATCGGCCGATTTTCGCGGCAATGATGGGCAAATCGGCCGATTTTTTTACTGATAAAAAATCTGCACATGAGCAGTGACCTGCAAGAGGAAGACAAAAAGAAGAAAAAGAAGAAGAGGATGATGATGAAGAAGAAGAAGAAGATGATGAAGAGGAAGAAGAGGATGATGATGAAGAAGAAGAGGAAGAAGAAGAGGAAGAAGAAGGATGAAAAATGAGAGGAATTCCAGTATGGCAAAAAGTGTCCCTGCAGAGAGCTCCGCTATTTCTTTGACAGTTCCTTGACATTTACAGCGGTTGCAACATTGTATCTATTTGTTTCCGAATACAAACATCTGTATCCGAAATGGATACAAATACATTGTTGCAACCGCTATAAATGTCAAAGAACTGTCAAAGAAATAGCGGAGCTCTCTGCAGGGACACTTTTTGCCGGCTGTAGACGGGATGTTGCTGGTAACGTCGGCCGCTTGAACAACCGATTTTTCATTTTTTAAAAGAAAAATCGGCTGTTTTTCTCCCCGTCTATGGCCTGCATAAGCATTAGTGTGCCTGGGGGAGGGGGGGGCCTTTGGCCTTTCCAAACACAGTAGATGCTCCAAGAATGTTTCCTTGAACTCTTGAAATGGTTAAAAAGGAAAGACACTCTAGATAGCCTGCACTGAGAATTGACTGTCATGATGACGTGTCAATGATTATTTGCTCTCATTTTTCAGGAGTGGTACTGCTTGCGGTTGAAGCTGGTAGAAATCCACCTTCACGTCCTCCACTCACCTTCACTTGTGGCCAGTGGATATTTTGTGGCCGCAGGCAAGAACTGGCATCGAGGACCTGCATAATGACCCTGGCATGCCAGAGGTGGTTTGGAAGCAGCACAGCAATTTGACCATCCCTTTCCTCTATGTTGGTTTTAGGGTGCAGAATTGCTTCTCGTTCGTGAACGGACTGTCACCGGATATCAGAGTCCCCATATTTTCAAGATATGTTTTAGCCATGTTGGCTTATTTTTATGTTATTTTCCAAGTGTGTCGCACCTAACCGCACAATAGTGTGGTGCCATGCGTATTTGTGGCTGTGAATGGGGCTGTTTTTAATAGACGTGTGTAGGTGCAACAACGTTTTCATCATGGTACCTGCGCACATCTACATAGGGCATTGCATTTCTTTGCTGTGCTGGAAAATGTGTGTTCTTGCATGCGTTTCTGCACCACCAATGGTGTGAACAAGTCCTAAGGGCTGGTTCACACTATAGAAACAGTCTAGATGTGTTCCTGATGGGGTTTTTTCATGCCCTTTTGGCATGCATGTTTAGTGTGTTCCAGTACATTTTGGATGCGTTTTGGACATGTTTACATTGCATTTTTGTATCCCTTCCACTTATTTTTTTCTATTTTCTTTGTATTCAATGTAGTTAGGGACATGTGCGTTTTAGTACATTCAAGGACGTTTCAATGTGTTCCAGTACAGTTCTGTGCAGAAACAATGCAGCGCTGATGTGAACTATGACATTGACAACCATATAACCTTCTTTCTGTGCGTTTGTGATGCTGAAAAAGCAACTGAAACACATGTAGTGTGAACTGGCCCTAAAGGTTATTAGAGGTCAGGGAACAGGACTGACTAGGAATTGTGAATTCAATCAGACTAGTGGTGAGATACAATCAGCAATTGTATAATAATGTGAGATCTGAGCTGTAGCTGATAGAAAATGAGACACATTCACTTGATCAGTAAATAGATAGTTAAAGAGTGGGGCGGTGATCCATAGATTTGCATATGGGACAGGTGATGATGGGGTGGGGGAGGGAGTCAAGTTGTATAAGGAGACAGATTTAAAAGAGAAAAAAGTTACAATGAAATATACACGGCATGAAACTTGCACATGACCTAATTGGCAGAAGAACAGTACGCAAGTAACATTCATCCACTTTCTAGTCACTAGGCAAAATCATAATTGATTGATCAATATTCCTGCCACAACCCAGAAAATTGATCTCCATTTTTTTGGGATGTTGCTAAGACTGGGATTAGAACCCATGACCCAAGTGCTGTAAGTTCTGAGCTCTAACCACTAAACCACTGTGGGAAACACAGTTTGAGCTATAATGTAGAATAGTTACATTGTTTAAAAATGATAAAGCGAGCGCTGGTCAAATGATATAGACTAGTAAAATGGTATTACACAAGATAAATATAACCACGAACAGTAGTGCATGAACTCGTGAAAGGTCATCCACTCCTGTGACAGTGTACTACACTATTGAGCACCTTTCTGGCTCCTGTGGCTGAGCTAATTCCTCCCCAGGACCATTTGGGCACCCACCCTGATGGATGGATGGATGGAGCTGGATGACTAACCCATAGCTGCCAGCATACCGCTGCACCCCCAGATGTGCGATGTGTATAACCCATGCACATTAATACTTTTTTTCTGGTGAGTGTAGACCAGTCCCAAGGGTGGTTTACCTTTCACGAGTTCATGCACTACTGTCCGTCACGGAGAGACCACACGTGCCATTCATAGGCACTCTCTGAGTTGGTACTCTCACACGAAGGACATTCCATTATTCAGGAATGATTCTATGAACTTATTTTAGCACGATTTACCAGTTTACATCATTATTGCAATTCTTTGCACTTTTTGGTTTTTACATGCGTTCATTATTGATCACATGCATTTATAGCGCTGCACTTGTCTTTAACATAGAATAGTTATGTGATTAAAGAGAATGAAGATATATAACTATATTGGGAAATTAGAAGTATATAAATTATTTGAGATATAAGTGTGAAAATGTTTAACATTTGAATATAGAATGTATGACATTCATTAGTAAATGCAATACTTTCCTGATCATTTTGGAGAAACAGCAAAAAAAAAAAATAGCAAAAGAGAATTTTCAGAATGTAATAGTACAGCTGTATTAGAATTTTCTATCAGGAAAACGCCAATGTTAATAAAGCCCGCGCTTATGCGCCATCTAGCGAATATATCCGGTATTGCACCTAAAGATGTGCCAGACGGGATACCTCATTCACTAGTGGCAAAGTAGTCAGTAGACGCTCGTTAATGAGCTTGCTAGACGCTGGTCAGACGACTGATTGATTGACCGGAGTCTGCCTGAATGGTCAGACTCTGCTGATAGACTCACATCTTAGTGAATCAGGGCCCTTGGGTCCAAACGATTCCAATACCTGCCACTAGTTGGAGCTGTTCCCCATCCTTGTGATGGAAAGCACAACCATCTACATAAACACACGGCAGCTCTTTACATTATTCTTCATCATAAACCTTGTAGGGAGATAACAGTTGTTCTTCTAAAAAGTCAGTGTCCAGGGTTTCTGTAGAAGGACTAGTGGCAGAACAATCATGGAGCTCAGCTAGGCCCTGGGCTACTGGACTTTTCTTGTTCTGTTTATATCGAATTTCAAGAGGCCACCCTTGTAAAGACAAAGTCCAAGCAGTGATGCGGCTATTAGACACATTTTCCTCCTCTGATACGTTCACTCTTTAAATACTGTAAAGGCTGATGTAACGTTTCAATAATGATTCTCTCTCCTTGAATATAGCTGCGGAAATTCTGTAATGTCCACACAGTGGATAATAGAGCTTTTTCGCAGTCACTGAATTTTATTTCTACCAGGGACAATGTTTTACTAGCATAGGCAATTACCTTACTAACATTATCTTGTTTTTGGTAAAGAACGGAACTCATACTTACCTGCGTGAACCCTGTCTCTAAATAGAAGTTTTTACCTCTCTCTGGATACACGAGACATAGGGCCTGTGTGAGACGTTCCTTCAACTCCTTCATGGCGTCTTCCTGTTTCTTACCCCACAACCATTCGACATCTTTCTTTAGTAGGTGAAGCAACGGCTTGGTTATCTCAGCGTAATTATTGATGAATTTACACAAGTAATTTACCATACCTAGAAATGATCTTAATTCTTTACGGTTGGTAGGGACTATTCAGTTCAGAACCGCCTCAACCTTCTTCTTTTGTGGGTTCAAACCTTCAGCGGTAACTTCGTGGCCTAGGAAATTTACCCGTGTGCGACACCATTGGGCTTTTTGTAGGGATAGTTTAATCCCTGCTGCTTTTAATTGGCCCAAAACGTGTCAAAGTTCTGTCATGTGCTTGGCCATATCAGTACTTTTGATTAGGATATCATCCACATATGCCAACATCCCCCGCTCGAGGGCATCTGGCATGGCCTTGTGCATAAACACAGCAAACTCATGTCCGGAATTTAAAAAATACGAAAGGCATACGCACCCAACAGTACTGTTGGTTGCCAAAACTTAAAGCCAGTTTGTATTGGTCTTCCTCACTCACCTTAATGGTCCAATATCCCTGTGCACAATCCAAGGCTGTAAAAACTTGGGATTCTTGAAGTTGGGCTAGACATTGGTCTATGTATGGGACAGGCCATCCTGACATGTAAACACGCTTGTTTAGCTGATGGAGTTCAGCGCACAAACGCCATTGTCTGTTGGGTTTTAAAATACCCAGGATAGGAAGTTATAGGAGCTGTGGATGGGCTTAATTATACCCCTTTCACGTAACTTTCTGATAATCTCAGCTTGAGATTCATAGGAAGCTACCAGCAACCTATACTGTCTTACGAATACTGGTGGGGCATCTGGGTCTGTTTGGATCCTAGCGATGTGTAGGTCAGTAGTCCCACAATCGTAAGAATCCTTGGCAAAGATCTCTTGGAATTCAAGGAGAAGCTCTTGGAGCAGTTGTCGGTCGAGATCATTGAAACACGCATCGGCTAAGGCTACCATCTCTTCGACTAACTCCTTAAATCCACGAAAGCTTTCCAGCTGTCCATCTCATAGGCCTCTTCAAGTTTTGTGGTGAGGTCATTGGGTGTATAATGTGTATTCTCTTGCCATCCAGGTCCCTTGGGGTACTCTTGTTCTTTGAATGGTTGATCAAAGACAATTGCTGTCTCTTCAATTCTACAGGTACCATCTTTAGAATCGAAGGGATAAATGGACTCTATGGTGAAGATATCCTCCCATAAATATTCATCGGGGATGAGTCCAATCCCCTGGTTAGTGACTCCAAAAGTGTGATACTCTGTCTCTACCGCTAGACCAATGAGGGTCTCCTTGGGTAAGACGATGTCCTGATTGGAGAGATTATGCACGTAAATGTACATCAGGGACTGATGTGTGTTGACTAGGGGTGTATGTGTAATGTTCAGTCCCTCCCCCTGCATTTTATGGGAGAGGCATACCAATGCATCTGACCCCTTCAGTTTATGTCCCTTTTTAACTTGGATGGGGAGTATGAAATTATTTATGCCCTTGGGAATTGTAATTCTTTGGGCTACCTGGACTTCAACAGCATAAGGCATCTGTTGCCGAGATTTTAAGGGTAAGTCCAGATTTTGGTATTTCTCGGGGTCCCCCTTTAGTCGACTCCATAAGCAGTCATTAATTAGGTCGATTTGAGTTGCAAAGCGATGTAACATATCGTTGCCAAAATAAATTTTAGTTTGGGGATTATCCAAGACTAGGAACACATGGGTGGCTGTCTTATTACCTATAGTGACATTTAAGAGACACCTAGCCATTGAATTATAGTCTTCAGAATCATCAATGGAGTCTGAAATCCAATGACGCTGAGGTGTGGAGAAACGGATCATTTCCATTTTGGTCAGGTGTTTTATCAGCCCATGGCTTACAAAGCTGTGTTCCTGTCTCAAATCTTTTTTGGCTTATTTTGACCTATTAAGACCATTTATCCGGATAGGGATAAATAAATCACTGTTAACCCTCTCAATACCTGTCAAGAATTGGATGTGATTCCCCCCTTTCCTTGGTTTAACCTCCTCATGAAAAGATATGGTAAGTATATCATCTTGGAGGGAAATATCTTTTATTTTATTTCGGGGAATTTTAAAATGTGATCTTCATCTCTTCTGGTAGGGTTATGGTCATCAGGTTGGATAACTGTGACATCAGGAAGTTGAAATGGATTTCCAAGGAACCAGCCCTCTCTTCCACCAGGTGGCAGTGTTGCCAGGAATGGGGATTTTTAAGTTTCTCATATTTGATAGGGGTATTTACTTGTGACCACAGTACTTGGTTCACACAGTCAACTATTGTGTTGAGCCTTTTAACGAAGTCCATCTCGATTATCATGTGGTGCTGGGAGATATTGGCAATAATAATGGGGTATCCTTATTACCCAGTTTACGTTTAAGCCAGGCGGTACCCATGACCTGTAAAGGATCTCCACCTACACCAATCAGTGAGCTGTCAAAGCTTTTAAGTTTTGGCTTATTGGGCATGACATTTGCCTCTTTGTTAAGATGTTCCTGTGACATAATGGTAGCCTGGGATCCAGTGTCTATTAGGCCTACAATAGAAAGATCACTGGCATCCTGCACCTGCACTGTGGCATATTAGCTTCCATCAGATTCATTCAGCTCACACATGAACTTAGCGTGGTTGAAGATCTGTGGGCCCTTCAATGACGTGATTTGGCTTTCATCTCACCGCACGTTGCAGACACATCACCCTTATTCTTCCTGGTGGGGCTCTTGGACAGTTTCAAGACGGAAGCCCAACTAGAAGTTGGCGTTCCGTCTGGTTTGACTTCCGACGACGTGACTATATTAGGGGAAATAGATGGACACTGAAAAACAGGAGAGGAATTAATAACCAACAACTGGTCCCCCTCGGCCCGAGAACTAGATTCTCCATTATTGGGCGTGTCAAGGAAGGGACACACGTCTTCTGTCGTCTCATTCAGTGTTCTCCCCTTTTGGTTTAAGGCTTGGTTGCTTATAAATTCTTATAAATTCTGTGACCCTTGCTTGGTCACAGGAGCTGCCCCTAAAAAAGATGGATTGGAAGAAGGGTTATTGACAAGCCTGTCCATTTGTTCAGCCATTTTGTTGACCTGCACCTCTATTTGTTCAATGCGCTTAGAGGAGGCATTCTGGTGATTCTCCCTATTCCTGTACTTGCGGTTGCGTTTCGGACGGGACTGGTTAGGAGACTCTGAGTCAGAACTGCTGCTCCGGTCCTGACGCCATGGTCTTGCTCCCTGAGGTTTCTGGTCCTCCCTGTAATTGAGGGGAGCCTGGGGTACTGTAGCCACCCTTTGAGCTGGAGGGTGTTCCTGGTCTTGAGGGAATCTGTCAAGGTCCTACCTTTTCCCAGAGGTTGTGCTGCTTCATGTTCTGGCCTCCATCTTGGGTTTCTGCTGAGCATAGTGGGAGTCTTTTATGCCTTCAGGCCTCTGAGGTCCATCCCCCAGAGGGGTGTGGCTGATTACATATAAGCATGTGGTCCGCACATGCCCTTTGCAGTTGTGTCTTGTGTCTTGGTGTTGCTACAGCTCTGTTCTTACTCTCGTGACTCTCCTGGTATCTGACTCGGCTTGTGACTAGACCATTCTGTGTTTTCCTTTGATCTGACCTTCCGTTGCTGAACCCGGTCCGTGACCTGTGATTCTTGTCCACTGTTCTATACTGTTTTGTCCCGTTGTTGTCAACCCTGCCTGCCCGACTACGCTATTGTCTTTCCTACCACCTACACGCCATTGGCGGAGGCCATTACCGTAGCTGGGGTGTCTCGGGGGCCGCGACCTGGTTCCTGGCTGCGTCAAGTCCATCCCCACCATCAGGGGCCCTGGTGAAGGGCAGCCTGGGACTTAGACTCCGCGCCGTGAGGGACTTCGGTCTGTGGGTGGTGGTTGTCGTCAGTCAGTGCGTTACCCTGCCACTAGGCCTGCCTGTCCGTTCCACAGCTCCTGCCCTGACATTACACAAGTGCCATGAATCCTGACGGGGCAGGTACGCCTTCGCTTCCAATGTTAGTCCCCAGACTTGATCAACAGGATCTCCTGTTGGATCAGTTCGCTCAGGCGTTGCAGACTCTGCTTGCACGCACCGCGCACCGCTCCTCCCACGCCTCCTGGGGATGGTTTGTCTAGTGGTGAGCCCATGCAGCTGGGGTTTGCTTGCCTTTCCGAGGGAGAGCGGGCCGCTCGGCTTCGGGAGGGTCACTGCCTGTACTGTGAGCTTGGTGGGCACTTTCGGCAGTCCTGTCCGGTCCATCCGGGAAACGCTCGCACTTGAGATCCTGTCAGGATCCTGTTGGGTGGAGTCTCCTCGTCCCCGGCGTTCTGCAAAGATAAACCACTGATCACCGTTGTCCTCTCTTGGGCGGAGGGCTCGGTGACGGCCCAGGCGTTGGTAGATTCTGGGGCCGGCGGGTTGTTTATGGACAGCTCGTTTGCTGCCCAGCACTCCATTCCCCTACAGGCTTGAGTTACCCCATTGGTTCTCGAGGCGATAGATGGCAGGCCCCTGCAACCCCCGCAGGTTACCCATGAGACTCTGCCGGTTGAAGTAGCTATTGGGGCTGTTCACAGGGAGTTGGCCTGTTTTCAGGTAATTTTTTCCCCGCACTATTCTTTGGTTTTGGGGTATCCCTGGCTCCAGAGGCACAATCCAACCTTTAATTGGCGAACAGCCGAGATTCTCTTGTGGTCTCCACAGTGTGGGGCCGGGTGCATCCGTGGGCCGGTTAAAGTGTTGTGTGCCTCCTCGGACTCTGCGTTGCCCACCGACTATGGGGAGTACCTGGACGTGTTTGATAAAGGTACGCGCTGGTGCCTTACCTCCTCATCGTCCTTATGACTGCGCCATATCCTTGCAACCCGGAGACACTCCTCCGCATGGCAGGGCGTATCCTCTCTCGGTTGCGGAGAATAAGGCCATGGAGGAGTACGTTGCAGATGCGCTTTCCCGGGGGCACATTCGTAAGTCTACTTCTCCAGCAGGAGCGGGCTTTTTCTTCGTAAAGAAGAAGGGTGGTGAATTGAGGCCTTGCATCGATTATAGGGGTCTCAATCGAATCACCATTAAGAATGCCTACCCAATTCCATTGATTACTGAGTTGTTCGACCGCCTTAAGGGAGCAACAGTCTTTACCAAACTCGACTCGTTTAACACCAGAACCGGTCACTATGAATACCTGGTGATGCCCTTCGGGTTGTGTAACGCGCCCACGGTCTTTCAGGAATTCATAAACGATGTCCTTCGTGACTTGTTGCAGCAGTGCGTGGTGGTTTACTTGGATGACATCCTGGTTTACTCTGCCTCCATGGAGTCCCATATCCAGGATGTCAAGCGGGTACTACAACGATTACGTGAGAACAAACTTTTTTGTAAGCTCGAGAAGTGTGAATTCCATCGATCCCAAGTTGCCTTTTTAGGCTACATCATTTCTGCGGAGGGATTCTCCATGGACCCTCAGAAGGTTGCGGCGGTACTGCAGTGGCCTCGTCCCAATGGTCTTCGGCCCATTCAGCGCTTTTTGGGTTTCGCCAACTACTATCGGAAGTTCATCAGGAACTTCTCCACGCTGCCAAAGCCTCTCTCAGACCTAACCAAGAAGGGCAGTAATCCTCAGGATTGGCCATCTGAGGCCATCGTAGCTTTCGAGGCTCTGAAATCCGCCTTTGCTTCGGCTCCGATACTGTCTCATCCCAATCCTGGGTTGCCCTTCGTCCTCGAGATTGATGCATCCGAGACGGGAGTAGGCGCTCTCCTGTCTCAGCGTCGGTCGCCCGACGGACCCCTACTTCCCTGTGGGTTCTACTCCAGGAAGCTTTCCTCTGCAGAGTGCAACTACCAGATTGGAGATAGGGAGTTGTTGGCCATCATTCTGGCTCTCAAGGAATGGAGGCACCTGCTCGAGGGCTCCGCAGTTCCGGTACTCATTCTTACCAATCACAAGAACCTGACTTATCTTTCGGAGGCCAAGAGATTGACACCCAGTCAGGCCAGATGGGCCTTGTTCTTGTCACGTTTCAATTATGTGGTTTCCTATTTGCCTGGTTCCAAGAATGTCAGGGCTGATGCATTATCGCGGCAATACTCTGAGTTGTCCAGGGAGGACTCTGAGCCAACCTCGGTCATACCTCCGGATCAGATCCTGGCTGCCATTCGCACCAGTCTGACTTCTCCCCTTGGGGAGCAGATTTTGGCGGCTCAAACTGACGCTCCTCCCGAGAGACCGGAGGGTAGATGTTTCGTACCCGAGGGATTGCGCACCCGCCTGCTGCGTACCTACCATAACTCCAAAACTGCCGGGCATCCAGGGAGGAACCAGTTGTCCTGGGTCGTCTCTCGTTTATTCTGGCGGCCAACTCTCAGCGCCGACATCGCCTCTTACGTAGCGGCATGTTCGATCTGTGCCCAGAATAAATCTCCACGGCATCTCCCATTGGGTCTTCTGCAACCCATTCCCAAGCAACCCAAGGGAGCGTCCTTGGTCACACCTGGGCATGGACTTTATTGTAGACCTCCCTGTGTCTCGGGGTCATACGGTCATTCTCATGGTCATTGATTGTTTTTCCAAAATGTGCCATTGTATTCCTCTCAAGAAATTACCAACAGCGCAAGAACTGGCCACATTTTTTTCCAGGGAGATTTTTCGCCTGCATGGGTTGCCCAAGGTGATTGTCTCGGACCGCGGGAGTCAGTTCGTGTCCAGGTTCTGGCGCGCCTTCTGCTCTCAGTTGGGTATTAGGCTCTCCTTCTCTTCAGCCTACCACCCACAGTCCAATGGGGCTGCGGAGCGTTCCAACCAGGCCTTGGAACAATTCCTTCGTTGTTATGTCTCAGACCATCAGGACGATTGGGCCGATCTCCTGCCTTGGGCAGAATTTGCCAGGAACTCGGCTGTCAACTCCTCCTCCGGGATGTCTCCCTTCATGGCCAACTATGGGTTCCAACCTGCGGTATTACCTGAGAGGTTCTCACCACAGGACATTCCAGCTGTGGAGAACTATCTTGCTGCCCTGCATTCTTCATGGGGGCAGATCCAGAAGTCCTTGAGGGACTCAGCACAGCGCCAGAAGTTCCAGGCTGATCGCAGACAGCTGCCCGCTCCTTCATACCAGGTTGGAGATCGGGTGTGGTTGTCTACTCGCAACCTCAATCTTCGGGTGCCCGCACCCAAACTAGCCCCCCGTTTTGTTGGTCCTTTTCGCATTCTCCGCAAGGTGAATCCGGTGGCCTATGCCCTTGCTCTTCCTCCTGGGATGTGGATCTCCAATGTCTTCCATGTATCCCTGTTGAAGCCTCTGGTCTGCAATCTCTTCACTACCTCTCTGCCTCAACCCTGTCCCATCCGGGTTGACGGTCATGAGCAATATGAGGTGAGCCGGATCCTGGACTCTCGATTGGTGCGCGGTCGGCTGCAGTTCCTGGTTCATTTGACACGGTTATGGTCCCGAGGAGCGTTCCTGGGTTCCTTCCGTGGATGTCCATGCTCCTGCCCTCCCCTGCGCTTTTCATGCCCGCTTTCCTCAGAAGCTTTTTGTTGAGCCGCGGAGGGGCCCTTGAGGAGGAGGTACTGTCAAGGTCCTACCTTTTCCCAGAGGTTGTGCTGCTTCATGTGCTGGCCTCCATCTTGGGTTTCTGCTGTGCATACTGGGAGTCTTTCATGCCTTCAGGCCTCTGAGGTCCATCCCCCAGAGGGGTGTGGCTGATTACATATAAGCCTGTGGTCCGCACATGCCCTTTGCACTTGTGTCTTGGTGTTGCTACAGCTCTGTTCTTACTCTCGTGACTCTCCTGGTATCTGACTCGGCTTGTGACTAGACCATTCTCTGTGTTTTTCTTGTCCACTGTTCTGTACTGTTTTGTCCCGTTGTTGTCGACCCGGCCTGCCCGACTATGCTATTGTCTTTCCTACCAGCTACACGCCATTGGCGGAGGCCATTACCGTAGCTGGGGTGTATCGGGGGCCGCGACCTGGTTCCTGACTGTGTCAAGTCCATCCCCACCATCAGGGGCCCTGGTGAAGGGCAGCCTGGGACTTAGACTCCGCGCCCTGAGGGACTTCGGTCTGTGGGTGGTGGTTGTCGTCAGTCAGTGCATTACCCTGCCACTAGGCCTGCCTGTCCGTTCCATAGCTCCTGCCCTGACAGAATCTTTGGAAGTCAGAGTTCCTATTAAAATTGGGGTTCCTATTAAATTTGTTGTTCCTATAAAAATTTCTCTGTTGGTTCCGGTGATTATAGTAGAACCTCCGAGGATACCATTGACCCCTTTGGTTCTCATCACTATACTGGGCATTTTCATACCTTTTTATTCTTTTCATTTCCACTACCGTAGTTCCTTGGCCCTTGCAAATCTAGGAGAACCATTGGGCTTACCCCCATGGACTACCTCCACGTAAGATTTCTTTTCCACCTGCAAATTTAGATTTGCAGAGGAAACGGTAGTGGCTGCCACTATCTTGGGACTATTCTTGGGTTCTCTTTTTATCCCGTTCTCACTGGACTGTTGGATCGAGAACAAATAGTCACTTTCTTTCACCAACCAATCAAGAAAGCGTTACTTCCTGTAATCCTGGGCAAGTCCCAATTTTATGTAAGCAGGTAGCGCTTCATAAAATATAGTCTTGAATTCTGGCTGGTCAGGATTGGGATCCTTCTCAGCCAGGAAATAAGCATTTCTGAGGACTGCCAGAAATTCTGCAGGGCTTTGGTTAGGACCACACTTTAAATTGTAGGCCTCAGCCTTGGCAGAGGTAACAGTTCTATAGGGCCCAAATTCCATGTGACACCTATGTTTTACCTCCCTCCAGGACTGATTGGAGAAGGCCTTCAAGGTATCAAAAAATTGCCGATATTTTTCTTCAAACACCCATGGCAATAATCCAATTTTGGTGCGGTCATCCTTAATGCCTAGAATTTCTAATGTTTGTTTCCATATGTTCAGTAATTGCTAGGGACCCTTTCTTGGTGAAAATAGGAACAGTGTCTTTCAAAAACTTAATGACCTTTGGGGTGTCATTTATTTGGGCAGTTAACCTCACAATCTGCTCCTCTAGTGCTTTTTGCTCAGACCTTACAAAAGCAAGTTCTGATTGATCATTCTTATCTCCTGGATGAACTTTAATTTCCACAGGGGATATTTTTCCTGATCTAAAGAATTCTACTTCTTGTTTTACGTCTTGATATTTTTTTTTAAACTGTTTTTAGTTCCTCAAAACTTTCCTCATATAAACACTGAGTATATTGAATTTCTTTGAGTAAGCTAGCTTGATGTTCCTTGGATTCGTCTAGACGAACACATGTACGGTCAAGATTCTCCCTCAATGACTCAATTTCCTGATCTCTATCTTTCAGAAGGTGGCGGGCTTCTGACAAGTCCTTCCTTAAAGCTGGCGTTTGCTGGGCAGCTTCACTGCTCATAAACCACAACATGGGCTATGCTTCTAGACGTCTGTCACGGCTTTTATTATTTTCTGCTTCAGCAAATGCTAATAAAAACCTGACCCTTCTGGTTAAACAGGTCCTCATTCTGCTTTGAGCCTGCTTCTTCTCTTCTTCCACTAATTCCTCAGTGATATCCCCTAAATCTAATCTCTGGCGGAGATATTCCATTACCGCACATTCTGCATACCTTTGCCAAGCATCGCAGGCTTTTCTAGCTTTCTTAGGAGTTTCCTTCTCGACTTTCTGAACAGTTACCTTTTCCCCGCTATGCTTGGAAGAGGTGGATCCGTGGTTACTGGTTGCCATTTTTATACAAAATATATTTTTGACAATGCGTATGAATATACAATCACCAGTGCGTTTTGTATTATGGTACGATTTCTTTGGCTCTCAGCAGTGCCTCCAAATTTATCCTTTGGTGGTTTATGCAATAATTTATTCTGGATACTTAGGGCGGTGTCCTCTCCCTTAAACAAAATATTGCAGTGCCTCCAAGCCGTTAAAATACGGCAAATATTTAAGAAACCAATAATTTGGACACCTTAATAATTTGATCACCACTTAATAATATACCGTGAGTTCTTTTACCAATATGATATACATAAAATTTGCCTTTTTGATAAATTTATTTATGTACAAATATTTATATATATATTAATACAAACGCAAAATACTGGTGATGAATATATATTTGTACACACAATCAAAGCTATAGTAAGCTAATATCTACGGTATCATACAAGATATGATTATCAAATAAGGAAAAACTACATTTTGGGAGGTTAGTTGCAACCTATAGTGCTTCAGATATTATTTCTCATTTCCTGTGGCCATAGGGAAATAAGAAAGTATATCTGATAATTAGCACCACAGAAACACTACAAATCAGTTAGTATGTAGTATATAGCCTCAATACCAATATTCAAACAGTTATAGTTATAATCATATAGATAACCTTAAAATATTCCTAA
This sequence comes from Staurois parvus, assembly GCF_062004578.1. Taxonomy (NCBI): domain Eukaryota; kingdom Metazoa; phylum Chordata; class Amphibia; order Anura; family Ranidae; genus Staurois; species Staurois parvus. The sequence continues at coordinate 170,437 of NW_028318957.1, forward strand.
TCACACAATAAAATGTTATAGATCTTAGAAAGTTTGAAATATCAAAGAAATTACAGTATTTTAGCACAGTCTCACCACTCCCAGAATCTTGATTTTGAGGCCTCCCAGTGGGATGCAGTTGGGAAAAGAAATGTTTCTGGGCAGTCAGGCACCAGAATTTAACTGAGCATCAGCGTCTATGGTGGAATTCTTTTCCTTCAAATAGTCCTCAAAACAAAATGGCAGCTGGAAATTCTCAGCAAAATGGCCGCAGGTAGCAAGTGATGATAGTGCAGTATATAGTAGCAACAGGGTAGATAAAAAGAAGTTTAGAAGTTTTAAGTTTTTAGAAGTAGTCTTTAGAAATTGTTAGAAGATTGTTCTCAATTTGAAGTGTTTGGCATTTTATATCATACAAGTCCTTTGTTCCGAGGGACCTCCCAACAGGCTTGATGATTGGAGGGTTGAGCAGTTTGCGTACCTAGAGATGTTTCGAACCTGTCCACTGGGGACAGTCAGGTATTACAAATGAATTGGTGGTCTTAATGATGACTCACTCTTTTATATAAGCAGTATGCCTTTATGGATCAATTATATGTCCTATTCAAGTATAGATGATTTCCCTTCTAACTCTTGGATAAGGACCATAGAAAGATGTGAATACATTTGGTTTCTCATTTTTCTGATATATGAACTGTATTGGAAAGGCTGATTTCCTTTAAAAATATAGCAATTACCCAATTCACAAACCATCTTATATTTTATCACTTCAAACTTCAGTTGAGTGGGATGCAATACCCAACCTTATCGAATAGATTGTCCCTTGATGGAAAAGTGTTGGTAATATACTTTCTGAAAATGTTTCCGTTGGTATATATCAAGCTTTAACTTCCTCAACCTAGGATGTTAACCCCTGACAGTCAGCTAGTATTCCCAATTTTGGATAATATAATTTTTCTTAATAAACAGCAGGGTGGATTTGATTTAAATCAAACTGATTTAAATCACGATTTAAATCACTAGTCAGTAAGGTTTGATGTAAATCCTAGTTTTCTACATAAAGACTAATTCTTGCTGGTATAACTTTAATATGCAAGTAGATAAAGATTTTTAGAATAACAACTTTTCATATTAGTTTTTTATCCCCAGTTTAATAGGTTAATCATTCATATTTTGACAACTTTTCTGTTGTATTTAGGAAGGAGAAAAATAATCATTACCTTAATAATAACAATTTAAATAGATTTATTCAACTGAAACAATAACATTCCAGCATATGTTACATTCAGTTTTGAGAACTGCAAAAGTAAACCAAACATCTGTGATAATATCTTGTAGGCAGAGAAACTGCCCAATAATCTTACAAAAACCTCTGGAAGAGCATGACATTGTGAATGGATTCATGGAATTTATTTACCAAAAAAATTAAACATATACAGCCTTATTCTACATAATTAAAAAACTAATCTTTATTTCATGATGGCATCACCTTTGGATGGTAATATATTTTCCTCAAAAAGCATTTTATTTTAAAAAAAACGATTTAAATCAAAAAAATCAGATTTAAATAAAAAAAAAATCTGATTTTTTTTTTTTTTTTAAACCATTGATTTTTATCCACCCTGATAAACAGTCAAAAAGTCATCACAGGGGAGAGTGGATATAGTGAATGTGGGGCAGTGGCATCCCGAGGCATGTGCAGGGGGTGCGGCCCGCACTGGGTGACACCGAGGTACCGAGATAAAAGGTGACACTGTACCCACTCCACAAAAAGGTAAGTTGTAAAGTAAGCCAACGATCTCTGCAGGATGGATCGGATCTGCGGATTGACCATAATGGATCAGAGTCCAATCCATTATGCTCAATCCGCAGATCTGATCCATTCTGTGGGAATCGTCGGAGGGGGTGTCACCAAGTGTTATCGCACTGGGTGACACCAACCCTAGGGACGCCCCTGATATGGGGTCAAGGGAGAGCATATATAGTGAATGCAGGTTCCAGGGAGAACAGACATAGTGAATGCGGGGTCCGGGGAGAGCGGATACAGTGAATGCGGGGTCCGGGGAGAGCGGATACAGTGAATGCGGGGTCCGGGGAGAGCGGATACAGTGAATGCGGGGTCCGGGGAGAGCGGATACAGTGAATGCCGGGTCCGCGGAGAGCGGATACAGTGAATGCCGGGTCCGGGGAGAGCGGATATAGTAAATGCAGGGTCCGGGGACAGCGGATAAAGTGAATCCGGGGTCCGTGGAGAACGGATATAGTGAATGCGGGGTCCGTGGAGAACGGATATAGTAAATGCAGGGTCTGGGGAGAGCGAATATAGTGAATGCGGGGTCCAGGGAGAGCGGATATAGTAAATGCGGGGTCTGAGGAGAGCGGATATAGTAAATACGGGGTCTAAGGAGAGCGAATATAGTGAATGCGGGGTCCGGGGAGAGTGCATATAGTGAATGCGGGATCCGGGGAGAACGGATATACTGAATGCAGGATCCGGGGAGAGCGGATATACTGAATGCAGGGTCCGGGGAGAGCGGATATACTGAATGCTGGGTCCGTGGGAGCGGATATAGTGAATGCGGGGTCCGGGGAGAGCGAATATAGTGAATGCGGGATCCGGGGAGAACGGATATACTGAATGCAGGGTCCGGGGAGAAAGGATATAGTGAATGCGGGGTCCGTGGGAGAGGATATAGTGAATGCGGGGTCCGTGGGAGAGGATATAGTGAATGCGGGGTCCGTGGGAGAGGCTATAGTGAATGCGGGGTCCGGGGAGAGCAGATATAGTGAATGCAGGGGTGGAGAGCGGATATAGTGAATGCAGGATCCGGGGTTTAGTAACACTCTACATCTAGTTTGGTATCTGTATAAATAGATGACATTAAAGATGCTCATACATGGGAGAATCTGATCTTAATGCAATGAGTGATCAGAACATCAAACAAATTCTTTTCATCTGGCGTGCTATTCAGTTCCAGAAGATCTCCCCATTACTGAACATTTGTTACCTAGCGCCATGACGTCCTATGAGTACAGAGCTCTGATCAGCAGAGATAAATAGAATATCAGATACAGTCCTCCCGTCCAATCACTAGCAATGCTGATTCCGGCCTCACACTGTCTGCTGATCCCATTCATGCTCCATACACAAGGAGATGATAGCACAATACGAGTCATGTCAGTGGTATTCTGTGCTCATCCTGTGTATGGAGATATCACCGTCTCTACACATGGAGGACAATATTGGGGGGTCTACTCCATTATAACATTTGTCTTAGAAAATTCTATTTCCTGGAGATTTATAAAGTGATCGAATATAAATGATTCCAATAACGAGAAATGAGTTCCATCCATGTAGAGAATAGTTCCATTCATTCCTGGGGGGGGATTCATTTCCTTCTGGTAACATTCTTCTCTTCTTCTACAGATTAGATGATAATCACCTGGCATCTGGAATAAGAGATAACCCGACACTGAGGACACTGAACCTGTCTGGGAACAATCTGGAGGGTCCTCATTTCAGGGATCTGATGGTGGCTCTGACAACAAGCCGGATAGAGGGATTACAGTGAGTATAACAGGACTGACTGAGACAATCATATTCTGGGACAGATTAACATTCAATTGTCTAAATCTTCGGATCTTCTCTAACTCTGTTATCAGCAATAAATTAGACTTTTTCTACATCTGGCCATAAGTGGATCAAATATGGACAGGTTTAGTAAGGACCAGCCGAGATCTGACCCATCTATGGGCAGGCTGGTTGTACTGAAGTTGATCCGTCAATCACATTCAGTACAACCGTCCTCTGGGACTTTTTGCATTCGATCACTGCTGGAGGTCTATAGCAGCTAACAGTGATCAGTGTTCTGCTGGCAGGGAAGGCTTCCTGTTGGCAGAACACAGTTGTGTGGCAGGAGTGATTCCCCCATCCATTCTGACTGTGTTGATGGGGGGATTGAGCAATTGTCTTTCTTTCCACCCATAGAGGAAGGAAAGAATATTGTATAGTCTGTAGCTTACTTAAAGCTCCCCACACACAGTACAGTCTGATCTTACAATCTTCTTTACCTCCATTGCCTAATTGGATACAAACTGACTGGATACATTGGGTAGGTCCTCATATGATTTAAAGTTGTACAAACAGCATAATATCAGATGGTAACATGGTGACCCTATAGACTATAAAATGTAACCATTAAAGTGTTACTAAACCCACAACAGTACAATCAGTCTGTAGATGCAGTAAAGCGTGCTTGTGATACTCACTGTGGAACCTAAGGGGTTAATCCTATGCATTGTGCAAAGAGGCAGATTGATCCTTTCTACTGTGTTCCGCCTTTTTTTTCAAGTGACCACCTCTTATCATCTGATAAGACATGCTGAACCGTAGGAATTTTGCACATGATCAGTTTAGTGTGTCTTGCTAGAGAGGTTTTTTTTTCCTTGGGAGGGTGCATGTGATCAGCACATGGCCAATAAGCGCTGTCCACACAGAGATCAAGGGTTCTGCATCCACCTAGAGCAGAAAGAAAACTTCTACAAGCTTTAACCAGTGATCTGCTGGATACTGATAAAAAAGACTGCTCTATACTACTGATGAGAAAAGGTATTTAGCAGTTTATATTTACTAAAATAATTGCATTTCCATGTTGTGGTTTCTGTGGGAGAGTGGATATAGTGAATGCAGGGTCCAGGGAGAGCGGATATAGAGAAAGCAGGGTCCAGGGAGACCGGAAATAGTGAATGCCGGGTCTGGGGAGAGCAGATATAGTGAATGCGAAGTCCGTGGAGAGCGGATATAGTGAATGCGGTTTCCGTGGAGAGCGGATATAGTGAATGCGGTTTCCGTAGAGAGCGGATATAGTGAATGCGGAGTCCGAGGAGAGCGCATATAGTGAATGCCAGTTCTGGGAAGAGCGCATATAGTGAATGCCAGTTCTGGAAAGAGCGCATATAGTGAATGCCAGTTCTGGGAAGAGCGCATATAGTAAATGCGGGGTCCGGGGAGAGCGGATATAGTGAATGTGGGGTCTGTGGAGAGCGCATATAGTGAATGCGGGGTCCGGGGAGAGCGGATATAGTGAATGCGGGGTCCGGGGAGAGCGGATATAGTGAATGCGGGGTCCGGGGAGAGCGGATATAGTGAATGCGGGGTCCAGGGAGAGCGGATATAGTGAATACGGTTTCCGTAGAGAGCGGATATAGTGAATGCGGAGTCCGAGGAGAGAGCATATAGTGAATGCCAGTTCTGGGAAGAGCGCATATAGTGAATGCCAGTTCTGGAAAGAGCGCATATAGTGAATGCCAGTTCTGGGAAGAGCGCATATAGTAAATGCGGGGTCCGGGGAGAGCGGATATAGTGAATGTGGGGTCTGTGGAGAGCGCATATAGTGAATGCGGGGTCCGGGGAGAGCGGATATAGTGAATGCGGGGTCCGGGGAGAGCGGATATAGTGAATGCGGGGTCCAGGGAGAGCGGATATAGTGAATGCGGGGTCTGGGGAGAGCAGATATAGTGAATGCGGGGTCCAGGGAGAGCGGATATAGTGAATGCAGGGTCCGGGGTGTGGTGGTTTATGTAATAATTTATATATGCGGGGTTTGTGGAGAGCGTATATAGTGAATGCCGGTATCAGATATATTGAATGCAGGGTTCGGGGAGAGCGGATATAGTGAATGCGGGGTCCGGGGAGAGCGGATATAGTAAATGTGGGGTCCGGGGAGAGTGGATATAGTGAATGCGGGGTCCGGGGACAGAGGATATAGTGAATGCGGGGTCCGGGGAGAGTGGATATAGTGAATGCGGGGTCCGGGGAGAGCGGATATAGTGAATGCGGGGTCCGGGGAGAGCGGATATAGTGAATGCAGGGTCCGGGGAGAGAGGATATAGTGAATGCAGGGTCTGGGGTGTGGTGGTTTATGTAATAATTTATTCTGGATACTTAGGGCAGTGTCCTCTCCCTTAAACAAAATATTGCAGTGCCTCCAGCTGTTAAAATACGGCAAATATTTAAGAAACCAATAATTTGCACACCTTAATAATTTGATCACCACTTAATAATATACCTTGAGTTCTTTTACCAATATGATTTCGTACCATATACACAAAATTTGCCTTTTTGATAAATACATTTATTTATGTACAAATATTTATATATATATTAATACAAAGGCAAAATACTGGTGATTAATATATATTTGTACACACAATCAAAGCTATAGTAAGCTAATATCTACAATATCATACAAGATATGATTATCAAATAAGGAAAAACAAAATTTTGGGAGGTTAGTTGCAACCTATAGTGCTTCAGATATTATTTCTCATTTCCCGTGGCCATAGGGAAAAAGGAAAGTATATCTGATAATTAGCACCACAAAAACATTACAAATCAGTTAGTATGTAGTATATAGCCTCAATACCAATATTCAAACAGTTATGGTTATAATCATATAGATAACCTTAATACATTCCTAATCACACAATAAAATGTTATAGATCTTAGAAAGTTTGAAATATCAAAGAAATTACAGTATTTTAGCACAGTCTCACCACTCCCAGAATCTTGATTTTGAAATTCTCAGCAAAATGGCCGCAGGTAGCAAGTGATGATAGTGCAGTATATAGTAGCAACAGGGTAGATAAGAAGTAGTTTAGAAGTTCAGAAGTTTTAAGTTTTGAAGTTTTTAGAAGTAGTCTTTAGAAGATTGTTCTCAATTTGAAGTGTTTGGCATTTTATATCATACAAGTCCTTTATTCCGAGGGACCTCCCAACAGGTTTGTTGATTGGACGGTTGAGCTGTTTGCGTACTTAGAAATGTTCCTAACCTGTCCACTGGAGACAGTCAGGTATTACAAATGAATTGGTGGTCTTAATGATGACTCACTCTTTTATATAAGCAGTATGTCTTTATGGATCAAATATATGTCCTATTCAAGTATAGATGATTTCCCTTCTAACTCTTGGATAAGGACCAAAGAAAGATGTGAATACATTTGGTTTCTCATTTTTCTGATATATGAGCTGTATTGGAAAGGCTGATTTCCTTTGGAAATATAGCAATTACCCAATTCACAAACCATCTCATATTTTATCACTTCAAACTTCAGTTAAGTGGGATGCAATACCCAACCTTATTGAATAGATTTTCCCTTGATGGAAAAGTGTTGGTAATATACTTTCTGATAATGTTTCCGTTGGTATATATCAAGCTTTATATTTTAAATGACCCAACTTTCACCCTATGTTTAATGCACGGTTCAAGGATATGTGACAGAGAGAATTTCTAGTTACTTGCACTATTGAGTGAGAATTAGGGTAAACAGAATGGACTGGATTTTGACCTCAGGATATAATAGCCTATTGTGACAGTTTAGAGGTCTTGTTTGGTAATCACACACTTTCCAAGGTTTTTTGGAGAAATCAGACAATAAGGATTTTGTCTCACCATTGTCACTTTGGTACTTTGTGTTTGCTCACCTGCACACATTCAAATACTGGTATTTTAGTCTCATTGGATTTTAGACCAATTTTTTCCACTCATTGTTTTTTTGTAACTTCCTCGAGGGTCACTGGAAATCAACCTAGGCTGTTAACCCCTGACAGTCAGCTAGGATTCCCAATTTTGGATAATATAATTTTTCTTAATAAACAGTCCAAAAGTCATCACATATCCCCCCTTTTTGAGATATGAACACGTATAGAGAGGTGTATGTAATGGTAATTTTCCCGATGGTACTTTTGGAATTAAGTGGTATTTTGATGATGAAATGGCAGCGGCAATGCTGGGTTTATCTTTGAATTGAATTCTGGCGCTTCTTGGACGAATATTCCTGACAACAGTCCTGGTCTGGAGATGAGGCCGGCCTGGCGGACACACCCACATCAGGGTTCATAGGATCCTCCGAACAACGGGTCTTTGAGACGGTCTCGTAGGCGGGTTTCTTCCTCTGGACTGGTCCTTAGTGGTCTGGGACATCAGGTTGTCGTCTCCGGATCGATCGCTGGTGGTTTGGTCTTTCCCTCAGGACATCAGGTAGTCACCTGATCTTCCTTCTAGGGTCTGGTCATTGACACCTCCGATCACCGGTCTGGTCATCATCTGGGCCGTCATTATTAAATTATGGAAAACGAACAGTTTAAGTACCGGATATACAGAATATTATATAGACCTTGTCACCAATCTCATATTCCTTCTTGGAGGTTTTGAGATCATAGTATGTCTTAGCACTAGTTGCGGCTTTTTCCACATTTCGCTGGGCAAAGGCGAAAGCATATTGCACATGTTTACGTAGATCCCCTATGTATTGGTGTGTGGTGGTGGCATTGATCAAATTTTGATCTGTAGTGCGATACAATAAGTGTTGGGGCAGTACCATCCGTCTACCTGTCATCAGTTCAAAGGATGACATTTTTGTGACAGTATTCGGAGTAGCCCTTAAAGCCATCAGGACCAGTGGAAGTTTTCTATCCCAGTCCTTGCCTTAACAAATTTCTTAAGGATGTTAACGATGGTCTGATTGTATCGTTCTACTCCACCGCTAGAGGCTGGCCGATAGGCGATATGCAGTTTCCTTTTAACACCCAAAATTTTCCACAGTTTGGCCATCACTTCGCTAGTGAAGTGTGAACCTCTGTCAGATTCTATCCTCTGTGGGAGACCAAAACGTGAAAAGACATGATTAACAATGCGGCACATGTCTCGGAGCTATTATTTCGTGCTGGAATACATTCAACATACTTGGTAAATAAACATGTAACTGTTAACGTATATCGATTTCCTCCTGAAGATTTAGTTACGGGCCCAATAAAATCCATCTGAAGATCTGACCATACATAGCCCCCTTTTTTGGAGAGGTGCTCTATGGATTGGTTTAGTAGGTTGAAACTGGGGACATAATAGGCAACCTTGGCAGTACGCCTTTACATCACGTAACATATGAGGCCAATAAGCATGATCCCATAGGATCTCATATGTCATTTTCTCTCCGCGATGCCCAGAAGTAGGAGCATCATGGGCATGCTGTAACATTAGACCTCTAAATTTAAGTGGGACGAATCATTGTTGGATACCAACCTTAAAGGTTTGTATCAACAATCCCTGGTACAACGTGAATTGGGATTTGGATTTCATGAAAATACGTAAATCCTCTTTCCCAGCACATATTTCCTGATTAAGGGGATTCTGGTAGGGATCTTCTATATGTCTATAAAATAAGCCAATTATTGGGTCTTCTTTTTTGGGCAGTAATTAAATCCTCACTAGGAGAATCGTGACTCCACTGTAACACATTAGGATCACCAGCTGTTTTAGCCTGTTGCCTGGTGATAGATCATCTTTTAGGTACAGTGCAGATTGAAGATATGTCTAGTAATTCACCGGTGATGGCCCCTTCCTTGGCTAGAGAATCAGCCAAATTGTTCCCTTCTTTTTCTGCACCTAGGACCTTGGAGTGGCCTTTGGTCTTTTTGAAATAAAGGGTTAATTCATTGGACCTCACTAGCTCATCGATATGACAAAAGAGCTTACCATGTTTTACGGACTTATTATTGCTTTTGGTCATGTTCTTTCGTTTCCACCTAGGGAAATATTCCACAAAACTATTCCTGACATAATTGGAATCAGTTATGATGGCACATTCTTTTATGTTGAACTCTATAGCCATCTCAACTACGCTTAGGATTGCAGTGAGCTCAGCAACCTGACTGCTTTTTGGTCCAAGTTTGTATTCCACAGAAATCGCGGTGACGCCTTGGGTCCAAACGATTCCAATACCTGCCACTAGTTGGAGCTGTTCCCCATCCTTGTGATGGAAAGCACAACCATCTACATAAACACACGGCAGCTCTTTACATTATTCTTCATCATAAACCTTGTAGGGAGATAACAGTTGTTCTTCTAAAAAGTCAGTGTCCAGGGTTTCTGTAGAAGGACTAGTGGCAGAACAATCATGGAGCTCAGCTAGGCCCTGGGCTACTGGACTTTTCTTGTTCTGTTTATATCGAATTTCAAGAGGCCACCCTTGCAAAGACAAAGTCCAAGCAGTGATGCGGCTATTAGACACATTTTCCTCCTCTGATACGTTCACTCTTTAAATACTGTAAAGGCTGATGTACCGTTTCAATGATTCTCTCTCCTTGAATATAGCTGCGGAAATTCTGTAATGCCCACACAGTGGATAATAGAGCTTTTTCATAGTAGCAATAGTGGTGTGACCCTCCTGCGCTCCAAATGTGTGTTTAAAACAAACTAAATTAATATATGAACCCCAAACAGCTGCTAGCATTAAATCATATACCAGTGATCAAGTAAATATAAACCATATAAATGCTGCGCTACATTCAAACTTATTTAAGTGAATGTGGAATCCAATAACTCAAATCAAAATAGTGACAATAATAATGAAAATAAATAATATGTGCTTAATGATAACAAAATTACCAAATAAACCACCCAAACTGATGAAAAAGCACAAACTTAAATCTATACGTATGTGCATGAGAAATACACATACATATATTACATCACACGTGCACAATGTGGAGTGAAATAATGACTAAATAATAAACGCAAACTCGCCCTGATGAAGTCACGTGATATTGTGACGTAACGCGTCGGCGTAGCGCGGTGACGTATTTCCGGCGTGGCGGCCATCTTGGTACACCTGTGTATTCAGCTGTACACCCAACAAACATAGATATATCCTCATCTGAGAGCATGAGGGTCTAATGTGGACTGGCTGCTACGTAAGTGCAATTTTACCAAAGATTTTTATGTTCCTATGGTATAATAAACATACTACACTATGGGAGGATTCCTCTTTTGTGTTCTGAGAAATTGATATTTCACCTATACTTGGAGAAGAGCCTGAGTGGGAATACTAAATCCTGAAAAGTGGTTTTGGAGTGCTGTGGTGCCTGGAGGATCTGTGAGAGGGATCCATTACTGCTCTTTGACCCGCAAGGGTCGAAGTGATGAGGTGAGAGGCTAATCCAGAAGGTGGTTGGATTCACAAGCTCTATCTACACCCAGATATCTGCACGATTTGTTTCACTTGTGGTCACCTTACAGTATTATTGGAAACACCGTTTACAGTTTTGTTCACCTTCAACATTTCATTATTGGACTTTGAGTTTGCGTTTATTATTTAGTCATTATTTCACTCCACATTGTGCACGTGTGATGTAATATATGTATGTGTATTTCTCATGCACATACGTATAGATTTAAGTTTGTGCTTTTTCATCAGTTTGGGTGGTTTATTTGGTAATTTTGTTATCATTAAGCACATATTATTTATTTTCATTATTATTGTCACTATTTTGATTTGAGTTATTGGATTCCACATTCACTTAAATAAGTTTGAATGTAGCGCAGCATTTATATGGTTTATAATAGAGCTTTTTCGCAGTCACTGAATTTTATTTCTACCGGGGACAATGTTTTACTAGCATAGGCAATTACCTTACTAACATTATCTTGTTTTTGGTAAAGAACGGAACTCATGCTTACCTGCGTGAACCCTGTCTCTAAATAGAAGTTTTTACCTCTCTCTGGATACACGAGACATAGGGCCTGTGTGAGACGTTCCTTCAACTCCTTCATGGTGTCTTCCTGTTTCTTACCCCACAACCATTCGACATCTTTCTTTAGTAGGTGAAGCAATGGCTTGGTTATCTCAGCGTAATTATTGATGAATTTACACAAGTAATTTACCATACCTAGAAATGATCTTAATTCTTTACGGTTGGTAGGGACTATTCAGTTCAGAACCGCCTCAACCTTCTTCTTTTGTGGGTTCAAACCTTCAGCGGTAACTTCGTGGCCTAGGAAATTTACCCATGTGCGACACCATTGGGCTTTTTGTAGGGATAGTTTAATCCCTGCTGCTTTTAATTGGCCCAAAATGTGTCGAAGTTCTGTCATGTGCTTGGCCATATCAGTACTTTTGATTAGGATATCATCCACATATGCCAACATCCCCCGTTCGAGGGCATCTGGCATGGCCTTGTGCATAAACACAGCAAACTCATGTCCGGAATTTAAAAAATCCGAAAGGCATACGCACCCAACAGTACTGTTGGTTGCCAAAACTTAAAGCCGGTTTGTATTGGTCTTCCTCACTCACCTTAATGGTCCAATATCCCTGTGCACAATCCAAGGCTGTAAAAACTTGGGATTCTTGAAGTTGGGCTAGACATTGGTCTATGTATGGGACAGGCCATCCTGACATGTAAACACGCTTGTTTAGCTGATGGAGGTCAGCGCACAAACGCCATTGTCTGTTGGGTTTTAAAATACCCAGGATAGGAAGTTATAGGAGCTGTGGATGGGCTTAATTATACCCCTTTCACGTAACTTTCTGATAATCTCAGCTTGAGATTCATAGGAAGCTACCAGCAACCTATACTGTCTTACGAATACTGGTGGGGCATCTGGGTCTGTTTGGATCCTAGCGATGTGTAGGTCAGTAGTCCCACAATCGTAAGAATCCTTGGCAAAGATCTCTTGGAATTCAAGGAGAAGCTCTTGGAACAGTTGTCGGTCGAGATCATTGGAACACGCATCGGCTAAGGCTACCATCTCTTCGACTAACTCCTTAAATCCACGAAAGCTTTCCAGCTGTCCATCTCATAGGCCTCTTCAAGTTTTGTGGTGAGGTCATTGGGCGTATAATGTGTATTCTCTTGCCATCCAGGTCCCTTGGGGTACTCTTGTTCTTTGAATGGTTGATCAAAGACAATTGCTGTCTCCTCAATTCTACAGGTACCATCTTTAGAATCGAAGGGATAAATGGACTCTATGGTGAAGATATCCTCCCATAAATATTCATCGGGGATGAGTCCAATCCCCTGGTTAGTGACTCCAAAAGTGTGATACTCTGTCTCTACCGCTAGACCAATGAGGGTCTCCTTGGGTAAGACGATGTCCTGATTGGAGAGATTATGCACGTAAATGTACATCGGGGACTGATGTGTGTTGACTAGGGGTGTATGTGTAATGTTCAGTCCTTCCCCCTGCATTTTATGGGAGAGGCATACCAATGCATCTGACCCCTTCAGTTTATGTCCCTTTTTAACTTGGATGGGGAGTATGAAATTATTTATGCCCTTGGGAATTGTAATTCTTTGGGCTACCTGGACTTCAACAGCATAAGGCATCTGTTGCCGAGATTTTAAGGCTAAGTCCAGATTTTGGTATTTCTCGGGGTCCCCCTTTAGTCGACTCCATAAGCAGTCATTAATTAGGTCGACTTGAGTTGCAAAGCGATGTAACATATCGTTGCCAAAATAAATTTTAGTTTGGGGATTATCCAAGACTAGGAACACATGGGTGGCTGTCTTATTACCTATAGTGACATTTAAGAGACACCTAGCCATTGAATTATAGTCTTCAGAATCATCAATGGAGTCTGAAATCCAATGACGCTGAGGTGTGGAGAAACGGATCATTTCCATTTTGGTCAGGTGTTTTATCAGCCCATGGCTTACAAAGCTGTGTTCCTGTCTCAAATCTTTTTTGGCTTATTTTGACCTATTAAGACCATTTATCCGGATAGGGATAAATAAATCACTGTTAACCCTCTCAATACCTGTCAAGAATTGGATGTGATTCCCCCCTTTCCTTGGTTTAACCTCCTCATGAAAAGATATGGTAAGTATATCATCTTGGAGGGAAATATCTTTTATTTTATTTCGGGGAATTTTAAAATGTGATCTTCATCTCTTCTGGTAGGGTTATGGTCATCAGGTTGGATAACTGTGACATCAGGAAGTTGAAATGGATTTCCAAGGAACCAGGCCTCTCTTCCACCAGGTGGCAGTGTTGCCAGGAATGGGGATTTTTAAGTTTCTCATATTTGATAGGGGTATTTACTTGTGACCACAGTACTTGGTTCACACAGTCAACTATTGTGTTGAGCCTTTTAACGAAGTCCATCCCGATTATCATGTGGTGCTGGGAGATATTGGCAATAATAATGGGGTATCCTTATTACCCAGTTTACGTTTAAGCCAGGCGGTACCCATGACCTGTAAAGGATCTCCACCTACACCAATCAGTGAGCTGTCAAAGCTTTTAAGTTTTGGCTTATTGGGCATGACATTTGCCTCTTTGTTAAGATGTTCCTGTGACATAATGGTAGCCTGGGATCCAGTGTTTATTAGGCCTACAATAGAAAGATCACTGGCATCCTGCACCTGCACTGTGGCATATTATCTTCCATCAGATTCATTCAGCTCACACATGAACTTAGCGTGGTTGAAGATCTGTGGGCCCTTCAATGACGTGATTTGGCTTTCATCTCACCGCACGTTGCAGACACATCACCCTTATTCTTCCTGGTGGGGCTCTTGGACAGTTTCAAGACGGAAGCCCAACTAGAAGTTGGCGTTCCGTCTGGTTTGACTTCCGACGACGTGACTATATTAGGGGAAATAGATGGACACTGAAAAACAGGAGAGGAATTAATAACCAACAACTGGTCCCCCTCGGCCCGAGAACTAGATTCTCCATTATTGGGCGTGTCAAGGAAGGGACACACGTCTTCTGTCGTCTCATTCAGTGTTCTCCCCTTTTGGTTTAAGGCTTGGTTGCTTATAAATTCTTATACATTTTGTGACCCTTGCTTGGTCACAGGAACTGCCCCTAAAAAAGATGGATTGGAAGAAGGGTTATTGACAAGCCTGTCCATTTGTTCAGCCATTTTGTTGACCTGCACCTCTATTTGTTCAATGCGCTTAGAGGAGGCATTCTGGTGATTCTCCCTATTCCTGTACTTGCGGTTGCGTTTCGGACGGGGCTGGTTAGGAGACTCTGAGTCAGAACTGCTGCTCCGGTCCTGACGCCATGGTCTTGCTCCCTGAGGTTTCTGGTCCTCCCTGTAATTGAGGGGAGCCTGGGGTACTGTAGCCACCCTTTGAGCTGGAGGGTGTTCCTGGTCTTGAGGGAATCTGTCAAGGTCCTACCTTTTCCCAGAGGTTGTGCTGCTTCATGTTCTGGCCTCCATCTTGGGTTTCTGCTGAGCATAGTGGGAGTCTTTTATGCCTTCAGGCCTCTGAGGTCCATCCCCCAGAGGGGTGTGGCTGATTACATATAACCCTGTGGTCCGCACATGCCCTTTGCAGTTGTGTCTTGTGTCTTGGTGTTGCTACAGCTCTGTTCTTACTCTCGTGACTCTCCTGGTATCTGACTCGGCTTGTGACTAGACCATTCTGTGTTTTCCTTTGATCTGACCTTCCGTTGCTGAACCCGGTCCGTGACCTGTGATTCTTGTCCACTGTTCTATACTGTTTTGTCCCGTTGTTGTCAACCCTGCCTGCCCGACTACGCTATTGTCTTTCCTACCACCTACACGCCATTGGCGGAGGCCATTACCGTAGCTGGGGTGTCTCGGGGGCCGGGACCTGGTTCCTGGCTGCGTCAAGTCCATCCCCACCATCAGGGGCCCTGGTGAAGGGCAGCCTGGGACTTAGACTCCGCGCCGTGAGGGACTTCGGTCTGTGGGTGGTGGTTGTCGTCAGTCAGTGCGTTACCCTGCCACTAGGCCTGCCTGTCCGTTCCACAGCTCCTGCCCTGACATTACACAAGTGCCATGAATCCTGACGGGGCAGGTACACCTTCGCTTCCAATGTTAGTCCCCAGACTTGATCAACAGGATCTCCTGTTGGATCAGTTCGCTCAGGCGTTGCAGACTCTGCTTGCACGCACCGCGCACCTTACTCCTGGTGCTATTAGGCCGGTTGTTACTCTGGTGGTCGCTCCCGCTGCTGCTCCGCTTGTTGCGCCTACCGCCGCGGCTGCTGCGGTACCCGCGGCGCCCAGAGGTATGACTGGTTCAGCCCCTCTTCCACAGCGCTTTGGGGGTGAGCCGAGTCAGTGTCGTGGGTTCCTCAACCAGGTGGGTATTTATTTTGAATTAATACCCCACGCTTTTCCGACTGAGAGGTCAAAGGTGGGTTTGCTAATATCGCTGCTCTCAGACAAGGCCGTGGCCTGGGCAAACCCCTTATGGGAGAGGAATGACCCGGTGATTCATGAGTTTTTCGGTTTTGTCAACGCCTTCCGTAGGGTATTCGACGTACCGGCTCACTCCGCCTCGACTGCCAAGCTGCTCATGTCCATGCATCAGGGTTCACGGACCGTTGCCGAGTACGCCATAGAGTTTCGTACTCTGGCAGCAGAGGTGGGTTGGAACAATGAGACTCTGGTGGCTGTGTTTTCTCAGGATCTTTCTGATGCATTGAAGGGCGAGATTGCAGCCAAGGAACTGCCTGTGGAGCTGGAAGCACTCATTTCCTTCCTGATCCTGATTGACACCAGGCTCAGGGAGAGGCCTTCACTCAAGGAACGTCTGCGGAGGCCTTCCAATCGGCTGGCACCTGCGTTTTCTGTCCCACCCGTTCCTCCCTCTCCTCCCACGCCTCCTGGGGATGGTTTGTCTAGTGGTGAGCCCATGCAGCTGGGGTTTGCTTGCCTTTCCAAGGGAGAGCGGGCCGCTCGGCTTCGGGAGGGTCACTGCCTGTACTGTGGCCTTGGTGGGCACTTTCGGCAGTCCTGTCCGGTCCATCCGGGAAACGCTCGCACTTGAGATCCTGTCAGGATCCTGTTGGGTGGAGTCTCCTCATCCCCGGCGTTCTGCAAAGATAAACCACTGATCACCGTTGTCCTCTCTTGGGCGGAGGGCTCGGTGACGGCCCAGGCGTTGGTAGATTCTGGGGCCGGCGGGTTGTTTATGGACAGCTCGTTTGCTGCCCAGCACTCCATTCCCCTGCAGGCTCGAGTTACCCCATTGGTTCTCGAGGCGATAGATGGCAGGCCCCTGCAACCCCCGCAGGTTACCCATGAGACTCTGCCGGTTGAAGTAGCTATTGGGGCTGTTCACAGGGAGTTGGCCTGTTTTCAGGTAATTTTTTCCCCGCACTATTCTTTGGTTTTGGGGTATCCCTGGCTCCAGAGGCACAATCCAACCTTTAATTGGCGAACAGCCGAGATTCTCTTGTGGTCTCCACAGTGTGGGGCCGGGTGCATCCGTGGGCCGGTTAAAGTGTTGTGTGCCTCCTCGGACTCTGCGTTGCCCACCGACTATGGGGAGTACCTGGACGTGTTTGATAAAGGTACGCGCTGGTGCCTTACCTCCTCATCGTCCTTATGACTGCGCCATATCCTTGCAACCCGGAGCCACTCCTCCGCATGGCAGGGCGTATCCTCTCTCGGTTGCGGAGAAAAAGGCCATGGAGGAGTAGGTTGCAGATGCGCTTTCCTGGGGGCACATTCGTAAGTCTACTTCTCCAGCAGGAGCGGGCTTTTTCTTCGTAAAGAAGAAGGGTGGTGAATTGAGGCCTTGCATCGATTATAGGGGTCTCAATCGAATCACCATTAAGAATGCCTACCCAATTCCATTGATTACTGAGTTGTTCGACCGCCTTAAGGGAGCAACAGTCTTTACCAAACTCGACTCGTTTAACACCAGAACCGGTCACTATGAATACCTGGTGATGCCCTTCGGGTTGTGTAACGCGCCCACGGTCTTTCAGGAATTCATAAACGATGTCCTTCGTGACTTGTTGCAGCAGTGCGTGGTGGTTTACTTGGATGACATCCTGGTTTACTCTGCCTCCATGGAGTCCCATATCCAGGATGTCAAGCGGGTACTACAACGATTACGTGAGAACAAACTTTTTTGTAAGCTCGAGAAGTGCGAATTCCATCGATCCCAAGTTGCCTTTTTGGGCTACATCATTTCTGCGGAGGGATTCTCCATGGACCCTCAGAAGGTTGCGGCGGTACTGCAGTGGCCTCGCCCCAATGGTCTTCGGCCCATTCAGCGCTTTTTGGGTTTCGCCAACTACTATCGGAAGTTCATCAGGAACTTCTCCACGCTGGCAAAGCCTCTCTCAGACCTAACCAAGAAGGGCAGTAATCCTCAGGAGTGGCCATCTGAGGCCATCGTAGCTTTCGAGGCTCTGAAATCCGCCTTTGCTTCGGCTCCGATACTGTCTCATCCCAATCCTGGGTTGCCCTTCGTCCTCGAGATTGATGCATCCGAGACGGGAGTAGGCGCTCTCCTGTCTCAGCGTCGGTCGCCCGACGGACCCCTACTTCCCTGTGGGTTCTACTCCAGGAAGCTTTCCTCTGCAGAGTGCAACTACCAGATTGGAGATAGGGAGTTGTTGGCCATCATTCTGGCTCTCAAGGAATGGAGGCACCTGCTCGAGGGCTCCGCAGTTCCGGTACTCATTCTTACCAATCACAAGAACCTGACTTATCTTTCGGAGCCCAAGAGATTGACACCCAGTCAGGCCAGATGGGCCTTGTTCTTGTCACGTTTCAATTATGTGGTTTCCTATTTGCCTGGTTCCAAGAATGTCAGGGCTGATGCATTATCGCGGCAATACTCTGAGTTGTCCAGGGAGGACTCTGAGCCAACCTCGGTCATACCTCCGGATCAGATCCTGGCTGCCATTCGCACCAGTCTGACTTCTCCCCTTGGGGAGCAGATTTTGGCGGCTCAAACTGACGCTCCTCCCGAGAGACCGGAGGGTAGATGTTTCGTACCCGAGGGATTGCGCACCCGCCTGCTGCGTACCTACCATAACTCCAAAACTGCCGGGCATCCAGGGAGGAACCAGTTGTCCTGGGTCGTCTCTCGTTTATTCTGGCGGCCAACTCTCAGTGCCGATATCGCCTCTTACGTAGCGGCATGTTCGATCTGTGCCCAGAATAAATCTCCACGGCATCTCCCATTGGGTCTTCTGCAACCAATTCCCAATGGGGAGCGTCCTTGGTCACACCTGGGCATGGACTTTATTGTAGACCTCCCTGTGTCTCGGGGTCATACGGTCATTCTCATGGTCATTGATTGTTTTTCCAAAATGTGCCATTGTATTCCTCTCAAGAAATTACCAACAGCGCAAGAACTGGCCACGTTTTTTTCCAGGGAGATTTTTCGCCTGCATGGGTTGCCCAAGGTGATTGTCTCGGACCGCGGGAGTCAGTTCGTGTCCAGGTTCTGGAGCGCCTTCTGCTCTCAGTTGGGTATTAGGCTCTCCTTCTCTTCAGCCTACCACCCACAGTCCAATGGGGCTGCGGAGCGTTCCAACCAGGCCTTGGAACAATTCCTTCGTTGTTATGTCTCAGACCATCAGGACGATTGGGCCGATCTCCTGCCTTGGGCAGAATTTGCCAGGAACTCGGCTGTCAACTCCTCCTCCGGGATGTCTCCCTTCATGGCCAACTATGGGTTCCAACCTGCGGTATTACCTGAGAGGTTCTCACCACAGGACATTCCAGCTGTGGAGAACTATCTTGCTGCCCTGCATTCTTCATGGGGGCAGATCCAGAAGTCCTTGAGGGACTCAGCACAGCGCCAGAAGTTCCAGGCTGATCGCAGACAGCTGCCCGCTCCTTCATACCAGGTTGGCGATCGGGTGTGGTTGTCTACTCGCAACCTCAATCTTCAGGTGCCCGCACCCAAACTAGCCCCCCGTTTTGTTGGTCCTTTTCGCATTCTCCGCAAGGTGAATCCGGTGGCCTATGCCCTTGCTCTTCCTCCTGGGATGTGGATCTCCAATGTCTTCCATGTATCCCTGTTGAAGCCTCTGGTCTGCAATCGCTTCACTACCTCTCTGCCTCAACCCTGTCCCATCTGGGTTGACGGTCATGAGCAGTATGAGGTGAGCCGGATCCTGGACTCTCGATTGGTGCGCGGTCGGCTGCAGTTCCTGGTTCATTGGCGCGGTTATGGTCCCGAGGAGCGTTCCTGGGTTCCTTCCGCGCATATCCATGCTCCTGCCCTCCTCCTCGCTTTTCATGCCCGCTTTCCTCAGAAGCTTTTTGTTGAGCCGCGGAAGGGCCCTTGAGGAGGAGGTACTGTCAAGGTCCTACCTTTTCCCAGAGGTTGTGCTGCTTCATGTGCTGGCCTCCATCTTGGGTTTCTGCTGTGCATACTGGGAGTCTTTCATGCCTTCAGGCCTCTGAGGTCCATCCCCCAGAGGGGTGTGGCTGATTACATATAAGCCTGTGGTCCGCACATGCCCTTTGCACTTGTGTCTTGGTGTTGCTACAGCTCTGTTCTTACTCTCGTGACTCTCCTGGTATCTGACTCGGCTTGTGACTAGACCATTCTCTGTGTTTTTCTTGTCCACTGTTCTGTACTGTTTTGTCCCGTTGTTGTCGACCCGGCCTGCCCGACTATGCTATTGTCTTTCCTACCAGCTACACGCCATTGGCGGCGGCCATTACCGTAGCTGGGGTGTATCGGGGGCCGCGACCTGGTTCCTGACTGTGTCAAGTCCATCCCCACCATCAGGGGCCCTGGTGAAGGGCAGCCTGGGACTTAGACTCCGCGCCCTGAGGGACTTCGGTCTGTGGGTGGTGGTTGTCGTCAGTCAGTGCATTACCCTGCCACTAGGCCTGCCTGTCCGTTCCATAGCTCCTGCCCTGACAGAATCTTTGGAAGTCAGAGTTCCTATTAAAATTGGGGTTCCTATTAAATTTGTTGTTCCTATAAAAATTTCTCTGTTGGTTCCGGTGATTATAGTAGAACCTCCGAGGATACCATTGACCCCTTTGGTTCTCATCACTATACTGGGCATTTTCATACCTTTTTATTCTTTTCATTTCCACTACCGTAGTTCCTTGGCCCTTGCACATCTAGGAGAACCATTGGGCTTACCCCCATGGACTACCTCCACGTAAGATTTCTTTTCCACCTGCAAATTTAGATTTGGAGAGGAAACGGTAGTGGCTGCCACTATCTTGGGACTATTCTTGGGTTCTCTTTTTATCCCGTTCTCACTGGACTGTTGGATCGAGAACAAATAGTCACTTTCTTTCACCAACCAATCAAGAAAGCGTCCCTTCCTGTAATCCTGGGCAAGTCCCAATTTTATGTAAGCAGGTAGCGCTTCATAAAATATAGTCTTGAATTCTGGCTGGTCAGGATTGGGATCCTTCTCAGCCAGGAAATAAGCATTTCTGAGGACTGCCAGAAATTCTGCAGGGCTTTGGTTAGGACCACACTTTAAATTGTAGGCCTCAGCCTTGGCAGAGGTAACAGTTCTATAGGGCCCAAATTCCATGTGACACCTATGTTTTACCTCCCTCCAGGACTGATTGGAGAAGGCCTTCAAGGTATCAAAAAATTGCCGATATTTTTCTTCAAACACCCATGGCAATAATCCAATTTTGGTGCGGTCATCCTTAATGCCTAGAATTTCTAATGTTTGTTTCCATATGTTCAGTAATTGCTAGGGACCCTTTCTTGGTGAAAATAGGAACAGTGTCTTTCAAAAACTTAATGACCTTTGGGGTGTCATTTATTTGGGCAGTTAACCTCACAATCTGCTCCTCTAGTGCTTTTTGCTCAGACCTTACAAAAGCAAGTTCTGATTGATCATTCTTATCTCCTGGATGAACTTTAATTTCCACAGGGGATATTCTTCCTGATCTAAAGAATTCTACTTCTTGTTTTACGTCTTGATATTTTTTTTTAAACTGTTTTTAGTTCCTCAAAACTTTCCTCATATAAACACTGAGTATATTGAATTTCTTTGAGTAAGCTAGCTTGATGTTCCTTGGATTCGTCTAGACCAGCAATGGGCAAACTACGGCCCGCGGGCCGTATACGGCCCGGCGGACCTTTTAATCCGGCCCGCGGAGCTAGGCTCCCGCTAGGCTCCTCTCACAGTCCGCTCTGTTTCCTATGAGGATCTGTCCCCCCTCGATGTATCTGCGCATGTGCCGGAGATCGCCGATCGGCTGCTAATGCCTGAAACTGGCACATGCGCAGATACGTCGAGAGGGACAGATCCTCATAGGAGACAGATTTTCATGCTACACCGAACGGCGCGGGAACAAGAGGAACGCGCGGAGCAAAGGTAAGTGAATTGACACAGGGGGGACATGGGGGGATGAATTACTATAGGGGGGATGAATTACTATAGGGGGGATGAATTACTATGGGGGATGAATTAATATGTGGGGATGAATTACTATGTGGGGGATGAATTACTATGTGGGGGATGAATTAATATGTGGGGGATGAATTAATATGTGGGGGATGAATTAATATGTGGGGATGAATTACTATGTGGGGGATGAATTACTATGTGGGGGATGAATTACTATATGGGGGATGAATTACTATGTGGGGGATGAATTACTATATGGGGGATGAATTACTATATGGGGGATGAATTACTATATGGGGGATGAATTACTATGGGGGATGAATTACTATATGGGGGATGAATTACTATGGGGGATGAATTACTATGGGGGATGAATTACTATATGGGGGATGAATTACTATATGGGGGATGAATTACTATGGGGGATGAATTACTATATGGGGGATGAATTACTATATGGGGGGATGAATTACTATGGGGGATGAATTACTATGGGGGATGAATTGCTATATGGGGGATGAATTACTATGGGGGATGAATTACTATGGGGGATGAATTACTATATGGGGGATGAATTACTATATGGGGGATGAATTACTATGGGGGATGAATTACTATATGGGGGATGAATTACTATGGGGGATGAATTACTTTATGGGGGATGAATTACTATGTGGGATGAATTACTATGGGGGATGAATTACTATGGGGGATGAATTACTATATGGGGGATGAATTACTATATGGGGGGATGAATTACTATATGGGGGATGAATTACTATGGGGGATGAATTACTATGGGGGATGAATTACTATATGGGGGATGAATTACTATATGGGGGATGAATTACTATGTGGGGGATGAATTACTATATGGGGGATGAATTACTATATGGGGGATGAATTACTATATGGGGGATGAATTACTATATGGGGGATGAATTACTATGGGGGATGAATTACTATATGGGGGATGAATTACTATGGGGGATGAATTACTATATGGGGGATGAATTACTATATGGGGGATGAATTACTATGGGGGATGAATTACTATATGGGGGATGAATTACTATATGGGGGGATGAATTACTATGGGGGATGAATTACTATGGGGGATGAATTGCTATATGGGGGATGAATTACTATGGGGGATGAATTACTATGGGGGATGAATTACTATATGGGGGATGAATTACTATATGGGGGATGAATTACTATGGGGGATGAATTACTATATGGGGGATGAATTACTATGGGGGATGAATTACTTTATGGGGGATGAATTACTATGTGGGATGAATTACTATGGGGGATGAATTACTATGGGGGATGAATTACTATATGGGGGATGAATTACTGTATGGGGGATGAATTACTATATGGGGGGATGAATTACTATATGGGGGATGAATTACTATGGGGGATGAATTACTATGGGGGATGAATTACTATATGGGGGATGAATTGCTATATGGGGGATGAATTACTATGGGGGACGAATTACTATATGGGGGACGAATTACTATGGGGGACGAATTACTATGGGGGATGAATTACTATGGGGGATGAATTACTATATGGGGGATTAATTACTATATGGGGGATTAATTACTATGCTTACTATGGGGGAATATTACTATACTTACTATGGATGACACATACACATCATTCATCTACTCTTGGTCCGGCCCCCGGGTCCAATATATGAACCCATTGCGGCCCTCAAGTCAAAAAGTTTGCCCACCCCTGGTCTAGACGAACACATGTACGGTCAAGATTCTCCCTCAATGACTCAATTTCCTGATCTCTATCTTTCAGAAGGTGGCGGGCTTCTGACAAGTCCTTCCTTAAAGCTGGCGTTTGCTGGGCAGCTTCACTGCTCATAAACCACAACATGGGCTATGCTTCTAGACGTCTGTCACGGCTTTTATTATTTTCTGCTTCAGCAAATGCTAATAAAAACCTGACCCTTCTGGTTAAACAGGTCCTCATTCTGCTTTGAGCCTGCTTCTTCTCTTCTTCCACTAATTCCTCAGTGATATCCCCTAAATCTAATCTCTGGCGGAGATAATCCTTTACCGCACATTCTGCATACCTTTGCCAAGCATCGCAGGCTTTTCTAGCTTTCTTAGGAGTTTCCTCCTCGACATTCTGAACAGTTACCTTTTCCCCGCTATGCTTGAAAGAGGTGGATCCGTGGTTACTGGTTGCCATTTTTATACAAAATATATTTTTGACAATGCGTATGAATATACAATCACCAGTGCGTTTTGTATTATGGTACGATTTCTTTGGCTCTCAGCAGTGCCTCCAAATTTATCCTTTGGTGGTTTATGTAATAAGTTATTGTGGATACTTAGGGCGGTGTCCTCTCCCTTAAACAAAATATTGCAGTGCCTCCAAGCCGTTAAAATACGGCAAATATTTAAGAAACCAATAATTTGGACACCTTAATAATTTGATCACCACTTAATAATATACCGTGAGTTCTTTTACCAATATGATATACATAAAATTTGCCTTTTTGATAAATTTATTTATGTACAAATATTTATATATATATTAATACAAACGCAAAATACTGGTGATGAATATATATTTGTACACACAATCAAAGCTATAGTAAGCTAATATCTACAATATCATACAAGATATGATTATCAAATAAGGAAAAACAAAATTTTGGGAGGTTAGTTGCAACCTATAGTGCTTCAGATATTATTTCTCATTTCCTGTGGCCATAGGGAAATAAGAAAGTATATCTGATAATTAGCACCACAGAAACACTACAAATCAGTTAGTATGTAGTATATAGCCTCAATACCAATATTCAAACAGTTATAGTTATAATCATATAGATAACCTTAAAATATTCCTAATCACACAATAAAATGTTATAGATCTTAGAAAGTTTGAAATATCAAAGAAATTACAGTATTTTAGCACAGTCTCACCACTCCCAGAATCTTGATTTTGAGGCCTCCCAGTGGGATGCAGTTGGGAAAAGAAATGTTTCTGGGCAGTCAGGCACCAGAATTTAACTGAGCATCAGCATCTATGGTGGAATTCTTTTCCTTCAAATAGTCCTCAAAACAAAATGGCAGCTGGAAATTCTCAGCAAAATGGCCGCAGGTAGCAAGTGATGATAGTGCAGTATATAGTAGCAACAGGGTAGATAAAAAGTAGTTTAGAAGTTTTAAGTTTTTAGAAGTAGTCTTTAGAAATTGTTAGAAGATTGTTCTCAATTTGAAGTGTTTGGCATTTTATATCATACAAGTCCTTTGTTCCGAGGGACCTCCCAACAGGCTTGATGATTAGACGGTTGAGCAGTTTGCGTACCTAGAGATGTTTCGAACCTGTCCACTGGGGACAGTCAGGTATTACAAATGAATTGATGGTCTTAATGATGACTCACTCTTTTATATAAGCAGTATGCCTTTATGGATCAATTATATGTCCTATTCAAGTATAGATGATTTCCCTTCTAACTCTTGGATAAGGACCATAGAAAGATGTGAATACATTTGGTTTCTCATTTTTCTGATATATGAACTGTATTGGAAAGGCTGATTTCCTTTAAAAATATAGCAATTACCCAATTCACAAACCATCTTATATTTTATCACTTCAAACTTCAGTTGAGTGGGATGCAATACCCAACCTTATCGAATAGATTGTCCCTTGATGGAAAAGTGTTGGTAATATACTTTCTGATAATGTTTCCGTTGGTATATATCAAGCTTTAACTTCCTCAACCTAGGATGTTAACCCCTGACAGTCAGCTAGTATTCCCAATTTTGGATAATATAATTTTTCTTAATAAACAGCAGGGTGGATTTGATTTAAATCAAACTGATTTAAATCACGATTTAAATCACTAGTCAGTAAGGTTTGATGTAAATCCTAGTTTTCTACATAAAGACTAATTCTTGCTGGTATAACTTTAATATGCAAGTAGATGAAGATTTTTAGAATAACAACTTTTCATATTAGTTTTTTTATCCCCAGTTTAATAGGTTAATCATTCATATTTTGACAACTTTTCTGTTGTACTTAGGAAGGAGAAAAATAATCATTACCTTAATAATAACAATTTAAATAGATTTATTCAACTGAAACAATAACATTCCAGCATATGTTATTTGCTTAAACATCCATGTTTGTTAACTAATTTGGCTAATCAAAATATATATATTTTAAGAAACGTAGACTGTCAGCCCCTCCCTCCTCACACTGTCAGCCCCTCCCTCCTCACACTGTCAGCCCCTCCCTCCTCACACTGTCGGCCCCTCCCTCCTCACACTTAGTTTCACTTTCTTCTTGTGCAGATCTATTCCACTCCAAACAATCAGAAAAATATTGTTTCTATTCTATTCACTGAACTTCTTGAAACTTCGCACTGAAGGGGCTGATTCTGTATTCATAGGTTTGTAGAAGTTAGGATGAAGGTCTTTTTCTTAACTCTGTTCATGTTATAACATTTTTGCTGTGAAGAGGCATGTGATCTCCGCTGAGTCAAATTCAGTTTTGAGAACTGCAAAAGTAAACCAATCATCTGTGATAATATCTTGTAGGCAGAGAAACTGCCCAATAATCTTACAAAAACCTCTGGAAGAGCATGACATTGTGAATGGATTCATGGAATTTATTTACCAAAAAAAGAAACATATACAGCCTTATTCTACGTAATTAAAAAACTAATCTTTATTTCATGATGGAATAACCTTTGGATGGTAATATATTTTCCTCAAAAAGCATTTTATTTTAAAAAATCCGATTTAAATCAAAAAAATCTGATTTAAATTAAAAAAATCCGATTTTTAAAAAAAAAATCATTGATTTTTATCCACCCTGATAAACAGTCAAAAAGTCATCACAGGGGAGAGCGGATATAGTGAATGTGGGGCAGTGGCATCCCGAGGCATGTGCAGGGGGTGCGGCCCGCACTGGGTGACACTGAGGTACCGAGATAAAAGGTGACACTGGACCCACTCCACAAAAAGGTAAGTTATATAGTAAGCCGGCGATCTCTGCAGGATGGATCGGATCTGCGGATTGACCATAATGGATCAGAGTTCAATCCATTATGCTCAATCCGCAGATCTGATCCATTCTGTGGGAATCGTCGGAGGGGGTGTCACCAAGTGTTATCGCACTGGGTGACACCAACCCTAGGGACGCCCCTGATATGGGGTCCAGGGAGAGCATATATAGTGAATGCAGGTTCCGGGGAGAACAGACATAGTAAATGCGGGGTCCGGGGAGAGTGGATACAGTGAATGCGGGGAACGGGGAGAGCGGATACAGTGAATGCGGAGTCCGGGAATATGGATATAGTGAATGCAGGGTCCGGGGAGAGTGGATATAGTGAATGCGGGGTCCGTGGAGAACTGATATAGTGAACGCGGGGTCCGGGGAGAGCAGATATAGTGAATGCCGGGTCCGGGGAGAGCGGATATAGTGAATGCGGGGTCCAGGGAGAGCGGATATAGTAAATGCGGGGTCCGAGGAGAGCGGATATAGTAAATGCGGGGTCTGGAGAGAGCGGATATAGTAAATGCGGGGTCCGAGGAGAGCGGATATAGCAAATGCAGGGTCCAGGGAGAGCGGATATAGTAAATGCGGGATCCAGGGAGAATGGATATACTGAATGCAGGATCCGGGGAGAGCGGATATACTGAATGCAGGGTCCGGGGAGAGCGGATATAGTGAATGCAAGGTCCGGGGAGAGCGGATATAGTAAATGCAGGGTCCGGGGAGAGCGGATATAGTGAATGCAGGGTCCGGGGAAAGTGGATATAGTGAATGCGGGGTCCGTGGGAGCGGATATAGTGAATGCGGGGTCCGAGGAGAATGGATATACTGAATGCAGGGTCCGGGGAGAGAGGACATAGTGAATGTGGGGTCCGGGGTTTAGTAACACACTACAGTTAGTTTGGTATCTGTATAAATAGATGACATTAAAGATGCTCATACATGGGAGAATCTGATCTTAATGCAATGAGTGATCAGAGCATCAAACAAATTCTTTTCATTTGGCGTGCTATTCAGTTCCAGAAGATCTCCCCATTACTGAACATTTGTTACCTAGCGCCATGACGTCCTATGAGCACAGAGCTCTGATCAGCAGAGATAAATAGAATATCAGATACAATCCTCCCGTCCAATTACTAGCAATGCTGATTCCGGCCTCACACTGTCTGCTGATCCCATTCATGCTCCATACACAAGGAGATGACAGCACAATACGAGTCATGTCAGTGGTATTCTGTGCTCATCCTGTGTATGGAGATATCACCGTCTCTACACATGGAGGACAATATTGGGGGGTCTACTCCATTATAACATTTGTCTTATAAAATTCTATTTCCTGGAGATTTATAAAGTGATCGAATATAAATGATTCCAATAAAGAGAAATGAGCTCCATTCATGTAGAGAATAGTTCCATTCATTCCTGGGGGGGGGGGGGGATTCATTTCCTTCTGGTAACATTCTTCTCTTCTACAGATTGTCCTCTATTCACCTGACAGACAGTTCCTGCCTCCACCTGGCATCTGGAATAAGAAATAACCCGACACTGAGGACACTGAACCTGTCTAAGAACAATCTGGAGGGTCGTAATTTCAGGGATCTGATGGCGGCTCTGACAACAAGCCGGATCGAGGGATTACAGTGAGTATAACAGGACTGACTGAGACAATCATATTCTGGGACAGATTAACATTCAATTGTCTAAATCTTCGGATCTTCTCTAACTCTGTTATCAGCAATAAATTAGACTTTTTCTACATCTGGCCATAAGTGGATCAAATATGGACAGGTTTAGTAAGGACCAGCCAAGATCTGACCCATCTATGGGCAGGCTGGTTGTACTGAAGTTGATCCGTCAATCACATTCAGTACAACCATCCTCTGGGACTTTTTGCATTCGATCACTGCCGGAGGTCTATAGCAGCTAACAGTGATCAGTGTTCTGCTGGCAGGGAAGGCTTCCTGTTGGCAGAACACAGTTGTGCGGCAGGAGAGATTCCCCCATCCATTCTGACTGTGTTGATGGGGGGGATTGAGCAATTGTCTTTCTTTCCACCCGCAGTGGAAGGAAAGAATATTGTATAGTCTGTAGCTTACTTAAAGCTCCCCACACACAGTACAGTCTGATCTTACAATCTTCTTTACCTCCATTGCCTAATTGGATACAAACTGACTGGATACATTGGGTAGGTCCTCATATGATTTAAAGTTGTACAAACAGCATAATATCAGATGGTAACATGGTGACCCTATAGACTATAAAATGTAAACATTAAAGTGTTACTAAACCCACAACAGTACAATCAGTCTGTAGATGCAGTAAAGCATGCTTGTGATACTCACTGTGGAACCTAAGGGGTTAGTACTCGGCATTGTGTAAAAGGCTGACTGCTCCTTTCTGCTTTGTTCCTCTCCTTTTTCAAGCGACCATCTCTTATCTTCGGATAAGACAGACTGAACCGTAGTCAGTCTGCACATGCTCACTTTAGTGTGTATTTCTAGATAGTTTTTTTCCCTTGGGAGGGTGCATATGATCAGCACAGGTCCAATTAGCGCTGTCCAGACAGAGATCGGGGGTTCTGCATCCTCCTGGAGCAGAAAGAAAACTCCAACAAGCTTTAACCAGTGCTCTGCTGTACACTGATAGAAATCAAAAGACTGTTATATACTGCTGATGAGAAAAGGTATTTAGCAATTCATATTTACTAAAATAATTGCATTTCCATGTTGTGTGTACTGTGGGAGACCAGATATAGTGAATGCAGGGTCCAAGGAGAGCGGATATAGTGAATGCGGGGTCCGGGGAGAGCGGATATAGTGAATGCAGGATGCATGGAGATCAGATCTAGCAAATGCGTGGTCCGGAGAGAGTGGATCTAGTGAATGCAGGGTCTGGGGAGACTGGAAATAGTGAATGCCAGGGTCCAAGTAGAGCGGATATAGTGAATGCAGGGTCTGGGGAGAGCGGATATAGTGAATGTAGCTTAGTGGAGATCAGATATAGTGAATGCAGGTTCTGGGGAGAGCGGATATAGTGAACGCAGGGTCCAGGGAGACTGGATATAGTGAATGCAGGGTCCAAGGAGAGCGAATTTAGTGAATGCAGGGACCAAGGAGAGCGAATTTAGTGAATGCGGGGTCCGGGGAGAGCGAATATAGTGAATGCGGGGTCCGGGGAGAGCGGATATAGTGAATGCGCGGTCCGGGGAGAGTGGATCTAGTGTGCGGGGTCCGGAGAGAGCGGATATAGTGAATGCAGGATCCAGTGAGATCGGATATAGTGAATGCAGGGTCCAGGGAGACCGGATATAGTGAATGCAGGGTCCAAGGAGAACAGATATAGTGAATGTGGGGTCTGGGGAGATCGGATATAGTGAATGAAGGGTCCAAGGAGAGCGGATATAGTGAACGCGGTGTCCGAGGAGAGCGAATATAGTGAATGTGGGGTCCGGAGAGAGCGGATATAGTGAATGCCAATATCGGAGAGAGCGGATTTAGTGAATGCGGGGTCCAGGGAGAGCAGATATAGTGAATGTGGGGTCCAGGGAGAGCGGATATAGTGAATGCAGGGTTCCGGGGAGAGCGGCTATAGTGAATGCGGGGTCCGGGGAGAGAGGATATAGTGAATGCGGGGTCCGGGGAGAGCGGATATAGTGAATGTGGGGTCCAGGGAGAGCGGATATAGTGAATGCAGGGTCCGGGGAGAGCGGATATAGTGAATGCGGGGTCCGGGGAGAGCGGATATAGTGAATGCGGGGTCCGGGGAGAGAGGATATAGTGAATGCGGGGTCCGGGGAGACCGGATATAGTGAATGCGGGGTCCGGGGAGAGCGGATATAGTGAATGCAGGGTCCAGGGAGAGCAGATATAGTGAATGCAGGGTCCGGGGTTTAGTAACACTCTACATTTATTTTGGTATCTGTATAAATAGATGACATTAAAGATGCTCATACATGGGAGAATCTGGTCTTAATGCAATGAGTGATCAGAGCATCAAACAAATTCTTTTCATCTGGCGTGCTATTCAGTTCTGGAAGATCTCCCCATTACTGAACATTTGTTACCTAGCGCCATGACGTCCTATGAGTACAGAGCTCTGATCAGCAGAGATAAATAGAATATCAGATAAAATCCTCCCGTCCAATCACTAGCAATGCTGATTCCGGCCTCACACTGTCTACTGATCCCATTCATGCTCCATACACAAGGAGATGATAGCACAATACGAGTCATGTCAGTGGTATTCTGTGCTCATCCTGTGTATGGAGATATCACCGTCTCTACACATG
Organism: Staurois parvus; assembly: GCF_062004578.1. Classification (NCBI taxonomy): domain Eukaryota; kingdom Metazoa; phylum Chordata; class Amphibia; order Anura; family Ranidae; genus Staurois; species Staurois parvus. The sequence continues at coordinate 201,657 of NW_028318957.1, forward strand.
GAGGACAATATTGGGGGGTCTACTCCATTATAACATTTGTCTTATAAAATGCTATTTCCTGGAGATTTATAAAGTGATCGAATATAAATGATTCCAATAAAGAGAAATGAGTTGCATCCATGTAGACAATAGTTCCATTCATTCCTGGGGGGGGGGGGGATTCATTTCCTTCTGGTAACATTCTTCTCTTCTTCTACAGATTGGATGATAATCACCTGACAGACAGTTCCTGCCCCCACCTGGCATCTGGAATAAGAAATAACCCGACACTGAGGACACTGGACCTGTCTGGGAACAATCTGGAGGGTCCTCATTTCAGGGATCTGATGGCGGCTCTGACAACAAGCCGGATAGAGGAATTACGGTGAGTATAACAGGACTGACTGAGACAATCATATTCTGGGAGTTTCCATTGAAATCTTCCTGAGACCTCTATGCCTGGCCTGAACAGAGCAGAGACAATCACTGCAGACATTTTTCCATCAGATAATTGAACTCACCAAACACTTTGCAACCATGAATATTTTTCTTGTATGCAGGACGTTCCGGCAAACTATACAATGTGGAAGAATTCGGTATATATAGTGATATAGAGTAAAATTTCCTGCCTCATTTCAGTGCCTGTCTTGCAGGAAATTACAATGAAAGAGAAAAAAATGACATCATACAGATACAGGGGAGGATGCAGAAAATACGAGTGCATTAAAATCCGTGACCATAGGCAATACGTGAACAAAACTGAGCTGCATGGTCGAGGTGCCAGAAAGAAGTCTTTAATGCGCCAATGCCACAAAAAAAACGGTTACAATACGCCTGACAACACCTTGACGCCTCACCGGGTTTTTTGTGGCATCGGTGCAGTAAAGGCTTCTTTCTGGCAACTTGACCACGCAGCTCTTTTTTGTTCAAGTATTTTCCCATTGTGCTTCTTAAGAAAAAAAAAAATACACCATCTTTTTACACAGCAGCCTGTATTTCTCTTGAGGTTACGTGGGAGTTTTCTTTGTTTCCCAAATAATTATTCTGGCAGTTGTGGCTGCTGTTAATTGGTCTACCTGACCTTGGCCTGGTATTCCCTGAATTTTCCACTCCTTAATAAGTGATTGAACAGTACTGACTGGCATATTCAAGACTTTGCATATCTTTTTATATGCTTTTCCGTCTTTATAAAGATCCATTACCTTGTTACGCAGGTCTTTTGACAGTTCTTTCTGATCCCCATGGCTCAGTATCAGTATGCTTGGTGCATTCATGTGAGAGCTAACTAACTCATTGAAAATTTTTACACAGACACTGATTGCAATTGAAAAAGCCACAGATGTGGGAAATGAACGTTTATTTGCCATTGTAACCTGTGTGTCCCCTTGTGTGTCTGTACCAAGGCCGAACATTCCAGGGGAGGGAAACTTTTGCTCAGGTCTATTTGGGTGATTTCTGTTATTAGGATTTAAAAAAGAGCCAAACAACTCTGTGATAATAAATGGCTCCTCCATGTCTTTATGGACCTTGCTTTTCGCACTGGTGTGCAGTCATGTTGGAACAGGAAGGGGCCATCCCCAAATTCTTACCACAAAGTTGGGAGCATGAAATTGTCCAAAATGTCGCCTTAAGAGTTCCCTTTACTGGAACTAGGGGGCCAAGCCCAACCCCTGAAAAACAACCCCACACCATAATCCCCCCTCCACCAAACTCTACACTTGGCACAATGCCGTCAGACAAGTACCATGCTTCTGGAAACCGCCAAACCCAGACATGCCCATCGAATTGCCAGACAGAGAAGCATGATTGGTCACTCCAGGGAACACATCTCCACTGCTCTAGAGTCCCGTGGCGGCGTGCTTTACACCACGGCATCCAACGCTTTGCATTGCACTTGGTGATGGAAGGCTTTGATGAGCGGATATAGTGAATACGGGGTCCGGGGAGAGCAGATATAATGAATGCGGGGTCCGGGGAGAGCGGATATAGTGAATTCGGGGTCCGGGGAGAGCGGACATGGTGAATGCTGGGTCCGGAGTTTAGTAACACTCTACATTTATTTCGGTATCTGTATAAATAGATGACATTAAAGATGCTCATACATGGGAGAATCTGATCTTAATGCAATGAGTGATCAGAGCATCAAACAAATTCTTTTCATCTGGCGTGCTATTCAGTTCCGGAAGATCTCCCCATTACTGAACATTTGTTACCTAGCGCCATGACGTCCTATGAGTACAGAGCTCTGATCAGCAGAGAGAAATAGAATATCAGATAACAATCCTCCCGTCCAATCACTAGCAATGCTGATTCCGGCCTCCCACTGTCTGCTGATCCCATTCATGCTCCATACACAAGGAGATGATAGCACAATACGAGTCATGTCAGTGGTATTCTGTGCTCATCCTGTGTATGGAGATATCACCGTCTCTACACATGGAGGACAATATTGGGGGGTCTACTCCATTATAACATTTGTCTTATAAAATTCTATTTCCTGGAGATTTATAAAGTGATCGAATATAAATGATTCCAATAAAGAGAAATGAGTTCCATCCATGTAGAGAATAGTTCCATTCATTCCTGGGGGGGGGGGGGGGGATTCATTTCCTTCTGGTAACATTCTTCTCTTCTTCTACAGATTGTATGGTAATCACCTGACAGACCGTTCCTGCCCCCACCTGGCATCTGGAATAAGAAATAACCCGACACTGAGGACACTGAACCTGTCTGGGAACAATCTGGAGGGTCCTCATTTCAGGGATCTGATAGCGGCTCTGACAACAAGCCGGATAGAGGAATTACAGTGAGTATAACAGGACTGACTGAGACAATCATATTCTGGGAGAGTTTCCATTGAAATCTTCCTGAGACCTCTATGCCTGGCCTGACCAGAGCAGAGAATCACTGCAGACATTTTTCCATCAGATAATTGAACTCACCAAACACTTTGCAATCATGAATATTTTTCTTGTATGCAGGACGTTCCGGCAAACTATACAATGTGGAAGAATTCGGTATATATAGTGATATAGAGTAAAATTTCTGCCTCATTTCAGTGCCTGTCTTGCAGAAAGGATAGCAGGAAATTACAATGAAAGAGAAAAAAATGACTTCATACAGATACAGGGGAGGATACAGAAAATACGAGTGCATTAAAATCAGTGACCATAGACAATACGTGAACAAAACTGAGCTGCATGGTCAAGGTGCCAGAAAGAAGTCTTTACTGCGCCAATGCCACAAAAAAACGGTTACAATACGCCTGACAACACCTTGACGCCTCACCGGGTTTTTTGTAGCATTGGCGCAGTAAAGGCTTCTTTCTGGCAACTTGACCACGCAGCTCTTTTTTGTTCAAGTATTTTCCCATTGTGCTTAAGAAAAAAAAAACACACCATCTTTTTACACAGCAGCCTGTATTTCTCTTGAGGTTATGTGGGAGTTTTCTTTGTTTCCCAAATAATTATTCTGGCAGTTGTGGCTGCTGTTACTTGGTCTTCCTGACCCTGGCCTGGTATTCCCTGAATTTTCCACTCCTTAATAAGTGATTGAACAGTACTGACTGGCATATTCAAGACTTTGCATATCTTTTTATATGCTTTTCCGTCTTTATAAAGATCCATTACCTTGTTACGCAGGTCTTTTGACAGTTCTTTCTGATCCCCATGGCTCAGTATCAGTATGCTTGGTGCATTCATGTGAGAGCTAACTAACTCATTGAAAATTTTTACAGAGACACTGATTGCAATTGAAAAAGCCACAGCTGTGGGAAATGAACGTTTATTTGCCATTGTAACCTGTGTGTCCCCTTGTGTGTCTGTACCAAGGCCGAACATTCCAGGGGAGGGAAACTTTTGCTCAGGTCTATTTGGGTGATTTCTGTTATCATTAGGATTTAAAAAGAGCCAAACAACTCTGTGATAATAAATGGCTCCTCCATGTCTTTATGGACCTTGCTTTGCGCACTGGTGTGCAGTCATGTTGGAACAGGAAGGGGCCATCCCCAAATTCTTCCCACAAAGTTGGGAGCATGAAATTGTCCAAAATGTCATCTTAAGCGTTCCCTTTACTGGAACTAGGGGGCCAAGCCCAACCCCTGAAAAACAACCCCACACCATAATCCCCCCTCCACCAAACTCTACACTTGGCACAATGCCGTCAGACAAGTACCGTGCTTCTGGAAACCGCCAAACCCAGACACGTCCATCGAATTGCCAGACAGAGAAGCATGATTGGTCACTCCAGAGAACACATCTACACTGCTCTAGAGTCCCGTGGTGGCGTGCTTTACACCACGGCATCCAACGCTTTGCATTGCACTTGGTGATGGAAGGCTTTGATGAGCGGATATAGTGAATACGGGGTCCGGGGAGAGCAGATATAATGAATGCGGGGTCCGGGAGAGTGGATATAGTGAATTCAGGGTCCGTGGAGAGTGGATATAGTGAATTCAGGGTCCGGGGAGAGCGGATATAGTGAATTCAGGGTCCGGGGAGAGTGGATATAGTGAATTCAGGGTCCGGGGAGAGTGGATATAGTGAATTCGGGGTCCGGGGTTTAGTAACACTACATTTAGTTTGGTATCTGTATAAATAGATGACATTAAAGATGCTCATACATGGGAGAATCTGATCTTAATGCAATGAGTGATCAGAGCATCAAACAAATTCTTTTCATCTGGCGTGCTATTCAGTTCCGGAAGATCTCCCCATTACTGAACATTTGCTACCTAGCGCCATGACGTCCTATGAGTACAGAGCTCTGATCAGCAGAGATTAATAGAATATCAGATACAATCCTCCCGTCCAATCACTAGCAATGCTGATTCCGGCCTCCCACTGTCTGCTGATCCCATTCATGCTCCATACACAAGGAGATGATAGCACAATACGAGTCATGTCAGTGGTATTCTGTGCTCATCCTGTGTATGGAGATATCATCGTCTCTACACATGGAGGACAATATTGGGGGGTCTACTCCATTATAACAGTATTATAAAATTCTATTTCCTGGAGATTTATAAAGTGATCGAATATAAATGATTCCAAAAAAGAGAAATGAGTTCCATCCATGTAGAGAATAGTTCCATTCATTCCTGGGGGGGGGGGGGGGATTCATTTCCTTCTGGTAACATTCTTCTCTTCTACAGATTGGATGATAATCACCTGACAGACAGTTCCTGCCCCCACCTGGCATCTGGAATAAGAAATAACCCGACACTGAGGACACTGGGCCTGTCTGGGAACAATCTGTGGGGTCCTCATTTCAGGGATCTGATGGCGGCTCTGACAACAAGCCAGATAGAGGAATTACAGTGAGTATAACAGGACTGACTGAGACAATCATATTCTGGGAGAGTTTCCATTGAAATCTTCCTGAGACCTCTATGTCTGGCCTGAACAGAGCAGAGACAATCACTGCAGACATTTTTCCATCAGATAATTGAACTCACCAAACACTTTGCAATCATGAATATTTTTCTTGTATGGAGGACGTTCCGGCAAACTATACAATGTGGAAGAATTCGGTATATATAGTGATATAGAGTAAAATTTCTGCCTCATTTCAGTGCCTGTCTTGCAGAAAGGATAGCAGGAAATTACAATGAAAGAGAAAAAAAATGACTTCATACAGATACAGGGGAGGATGCAGAAAATATGAGTGCATTAAAATCAGTGACCATAGACAATACGTGAACAAAACTGAGCTGCATGGTCGAGTTGCCAGAAAGAAGTCTTTAATGCGCCAATGCCACAAAAAAAACGGTTACAATACGCCTGACAACACCTTGACGCCTCACCGGGTTTTTTGTAGCATTGGTGCAGTAAAGGCTTCTTTCTGGCAACCTGACCACGCAGCTCTTTTTTGTTCAAGTATTTTCCCATTGTGCTTCTTAAGAAAAAAAAAACACACCATCTTTTTACACAGCAGCCTGTATGTCTCCTGAGGTTACGTGGGAGTTTTCTTTGTTTCCCAAATAATTATTCTGGCAGTTGTGGCTGCTGTTAATTGGTCTACCTGACCTTGGCCTGGTATTCCCTGAATTTTCCACTCCTTAATAAGTGATTGAACAGTACTGACTGGCATATTCAAGACTTTGCATATCTTTTTATATGCTTTTCCGTCTTTATAAAGATCCATTACCTTGTTACGCAGGTCTGAGCTAACTAACTCATTGAAAATTTTTACAGAGACACTGATTGCAATTGAAAAAGCCACAGATGTGGGAAATGAACGTTTATTTGCCATTGTAACCTGTGTGTCCCCTTGTGTGTCAGTACCAAGGCCGAACATTCCAGGGGAGGGAAACTTTTGCTCAGGTCTATTTGGGTGATTTCTGTTATTAGGATTTAAAAAGAGCCAAACAACTCTGTGATAATAAATGGCTCCTCCATGTCTTTATGGACCTTGCTTTGCGCACTGGTGTGCAGTCATGTTGGAACAGGAAGGGGCCATCCCCAAATTCTTCCCACAAAGTTGGGAGCATGAAATTGTCCAAAATGTCGCCTTAAGAGTTCCCTTTACTGGAACTAGGGGGCCAAGCCCAACCCCTGAAAAACAACCCCACACCATAATCCCCCCTCCACCAAACTCTACACTTGGCACAATGCCGTCAGACAAGTACCGTGCTTCTGGAAACCGCCAAACCCAGACACGTCCATCGAATTTCCAGACAGAGAAGCATGATTGGTCACTCCAGAGGACACATCTCCACTGCTCTAGAGTCCCGTGGCGGCGTGCTTTACACCACAGCATCCAACGCTTTGCATTGCACTTGGTGATGGAAGGCTTGAATGAACGGATATAGTGAATGCAGGGTCTGGGGAGAGCAGATATAGTGAATGCGGGGTCCGGGGTTTAGTAACACTCTACATTTATTTTGGTATCTGTATAAATAGATGACATTAAAGATTCTCATACATTTTCTTTTCATCTGGCGTGCTATTCAGTTCCGGAAGCTCTCCCCATTACTGAACATTTGTTACTTAGCGCCATGACGTCCTATGAGTACAGAGCTCTGATCAGCAGAGAGAAATAGAATATCAGATACAATCCTCCCGTCCAATCACTAGCAATGCTGATTCCGGCCTCACACTGTCTGCTGATCCCATTCATGCTCCATACACAAGGAGATGATAGCACAATACGAGTCATGTCAGTGGTATTCTGTGCTCATCCTGTGTATGGAGATATCACCGTCTCTACACATGGAGGACAATATTGGGGGGTCTCCTCCATTATAACATTTGTCTTAGAAAATTCTATTTCCTGGAGATTTATAAAGTGATGGAATATAAATGATTCCAATAAAGAGAAATGAGTTCCATCCATGTAGAGAATAGTTCCATTCATTCCTGGGGGGGGGGGGGATTCATTTCCTTCTGGTAACATTCTTCTCTTCTTCTACAGATTGTCCTATACTCACCTGACAGACAGTTCCTGCCCCCACCTGGCATCTGGAATAAGAAATAACCCGACACTGAGGACACTGGACCTGTCTGGGAACAATCTGGAGGGTCCTCATTTCAGGGATCTGATGGCGGCTCTGACAACAAGCCGGATAGAGGAATTACAGTGAGTATAACAGGACTGACTGAGACAATCATATTCTGGGAGAGTTTCCATTGAAATCTTCCGAAGACCTCTATGCCTGGCCTGAACAGAGCAGAGACAATCACTGCAGACATTTTTCCATCAGATAATTGAACTCACCAAACACTTTGCAACCATGAATATTTTTCTTGTATGCAGGACGTTCCGGCAAACTATACAATGTGGAAGAATTCGGTATATATAGTGATATAGAGTAAAAGTGTCTGTCTTGAAGAAAGGATAGAAGGAAATTACAATGAAAGAGAAAAAATGACATCATACAGATACAGAAAAAATGAGTGCATTAAAAACAGTGACCATAAACAATACATGAACAAAACTGAGCTGCATGGTCAAGTTGCCAGAAGGAAGTCTTTACTGCGCCAATGCCTCAAAAAAGCCCGGTTACAATACACCTGACAACACCTTGACACGCCTCTCCGGGCTTTTTTGTAGCATTGGTGCAGTAAAGGCTTCTTTCTGGCAACTTGACCACGCAGCTCAGTTAAGTTCAAGTATTTTCCCATTGTGCTTCTTAAAAAAAAAAAAAACACACCATCTTGTTACACAGCAGCCTGTATTTCTCCTGAGGTTAGATGGGGTTTTTCTTTGTTTCCCAAATAATTATTCTGGCAGTTGTGGCTGCTGTTAATTGGTCTACCTGACCTTGGCCTGGTATTCCCTGAATTTTCCACTCCTTAATAAGTGATATTCAAGACTTTGCATATCTCTTTATATGCTTTTATCTTTATAAAGATCCATTACCTTGTTACGCAGGTCTTTTGATAGTTCTTTCTGATCCTCATGGCTCAGTATTAAGCCTGCTCAGTGCTTCCATGTGAGAGCTAACGATTTCATACTACTTTTACACAGACACTGATTGCAATTGAAAAAGCCACAGATGTGGGAAATGAACGTTTATTTGCCATTGTAACCTGTGTGTCCCCTTGTGTGTCTGTACCAAGGCCGAACATTCCAGGGGAGGGAAACTTTTGCTCAGGTCTATTTGGGTGATTTATGTTATCATTAGGATTTAAAAAGGAGCCAAACATAATAAATGGCTCCTCCCTGTCTTTATGGACCTTGCTTTGTGCACTGGTGGGCAGTCATGTTGGAACAGGAAGAAGCCATCCCCAAATTCTTCCCACAAAGTTGGGAACATGAAATTGTCCAAAATGTCACCTTAAGAGTTCCCTTCACTGGAACTAGGGGGCCAAGCCCAACCCCTGAAAAACAACCCCACACCATAATCCCCCCTCCACCAAACGTTACACTTGGCACAATGCCGTCAGACAGGTACCGTGCTTCTGGAAACCTTCAAACCCAGACACATCCATTAGATTGCCAGACAGAGAAGCGTGATTGGTCACTCCAGAGAACACATCTCCACTGCTCTAGAGTCCCGTGGTGGCGTGCTTTACACCACGGCATCCAACGCTTTGCATTGCACTTGGTGATGGATGGCTTGGATGCAGCTGCTCGGCCATGGAAACCCATTCCATGAAGCTCTCTACGCACTGTTGTTGGGCTCATCTGAAGGCCACACCAAGTTTGGAGGTCTTTAGCTATTGACTCTGCAGACAGTTGGCGACTTCTGCGCACTGTGCGCTTCAGCATGCGCTGACCCCACTGTCTGTGGCCTACCACTTAGTGGCTGTTGTTCCCAGTTGCTTCCACTTTGTTATAATCCCACTAACAGTTGAGCGTGGAATATTTAGTAGCCAGGAAATGTCACGGATGGACTTATTGCACAGGTGGCCACCTATCACGGGACCACGCTTGGAGTCACTGAGCTCCTGAGAGCGACCCATTCTTTCACCAATGTTTGTAGAAGCAGTCTGTTTAACAACTAATAGCATCACATACCGCCAACACATATGGGGGGGGGGGGGAGTTAAGGCCTCCTCCGGTTTCAGGGCCTTATTCACAGGATTAGAATTGGAACTATAATAAGGTGGTTGGGTTTTATAACTTTATATATAATTAGAATTGAACACGACCTTATGTAGGCAATAAATAGGACACACATGATGATAAGTTGATGAATGATATATATAATGGGACCTGTATGGATCATATGTTTTAAAGTGATAATAAAGGCAATTTGTAAAAAAGAAAACTAACAAACATGTGATACTTACCTGCTGTGTGCAGTCATTTTGCTCCTCTTCTCGGGTCTCCCGCTGGCACTTCTGGCTCCTCCTTCCTATCAAGTCCTCCCAGAGGAAGCAGCTCACTATGGGGGCACCTGAGCAGGATCTCTCCTAAGCCACTGCTCTGCGCGTATATTCATACACCAAACCGCAGTCCAACACCTCCCCCTCCTCTTTGGGACACTGGCTGTGATTGACAGCAGTGGGAGAAAATTGCTCCTGCTGTTGTCGTAGCCAAAGAGGAGGTAGAGTCTCCGGAAAGCCGAGGCTCCTGTGCACATTGTTAGCAGCTTACCAGTCCTAAGATGTGTTGGAGGCATTTATTTCCTGATTTCAGGCCTTTCCTTTATCTTCTCCTGTTGATCCTGCCAGTAAAGCTGTGTACACACAGGAAAGTTTTTTTTTTTTCCGCTCAACCAGTGGGATAGAAAAAAAAAAACCAGATCCCTGTATCAACACAAAGGATGATGTAGGGATCTCTCCCACTGAGATATTGTATTCTGACAGGGAGACTCCCCTCCAGCCAGAATACACTGATCAGGGATTGCAGCCATTGGCTTTCCAGCATGCCGTTCAACAGACCGGCTGAACCAGCTGATTTTCTGCCCATGTGTATCAGGCTTAAAGTGGTTGTAAAGGATAAAGGTTTTTTACCTTCATACAGTACATTTTATGCATGAAGGTAAAATCCTTTTGTGTGCTGCTCCCCCCACAGCCCCCCTAATACAAACCTGAGCCCCTTTTGATTCATGATGTGCACGAGAGCCTTGGCTGTCCCAGGACATACTCATCTCATTGGCTTAAACAGGAGCCAGTGTCCATCGCAGCCAGTGAGCCACTGAGAAGAGGGCAAGGCCGAGCCGCGGCTCTGTCTGTCTTATGGACACAGAGAGCAGGTTTTGGGAGCGAGCATGCACCAGTGCCCCCATAGCAAGTGGCTATTGGGGGCGCTGGTCAAGGGGGAGAAGCACCAGTGGGGGACCCCAGAAGAGGAGGATTGGATTGTACACAGCAGTATAACATCTTCTTTGGGGTTTCTGTTTTTTTAAATTGAACCTTTAGTACCACCTTAACACACTTCCTGTTCTAGGATGACTGACTGCACTGTGTGTAGGAAAAGCAGAGTTGTCACCCAAGCCTGCACAACTGATTTGGGCTACAAACATCTTCTGTCTGCATCTTCATTATGGGGGGGGGGTGCAGGAAATTAGTAATTTACAGACACTTTCTTGGAAGGAAATTACTAATTGCCTATAAGAAGAGTAGAAAGACAAAGCATTTCTGGAAAGATCAACTTGTTAAACAGAGTACATAAATAAATGAAATTCAACTAATGCAGCCACCACATTTGGGCTTAATTCAAATCTGAGTGTAGTGGTTTTCAGCGTTTACTGCAATTTTTATTATTAATAGTAATAATATTAATAAAAAATAAACACCTAAACCCAAACAAAAAATACATTATTATTATTATTAATAATGATGATGAATAAATAAATGTAAAATAAATACACAAATAAATAAAAATCATAAATACTATGTAACAATAAATTCATAATAATTACCGTATTTTTTGCTCCATAAGACGCACCTAGGTTTTAGAGGTGAAAATCAAGAAAAAAAATATTCTGAACCAATGGACTGCAGACACGGTACAGAAAATGACCAGAGACTGCGGACACAGTACAGGAGGCGACCAGAGACTGCGGACACGGTACAGCAGGCGACCAGAGACTGCGGACACGGTACAGGAGGCGACCAGAGACTGCGGACACGGTACAGGAGGCGACCAGAGACTGCGGACACGGTACAGGAGGCGACCAGAGACTGCGGACACGGTACAGGAGGCGACCAGAGACTGCGGACACGGTACAGGAGGCGACCAGAGACTGCGGACACGGTACAGGAGGCGACCAGAGACTGCGGACACGGTACAGGAGGCGACCAGAGACTGCGGACATGGTACAGGAGGCGGTCAGAGATTGCAGACAGTACAGGGGATGACCAAGAGACTGCGGACCTTTGGGGAGGATGGGGGAACGGGTACCTGAATTTGACAGGTACCTGCTCCCACTTCTACGGAGTTGTCCTCCCTTTAGTGTGGGCACCCGGTTGACAGCCGGGTTCCCACTGCGCATGCACGAGAAGCACCTTGCTTTGTGAATGGCCCGGCGTCTTCTGGGATCTGTCATGTGTCCCAGAAGATGCTGGGCCATTCACAAAGCGCAGCGCTTCTCGCGCATGCGCAGTGGGCACCTGGCTGTCACAGCCGGGTGCTGACACTAAAGATGCCGGCGCGGGAAGACTGTACAGTGCTGGACTGAGGAACACGTAAGGTCATGCTGCAGAGAAAAGCTGAGCGGCCGGCCTGATATTCTGACACGGTGGTGGCTGCGGAAATACCGGACCGGCCGCTCAATATTCGTTCCATAAGATGCACGGACATTTCCCCCCCTTTTTTTGGGGGGAAAAAGTGTGTCTTATGGAGCGAAAAATACGGTAACCCATAACCCCCTAACCTCAAAAAAGTCATAAAATAATAATAAAAATGTATTATTAATAATGTGTTTTTTGTTCAGGTGTTTATTATAATAGTAATTATTAATATAAACACCTAAAAAATACATTATTATTATTAATAATAATAATAATTTTATATTTTTTTTAGGGTAAGGGTTAATTATTTATTTTTTATTTATTTATCATGGTTTTTTTTGTTTATATGTGTATTTATTTATTTATATATTTTTACTTTTTTTTTTACATTTTTTCATTTGAGCAGAAAATCGTACAAAAACGTGCAAAAGCGCGCAAATACGCACCAATCACACGTTTCTATTGTCTTCTATGGGAATAAAAACGCGCCAAAGACGTGCACATCTTCTCAATCTGAGCTACAAAAGTAGCTCCAAAACTTTTTTGAGCTTCAGCCGTTCTGTTTCAGGTGACTTGGAGTGGAGATGTGAACCATCTCCATAGAGGAATATTGATTTTTTTTTTTCCCCCCTGAACGTTTTTGAGCTTCGAACTTCGCGCTGTAAAACGCTCAAGAATGGGGCCTTAAAGACTGGTAAGCTGCAATATGTCACAGTTTTGCTCTTGGATATACAGTAGATATAATTTTAACTCCTTCCCTGCTGCAGGGACCCCAAAACAATCTACAAAAGCTGACGACCTGTAGAATATAAACATGGTAGTTACACATTTTTGTTACATTATATTATGGTAACTGTTTGTCAAAGCTATATTTTCAGTAAAAAAAAAAAAAACAAACATTCAAATTACATTTACTGCATCCTAACAAAGTGTGCCCATCAGAGTGCCATTTACCATGAAAAGTGCCCATTGGCCTCTGAAAATCTTTATTGAAGTAGAAACACACCCTACCTTGAGGGCAGACAGGGAGCGGGAGCCGGAAGAGGTAGCGAGCTGCAGGGGGCGGAGAACCTTGCTGAGGGTGGAGAGGCGCCTGCATGAAGTCACATCGTACCCTGCGGGCAAAAAAGGAGCAGGAGAGATGCCGAGCCACAGGGGGCACACACGACGTCATTGATTGCTGGGATGTCCACGGTCCCAGCAACCAATGACTGCTGAGTGGCGGGGATATGACCCTTTAGTCTGGTGGGCTGACGGTCCGGACAGGAGCATCACTTGGTCGGTGTCCGGACCGCAGTCCACCATTTAATGATGGCTGCTTTATATCCTCTCTTCTAGGATCTGGAACAATTCCTTGTCACATGAAACTAAAAGGAAACTGAAAAAGCTGGAATCCCTCCGACCAGAACTGAAGGTTTCTACATGATGAATCCAGAGGAAGAAACTCTGCTACAGCTGTGAATGGGACATTGCTCAGGATGACGAGGAGAATAAGATTTTGATACGAATAACCCGACCCAAGAGAGGAATGAAACATCAAAGAGGAACTAATCCACACAGGACAGGATGGGGGGAGGACTTTGTAACTGTTTTGTTTCCAAGACTTCTGAACATGAAGGGGTGACACTCCAGTCAGCCATGAACATTTTCCCCATCAAGTGACTTGGGAGACACGGCTGTCTCTAATGATCGTCCTTGCATTCGTCTTCCACAGCTCATCCAGAGATAATACAGGCGGAGTGATGAAGAGATGGCACCAGTGGTGTATTTAGGTTTTAGGCTGCCCTAGGAAACACAAAAATTGGTGCCAATTGTGTGCCAATGGCAATTTTCCAAACATTCCAAACTTTATTTTACAATGTAATATTTATTACTGCGTTCTTTCATAATTCTGTTTGTGGGTTGGATGCTAGACTGTCCAATAAGAGAGCCCAGAACTAGTTCTGTCATTGACTGCTATAGCAGATTGAAGGTCTACAACGCCTTGAAAAAGTATTCCTACATTCACACCCCTTGAAATGTTCCACATTCTGTCCTGTTACAAACCGTCATAAACCGAATAAATCCGTGAAAAGTGTGATGGCATTTGTATTCGGAGTCAATACTTTGTAGGACCCCCTTTGGCTGCAATTCCAGCTGCAAGTCTTTTTGGGGATGTCTCTTTGCACATCTAGAGAGGGACATTTCTGCCCATTCTTCTTTGCAGATTTGCTCAAGCTCTGTCAGATTGGATGGAAAGCGTCTGGGAACAGCAATTTTCAGGTCTGGCCACAGATTTTCCATTGGATTTTGGTCTGGACTGTGACTGGGCCATTCTAACACATGAAGATGCTTTTGATCTAAACTATTCCATTGTAGCTCTGGTCGGATGTTTCGGGTCGTTGTCCTGCTGGAAGGTGAACCTCCACCCCGGTCTCAAGTCTTTTGCAGACTCCTTCTAATATTGCCCTGTATTTGGCTCTATCCACCTCGCCATGAACTCTGACCAACTTCCCTGTCCCTGCTGAAGAAAAGCATCCCCACAACATGACGCTGCCACCACCATGTTTCACGGTGGGGGTGGTGTGTTCAGGGTGATGTATATTGTTAGTTTTGCTTTTAGGCCAAAAAGTCTCATCTTGGTCTCCTCTGACAAGAGCCCCTTCTTCCACATATTTGCTGTGTCCCCCACATGGCTTCTCACAAACTTCAAACGGGACTTCTTAATGGCTTTCTTCCAACAATGGCCACTCTTCCATAAAGGCCAGATTTGTGGAGTGCACGACTAATAGTTGTCCTGAGGACAGATTCTCCCCCCTGAGCTGTGGATCTCTGCAGCTCCTCCAGAGTTCCCATGGGCATCTTGGCTGCTTCTCTGATTAATGCTCTCCTTGCCTAGCCTGTCAGTTTAGGTGGACGGCTATGTCTTTGCAGTTGTGCCGTACTCTTTCCATTTTCAGATGATGGATTGAACAGTGCTCTATGAGATGGTCAAAGCTTGAGATATCTTTTTATATCCAAATCTTGCTTTAAACTTCTCCACAACTTTATCCTTGACCTGTCTGGTGTGTTACTTGGCCTTCATGATGCTCTTTGTTCTCTAACAAACCTCTGAGGGCTTCACAGAACTACTGAGATCACATGACACACAGGGGGACTCTCTTTACTAATTAGGTGACTTCTGAAGGCAATTGGTTCCACTAGATTTTAGTTAGGGGAATCAAAATAAAGGGAGCTGAATACAAATGCCCGCCACACTTTTCAGATATTTATTTGTAAATCATTTATCACTTTCCTGCCACTTCACAATTATGTGCTGCTTTGTGTTGGTCTATCACAGAAAATCCCAATAAAACACATCGACGGTTTTGGTTGGAACATGACATGTGGAAAATTTCAAGGGGTATGAATACTTTTTCAAGGCACTGTATATTCACAGCACTGTAGTAAACAAGACATTTGACACTTTGATTAGTCTGCCAGAGAGGGAAAAATGAGAAACCTTTCTAATCAAATATTTAGATGTAATAGTTCAGATTTACTTGTCATAAGAGAAGCAGAAACATCTTCAGATCGGTATGTTGTCTTCATTTGAATATAATACATAAATAAAGCAAATATTTGTACAAGCGCCTTACTTTTTCTTTCATTTCATCTTATTTAAAGTATCCAAGGAAGAGAAAGCTGATTTAGGGCCGGTTCACAGCAGTGCAGGAAATGCTCATTTCTGTGTGCGTTTTCCACACCGCAGAATACGCTGCCTTTGCTGGACACATGAAGATGCCAATAAATGTTAATGCATCTAGAAAATGTGTACATTTTGCAGCCACCAAATCGCATAGTACTGCAGTATCAGACAATTTGGTGCAGCACATTTTTTAATGTAGCTCCCTCCTCGTCAGCTAGGGGGAGCTCTAGCTCTAATTGTTAGTGAGGAGGGCTGAGTAGCGTCCTGGGTGTGATAGAGGGAAGTCAAATTTTGGTCAGGGCTGAGAGGCTCTGCAGACCAGCTTTCTGGTTACTTCCCCCTGCACTAGAACTTTGGAGGAAGATCTAGAAGCAGTGGGCGGAGGTAAAGAGTGGCTGGTCTGTAGTCTTAGAGGATCCTGGCCAATCCCCGACAGGAGGCATGGCAAGGGGTCAGGGCATCCTTTAAGAGTAACTGAGCCAGCTCAGCAGCGGGGGAGTTCGAATGGAAGATGAGGTTGGAGAGGAGGAGCCTGGGAGGGGGCTCAGATGGGGAAGGGCTCACCTACAGGCAGGGGAGCTTGGAGGAAGCAAAGCTTGGGACTTCACTAGCCCCCAGAAAGAGGATCACCTATGCAACGGGAAAGGAGCGGCCCAACTAGAAGACATGGTAGCAGCCACTAACCCACCAGCGGCACAGGAGAAGGACTGAGTGAGTAAACTTGCACCCCTGGGCCAGGGAGGGGAAAGATGCACTCTGCTGGGAAACTAGATTAGCTTTTCACCTGGGACTGTTTCACACTGCAGTGGCATCGCAGGCACTGGAACCTGCCCAGGGATTCACCCAGTACAGCTGGATGAGGAGAGGATTCATCTGGGGTGGTACAACAGGAGATGCTGGCGACAGGACATGCTGGCTAGCACTGCAGAAGAAAATGTTGCTGTAAAGGCTTGTACATAAATTAAAAATAAATAAGTGATGTAGCGCCGCTAAATAATAGCTCATCTGAAGGCCACACCAAGTTTGGAGGTCTTTAGCTATTGACTCTGCAGACAGTTGGCGACTTCTGCGCACTGTGCGCTTCAGCATGCGCTGACCCCACTGTCTGTGGCCTACCACTTAGTGGCTGTTGTTCCCAGTTGCTTCCACTTTGTTATAATCCCACTAACAGTTGAGCGTGGAATATTTAGTAGCCAGGAAATGTCACGGATGGACTTATTGCACAGGTGGCCACCTATCACGGGACCACCCTTGGAGTCACTGAGCTCCTGAGAGCGACCCATTCTTTCACCAATGTTTGTAGAAGCAGTCTGTTTAACAACTAATAGCATCACATACCGCCAACACATATGGGGGGGGGGGGGAGTTAAGGCCTCCTCCGGTTTCAGGGCCTTATTCACAGGATTAGAATTGGAACTATAATAAGGTGGTTGGGTTTTATAACTTTATATATAATTAGAATTGAACACGACCTTATGTAGGCAATAAATAGGACACACATGATGATAAGTTGATGAATGATATATATAATGGGACCTGTATGGATCATATGTTTTAAAGTGATAATAAAGGCAATTTGTAAAAAAGAAAACTAACAAACATGTGATACTTACCTGCTGTGTGCAGTCATTTTGCTCCTCTTCTCGGGTCTCCCGCTGACACTTCTGGCTCCTCCTTCCTATCAAGTCCTCCCAGAGGAAGCAGCTCACTATGGGGGCACCTGAGCAGGATCTCTCCTAAGCCGCTGCTCTGCGCGTATATTCATACACCAAACCGCAGTCCAACACCTCCCCCTCCTCTTTGGGACACTGGCTGTGATTGACAGCAGTGGGAGAAAATTGCTCCTGCTGTTGTCGTAGCCAATGAGGAGGTAGAGTCTCCGGAAAGCCGAGGCTCCTGTGCACATTGTTAGCAGCTTACCAGTCCTAAGATGTTTTGGAGGCATTTATTTCCTGATTTCAGGCCTTTCCTTTATCTTCTCCTGTTGATCCTGCCAGTAAAGCTGTGTACACACAGGAAAGTTTTTTTTTTTTCCGCTCAACCAGTGGGATAGAAAAAAAAAAAAAAAAACCAGATCCCTGTATCAACACAAAGGATGATGTAGGGATCTCTCCCACTGAGATATTGTATTCTGACAGGGAGACTCCCCTCCAGCCAGAATACACTGATCAGGGATTGCAGCCATTGGCTTTCCAGCATGCCGTTCAACAGACCGGCTGAACCAGCTGATTTTCTGCCCATGTGTATCAGGCTTAAAGTGGTTGTAAAGGATAAAGGTTTTTTACCTTCATACAGTACATTTTATGCATGAAGGTAAAATCCTTTTGTGTGCTGCTCCCCCCACAGCCCCCCTAATACAAACCTGAGCCCCTTTTGATTCATGATGTGCACGAGAGCCTTGGCTGTCCCAGGACATACTCATCTCATTGGCTTAAACAGGAGCCAGTGTCCATCGCAGCCAGTGAGCCACTGAGAAGAGGGCAAGGCCGAGCCGCGGCTCTGTCTGTCTTATGGACACAGAGAGCAGGTTTTGGGAGCGAGCATGCACCAGTGCCCCCATAGCAAGTGGCTATTGGGGGCGCTGGTCAAGGGGGAGAAGCACCAGTGGGGGACCCCAGAAGAGGAGGATTGGATTGTACACAGCAGTATAACATCTTCTTTGGGGTTTCTGTTTTTTTAAATTGAACCTTTAGTACCACCTTAACACACTTCCTGTTCTAGGATGACTGACTGCACTGTGTGTAGGAAAAGCAGAGTTGTCACCCAAGCCTGCACAACTGATTTGGGCTACAAACATCTTCTGTCTGCATCTTCATTATGGGGGGGGTGCAGGAAATTAGTAATTTACAGACACTTTCTTGGAAGGAAATTACTAATTGCCTATAAGAAGAGTAGAAAGACAAAGCATTTCTGGAAAGATCAACTTGTTAAACAGAGTACATAAATAAATGAAATTCAACTAATGCAGCCACCACATTTGGGCTTAATTCAAATCTGAGTGTAGTGGTTTTCAGCGTTTACTGCAATTTTTATTATTAATAGTAATAATATTAATAAAAAATAAACACCTAAACCCAAACAAAAAATACATTATTATTATTATTATTATTATTATTATTAATAATGATGATGAATAAATAAATGTAAAATAAATACACAAATAAATAAAAATCATAAATACTATGTAACAATAAATTCATAATAATTACCGTATTTTTCGCTCCATAAGACGCACCTAGGTTTTAGAGGTGAAAATCAAGAAAAAAAATATTCTGAACCAATGGACTGCAGACACGGTACAGGAGGCGACCAGAGACTGCGGACACGGTACAGGAGGCGACCAGAGACTGCGGACACGGTACAGGAGGCGACCAGAGACTGCGGACACGGTACAGGAGGCGACCAGAGACTGCGGACACGTTACAGGACGCGACCAGAGACTGCGGACACGGTACAGGAGGCGACCAGAGACTGCGGACACGGTACAGGAGGTGACCAGAGACTGCGGACACGGTACAGGAGGCGACCAGAGACTGCGGACACGGTACAGGAGGCGACCAGAGACTGCGGACACAGTACAGGAGGCGACCAGAGACTGCGGACACGGTACAGGAGGCTGTCAGAGATTGCAGACAATACAGGGGATGACCAAGAGACTGCGGACCTTTGGGGAGGGAGGGGGAACGGGTACCTGAATTTGACAGGTACCTGCTCCCACTTCTACGGAGTTGTCCTCCCTTTAGTGTGGGCACCCGGTTGACAGCCGGGTTCCCACTGCGCATGCACGAGAAGCACCTTGCTTTGTGAATGGCCCGGCGTCTTCTGGGATCTGTCATGTGTCCCAGAAGATGCTGGGCCATTCACAAAGCGCAGCGCTTCTCGCGCATGCGCAGTGGGCACCTGGCTGTCACAGCCGGGTGCTGACACTAAAGATGCCGGCGCGGGAAGACTGTACAGTGCTGGACTGAGGAACACGTAAGGTCATGCTGCAGAGAAAAGCTGAGCGGCCGGCCTGATATTCTGACACGGTGGTGGCTGCGGAAATACCGGACCGGCCGCTCAATATTCGTTCCATAAGATGCACGGACATTTCCCCCCCTTTTTTTGGGGGGAAAAAGTGCGTCTTATGGAGCGAAAAATACGGTAACCCATAACCCCCTAACCTCAAAAAAGTCATAAAATAATAATAAAAATGTATTATTAATAATGTGTTTTTTGTTCAGGTGTTTATTATAATAGTAATTATTATTAATATAAACACCTAAAAAATACATTATTATTATTAATAATAATAATAATATTATATTTTTTTTAGGGTAAGGGTTAATTATTAATTTTTTATTTATTTATCATGGTTTTTTTTGTTTATATGTGTATTTATTTATTTATATATTTTTACTTTTTTTTTTACATTTTTTCATTTGAGCAGAAAATCGTACAAAAACGTGCAAAAGCGCGCAAATACGCACCAATCACACGTTTCTATTGTCTTCTATGGGAATAAAAACGCGCCAAAGACGTGCACATCTTCTCAATCTGAGCTACAAAAGTAGCTCCAAAACTTTTTTGAGCTTCAGCCGTTCTGTTTCAGGTGACTTGGAGTGGAGATGTGAACCATCTCCATAGAGGAATATTGATTTTTTTTTTTTCCCCCCTGAACGTTTTTGAGCTTCGAACTTCGCGCTGTAAAACGCTCAAGAATGGGGCCTTAAAGACTGGTAAGCTGCAATATGTCACAGTTTTGCTCTTGGATATACAGTAGATATAATTTTAACTCCTTCCCTGCTGCAGGGACCCCAAAACAATCTACAAAAGCTGACGACCTGTAGAATATAAACATGGTAGTTACACATTTTTGTTACATTATATTATGGTAACTGTTTGTCAAAGCTATATTTTCAGTAAAAAAAAAAAAAAAAAAAACATTCAAATTACATTTACTGCATCCTAACAAAGTGTGCCCATCAGAGTGCCATTTACCATGAAAAGTGCCCATTGGCCTCTGAAAATCTTTATTGAAGTAGAAGCACACCCTACCTTGAGGGCAGACAGGGAGCGGGAGCCGGAAGAGGTAGCGAGCTGCAGGGGGCGGAGAACCTTGCTGAGGGTGGAGAGGCGCCCGCATGAAGTCACATCGTACCCTGCGGGCAAAAAAGGAGCAGGAGAGATGCCGAGCCACAGGGGGCACACACGACGTCATTGATTGCTGGGATGTCCACGGTCCCAGCAACCAATGACTGCTGAGTGGCGGGGATATGACCCTTTAGTCTGGTGGGCTGACGGTCCGGACAGGAGCATCACTTGGTCGGTGTCCGGACCGCAGTCCACCATTTAATGATGGCTGCTTTATATCCTCTCTTCTAGGATCTGGAACAATTCCTTGTCACATGAAACTAAAAGGAAACTGAAAAAGCTGGAATCCCTCCGACCAGAACTGAAGGTTTCTACATGATGAATCCAGAGGAAGAACCTCTGCTACAGCTGTGAATGGGACATTGCTCAGGATGACGAGGAGAATAAGATTTTGATACGAATAACCCGACCCAAGAGAGGAATGAAACATCAAAGAGGAACTAATACACCCAGGACAGGATGGGGGGAGGACTTTGTAACTGTTTTGTTTCCAATACTTCTGAACATGAAGGGGTGACACTCCAGTCAGCCATGAACATTTTCCCCATCAAGTGACTTGGGAGACACGGCTGTCTCTAATGATCGTCCTTGCATTTGTCTTCCACAGCTCATCCAGAGATAATACAGACGGAGTGATGAAGAGATGGCACCAGTGGTGTATTTAGGTTTTAGGCTGCCCTAGGAAACACAAAAATTGGTGCCAATTGTGTGCCAATGGCAATTTTCCAAACATTCCAAACTTTATTTTACAATGTAATATTTATTACTGCGTTCTTTCATAATTCTGTTTGTGGGTTGGATGCTAGACTGTCCAATAAGAGAGCCCAGAACTAGTTCTGTCATTGACTGCTATAGCAGATTGAAGGTCTACAACGCCTTGAAAAAGTATTCCTACATTCACACCCCTTGAAATGTTCCACATTCTGTCCTGTTACAAACCGTCATAAACCGAATAAATCCGTGAAAAGTGTGATGGCATTTGTATTCGGAGTCAATACTTTGTAGGACCCCCTTTGGCTGCAATTCCAGCTGCAAGTCTTTTTGGGGATGTCTCTTTGCACATCTAGAGAGGGACATTTCTGCCCATTCTTCTTTGCAGATTTGCTCAAGCTCTGTCAGATTGGATGGAAAGCGTCTGGGAACAGCAATTTTCAGGTCTGGCCACAGATTTTCCATTGGATTTTGGTCTGGACTGTGACTGGGCCATTCTAACACATGAAGATGCTTTTGATCTAAACCATTCCATTGTAGCTCTGGCCGGATGTTTCGGGTCGTTGTCCTGCTGGAAGGTGAACCTCCACCCCGGTCTCAAGTCTTTTGCAGACTCCTTCTAATATTGCCCTGTATTTGGCTCTATCCACCTCGCCATGAACTCTGACCAACTTCCCTGTCCCTGCTGAAGAAAAGCATCCCCACAACATGACGCTGCCACCACCATGTTTCACGGTGGGGGTGGTGTGTTCAGGGTGATGTATATTGTTAGTTTTGCTTTTAGGCCAAAAAGTCTCATGTTGGTCTCCTCTGACAAGAGCCCCTTCTTCCACATATTTGCTGTGTCCCCCACATGGCTTCTCACAAACTTCAAACGGGACTTCTTAATGGCTTTCTTCCAACAATGGCCACTCTTCCATAAAGGCCAGATTTGTGGAGTGCACGACTAATAGTTGTCCTGTGGACAGATTCTTCCCTCTGAGCTGTGGATCTCTGCAGCTCCTCCAGAGTTCCCATGGGCATCTTGGCTGCTTCTCTGATTAATGCTCTCCTTGCCTAGCCTGTCAGTTTAGGTGGACGGCTATGTCTTTGCAGTTGTGCCGTACTCTTTCCATTTTCAGATGATGGATTGAACAGTGCTCTATGAGATGGTCAAAGCTTGAGATATCTTTTTATATCCAAATCTTGCTTTAAACTTCTCCACAACTTTATCCTTGACCTGTCTGGTGTGTTACTTGGCCTTCATGATGCTCTTTGTTCTCTAACAAACCTCTGAGGGCTTCACAGAACTACTGAGATCACATGACACACAGGGGGACTCTCTTTACTAATTAGGTGACTTCTGAAGGCAATTGGTTCCACTAGATTTTAGTTAGGGGAATCAAAATAAAGGGAGCTGAATACAAATGCCCGCCACACTTTTCAGATATTTATTTGTAAATCATTTATCACTTTCCTGCCACTTCACAATTATGTGCTGCTTTGTGTTGGTCTATCACAGAAAATCCCAATAAAACACATTGACGGTTTTGCTTGCAACATGACAACATGTGGAACATTTCAAGGGGTATGAATACTTTTTCAAGGCACTGTATATTCACAGCACTGTAGTAAACAAGGCATTTGACACTTTGATTAGTCTGCCAGAGAGGGAAAAATGAGAACCATTTCTAATGAAATATTTATATGTAATAGTTCAGATTTACTTGTCATAAGAGAAGCAGAAACATCTTCAGATCGGTTTGTTATCTTCATTTGAATATAATACATAAATAAAGCAAATATTTGTACAAGCGCCTTTTTCTTTTTCTTACTTTTTTCTTTCATTTCATCTTATTTAAAGTATCCAAGGAAGAGAAAGCTGATTTAGGGCCGGTTCATAGCAGTGCAGGAAATGCTAATTTCTGTGTGCGTTTTCCACACCACAGAGGAATACGCTGCCTTTGCTGGACACATGCAGATGCCAATAAATGTTAATGCATCTAGAAAATGTGTACATTTTGCAGCCACCAAATCGCATAGTACTGCAGTAACATACAATTTGGTGCAGCACATTTTTTAATGTAGCTCCCTCCTTGTCAGCTAGGGGGAGCTCTAGCTCTAATTGTTAGTGAGGAGGGCTGAGTAGAGACTTGGGTGTGATAGTCAGAGGGAGGTCAAATTTTGGTCAGGGCTGAGAGGCTCTGCAGACCAAGTTTCTGGAACTTCCCCCTGCACTAGAACTTTGGAGGAAGATCTAGAAGCAGTGGGTGGAGGTGAGGAGTGGCTGGTCTGTAGTCGTAGAGGATCCTGGCCAATCCCCGACAGGAGGTATGGCAAGGGGCCAGGACATCCTTTAAGAGTAACTAAACATGCTGAGCAGCAGGGGAGTTTGAGTGGAAGATGGAGACGTGAGGTTAGAGAGGAGCCTGGGAGGGGGCCCAGATGGAGAAGGGCTCACCTACAGGCAGAGGAGCTTGGAGGAAGCAAAGCTTGGGACTTCACCAGCCCCCAGAAAGAGGACCACCTATGCAACAGGAAAGAAGCGGCCCAACTAGAAGGCCTGGTAGCAGCCACTAACCCACCAGCGGCACAGAAGAAGGACTGAGTGAATAAACTTGCACCCCTAGGCCAGGGAGGGGAAAGCTGCACTCTGCTAGGACACTATATTAGCTTTTCACTTGGGACTGTTTCACACTGCAGTGGCATCGCAGGCACTGGAACCTGCCCAGGGATTCACCCAGTACAGCTGGATGAGGAGAGGATTCATCTGGGGTCTGGGGTGGTACAACAGGAGATGCTGGTGACAGGACATGCTGGCTAGCACTGCAGAAGAAAATGTTGGTGTAAAGGCTTGTACATAAATTATAAATAAATAAGTGATGTAACGCTGCTAAATAATAGCTACAAAAATAATAGAGTGACATAACTGAATAAAACGTCCATAATGAGTCCATAGATGTAAAATCAATCAATTTGTAATAAAGATTCTTCCATAATTCATGTGTTTTCTTCTTGCGCTGATATCCCCAAACACCATCCAGTAGAATAGTGCCCATAACATACAGAGCCACCTCAGTGCTCACAGAACTCTCACCTCAGAGCACATGGAAATGCACTTTATGATATCCAATAGGAAAACGGATTCTTCACTTATTCAATCCACAGCCATGTGATAGAAATCAAACACCTTTCAGCTTGCCATAGATTGTCAAACCAGAGCCAAGGATCGGTCCCTTTACGGGTGATGGAGGTCACACATTCCTATCCTTAAAAGGGAACAAAGGCGGCTCCCATGGTGCAGGATGTACGAATATAAAATGTATAAAGAAGCAGTAATACACTCACATGTAGGAAATGAATAAATGCCATCAAATCATCAGATGCCGGCTTCACTTGTTGTCAGCTGAACTCACTATTCATGTCTGCCCAGAGCCAAGTGTCTACACAGAAATGATCGCTGATTTTGGGATTGAAGATCGACTTATTCCGTAAATTGGTGTGTAAATACCGACACTCGTCCTGCTGCTCATTAGATCCCTTTTTATCCCAAAATGTTCTAACATTAAGTTTGCAAATTAATTTTTGTAAATCTATATATATATATATCTTGTCCAATAGTTTATCTGGGGAGAATTTCAATCCTCATTCTAAAACGTTCAGTTGGTCCTCAGTGACCCCCACATCACTCAGGTTACACATGCCAACTTCAACCTCTCTTTTCCTTTTTCCTCTTCCCCCCCCTCTACACCCCCTCCTTCTCTTTCTCCATTTCTCATATAGGGGCCTGTTCCTGACATCTGGGGATCTGATCTCCAACCCCCTCTTCCTCTCCCTGGTTGGAAAAATGGGGCTCCCCTCCCCCTGAAGTAAGGACCCCCTCCATGGTGGACCCCCATACTCTCTCCTCTGAAAATCCCCCGCATTAGGGTGGGGGTGGGGTCTGGATGGTGACTGCCTCCATCCATTTAGAGCAGTGTTTTTCAACCTTTTTTGTGCAAAGGCACACTTTTTTCATGAAAAAAATCACGAGGCACACCACCATTAGAAAATGTTAAAAAAATTTACCTCTGTGCCTATATTGACTATATATAAAGTAATTCTCTTGAATAGGAATCAAACACAAAGAAATTATTTTATAATTACTTTATTATGAAATAATAAAGTATTTTATAATTGGACCCGGGGGCCGGACCAAGAGTAGATGAATGATGTGTATGTGTCATCCATAGTAAGTATAGTAATATTCCCCCATAGTAAGCATAGTAATTAATCCCCCATATAGTAATTCATCCACCATAGTAATTCATCCCCCATAGTAATTCATCCCCCATAGTAATTCATCCCCCATATAGTAATTCAGCCCCCATATAGTAATTCATCCCCCATATAGTAATTCATCCCCCATATAGTAATTCATCCCCCATAGTAATTCATCCCCCATAGTAATTCATCCCCCATATAGTAATTCATCCCCCATAGTAATTCATCCCCCATAGTAATTCATCTCCCCCATATAGTAATTCATCCCCCATAGTAATTAATCCCCCCATATAGTAATTCATCCCCCATATAGTAATTCATCCCCCATAGTAATACATCCCCCATATAGTAATTCATCCCCCATAGTAATTCATCCCCCATAGTAATTCACCCCCCATATAGTAATTCATCCCCCATATAGTAATTCATCCCCCATAGTAATTCATCCCCCCTATAGCAATTCATCCCCCATAGTAATTCATCCCCCATATAGTAATTCATCCCCCATAGTAATTCACCCCCCATATAGTAATTCACCCCCCATATAGTAATTCATCCCCCATATAGTAATTCATCCCCCATAGTAATACATCCCCCATAGTAATTCATCCCCCATAGTAATGCATCCCCCCTATAGTAATTCATTCCCCATATTAATTCATCCCCCATATTAAGTCCCCAAGCCCCCCCTGTGTCAATTCACTTACCTTTGCGCCGCGCGTTCCTCTCGCCGTTCCGGTGTAGGTCTCCTATGAGGATCTGTCCCCCTCGACGTATCTGCGCATGTGCCAGTTTCAGGCATTAGCAGCCGATCGGCAATCTCCGGCACATGCGCAGATACGTCGAGGGGGACAGATCATCCTGACAGTATCACGCTCCGTGGGCCGGATTAAAAGGTCCGCCGGGCCGTATACGGCCCGCGGGCCGTAGTTTGCCCGTCTATTTGTGAGCCGAGGCAATTTTTCCCACGGCACACCAGACAATATCTCATGGCACACTAGTGTGCCGCGGCACAGTGGTTGAAAAACGCTGATTTAGAGGTTCAAATCTATTGTGCAGCAGTACCCTATAGAAAGGGGTTCGTTCACCTTTATGACTCCCCTCATTCTGTCTCCTGAGGGTTTCCTTTTGTTATTATAGTTTTGTGAACCCTCTACTTTTCTGTGGTGAAGGAGGGCGGGTTCTATCACTATGACAATCTCTCTCCTCACTGGACGTCCTTGAACCCACATTATCTTTAGCTCCATCTTCCGGCCATTTATAGACTGCATTCTGTTTCTAGTCTTGTGTGTCTCTATAATACTTCATCTTTTTCTTTTGTGTTTCCTCCTCCACTTATTTACTCTCCTCCTGCAATGATTTCATTCTCTCTGTAAAGTCGGTGGTGTTCTCAAAAGGCATCAATTTTTCTTTGAAAGTGTGATTTTTTTTCTTCTAAATCTCCGAGTTTCTTTTTCCTCCTCAGGATAATCAGTTCTAAAAGTTTTCTCTCTACGTGATTGAAGAATGAAAACCGTTCCTCCTCCGATTCTTTCCCTACTAAACTGTCATTAGGGGCCCCTCCCACCTCACCCTCCTGGGTGTCATCCCCTCTGTCACAAATTTCTCCAAAGCAGCAACATCCCCCCGAGCTCTGATCTGTGTATCTGGAACATTTTTAGGGGTCTGAAGTCTTTCGTTAAATCTGTGTATTCAGCTGAGTGTGAAAAAATATCAACAATCATTTTTTTGTGTTGAACAAAATCAAAAACCTCCATGGCTGCTGAGTGCAAAAAAACAAACCGCACAAAATATATAGAAAACTTGTGCCAAAGGAATAAACAATAAAATGATAATAAATGCTGCTGTTCAGAAATTGACTAAACATCAAAATATACTCATAGAAGTGATACAGCGCAAAACATACAAATAATACAAATGGGAAAAATTATATATTAAAGTCCAACAAAAGTCCCAATTTAAAGTCCAATGTCCCAAAAATTTATGAAAAAAAATTAAACAGAATTGTAACTTAAACTTCATACATTTTCCAGCATGCTCACATCTTCAGTGAAAAAAAAAACCCATTTGATCCAAATTCAGCAAATACTGAGAATTCTTGTGCGAAT
This sequence comes from Staurois parvus, assembly GCF_062004578.1. Taxonomy (NCBI): domain Eukaryota; kingdom Metazoa; phylum Chordata; class Amphibia; order Anura; family Ranidae; genus Staurois; species Staurois parvus. The sequence continues at coordinate 229,622 of NW_028318957.1, forward strand.
AAAGCTTTAAAAGACAAGACACGCCTCCAGGTGGGTGTGGTATCCTCAGAAGTTGTCATACTCTTTCAGCGATTTCTCACTGACTCTCCTTTCCAGATATTTCCACATATAGAGATAGAAAACGTAAAAGAAAAGATGTCAATGGAATATTACTATATAACCAGAAAATATATAGAAAGTGCCAAAAAAACACCGTTCCTTACACCCACATAAGGTGGTTAGACACCAATTTTAATGAAATCTGCCTCCCAAATCACAGATGATGATCCATCCTTACCTTCCTCTAAGCTCTCACTCATGGATGGATGGATAGATGGATGGATGGATGGATAAGGGTAATTTATGACCAGCTTGTATTTCTTTATCTTTTCTAATTTTTATTTATATTTTTCATAGATTTTTAAATTTTATTTTTAATATATATATATTTTTCTTCATATATTTTCTTATTTTTTAACTTTTATTTGTTTATTTGTATTCATTTATATAGATTTTTTTCATTTATGCTCTCTTTATATTTTTTATTTTTATTTTTTTTTTAATTTTTTTTCAATATATATATATATATATATACACATATATACACACACAATTTTTTTTTTCCAAGTTACTTCTTTTATTTCTCATTATATTGTATTTTTTCTTTAATTTTTTAGGGTTATTAATAATAAAGATTATCATTTAGTGTTATTTTATATATTGCTTTGGTTCATATTGTTTGCCGTGTAAGGAGATCGATTACCAGCAGGGTATTCACCATGTAAGGAGATCGATCGGCAACAGGGTATTCATCATGTAAGGAGATCGATCGGCAACAGGGTATTCACCATGTAAGGAGATCGATCGGCAACAGGGTATTCATCATGTAAGGAGATCGATCGGCAACGGGGTATTCACCATGTAAGGAGATCGATCGGCAGCGGGGTATTCACCATGTAAGGAGATGGATCGGCAGCGGGGTATTCACCATGTAAGGAGATGGATCGGCAGCGGGGTATTCACCATGTAAGGAGATGGATCGGCAGCGGGGTATTCACCATGTAAGGAGATGGATCGGCAGCGGGGTATTCACCATGTAAGGAGATGGATCGGCAGCGGGGTATTCACCATGTAAGGAGATGGATCGGCAGCGGGGTATTCACCATGTAAGGAGATGGATCGGCAGCGGGATATTCACCATGTAAGGAGATGGATCGGCAGCGGGGTATTGACCATGTAAGGAGATGGATCGGCAGCGGGGTATTGACCATGTAAGGAGATCGATCAGCAGCAGGGTATTCACCGTGTAAGGAGGTAGATCGGCAGCGCGGTATTCATCGTGTAAGGAGATCGATCGGCAGCAGGGTATTCACCGTGTAAGGAGATCGATCGGCAGCAGGGTATTCACCGTGTAAGGAGATCGATCAGCAGCAGGGTATTCACCGTGTAAGGAGGTAGATCGGCAGCGCGGTATTCATCGTGTAAGGAGATCGATCGGCAGCAGGGTATTCACCGTGTAAGGAGATCGATCGGCAGCAGGGTAGTCACCATGTAAGGAGATCGATCGGCAGCGAGGTATTCACCAAGTAAGGAGATCGATCGGCAGCAGGGCAGTCTATTCAATAGTCCGTTGACATAGCAGGATGGAGAGGGCGGGGATTATACGGATTTACTCCACCCATTAATTGCTGGACAAATGAGGAGTGATGGGGGAGTATTTAGAGTGACTGAGAACCGGAGTTTGTTGTCCGTGACGACGCCTTGTGGGAAGGTGAAACGCGTTGACGTACCTCCTGTTCCAACCCGGTACGTATGACGTCACATCCGGTGAGCGGAGCGCACGCTGATGCGGCGTTCTGCAGCCATCTTTAGTGTGGGCAGAGAGATCTGACTGTACAATTTTGCCAGTTCTTCATTGCCAAAGCTGACCCATTGTGTGTGCCTAGCTGGGACTGTCAGAGGGGCTGTTGGGACAAGTTGGAGGAGTCCTGATTTATGTACAAAAAGGCTTTATATTCCGTTCTATAATGTGAGACGTTTGGAGCGTCACCTGAGGAGGAAACGGATTTATCAGTAGTACGCTATTCTGTATCCTTTCTCTTGCATTTTTCATCCATCCATGAGAATGAATTCGGGGGAAACTAAGGAAGAATTATTAGCGAAGGCTTGAGAGTGACAAGCTGGTCACAAAGTACCCTCATCCATCCATCCTTCCATCCGTCCATCCATCCATCCATCCATCCTTCCATCCTTCCATCCATGAGGGAGGGCTTGGAGGACGGTGAGGATGGATCATCATCTGTGATTTGGGAGGCAGATAATTCCATGAAAATTGCTGTCTAACCACCTTATTTGGGTGTAAGGAAGGCTGTTTTTGGCACTTTCTATATATTTTCTGGTTATATAGTAATATTCCATTGGCATCTTTTCTTTTATGTTTTCTATCGCTATATGTGGAATTGTCTGGGAAGGAGAGTCAGTGAGAAATCGCTGAAAGAGTATGACAACATCTGAGGATACCACACCCACCTGCAGGCGTGTCTTGTTCTCTCTTAAAGATTTATTAGCTCGAGAATTCACAGTAATTCAATCAAATGGGTTTTTTTTTCACTGAAGATGTGAGCATGCTGGAAAATTTATGAAGTTTCAGTTACAGTTCTAATTAATTTTTTTGACAAATTTTTGGGACCTTGGACTTTAATTTGGGGCTTTTGTTGGACTTTAATATATAAGTTTTCACATTTTTATTATTTGCGCTGTGTCACTTTGAGTTGTCAAGTACCAGGAGCGCAGAGAGAGCACGTGGAGACAGATTGCACAGAACCCGCCGTGCGGCCGGTTATTGGGGAGGATTTTGGGGTACAGATGATAGATCTGTTAGTCCACAGACCAACACCAGACACAGCGACACAGTAAAGTCCTCTGAAAGGCAATATGGAACAACAGGAGGCCAATAGTCCACAGGGTTCAATAGGACAGTTGGGTGGAGGTTCTGTGAGGATTGGGGTTCATGGGGAGAATTGGGCTCAGTCTTTTGGGCAGCACGGGGTTAGTCCACTTACTGGATGCGGGGAGCCGGACACGGAGGGTTACAGTCCACACAGGCAACACAAGGTCAGTCCACACAGGCAGCTCCAGGTAACAAAGGGTTAAGTCCGCCAGGCTCATGGGCAGCAAAGGGTTAAGTCTGCCAGGACAGCGCACTCCCAGCACAAAGACCGGGGTGTCACTGAGAGCCCTGAGTCCCGCTCTAATGATCGAGACCCAGGACTCTCGATTCCGGGTCACATGATTGCTGTGATAGCCTCTGATTGGCTATCACAGTGATAAGTCACTGTACAGCCCACCCCCTTCTTTTTTTTTTCCTCTCTGAATGGAGGAAAGAGATACATTGTATCATTATATACATTATATTACACATTGTATCTCTCTCTCTTCTTGTATAGAGAGAAAAAACTGTTAAATAAAAAAAAAGATAAATAAAAAATACCTAAATCAAGGTTCGATCTAATTCAATGCCAGGGTTAGTGTTTGGGTCAAGGTCAGGATTTTTGTTTTGCTTTTAAACTGGTATCAGTGTCAGCGTTAGGTAAAAAGAAAAACAAAACAAAAAGAAAACAAAATGCGGACTATTGTTTCTGGGCTGTACTGTGGGTACAAACAACAAATAACATCTCATACCCGCACCTCCCTGATGGAAACTGAACTCAGCCCCCACAACACAAACACCCCCAAAACCTCCCACAAACCCCCAACCGCCCCCTTGCAGCAATAGTAGTGAGACTCTTCGATAAAAAAAAAGTCCAAATAAAACTGGCAATAATGAAAACTCCTCCACGCTATAATATAATAATCCTCCATCACAACGTTCAAAGAAAATCCCAAAGTACAACTGCGTTACTTTGTTTCAAGTTTCCACAACATGAGTGAGACTTCTGTGACCATCACAGTGATCCCCCACAACTGAATCCAAGACTTACCAGAAAGTTGGACCTCAAAGCCTAGAGAGGTCAGTGTGAGTGTGTATGGTACAATCCCCATACAGGGATGATAAATGGATCACAAACTAGCATGCGTTACAATTGCGCATACTCCTGAAATGTGACAAATTACAATTCTTACAAATCTCCATCGGCCACGCCTTAACATCCTTTCCAGGTCAGCAGATTAGAGTCACACAGGAGGGCCGGTGATGGGATTATCGCTCTCGCTATGATATTCATGGGATCACCTTACATTTGTGGTGCGATCGTCAGCAGAAAGTGGTGGGGGATGGGGACCCCCTTCCCCCACATGTGAAAGCGATCCAGCAGCCATTCAGCCACTAGATTTGCTCTTACATAATTCAGCACCGACTGTGAGATATCCAAAGCTGGAATGCAGAGCAGATGACAGGAAACCGCTGAAACCTGCAGAGTGACTTCAGACCAGCAAAGCGATAGAGTTCCTGCAGACAGGAGGTGACAGAGACAAGACCCTGGAGCACGCACATACTTCATACATGTGCGGTGTCATGGGGGAGATCCGGGTAGCTGCATGCAGAGACCAGCTCAGCAATAATGGAGCAACAATCTTTACTGAAGGGAAGAAAGTTTGATGAAAAAACAAGCTGCAAATAGGTGAAAGCCGTACTAAACCCTAAATGTATTATATTGCAGCTCACCAGTCATTGGATGTGGTGGCTGCATTAGTTTTGTCTTTTTCTCCGCTGTTTTCACCTGGTGATCCTGTCAGTAATACACCTCCTGACACGACTCTGGAGCAATGAGCACAGGAGGCACAGCAGCATTGTAAGTCTGGGAAGGGTAGTGTTAAATGTATTTGCAGATTTAGAACCGCTATCACATGGAAGCCAAACTCCTCCAGCTCACACTCCAAACTCCTCCAGCTCACACTTTATAGTCATTTACAGCAATCAGTGTTCGGGATGATAAAGGTTTGGCATGAATAAATAAAAGCTGATCATAGTAATCACCGCTGCCAGTGGTAAATGGTTTGTCTCATCCATGTAAACTGATACATTCTGCTGGAGAGCTTGTGCTTCTGAAAAGACTTGCTGGCTGATTCACCAGATGAATATAGAAGACAAGGAAACGTATTCCAGCCATCACAGCTAAGATTTGGCAGCTGCAATATAAGAAATGTTTGATTTAAACTTTTCTCAGCAGAGTAAAGACCTCCCCCGCCCGAGGACACCAGCAGAAAACTGAGGCATGTTGGGACTAGGAGGGATTATCCTGGCCCCCAGTTTTTTTAGAATGCCATTGTCAAAGTTTCCTCTAGGTGGCAATATATTCCCAATAGTGATGGGCTACATGGTGGAGTTGAACTCAAGTTTGACTGGAACATGGGCCATGTGTGTGTTCAACGAACACATGAATGGTATGGGCGTTCCACGGGCTATTCGAACGCTGCGCCCCGTAATGAACTGCACCCTGACAGTGCGTTGTGATTGGTCAAAGCAATGCTCCTGACCATAGCTCAGGTGCAATACTTTGGCCAATCACAGCATAGGATGATGTCACAAGGGGCGGGGTTCACCGCTTGTGACATCATGACAGTATTTAAGAACGGTCATCCGGGGGCGCAGCTGTCAGGTAGGAGCCAGAGTCACGGTTTTTCCTTTTTTCAGGTAGCGGCGGGCATCATGACTGACGATGGATTTATTTCAGGGGACATTTTTTAAGTCTTGATATTTAATAAAGGATTTGTCAGAGAATTCTCCTGGCTTCTTTTTTACAGTAAGCTTTTTTTTGTGAATGGATAGTAGTACCATGTACTACATACTCATCCACATGGGGGGTGCCGGGATCTGGGGGCCCTCTTGCTAAAGAGGGTTTCTAGATTCCGATAAGCCTCCTGCCTGCAGACCCCCAGCCACCAGCCACGGTTGTGGGGAAGAGGCCCTTGTCCCCATCAACATGCCCCCCCGCCCCAAAGCACCCCCCCAATGTTGAGGGAATGTGGCCTGGTATGGTTCAGGAGGGGGTGGCACTCACTTGTCCCCCCCCGTTTTCTGACCTGCTGAGCCACATGTTCGGATAAGGGTCTGGTATTGGTTTTTTTTTTTTTTTTTGGGGGGGGGGGGGAGACCCCCACGCCATTTTATTTTTAAATTTTGGCATTGGGGTTCCCCTCAAAATTCCTGAAGGGCTTGGTATGGATGGGAGGGGGGACCCCAGGCTGTTTTTTTTTTTTTTTTTTTTAAGTAATTGTTGGGCAATTATATAAAAATCACCAGCACCAAAACCGTGAAATTATATGCTAAATAAATGCTGCTGCTCATTAGTGCAAACACCAAAAAATATATATAAAACATCAAAACCGCACTAATATATAATGAAAATTAATAAATATACACTGCAGTGAAAAATTAAATGAATAATAAAAAATATAAAAAATGAAAATTAATAAGTCCCACTCCAAATCAATAAAGTGAAAAATAAAAAAATATATTCATGAAAGTCCAAAAAAAAAAACCCAAAAAAAAACAAAAAACTTTTGACCCGTGTTTCCATCGAAATAGTGCTCAAATACCACACCGCACTCACCAGATATTGGTGGAAAAAAAAAGCCTTTTAGGGTTTTTTTTGGGATCCTAGACCCAGTCAATAAGCCTCCAATCACCAGATATTATTGGATCTCCCCTCCTCCAGACAGGAATATAGCCGCCTCCAGGATCACCAGACTCAGCTCTCCAAGAAAACGTTTTGAATAATGCAGGAAAACAACCCAATGTATAGTGTAATCCTGCAATACTCGGCAGAATCGATTCCCGAGTACCAAACCGCTCACATTCTTACAAAGTATAATCCGCATTTATTGTATTCCACATGGAGCCAAAACCACCACATCACCGCCGGGGTATTCCTGAGATCTCACGGTCAGCAACAGATGAAAGTACAAGAATCGCCCACAACCAAGATGGCCCCCGGGAACATCACACGCTGGGGTATTCCTGAGATCTCACGGTCAGCAACAGATGACAGCACAAGAATCGCCCACAACCAATATGGCCCTCGGGAACGTCACATGCCGGGGTATTCCTGAGATCTCACAGTCAGCAACAGATGACAGCACAAGAATCGCCCACAACCAAGATGTCAGCCAAGATGTAGGATTCTCCCCTTTGTGCCTGAGGGCGATTCTTGTGCTGTCATCTGTTGCTGACCGTGAGATCTCAGGAATACCCCGGCGTGTGATGTTCCCGGGGGCCATCTTGGTTGTGGGCGATTCTTGTGCTGTCATTTGCTGCTGACCATGAGATCTCAGGAATACCCCGGCATATGGCGTTCCTGGGGGCCATCTTGGTTATGAGCGATTCTTGTGCTGTCATCTGTTGCTGACCGTGAGATCTCAGGAATACCCCGGCGTATGGCGTTCCCGGGGGCCATCTTGGTTGTGGGTGATTCTTGTGCTGTCATCTGTTGCTGACCGTGAGATCTCAGGAATACCCCGGCGGTGATGTGGCGGTTTTGGCTCCATGTCAAATACAATAAATGCGGATTATACTTTGTAAGAATGTGAGCGGTTTGGTACTCGGGAATCGATTCTGCCGAGTATTGCAGGATTACACTATACATTGGTTTGTTTTCCTGCATTATTCAAAACGTTTTCTTGGAGAGTGGAGTCTGGTGATCCTGCTGGAGGCGGCTATATTCCTGTCTGGAGGAGGGGAGATCCAATAATATCTGGTGATTGGAGGCTTATTGACCGGGTTTAGGATCCCAAAAAAAAACCCTGAAAGGCGTTTTTTTCCCCAATATCTGGTGAGTGCGGTGTGGTATTTGAGCGCTATTTCGGGGAAACACGGGTCAAACGTTTTTTTTTTTGGAAAAGGACTTTCATGAATATATTTTTTTATTTTTCACTTTATTGATTTGGAGTGGATTTATTCATTTTTTATTAATTATCATTTAATTTTTCCTTGCAGTGTATATTTATTATATTTATTCATTTTATTATATATTTGCGCTGTTTTGATGTTTTATATATAATTGTCGGGCAATGCGGACAATTGTTTTGACATCCGGCTGTCGGCAGGGAACCCCACTGACAGCAGAAACATGAATGAATGTCTCACGATTAAAATACCGAATGACGTCATCATGGAACTCTGGCCAGATTGTAGTAACGGACGATATCTCACCTCATACTCAGATGCTGGAAGATATCGCTCACTATATTGTTCGTGTTCGGAGTTTGCAGTCGAACATTCTGTAGGTTTGGATGTCTCGACCGCGAACCGAACGGGGGGGGGGGGGGGGTTCGGCCCATCGCTAATACCAAACTTACCTGAACCGCTGTGTCCCTCAATGGAGGAGAAAGAGAGACGTGTGAATGTGATTGGTGGGATCGGGACATCACAGAACAGATCTTACAGGAGAATCGACCAATGAGGAGGAATATTTCCTGTTGTATAGTCCGATATCTCCCATCAGCCTCCATAGTGCAGTTACTAAAGTCCTACAAGAAGGTGACAGGATGGTGTCAGGTCCATCACACACAGTACAACCTCACCGTACAATCTCTGTACAATCAACTTCTACAATCTACCAAAACGATGTAATAGGAGGACCCACCTAAACTATCCAATCAGATTCTATACAATCAGACAGAACCTCACTTTGCAGACTTGATGGAAGATCAAACAGTGATTGTACAATCAGATTGTAATGTGTGTGGAGTTTATCAGATATCCTGGAGGATGCTGGGAAATGGTTTGAGAACATTCTGCTGAGATCTGATGACTGTTTATATCCTCTCTTCTAGGATTGGGAACAACTCCTTGTCAGAGGAAGCAAGCAGAGAACTAGAAACTCCGGGAACGCTCCGCCCAGAACTGAAGATATATACATGAGGTGACCCTGCAGGAGGAGACTCAACTACAGCTGTGAATGGAGCCGGGACATCGCTCTGAATGAGATATAGAGAAGAGCAATCCTGACCCCAGAGGAGAACGGATCATCACAGATGAACGAATACACCAGGACAGGATGGGGGGGGGGGGGGATTTGGTTTTGTAATGGAGATAAAAACTCCACTAAAAATATGAACATTTCATAGAATCCATATTGTGGGCAACAAAGTGGCTGAGGGGTTAGCACTTCCATCTATCAGCACTAGGGATGTGGGTTCAAATCCCAACCATGGCATGTGCTTGTTTCCTCCGGGTACTCCGGTTTCCTCCCACGCTCCAAAGACATGCTGGGAGGTTAATTGACCCCGGTATGTGTATGTATGGATGTGAGTTAGGGACCTCAGATTGTACGCCCCTCGAGGGTCAGGGACTGATGTGAATGTACAATATACACTATATTGCCAAAAGTATTGTCCCTGCCCTCCCAATCATGTGATTCAAGTGTTCCAATCCCCTCCAAATGATGTGATTCAGGTGCTCCAATCCCCTCCCAATCATGTGATTCAGGTGTTCCAATCCCCTCCCAATCATGTGATTCAGGTGTTCCAATCCCCTCCCAATCATGTGATTCAGGTGTTCCAATCCCCTCCCAATCATGTGATTCAGGTGTTCCAATCCCCTCCCAATCATGTGACTCAGGTGTTCCAATCCCCTCCCAATCATGTGACTCAGGTGTTCCAATCCCCTCCCAATCATGTGACTCAGGTGTTCCAATCCCCTCCCAATCATGTGACTCAGGTGTTCCAATCCCCTCCCAATCATGTGACTCAGGTGTTCCAATCCCCTCCCAATCATGTGACTCAGGTGTTCCAATCCCCTCCCAATCATGTGATTCAGGTGTTCCAATCCCTTCCATGGTCACAGGTGTATACAATCAAGCCCCTAGGCTGTGATGGCCCCAGATGTTAACCCCTTCCTGCCCAGTGCCATTAGTACAGCGTCAGGGCTTTTTATTAGCACTGATCACTGTATTGGTGTCACCGGGGATGTCAGTGACACCAGGTCAGTTCCCCCCCGCAGTTCCGCTGTAAGTCGTTGATCGCCGCCATTACTAGGAAAAAAAAATTCCGGGGGCTATACCGGCATTTGCAAACGCTATAACTTTCACGTAAACCAATTAATTTACACGTATTGGGATTGTTTTCAGCAAAGACACAAAGCAGAATACATTTTGTCCTCAATTTGATTTTTTAATTTGTTTTTGGACAGGTTTACCCACCTCCCATCCGGCCGTTGTATATAAACGGCCAGACGGTGGCAGTGCAGGGTCGGGTGGCTGTTTATAAACGACCTCCCCGCACCCTGCTTGTGTGCGGTCCCTGGGAGCGTGCAGCACCGCAATCCGGACACAGTGAAACACCGATCGTCGGACGGGACCTCTGTGTGAGGTCCCAATCACCGCAGTGGCACTGTACTGCTAGGGTGACAGTATGTAAAAAAAAACAAATATAAAAAAATAAATTAAAGAAAAAAGTTTAAAATTATAATGTTTGGTTATAAACCAATTTGGGTTATTTTTTTTTTTTTTTACTAAAAAGATAAAACGGAATAAATTTTGGCCAAGATTTACGATGAAAAACTATTCATTTGCAAAATTTTATAAGAAAAACACTTTTTTTCATAATTTTTGGACTTTTTCATTTACATAGCAAAAAAAATAAAAAATCCCAGCGGTGAATAAATACCACCAAAATAAAGCTTTATCTGTCTCAAAAAAAATGCTAAGAAATTCATATGGGTGCAGTGTTGCATGATCGCGCAATTGTCATTCAAAATGTGATGGCGCTGAAAGCTGAACATTGGCTTGGAGGGGAAGGGGGGGGGGGAAAGTGTCCGGACTGGAAGGGGGGGGGGGGGGAGTGTCCGGACTGGAAGGGGGGGGTGCCTGGACCGGAAGGGGGGGGGGGAAGCATCCGGACTGGAAGTGGTTAATAGCAAAAACCCAAAAATATTTTTTCTCAGAATTGTCAGTTTCTTGTTTATAGCACAAAAAATAAAAACCGCACAGGGGGTCAGATACCACCGAAGCTCAATTAATGGGAAATAAAGGACGTAAATGTCATTTGGGTGCGGCGTTGCATGACCGCGCAATTGTCAGTTAAAATAACGCAGCATCGTAACACAAAAGATGTCCTGGGCAGGAAGAGGCGGGGGATCCTCTGGAGGGGGAGGAGTTAAGGTCACATTGGTTGCTGTGATACGGCGAATGTTCGGCGTTTATGGTAGATGTGTGTAAAGTGGGCCCGGCTCAGGCAGGATCTATAGTTCAGGGATCAGCAGCACACTTCTATTACATGACATGACAGCAAACATGGATTCCCCACGCAGGGGGTCTTCTCCAACATACAATAACCAACAATGCTACCCCACCTGGCTACACTTCAGCAGCTCCGCCTCATGTAGATGTAACACCCGGAGATCTCGGAGAGGACTTCACACCCCACAGCGGCCATTCTCCTCCCCTCAGCCTGGAAAAGGCGGGAACACAGAGCAGGTCTGCCTGAGGGAAAGCTGGAAGGGACAGAACAGCCAATCACAGGAGAGGATCTGAGAGGCGGGAACACATGAGGGAACTGTGAGGTGACAGGACAGACAATCACAGGATAGGAGCTGAGAGGTGAGAACACATGAGGGAACTGCTGGGAACCGTGAGGGGAGGGACCATAACAGCTCAGCCAATTACAGGACAGGAGCTGAGTAGAGGGAACACATGAAGGAAACTACTTGGAACTGTGTGGTGAGTGACAGGACTGCTCAGCCAATCACAGGAAAGGAACTGAGAGGCACGAGAGAACTATTGAAAACTGTGAGGTGAGTGACATGACAACTCAGCCAATCACAGTGGAGTAGCTGAGAGGAGGGAACACTTGAGAGAACTGCTGGGAACCGTGAGGGGAGGGACAGGACTGCTCAGCCAATCACAGGAGAGGAGAGGTGGGAGCTGCTGGGAACTGTGAGGGGAGGGACAGGACTGTTCAACTAATGACAGGAGAGCTCAGAGGTGGGAACACATGAGGGAACTGTGAGGTGAGTGGCAGGACTGCTCAACCAATGACAAGATAGGAGCTGAGAGGCGGGAACACTTGAAGGGACATCTGTGAGGTGGGTGACAGGTCTCCTCAGCCAATCACAGGAGAGGAGGTGGGAACACCTGAAGGGACTGCTGGGAACTGTGACGTGAGTGACAGGCTTCCTTCAGCCAATTAGCACAGAGCAGATGGGAGGGGGAACAATTGAGGTTATAAATATAAGAGGGTGATGGAGAGTATCTGGGAGGTGGGAACACAGCTGTGAGGGGGCAAGCTCTCTCAGCCAATCACAGGAGAATATCTGGGAGGTGGGAACACAGCTGTGAGGGGACAAGCGCTCTCCGCCAATCACAGGAGAATATCTGGGAGGTGGAAACACAGCTGTGAGGGGACAAGCTCTCTCAGCCAATCACAGGAGACTATCTGGGAGGTGGGAACACAGCTGTGAGGGGACAAGCTCTCTCAGCCAATCACAGGAGACTATCTGGGAGGTGGGAACACAGCTGTGAGGGGACAAGCTCTCTCAGCCAATCACAGGAGAGTATCTGGGAGGTGGGAACACAGCTGTGAGGGGACAAGCTATCTCAGCCAATCACAGGAGACTATCTGGGAGGTGGGAACACAGCTGTGAGGGGACAATTTCTCACAGCCAGAAGAGTAGCTGTGAGGCAGGGCACAACTAAAGGGAGTGACAGGTCTCTTCAGCCAATCGTAGGAGAGAATCTGGGAGGCAGGAACACCTGAGGTAACTGCTGTGAGGTGAGTGACAAGCTCTCCCAGCCAATTACCAAAATGTACATGGGAGTTGTGATGGCTGTGAGGTGAGTGACAGGTTTCCTCAGCCAATCGCAGGAGAGGAACTAGGAGACTGAAACATCTGTGAGGTAAGTGACAGACTCCTTTCAGTCAATCACAGGAGAGTATTTGGGAGGTGGGAACACCTGAGGTAACAGGTGACAAGCTCTCTCAGCCAATCACAGAAGAGTATTTGTGAAACGGGAACACCTGAGGTAGCAGGTGACAAACTCTCTCAGCCAATCACAAGAGAGTATTTGGGAGGCGGGAACACCTGGGGTAACAGGTGACAAGCTCTCCCAGCCAATTGCTGGAGAGTAGATGGGAGGCGGGGAAGCTCCAAAGATAATGGCGTGTCTCCACTCAGCCAATCACAGGAGAAGAGCTGGAAGGTTCAAATGCCTATGAGATGATTGACAAACTGTCTCAGCCAATTATAGGACAGGAGCAGGGAGGCAGGACAGCTGTGATGGGAGTGACAGGTCTCCTCAGCCAATCACAGGGGAGAAGCTGGAAGACCTAAAGTAACAGCCGTGAGTTGAGTGGCCAACTCTCCCAGCCAATCACAGGAGCGTGTCTGGAGGTGGGGACATCTGATTGGACAGCTGTGAGGGGTGGCAGGTCTGGTGTAGAGCAAATCCGTTGTGAAGGGCTCTCTTGGGCTCAGGTGGTCCCTGGGGGGAGGAGTCAGCCTATTTTGGTCCCCCATTTAATAGAAGTCACATGACATCCATTGTACTGGAATTATAATGAGGGGAAAGCTGCTTTATCTATGACCTGGAACACCAGGCGGGTGGAATAGATTTATTACTAGAAGAGGAATTGTCCCGCCCCCGAGGGACTGACAGAGGACAGGATTATTCCAGAGATGATTGGGGGATGGAGGACATAAAACCAATGACACGGAATAGAATCTCAGGAGATGGACCTCGGCTGCTTCTATCTGATTGTCATCTGCAGGACTGGAGCTTCCTCATAGATGGCCGTCTGTTCTTTATTACAGCTGATTGCTGAGAGGTCAAATCAAACTGCATTGTGTGCGATGGCCAGTCCTGACCAGACAGCAGCAGCATGGTCCCTCAGACAGTCCTTATTTCCTGCCTGGAATGTTGTCAGATGGGATTCTTCTTCAAAAGGTCTCAGGTGAGCTACTTCTCCCTCTTCAGATGGATTCCTAAATTGGAGGTCTTGCCCGGAGCTCCCCTTTAATCTTTAGCACTGACTGCACTGAGCCCCTGACCCTGGCGGAGGTGGGTATTGTGACGGAACGCGGCATCCGAAACCTGGCCTTCTCACCAACTCGCACCGCACTGTCACTTGTGTAACAATGTCACTCTCAGCTGCACCCTGCAGAAAGATTCTCCAGCTCGCGGGACCACAATCTGTGCCAGCAGACTGAGGGCAATTTTTACTGGGTTAGGTTAATTACACAATTAACCCTTCACACTGCCGCCACCTCCTTTTTACAGAGAAGGAGGAAACTCACAAATCCCAGCAACAACACTATGATCTTAGCATAAGCGTCTGCAACACACACTGTCACCACAGACAGGGATATCAGAGGATTATTACACACAGGAACACTCTTCCAGGGACAGGGATATCGGAGGATTATTACACACAGGAACACTCTTCCAGGGACAGGGATATCAGAGGATTATTACACACAGGAACACTCTTCCAGGGACAGGGATATCGGAGGATTATTACACACAGGAACACGCTTCCAGGGACAGGGATATCAGAGGATTATTACACACAGGAACACTCTTCCAGGGACAGGGATATCAGAGGATTATATATACAGGAACACTCTTCCAGGGACAGGGATATCAGAGGATTATATATACAGGAACACTCTTCCAGGGACAGGGATATCAGAGGATTATTACATACAGGAACACTCTTCCAGGGACAGGGATATCAGAGGATTATTACACACAGGAACACTCTTCCAGGGACAGGGAGATCAGAGGATTATTACACACAGGAACACTCTTCCAGGGACAGGGAGATCAGAGGATTATTACACACAGGAACACTTCCAGAGACAGGGATATCGGAGGATTATTACACACAGGAGCACTCTTCCAGGGACATCGGAGGATTATTACACACAGGAGCACTCTTCCAGGGACAGGGATATCGGAAGATTATTACACACAGGAGCACTCTTCCAGGGACAGGGATATCGGAGGATTATTACACACAGGAGCACTCTTCCAGGGACAGGGATATCGGAGGATTATTACACACAGGAGCACTCTTCCAGGGACAGGGATATCGGAGGATTATTACACACAGGAACACTCTTCCAGGGACAGGCATATCAGAGGATTATTACACACAAATTCCAACACATCCTCCCATCCCCCCACCCTCAGCCAGGGTTCCTTCAGGGGGGTTCCTTGAGCAGTGATAGATCCTCTTTATGGAGAGATCTGGAGTCTATTAGGCCTCATTCACACCTGAGAAATTTGTAGCTCGAAGGGAGAAAAAAATCAGTATCACTCCATGGAGACGGTTCACATCTCCACTCCGAGTCGCCTGAAGCTCAATACAGCTTTGGAGTTGCTTTTGTAGCTCCATTTGGGCAGATTGATGTGTTTTTGGCGCATTTTCATTCCCATAGCGATACATGGAAACGCGCAAATCGCGCGTTATTTATGTGCTTTTGCGTGTTTTGTCGCGTTACCAAGAGCGTTTTCTGGCCTTTCAGAACATGGCAGCAATTGGTGTCACAGATGAAATTTTTGTGTTGGTTAATACAAAAACGCCAAAACTCAAACAGCCCAAAAACGCCTGAACAAATCGTGCATAAATGTTTGCAGAGGTGCAACAAAACATGCAAAAAAATGCACAAAATACGCTACACTTACATGTGAATGGGGCCTTAGACCCCAGATCTGTCCTCTGCCCTTCAAAACATCTGACCATATCAAGATCGGTTTTATCTGATCTTGGAGCATGGGTGGGGTCACCATTTTGACCACTGAAGCTACACCCATAAAAAAGGATATGATTTCTGGACTGCTGAGGTGTATGTCAGTCCAGTTGTTCTGAATAGACTGCACAACACAGCGCACATTAACCGTGGAAAAATTAGCATGCTTTATACGTGTCTCAGCGGTCAGATGTGTCCGATCCTCATACTTTACCATTTTGGGGAGCATTTCTATACCAGCACACCCCGAAGGGGGGGGGGGGATACCGCACTCTTGGGGAGTCATCCAGACTCAGACTGGGACTAAAAATAGACCTGGGCATTTTGGATGGAGCAGCCCCTAGCCCGGGGATCCTTTCCTTGGAGCCTGGTGGTGGAACGCCAGGGCCCAGACACAAGAGTGACTTTTGCAACCCTGGTAGTTCCGCCACTAGTGTCAGGTTTTTATTTTTATTTAATTTTTTACAATTTTATATTTTATTATTTTTTTACATTTGTTTTGAAAGAGGGAAGGAGGGAGAGAAAGAAGAGAAACCGGAGACAGAGAAAGAGAAGGGGGGAGAGAAGACACAAGGCTGTCAGGAATGTGGGCGGGGCAGACAGAAGGAGAGGGCGGGAGGAGGAGGGGCAGCTTTCTCTCTCCTCCCCATCTGTGGGGGGAGGGGGGAATTTGGTGGCGGTGCTGCAGGATGGAGGGGGGGCGGCCGTAGTTGTCCACTGACAGTCGTCCAACCCCCCCCCCCAAACAGACAGGAGAGGAGAGAGCTTCCCCTCCTCTTCCCACCTTCTCTTCCTGTGTCTGCCCCACCCACACTCTCTCCACCAGCCTGTGTCTTCTCTCTCTCTCTCTCTCTCTCTCTCCTATCTTTCTTTACTTCACTGTTTCTTTCTTTTTGTCTCTGTCTCCTGTTTCTCTCCCTTCCCTCCTTCTCTTCCTCCCCTTCCCTCCTTCTCTTCCTCCCCTTCCCTCCCTCCTTCCTTCCTTCCTTCTCTCCCTCCTTCTCTTCCTCCCTCTCTCCTTCTCTTCCTCCCTCCCTCCTTCTCTTCCTCCCTCCCTCCTTCTCTTCCTCCCTCCCTCCTTCCTTCCTTCTTTCTCTCCCTCCTTCCTTCCATCTCTCTCTCCCTCCTTCCTTCCCTTCTCTCTCTCCCTCCTTCCTTCCTTCTCTCTCTCCCTCCTTCCTTCCTTCTCTCTCTCCCTCCTTCCTTCCTTCTCTCTCTCCCTCCTTCCTTCCTTCTTTCTCTCCTACAAAACAAATATAATAAAAATACAATAGAAAATTGTACAAAATTGAATAACAACGTACTGACACTAATGACAGAACTACCAGGGTCGCTCCTGTGATCAGGCCCTGGCGTTCTGCTACTGGGCTTTGAGGAAAATGAAAGGGTCCCCTGGCTTGGGGCTGCTCAGTCCAAAATGCCCGGGCTTATTTTTTGTCCCAGTCTGGGCCTGCCTCTAACCCCCTTTTATAGTGCCATTAAGAATTCATGGCAGCACAAGTTTGATGTGCATTTTGGCATGTTTTTATTTTATTTCTGAGAACGCAAAAGTGTGAATGCGGCCTGAGTCAGCAGGCTTCCTCCATCCACTACACTGCATGGATGGATAAGCCCCCTCTGCTGGACTATTGCATGGATGGCACATTTGTAGATCACACAACAGTGATGTGATCTGTGAAAATAATGTATGGCAATGATAGGAAAAGACTCCTTCATCTGTGGCCTCCCTCATGTATAGGGGCTCATTCACTGGTGAATTCCCTCATATATAGGGGCCCAGCACCGGCAATCGTCCTCCCTCCCTAGCGGCACATTCACAGTCTGGAAGAAGAGGAAGCCATCCTCCCTCCCCAACAGCCAGTCGGAGTGGAAGATGTGGGATCCTCAGCAGAAGTGCTGGCATCAGGCCAGTGTGTTACCAACCTCTGCCCAGCACCTTCAGTGGCTCCATGGATGCACGGAGAGGAGATAGTGAACCTCTATCCCCCATCACCAGCTCCAAAGACTGGGGATTTAATAGACTTCTGCTGAGGAGGAACAACCCAGTGAACCTCAAGAAGAAGAGCTGGTATCAGAGCAGAACTTCCAACCTCTCCCCAGTGACAGGCTCGAAGCTCGAATTCCCAGCTGAAGCACTGGCAAGTGGACAGAGTCCAAGACCTCTGCCCCACAGCAGTTCTGGTGGCTCAGGGAGAGAAGGTGGCAGTTCTTCTTCCCTAACGGCAGTGTAGGGACTCGGGAGCGAAGGATGTCGTCCTCGTTGCACAGCAGGAGTCCAGAAGAGGGAGCAACCGGCTCATCTCCCCAGAGGCAATACGATAACCTGGGAGAAGAGAAATCTGTCTTCCCTCCCCAGCAGGGATCCATGCACCTGGAAGACAGTACCAAAGAAATGTCATCTCAGCAGCCGGATGAGATGGAGCAGCCAGCTCATCTCCCCAGTGGCACTTCAAGAACCCAGGAGAGGAGAAAGCTGTCTTCACTCCCCAGTGGAAGATCCACAGTCCAGGAGAGGAGGTGATGGGTCCTCCCTCCCCATTGGCAGATCCACAGTCTAGGAGCGAAGGAAGTTGTCCTCCCTCCACAACAGTCAGCCAGAGTGAAGGATGTGGAGTCCCCAGCTGAATCGCTGGCAACAGGGCAGAGCTTTACTGACCTGTGCCTAGCACCTCGTATCTTCACAGCTATGGGGAATCAGGGCAGTCAGTCCCTCTCCCCAGCAGCCGATTGAGTCCTGGAAAGGTAAGGACCTCTCAGCTGAACCACTGGCAGCCAGACAGAGGGTCCACAACCTCTTCTCCACACCTACTGATGGCAACTCTTCCCTGTGGCCAGGAATAGAGATTATGTGGACAAACTATGTGGGTTCACTCTGCCCGACTAACACATGTCCAGACTAGGTGGAGGTCTGGGACCTAGTTAGTCTACCTTTTGAGGGGTGAGAAATGTGATAGACCCAACCGGGACAGGGGACTAGGGGCTTGCCTTCTACCAACTGATTATGGCCCATGGAGGAGGCCAGGCATTTTCTCTGCTTCTCCTGGTCAGAGCACGGAGGAGAGCTCAGTTCAGCCTGTGATGGAGAGAACAGATCATTCTCTAATGATGGACAACAACATGGTGAACATTGAGAGCGAGGCTTACATTAATCCTCTGCATAAAGACAATAAAGCTTCCCTTCTGGAGGGGATGGAAAGGTATAATATTAATCTTGGACAGGTTAATGGTCAGAGGAAATATGGTGGCCTTCCTGCAGACTGGGTAGGAGAAGCGCCTTCATTTGGGACAGAAATATTTATCAACAATCTCCCTCAAGAAATCTAAGATAAATTAATTGCACTTTTTCAGACTGCTGAAACACTGTATGAGTTTTGTCCTTTGATGACTTTTTTAGTGGACAGAATACTCAAGTGAAAGCCAAATACCCGAAAGTCAACATGTGTAATGTACTTTGTGTATCCAGGGCTGTGGACTTCTTGCTGGACTGTCTGGGGTGGGCTCCCTGACTAAATCAAAGCTGGTCTGGGTTCCTGACTGTTGATTAGATTACTTTTTAATTAGGTTACTGTTAGCTGTTCATTAGATGTACTGATGATATTACTGTTTAAAGTTTGCATTGTTTAGGATAATGTGATCAAGCTCTTGTCTGATTTTGTGTGGTATAAATTATGTGTGAATTTTTTATAATTAACAGTTCCTGTTTGCACCTAAGCTGGAGTCGTCTAGTTCTTGGGTGCAATTCCCAGCTATAATACCTTGTTCCTGTGCTGCAGCAGTGAGGAAGCAGCTCTTTGGTGGAGGCACCCAGTCGGGGTGCCTGATGGTTCCTCACAGCCGTCATCTTTGCATCTATTTGATCTATACAATAATGCTGCATGTTTGCAGTTAGGACACCAGCCATTTGCTGGCTTGACAGTTCAATTAAGAGCACAAGCTGCTGGTACAGTTCTCATTCAGGGCACGCCTTGAATGTAACTGTTTTGGGAAACTGTTAAAGCGGTATAAAAAAACCCAAAACAATGCAGGTTTAGGACATAATGCACCGCGACAGACCTACCTGTAGATGGAGACCTCCAGCGCCACACTATCACGGCTCCCCGGCACCGCCATCTTTACCCAGTCTTCCTGTATGGATGACTGGAACCGCGATGACGTCACTCCTGAGCATGTCCGCGTGAGCCCTCGGCTGGGACAGGGAGCTCTGAAGTTGCGCCACACTATGCCGTCCCTTCAGAGCGCATGCATCGGTGACATCACCGGCTGCATGTTGTGTGAATATCTCCTAAACAGTGCAAGTTTAGGAGATATTCACTGAACCTACAGGTAATCCTCATTATAGGCTAAAGTATAGGTAAAGTGGTTGTAAAGCCAAATATAACAAAATGTACTTTTTGCCATAAATGAATACATTATAATGTAAACATACATACAACTGGGAGTAAACCTCAGAAAAATGCTCCCTTATTTTGTCTCAGCCTTCCAAAAACTGCTGATCTGTGGGCGTGGCTTAGGACCAGGGAATAGTTGGCGGAGATGTCACACAATCCCTCAGGTATACACTGGTGCTGAGTTCTCCATCTTGTGAAGGCAGAGACCATCAGGGAGAGGACACCCGCTCCCCCCATCCCTTTGCAGTGTATTACATGGAGGCTCACGCTGGTCTCGTCTTCAGCGCAGCCCGTCACTCACAGGTGAAGGTGAGTGGCGATACCATTTTTCCGCTTGTGTCAGATTTATTCTGTTCAGAAGAGCAGAGGGGATTTCTGGAAAAAGGGAATTGCTTCAAGGTACCAAACCAAGCGCAAATGCTTAGCAAAGGTCAAATCTATTCAACTGTAGGATTAGATTGATTTGTGTTCTTTAGGTTTATAACCACTTTAAATCTGTGGGTGTAGTTCCACTTTGACTCTCACGTTTACTCGACAGCTTAATCTGTTAATGAAAGGATCATCAGATAAAAGTAAAGGGGAAAAAAAACTAGTGCAGCCACCACATCCCAGAATTAGTAAACTGCAATATAAAAACAATTGGTTTTGGGGTTTAATACTGCTTGCCTGCCGGGCACTTATACCCATTTCTTACCCAGGCCAATTTTTCAGCTTTCAGCGCTGTCGCACCTTGAATGACAATGGCAACACTGTACCCATATGAAATTGTTATAATTTTTTTCACACAAGCACAGCTTTGTTTTGGTGGTATTTAATCGCCGCTGGGTGTTTTATTTTTTGCACTATAAAAAAAAAGCAAAAAATTTTGAGAAAAAAAATGTTTTTTTCTTTGCAAAAATTTATAATAGAAACAAACAGGTAATTTTTCTCCTTCACAGATGGGCACTGATGAGGTGGCACTGATGGACACTGATGAGGTGCCACAGATAGGCAGCACTGATAGGCTACATTGATGAAGAGGCACTGATATGCAGCAATGATGGTCACTGATAGTTGGTACTGATAGGCGACACTGACTGATGACACTGATATGTGCCATTGCTGGGCACAACTGCTGGGTGGCACTGGTGGGCATTGGTGGATGGCACTGCATAACCAGTGCTAATCTGCTCTGTGACAGCGTTAGGAAAGTGCTGCCGATAACCGCCAACTGTATTTACTCCGTGATCTGTTGTGTCATTGGACACAGTTGTTCACGTGGTAAAAGGCCGCTGTGATTGGCCTTTTACCTCATCATCTGATCAAGGAGATTGCCGGGTGCACGCCACTGGGGGTGTGTGGTAGGGTGCGATCTGGGAGGACATCATATGATGATATCATTCGGCTATAGCAAGGTTATCAAGTGGTTAACTAAAGCCTCCTGGTGCTCCGTCCTACTCATGGACTCCATTTCTGCATACATACTGGATATACAGCGCAGCAAAGCTAGAGGGATGAAGAGTCTAAGGCCGGCCATACATGGGTCGAAATTCAACAGATTTTTTTTCAGACCTAAGAATAATTGGCTGATTTTTGCTCCGTTAGTGGGTTAATAGCACCGGCCAATTTTCGTGGTTCCTCCCCTTTTCGGTGATTGGGTATGTTGGAAAATTCGTAAAAAACAACCGATTTTCAACTCAATGATGGTCAAATCGAACGATCATTTTTCCGAAAAGAATATGCGCATGAGCCGTGACCAGGAAGGAACAGAAATTTCGCCTGTTATATGGGGTGAACTTTATGACTTGGTCGAAATCCTTGATGGCAACCATCAGATTACCGAGTGAACGACGTTTTTGATTTTCGGACGAAAAATGATTCGGAATTCGAACCATGTATGGCCTGCATTAGGCTCCATGAACAATAGCATTTTTTTCTGCTCCTAGAAGCTAAATAGTGTTCTCCTATGTGTCCATGCACACTGCTTTAGATTTTTAGTGTTTTTAGAGCTTCAGTTTTTGGAGCAGAAAAAATTTTGTTTTTGTACAGTTTGTTGTTGCGTTTTTCCAGCAGAAAAAAAATACATAATGCTACAAATAACTTTGTTTTTAGCTTTTTCTTCTTTTGTTTTTTTCTACATGTACTGTAAAAATGCTAATAAAATGGCAACTACAATGATACTGCAATGCTAAAAACATTATTACCAGCATTTTTTATCCAGCGTTTTTTTAGCTTAAAAAACCCGCTAGTGTGCATGGAGCCTAACAGTGTTTTGTAAGGAACTTTGACCTGTATTTCTTATTTTATCATCTAAAATGTGGTGACCACGTCCAATGTTCCCCAGTTCCATTATAGATTTGGTAAGATGTCTGGAAGATGATCCCACGTCTGGCGGCATAAAGCTAGCCACACACCAGTAGCATTTTAGAGAAATGTTGTATTCTGAACATTTGCTAAATTTTGTAGTAATTAATGGGGTTGAATTGACCATCGTTTTCAACCGTAGTGATGAAAAAAAAGGAGCAGGTCAGAATTTTTTTTTTTTCTAGAATAATTTTCTAACAATGAATGTGGTTTTCATTTGGGAAATTCCATTCAATCCAAATCGAATTTTAAAAGCAAATGCAATTTTGGAGTGCATTCGAAAAACATCAATGAAGTCTCTGTTGCCATCATCGAATGTACTGATTGGATTCCACAAATTATCCCATGCAGAGAGCAGATCCATAGTAAAACCTTTTCACACTCTACTGCTGAATCCGACCTCCAGAATAATCTGTGTTGTTCTGTCTGGCTTAAAAAACAGGAAGTCGACTCCTACTGAAACTGAAAGGGAGTTAGTCACATCCCCATTACTTGGCCTCACCTAAAAGTTTCCATGTTTTTTCTTCGATCTGCTAGAATGTGGCTTCAAAAACCATCTGATCTGTAAGGTAAGATGACATGTATCCCTATATAACAGAAGTAGTAGTACATTAGGCAGGACGGGTCATCCTGATATGTAATAAGAGATATTTGTAGGTTATACAAACCTTGATTCTCTCTCTGTATTTAGGTCTGTTAGGACTAAGCAGAACTCTGATCTCTTAATCCCAGTAAATAGCGATGGACTGAACACCCCCCTGTGCAGTTTGCGGTCAAACATTCGAACGTAATGCGAACTTCAAACTTAAAGCAAGTCTAAGGGACTCGAAGAGCGCCCATCTTGAAGGCTTATATACAAGTTATTAGTCATAAAAGGGGAATGGGGACTCGGGTTCTGCATTGAGGAACATGGATCAGTGAAAAATAGTTTTCAGAATGTACTGTTTTTAAAGGGGCCGTCATTTTTCATTGGTTAAAGTAGAAAAAAAAATAAATCCTTTAAATATCAAGCCTGAGGGTCCTCCTAAAGTAACTGCAAAGTTGCACATCTGTACAACGTACAGAACCTGCTGCAGCAGGACTGACTTTTTTTTAAAAATTACATTTTTATTAAAAAAGAAAAGAAAACAAAAAAACAGAGTGGGGCCCCCCAATCCTTAACCACTTCAAGTGCAGATACTTTTACCCCTCTTCCTGTCCAGGCCAATTTTCAACTTTCAGCGCTGTTGCACTGCGAATGACAATTGTGCAGTCATGCAACACTATACCCATATGAAATTGTTATAATTTATTTTCACACAAACACAACTTTATTTTGGTGGTATTTAATTGCTGCTGGGTGTTTTATTTTTTGCCATATAAACAAAAAAAGAGCAAAAAAGTTTGAGAAAAAAAAGTTTCTTTGTTTCTATTATAAATTTTTGCAAACAGGTAATTTTTCTCCTTCACAGATGGGCACTGATGAGGTGGCACAGAGGGACACTGATGAGGTGGCACAGATAGTCAGCACTGATAGGCTGCATTGATGAGGAGGCACTGATATGCAGCAATGATGGTCACTGATAGTCGGTACTGATAGGCGACACTGACTGCTGGCACTGATATGTGCCACTGCTGGGTGGCATTGGTGGGTGGCACTGCATAACCAGTGCCGATCTGTTGTGTGACAGCGTTAGGAAAGTGCTGCCGATAACCGCCAACCGTATTTACTCCGTGATCTGTTGTGTCATTGGACACAGCTGATCACGTGGTAAAAGACCGTTGTGATTGGCCTTTTACCTCATCATGTGATCACGGAGATTGCCTGGTGCATGCCACTGGGGGAGTGTGGGAGGGCGCAATCTGGGAGGACATCATATGATGACATCATTCGGCTATGGGAAGGTTACCAAGTGGTTAACTAAAGCCTCCTGGTGCTCCCTCCTACTCATGGACTCCATTTCTGCATACATACTGGATATACAGCGCAGCAAAGCTAGAGGGATGAAGAGTCTAAGGCCGGCCATAAATGGGTCCAAATTTTTCAGACCTAAGAATAATCGGCTGATTTTCACTCTGTTAGTGTGTCAATAGCACCGGACAATTTTTGTGGTTCCTCCCCTTTTTGATGATCGTGCATGGTGGAAAATTTGTAAAAAAATGACCGATTTTCGACTCAATGATGGTCAAATCGTACGATAATTTTTCCGAAAAGAATATGCGCATGAGCCGTGACCTGGAAGGAACAGAAGTTTCGCCTGTTATATGGGGTGAACTTTTTGACTTGGTCGG
The DNA here is from genome assembly GCF_062004578.1 of Staurois parvus. Lineage (NCBI taxonomy): Eukaryota > Metazoa > Chordata > Amphibia > Anura > Ranidae > Staurois > Staurois parvus. The sequence goes on from NW_028318957.1 coordinate 254,291, forward strand.
CTGATTTTCGAAATCTTTGATGGCACCATCGGATTACCGAGCGAACAACGTTTTCGATTTTCAGACGAAAAGTCATTCAGAATTCGAACCATGTATGGCCAGCATTAGGATCCATGAACACTAGCACACTTTTTTCTGCTCCTAGAAGCTAAATAGTGTTCTCCTATGTGTCCATGCACACTGCTTTAGGCTATTAGTGTTTTTAGAGCTTCAGTTTTTGGAGCAGAAAACAAAATGTTGTTTTTGTAGTTTGTAGCGTTTTTCCAGCAGAAAAAAATGCGAAATGCTACAATAACTTTTGTTTTTATTTTTCTCTTCTTTTGTTTTTTCTACATGTACTGTAAAAATGCTAATAAAATGGCAACGCTCCTAAACGATACTACAATGATACTAAAATGCTAAAAACATTATTACCAGTGTTTTTTATCCGGCGTTTTTTGAGCTTAAAAAAACCCGCTAGTGTGCATGGAGCCTAATAGTGTTTTGTAAGGAACTTTGACCTGTATTTCTTATTTTATCAGATGATTGTTTTGCCATCTAAAATGTGGTGACCACGTCCAATGTTCCCCAGTTCCATTATAGATCTGGTAAGATGTCTGGAAGATGATCCCACGTCTGGCGGCATAACGCTGGCCACACACCAGTAGCATTTTAGAGAAATGTTGTATTCGGAACATTTGCTAAATTCTGTATTAGTTAATGGGGTTGAATTGACCATCGTTTTCAACCGCAGTGATGAAAAAAATATTGAAAAGGGAGGTCAGAATTTTTTTTTTTCGAATGAAATTCTAACAATGAATGTGGTTTTCATTTAGGAAATTTCATTCAATTCAAATTGAACTTTAAAAGCAAATGCAATTTTGGAGTGTATTCGAAAAACATCAATGAAGTCTCTGTTGCCATCATCGAATGTACTGATTGGATTCCACAAATGATCCCATGCAGAGAGCAGATCCATAGTAAAACCTTTTCACACTCTACTGCTGAATCCAACCTCCAGAATAATCTTCTTTGCTCTGTCTGGCTTAAAAAACAGGAAGTCGACTCCTACTGAAACTGAAAGGGAGTTAATCAGTCACATTGCTGTTACTTGGCCTCACCTAAAAGTTTCCATGTTTTTTCTTCGATCAGCTAGAATGTGGCTTCAAAAACCAGTCTGATCTGTAAGGTAAGATGACATGTAACCCTATATAACAGAAGCAGTAGTACATTAGGCAGGACGGGTCATCCTGATATGTAATAACAGATATTTGTAGGTTATACAAACCTTGATTCTCTCAGTATTTAGGTCTGTTAGGACTAAGCAGAACTCCGATCTCTTAATCCCGGTAAATAGCGATGGACTGAACACCCCCCTGTGCAGTTTGCGGTCAAACATGCGAACTTCAAACTTAAAGCAAGTCTAAGGGACTCGAAGAGCGCCCATCTTGAAGGCTTATATGCAAGTTATTAGTCATAAAAGGGGAATGGGGACTCAGGTACTGCATTGAGGGACATGGATCAATGAAAAAATAGTTTTCAAAAAGTACTGTTTTTAAAGGGGCAGTCATTTTTCATTGCTTAAAGTAGAAAAATAAATAAGGGGTGTCCAAACTTTTTTGGAAGAGTGCCAGATTTGATGAAGTGAACATGTGCGAGGGCCGACCATTTTGCCCGACATTCTGATGAACCATTAAAATTAAATGCAAATGAACTATTTTATGCAAAAGTTTATTGAAAACAGCATACTTTTCATTTTGTGACTTGGATGACAAATCTAAACAGGTGTTAAATCACTCTGCCAGCACAGGAAGAAGGAAAGCCCAAATCTCGCGAGATCTCGGAGGTCGTGAGATTTGGGCTTTTTCTCCTTGCACTGTCTGATGACGTTAAGCGATCCTGAGCACCAATCCATTATAGCCCAAATTGATACCGTATTTTTCGCTCCATAAGACGCACCTGACCATAAGACGCACCTAGGTTTTAGAGGCGAAAAACAGGAAAAAAAAATTCTGAACCAATGGACTGCAGACATAGTACAGGAGATGACCAGAGACTGCGGACACAGTACAGGAGATGGCCAGAGACTGCGGACACGGTACAGGAGATGGCCAGAGACTGCGGACAGTACAGGGGATGGCCAGAGATTGCGGACACGGTACAGGAGATGGCCAGAGACTGCGGACACAGTACAGGAGATGGCCAGAGACTGCGGACACAGTACAGGAGATGGCCAGAGACTGCGGACACAGTACAGGAGATGGCCAGAGACTGCGGACACAATACAGGAGATGGCCAGAGACTGCGGACACAGTACAGGAGATGAAAATATATATAGTGTTGCGCTCTCAACCCTTCAATCAATATATATAAAAAATTTTTTCAAAATTAATGTGTATTAATAAACATAAATACTTATACTTTTGAATATTCTGAATCAACTCAGATAAACCATGTGCATAGGGCAGTGATAAATAAACAAATATATAGAATATAAAAAATAAAATATAAAAATAATATATATATATATATAATTATATATAATATAAAATTAATGTCCCAAAAAGTGACTTTGTGCTGGAAAAATCTTCAATAACATTAAATCGGTGACTGCTTGTGACTCCTCCCTCAAGTGAAGATATGCGCTCACCTCATAGGTAGCCTGCAATTAGGCTATTAAAGCTTGCGGTTCACCTCCTTTGGAACCTGCTTGTTAAGAGCTCCTGTTACTAGATATCCATGGAATGCGACATATGCTGTGGAATAAATCTCCTCTCATAGGGTGCCATTCCTCTATTTTTTCGTCTCCATGCAGTTCTCCATATACAAAAAAGATCTTGACATGGTGCTTTATCGTTTTAAAAGCTTGACTTTTATTTGCTTTAAGGTATGGCACTCACATGTATACGGATAGTGGTAGTACAGATACGATCCCAGACTGCCGCTGACTGCCGGAGCTGTGTGCTCGTGGTCCGGCAAACGGACTGACTCCCTCCGAGTGACGTTAACAGTCCCACCCCTACGCGTTACGCCACTGGTCACGTGGCTTCATCAGGGGGATTTGATTGGTCCGTCACCCGTGTATTGCCGGCTTATAAAGCACGGCTCCGCCATTTTATTGACTATCTAATGGGGGCAGCCATTTTCCTAGAGATAAATGGGACGCTTGTAATACATTGCTTCATGTGATTCTAACAACACTGTAATCATCCCGGAGGGGTACATAGCATCACAACCTCGCAGTCAGCTCGGATCTATCTATTTTTATCCCACATCATGAGTACATCTCTCTATGGAATATGCAAATATAGACAAAATATAAAACATATAAAATTACATTACAAATTACAAAAATGCATTAATTTAATCCATGATACAAAACAATTAATTATTACAATAAAATAAATAATAAATTTCAAAATAATATGATAAAAAATATTAAAAAATAGTTGATTGAAAAATATGCACTGGCCCATATACCAACATATATGCATATATAAATGTGCCTGTAATAGCCTAAAACAAGCACTATAGGGAAACTAGTCTATTAAGGTGTATGCATGGTGGGAGCAGAGTGCGCCCTATTGACTGCGGACACAGTACAGGAGATGACCAGAGACTGCGGACACAGTACAGGAGATGACCAGAGACTGCGGACACAGTACAGGAGATGACCAGAGACTGCGGACACAGTACAGGAGATGACCAGAGACTGCGGACACAGTACAGGAGATGACCAGAGACTGCGGACACAGTACAGGAGATGACCAGAGACTGCGATGACCATTCACAAAGCGCATGCGCAGTGGGCACCCGGCTGTCACAGAAGCCAGCGCAGGAAGACTGTGCAGCGCTGGAGCGAGGAACAGGTAAGGCCCTGCAGGAGACAACAGCTGAGCGGCCGGCCCGGTATTCTGACATGGTGGCGGCAGAAATACCGGACCGGCCGCTTTATATTCGCTCCATAAGACGCACTGACATTTCCCCCCCTTTTTTGGGGGGGAAAAAGTGCGTCTTATGGAACGAAAAATACGGTAAATGGTAGCCCCAGTAGTAATTCCCTGCGCACCACCTGGGATCCCTCGGCCCACGTTCCGGACCCCACAGATGAGCTGCCCAATATATAACTTACGGCCCTCCACTAGTGATTCTGCGAACGCCACTGAGGACTCCAGGGATCTGTCGAGCGGGAATTGACGTCATCAGCCGGCACACAGAGAAGGAAAGCCCAAATTTCACGAGATCTCGGACGTCGCGAGATTTGGGCTCTCCTTCCTGCGCTAGCTGATGATGTCAAGAGATTGCTGGAGTCCTCAGTAACTTTCAGGGAATCACTACCGGGGGCCGTAAGTTATATATTTGGGTAGCTCACCTGTGGGGCCGTTTCAGTCCGGAACGCAGGCCGCAATTGGCCCGCGGGCCGGACTTTGGACATGCCTGTCCTAAACTAACTGCAAAGTTGCACATCTGTAAAATGTACAGAACCTGCTGCAGCAGGACTGACTTTTTTTTAAAAATTACATTTTTATTAAAAAAAGAAAAAAAAGCAGAGTCCCCCCAATCCTTAACCACTTCAAGTGCAGATAGTTTTCCCCTCTTCCTGTCCAGGCCAATTTTCAACTTTCAGCGCTGTTGCACTGCGAATGACAATTGTGCAGTCATGCAACACTGTACCCATATGAAATTGTTATTTATTTTCACACAAACACAGCTTTATTTTGGTGGTATTTAATTGCTGCTGGGTGTTTTTTTTGCACTATAAACAAAAAAAGAGCAAAAAATTTTGAGAAAAAAAAGTTTCTTTGTTTCTATTATAAAGTTTTGCAAACAGGTAATTTTTCTCCACAGATGGGCACTGATGAGGTGGCACAGAGGGACACTGATGAGGTGGCACAGATAGGCAGCACTGATAGGCTGCATTGATGAGGAGGCACTGATATGCAGCAATTCCTAGGTGGCATTGGAGGGTGGCACTGAATAACAAGTGCCAATCTGTTGTGTGACAGCGTTAGGAAAGTGCTGCCGATAACCGCCAACTGTATTTACTCCGTGATCTGTTGTGTCATTGGACACAGCTGATCACATGGTAAAAGGCCGTTGTGATTGGCCTTTTACCTCATCATGTGATCACGGAGATTGCCTGGTGCATGCCACTGGGGGTGTGTCAGAGGGCGAGATCTGGGAGGACATCATATGATGACATCATTCGGCTATGGGAAGGTTACCAAGTGGTTAACTAAAGCCTCCTGGTGCTCCGTCCTACTCATGGACTTCATTTCTGCATACATACTGGATATACAGCGCAGCAAAGGTGGAGGGATGAAGAGTCTAAGGCCGGCCATACATGGGTACAAATTCGACAGATTTTTTTTGGACCTAAAAATAATCGGCTGATTTTTGCTCTGTTAGTGGGGTTAATAGCACCGGCCGATTTTCTTGGTTCCTCCCCTTTTCAGTGATCGGGCATGTTGGAAAATTCGTAAAAAACAACTGATTTTCGACTCAATGATGGTCAAATCGTACGATCATTTTTCTGAAAAGAATATGCGCATGAGCCGTGACCTGGAAGGAACAGAAATTTCACCTGTTATATGGGGTGAACTTTATGACTTGGTCGGCCGATTTTCGAAATCCTTGATGGCAACCATCGGATTACCGAACGAACGACGTTTTTGATTTTCGGACGAAAAATGATTCGGAATTCGAACCATGTATGGCCTGCATTAGGATCCATGAACACAAGCACACTTTTTTCTGCTCCTAGAAGCTAAATAGTGTTCTCCTATGTGTCCATGCACACTGCTTTAGGCTATTAGTGTTTTTAGAGCTTCAGTTTTTGGAGCAGAAAAAAAATGTTGTTTTTGTACAGTTTGTTGTAGCGTTTATCCAGCAGAAAAAAATGCGAAATGCTACTAATAACTTTTGTTTTTATTTTTCTCTTCTTTTGTTTTTTTCTACATGTACTGTAAAAATGCTAATAAAATGGCAACACTCCTAACTGATACTACAATGATACTAAAATGCTAAAAACATTATTACCAGTGTTTTTTGAGCTTAAAAAACCTGCTGGTGTGCATGGAGCCTAATAGTGTTTTGTAATGACCTGTATTTCTTATTTTATCAGATGATTGTTTTGCCATCTAAAATGTGGTGACCACGTCCAATGTTCCCCAGTTCCATTATAGATCTGGTAAGATGTCTGGAAGATGATCCCACGTGTGGCGGCATAAAGCTAGCCACACACCAGTAGCATTTTAGAGAAATGTATTCGGAACATTTGCTAAATTTTGTAGTAGTTAATGGGGTTGAATTGACCATCGTTTTCACCTGTAGTGATGAAAAAAATATTGAAAAAGCAGGTTTTTTTTTTTCGAATGAAATTCTAACAATGAATGTGGTTTTCATTTAGGAAATTTCATTCAATTCAAATTGAATTATAAAAGCAAATGCAATTTTGGAGTGCATTCGAAAAACATCAATTAAGTCTCTGTTGCCATCATCGAATGTACTGATTGGATTCCACAAATGATCCCATGCAGAGAGCAGATCCATAGTAAAACCTTTTCACAATCTACTGCTGAATCCAACCTCCAGAATAATCTTCATTCTGTCTGGCTTAAAAAACAGGAAGTCGACTCCTACTGAAACTGAAAGGAAGTTAATCAGTCACATCCCCGTTACTTGGCCTCACCTAAAAGTCTCCATGTTTTTCTTTGATCTGCTAGAATGTGGCTTCACAAACCATCTGATCTGTAAGGTAAGATGACATGTATCCCTATATAACAGAAGTAGTAGTACATTAGGCAGGACGGGTCATCCTGATATGTAATAAGAGATATTTGTAGGTTGTACAAACCTTGATTCTCTCTGTATTTAGGTCTGTTAGGACTAAGCAGAACTCTGATCTCTTAAGCCCGGTAAGTGGTGATGGACTGAACACCCCCCTGTGCAGTTCGCGGTCAAACATTCAAACGTAATGCAAACTTCAAACTTAAAGCAAGTCTAAGGGACTCGAAGAGCGCCCATCTTGAAGGCTTATATGCAAGTTATTAGTCATAAAAGGGGAATGGGGACTCAGGTTCTGCATTGAGGGACATGGATCAGTGAAAACATAGTTTTCAAAAAGTACTGTTTTTAAAGGGGCAGTCATTTTTCATTGCTTAAAGTAGGGAAAAAAAATCCTTTCAATATCAAGCCTTAGGGTCCTCCTAAACTACCTGCAAAGGTGCACATCTGTACAATGTATAGAACCTGCTGCAGCAGGACTGACTTTTTTAAAAAATTACATTTTTATTAAAAAAGAAAACAAAAAAGAACAGAGTGGGGCCCCCCCAATCTTTAACCACTTCAAGCCCAGATACTTTTCCCCCCTTCCTGTCCAGGCCAATTTTCAGCTTTCAGTGCTATCACACTTTGAATGACACTGTACAGTTGCAAGAAAAAGTATGTGAACCCCTTGGAATTACGTGGAGTTTTGCATGAATTGGGCATTAAATGTGCTCTGAACATCATCTAAGTCACAACAATAGAAGAACACAGTCTGCTGAACATAATACTACACAAACATTAGATGTTGCCATGGTTTAATTGCACATAACATGTAAACATTCACAGTGCAGGGAGGAAAAAGTATGTGAATGAGGAAAAAGTATTGGACTTAATAACTGGTTGACCCTCCTTTGGCAGCAATAACCTCAAACAAACGTTTCCTGTAGTTGCAGATCAGACCTGCACAACGATTTGGAGTCATTTTGGACCACTCCTCTTCACAAAACTGTTTCAGTGCAGCAATATTCTTGGGATGTCTGGTGTGAATCGCTCTCTTAAGGTCATGCCACAGCATTTCAATTGGGTTGAGGTCAGGACTCTGACTGGGCCACTCCAGAAGGCGTATTCTGTGCTATTGCAGCCATTGTTTTGTTGAATCACTTGTATGCTTTGGGTCATTGTCCTGTTGCATCACCCATCCTCTGAGGAGCTTCAGTTGGCGGAAAGATGGTCGTATGTTTTCCTGCAAAATGTCTTGATAAACTCTGGAATTCATTTTCCCATCAATGACAACAATCCGTCCAGGCCCTGAGGCAGCAAAGCAGCCCCAAACCATGATGCTCCCTCCGCCATGTTTTACAGTGGGGATGAGGTTTTGATGTTGGTGTGCTGTGCCTTTTATTCTCCACACATAGTGTTGTGTGTTCTTCCCAAACAACTCAATCTTGGTTTCATCTGTCCACAGTATATTTTGCCAGTAGTGCTGTGGAACATCCAGGTGCTCTTTTTCAAACTTCAAACGTGCTGCAATATTCTTTTAGGACAGCAATGGCTTCCTCCGTGGTGTCCTCCCATGTACTCCATTCTTGTTTAATGTTTTCCTTATTATAGATGTGTCAACAAAAATGTTAGAATGTGCCAGAGATTTCTGTAGGTCTTTAGCTGACACTCTGGGATTCTTCTTTACCTCATGCAGCATTCTGCGCTGTGCTCTTGCAGTCATTTTTACAGGACGACCATGCCTTGGGAGAGTAGCAACAGTGCTAAACTTTCTCCATTTGTAGACAGTCTGTCTTACCATGGACAGATGAACATCAAGGCATTTGGAGATACTTTTGTAACCCTTTCCAGCTTCATGCAAGTCAACAATTCTTGATCGTAGGTCTTCTGAGAGCTCTTTTCTGTGAGGGATGGTTCACATCAGACAGTGCTTCTTGAAACCAGTAAACCCAAAACAGGTGTGTGTTTTTTAAGGGAAGGACAGCTGTCAGCAACACATCCAATATCATCACACTGATTGGAGTCAAGGTTGGCTCACTCCTGGCTCCAATTAGCTCTGGGAGAAGTCATTAAGCTAGGGCTTCACATACTTTTTCCTCCCTGCACTGGGAATGTTTACATGTTATGTGCAATTAAACCATGGCAACATCTAATGTTTGTGTAGTATTATGTTCAGCAGACTGTGTTCTTCTATTGTTGTGACTTAGATGATGTTCAGAGCACATTTTATGCCCAATTCATGCAAAACTCCATGTAATCCCAAGGGGTTCACATACTTTTTCTTGCAACTGTACCTATATGAAATTTTTATCATTTTTTGAGACAGATAAACCTTTATTTGGCGGTATTTATTCACCACTGGGATTTTAATTTTTTTGATATATAAATGAAAAAGTCCAAACATTTTGAAAAAAAAAAGTGTTTTTCTTATAAAATTTTGCAAATAAATAATCTTTCTTCATAAATCTTGGCCAAAATGTATTTATCTATCTTTTTAGTAAAAAAAAACCCAAATTAGTTTATAGCCAAACATAATTTTTCTAAATAGTTTTTTACATTTTTATTTTATTATTATTTGTTTTTAACATACTGTCACCCTACCAGTACAGTTATTGCTTTTACACCCATAAAGGCTGTAAAAGCAATAATTTCTCCTTCTCTCTGGCTGCGTTCCTGCAGCCATTGAGAAATACTGTGTGAGCTGTGATTGGTCACAGCTTGTCGCATGGTACAAGGCTGTTGTGAATAGCCCTGTACCATGTGACCTCTGTGATCATTCACAGATTTCACAAGTTGTAAGCAATGATGTCAGGAAGTGACATCTTGTATGGAGGACACAGTGGGCACCGATGGCACAGGCAATGGATGCGGGGGGACGTTTTGAAAATACACCCGCATTGGCAGCGTTCTCGTCCGGCCCTCTATTGGCTTGGGTCGGACGAGAAGAGGTTAACAGACCCTTTAGGTCTGGCAGGAAAGTTAGGCGTGGCCCCACAGTAAAAACAATTTATAAAAAGTGCGTGGGGTTTCCCCTAAAAGCCCTACCAGGCCCTTTAGGTCTGGTAGGATTTTTAAGGGTAACCCCACCTCCAAAAAATGGGGGAGCATTGGGTCCCCCCCCAAATTCCTACCGTACCCTTAATCCAGGCACAGGCTTGGGAAGCCAGGAAAGTGTTGGGGGGGGGGGGGGGAACGTACGAGCGGCTCCCCGCTCCTTGCGCCTTACCAGGCTGCCAGACGGTGTCCCCATGACGATGAGGACAAGGGCCTCTTCCCCACAACCTTTGCCCGGTAGTTGTTGGGGTCTGCGGGCAGGTGGGCTCATTAGCATCAGCATACCCCTTTAACCGGTTCCCACCCAGCCAACAGCACAAAGGCGGCCGGGCGAGCAGCTCGTCCCTCCGGGTGGACGCCATATGGCGTCCTTTTAGTCACGCGCAGTTTGCCTGCCCGCAGGGCCGCTCTGCGGTGCGATCTGTCACGAACACGGCCGATGACAGATCTGTGTACCAGCCCCGTTTCCAGTACCATGTGACCTGCTGTGACCAATCACAGCAGGTCACATGACAGTTGTATAGAATGGATGGCTTCCTTTCATACCATCCTTTGTATACTAGTGTGTCTAGCTGTGAATGGTCACAGCTATCACATGCACAAGCTGGGCCAATCACAGCCCAGCTGTGTCATGTGATTAGCTGTGGTCAAATCACAGCTAAGCACAAAAATAGAAAAACCCTGTATGAATTAACGTCATTCAGGTAAATGCTTGCTTATAGCAAATTAATACCTTGTTATCAGCAAATTGTGTAGTTAAAAAAAAAAAAGAAAAAAAAAATACTGATCACTTCCCCAAAATAGTACAGTGTTACTATGGTAACATTATACTACTTGGTCATAGTGAAATATGAAAAAAATCTTTAAAAAAGAGAAAAAAAAGTAATAAATTAAAACTAATAAAAAAAAATAAAAAATTATAATTTTTTTTTCATACTGTCACCAGTCAGTGTCCCTGATCACTGCCATGCCAGTTATATGATGACGCTGTACTGCACTGATGACAATATGTAAAAAAAAGTGAAAATAATTTTTTCAATTTTCTGAAAAATTATGACAAAAAATTATAACTTCAAAAAACTCGCCATGCCTGTTATGAAATACGTCGGACTGTCTACTTTGCAAAAAGTGGTCATTTGGGGGATATCTGTACTCTTTCTGACATTCTTGGACCTCAAGAAATTAGATTGGCCGTCAGTAATTCAGAATTGATCAATTTTCAGATATACAGTATATACCATAGTTTATGAACTCTATAACAAACTAAATAAATCCTAATTTGGGTTATTTTCACCAAAGAAATGTAGTAGAATACATCTCGGCCTAAATTCATGAAGAATAATTATTTGTTTGCAAACTTTTATAACAGAAACAAAGAAACATGTTTTTCTTTTTTTCAAAATTTTTGGTCTTTTATTTGTTAATTTAGCAAAAAATAAAAACCCCGGTGTTGCTTAAATACCACCAAAAGAAAGCTCTAGTTGTGTGAAGAAAATGATAACATTTTAGTTTGGGTACAATGTTGTATGACCGCGCAATTGTCAAAGTGTGAGAGCGCTGAAACCTGAAAAATGGCCTGGGCAGGAAGGGGGTAAAAGTGCCCGGTATGGAAGCGGTTAAGAGAGCACCCTGATGCTGCCCCCCCCCCCTTTTGAATAAGGGTACAACTACCCATTCACTAAAGGGTTAAAATTGTGAAAAAATAGAGACCAGACGTTTGAAAAAATTCTTTATTGGAAAAAACAGTCCTTTATTTAAAAATGTAAAAAAGCCAAAAAGAAACTGGCTCCAGCTTTGTAATCCATTGTCAATCAGTGTTGTCATGACGACCCAATTTTTAAAACCCACCAACCTAAGCACTCGCTGCAATCTGATGTTTGCAAGTCAGACATGAACAATTGGGCGGAGCTAGGGGGTGACATCACCGCCCAATTGTTGCCAGTTGCCAGTCAGGCGTAAGCAATTGGGCGAAGCTAGCAGTGAGGTCACCACTAGCTCCGCCTATTTGTTTACATCTGACTCGCAAATGTCAGATTGCGGTGAGTGTTTAGTGGGTGCGGACGGGTCGGCTGGTGTTGGGTTTTTTTATTTTATTTTGGCAAGTCTTTTTTTTTTTCACAGTTTTAACCCATTAGTGAATGGGTAGGGTACAAGTATCCCTTACTCATTCACAAGGTGGGGGTTCAGCATCAGGGTGCCCCTTTATTTAAAAGGATACCCTGATGCTAATGGGCCCTCCTGCCCGCAGACCCCTACAGCCACTGAGCAAGGGTTGTGGGAAGAGGCTTTTAGGAGGAACCTCATGTACAAATTTTAAAAAAATGTACTGTGGTATACTGCTACAGGGTGGCAGTGGTGTGCAAAATCACGTGTGTATATATACATGATTTTGCATTTCCAGGTAGGGGGCGCACGCCCTACCCACGTTGCCATTCGCAGCTGCCAGTCACCAGGTCCCGTCCAGTAGTTACCCGCTGGCGCCCTGTGATTACCGAGCATCTCCTATGGGGAGGAAGACTGTTTACTAAAAGTCTTCCTCCCTGTCAGCTTGGGCACACTGCACAGCACAGCCATCCAGAGCAGTGTGCTTACAGTGACGCACACAGACACCGCCCCCTAGTAAAACACTCCTTACACATAGTTAACCCTTTGATCGCCCCTAATATTAACCCCTTCTTGCCCAGTGCCATTAGTACAGTCAGTGCTTTTTTTTTTGTTTTTTTTTTAGCACTGATCACTGTATTGGTGTCACTGGGGATGTCAGTGACACCAAGTCAGTTCCCCCCCAGTGTCAGAATGTCTGCCGTAGTCCCGCAATAGGTTGCTGATCGCCACCATTGCTAGTAGAAAAAAAAAATTCCCATTATCTATACCGCCATTTATAATCTCTAACTTTCACGTAAAACAATTAATTTACACGTATTGGGATTTTTTTTTTTTTTTAGCAAAGGCATGGAGCATAATACATTTTGGCCTAAATTTATGACGAAATATGATTTTTAATCATTTTTTTACTGCATGTTTAACCGCTTAAGGCCCGCCCACCGTACATTTACTGCTGGGCAGGCCCTGTGTGCAAAATCACGTATACAGTGAAGGAAATAAGTATTTGATCCCCTGCTGATTTTGAATGTTTGCCCACTCACAAAGAAATGATCAGTCTAAAAATCGAATGGTAGGTGTGTGACGGGAGTCACTTTGGGTGGGGGGCCCATGGAACACAGCTCACTTTGGAGAGGTGGGGAGACCCCTGTCTCAGCTCCCCCATATCCCTATTATGTGTAAGTCACCCTGTGCCTGTTAGGGGTACAGGGTGATGTCTCCTAATATTGGGGTGGGGGGTTGATGATTGTTTAATGCCATGTGATTGCATCCCATTGTTCTATTGTGTGTCTTGCTTGGGAACAAACTATTATGGGATGTATGTGTTTGTGTATTGGCTTGGTGGGGGGTGTCTGCAGCAGCCCTCCCTCCTGATAGGACTGTCTGTTGTGTCTCTTGTTACTAAATGTGGATTTCCCCGCCATGTGTCATTATGCAGGGAGGGGGTATTGTCCCTTGTGTGTATATATCTTGTATCTGAGTTAAAATAATAGTTTACTTTCTGGATTATTTCAAGATTGGTGTCGTCTAGTCTTGTATGGTCGGCTGTGGTGTCTGTGGTCGGTGTTCGGACGGGAAGCGGTATTCTAACGGAAGTACCCAAGTGCAGTCTGGGGTTGGTTCCGATACAAGGTGTATTGTAACACTGATAGACAGAATAGCAACAAAAAATTCAAACGAAATGCATGTCTAACAAATGATGACTGATTTGCATGTTCATGAGGGAAATAAGTATTTGTTCCCCTATCATTCAGCAGGATTTCTGGCTACCAGGTGTCTTTCATACAGGAAACAAGTTGAGATTAGAAGCAGTCTCTTAAAGGGAGTGCTGCTAATCTCATTTTGTTACCTGTATAAAAGACACCTGTCCACAGGAGCAATCAAACAGATTCCAAACTCTCCACCATGGCAAAGACCAAAGAGCTGTCCAAGGATTTCAGGGACAAGATTGTAGACCTACACAAGGTTGGATTGGGCTACCAAACTATGGCCAAGCAGCTTGGTGAGAAGGTGACAACAGTTGGTGCAATCATTCGCAAATGGAAGAAACACAAAACAACTGTCAGTCTCCCTAGGTCTGGTGCACCATGCAAGATCTCACCTCGTGGAGTGTCAATGATCATGAGAATAGTGAGGAACCATCCCAGAACTACACATGAGGATCTTGTCAATGATCTCCAGGCAGCTGGGACCACAGTCACTAAGAAAACAATTGGTAACACACTACGCCGACAAGGACTGAAATCCTGCAGTGCCCGCAAGGTCCCTCTGTTCAAGAAAGCCCATGTCCAGGCCCGTCTGAAGTTTGCCCTGAACATCTGAATAATGCAGAGGAGGACTGGTTGAAAGTGTTGTGGTCAGATGAGACCACAATCAAGCTCTTTGTCATCAACTCAACTCGCCGTGTTTGGAGGAGGAGGAATGCTGCCTATGACCCCAAGAACACCATCCCAACTGTCAAACATGGTGGTGGAAACATTCTGCTTTGGGGGAGTTTTTCTGCCTAGGGGACAGGACAACTGCACCGCATCAAAGGGACAATGGACGGGGCAATGTACTGTCAAATCTTGGGTGAGAACCTTCTTCCCTCAGCCAAGGCATTGAAAATGGGTTGTGGATGGGTGTTTCAGCATGACAATGCATGACAATGACCCAAAACACACGGCCAAGGCAACAAAGGAGTTGCTCAAGAAGAAGCACATTAAGGTCCCGGAGTGGCCTAGCTAGTCTCCAGACCTTAATCCGATTGAAAATCTGCGGAGGGAGCTGAAAGTTCCAATGACTTGGAGAGGATCTGCCATGAGGAGTGGGCCAAAATCCCTCCTGAGATGTGTGCAAACCTGGTGCCCAACTCCAGGCAACGTCTGACCTCTGTGATTGTCAACAAGAGATTTGCCACCAAGTACTAAGTCATGTTTTGTGAAGGGGATCAAATACTTATTTCCCTCATGAACATGCAAATCGGTGAATAATTTGTTAGACATGCATTTATTTTGAATTTTTTTTGCTATTCTGTCTCTCAGAGTTGCAATACACCTAACCATTCAATTTGTAGACCATTTGATCATTTCTTTGTGAGTGGGCAAACATTAAAAATCAGCAGGGGATCAAATACTTCCTTCCTTCACTCTAAATACACGTGATTTGCGACTGACCTACCCGCGCCAGTGTCCATCACTGGGTCCTGCCTGGTGATTACCCACTGGCACCCGGTGATCACCGACAGGAGGAGGGCTGCATTGTTTACCAAAAGCCCATCACCCTATCAGTTTGGGCACACTGCTCGGGATGGCTGAGCACAGCCATTCCGATCAGTGTTCTTTACAGTAAAGCACACAACCCCCCCCCCGCCCCCTAGTAAAACACATCACACAGTTAACCCTTTGCTCTCCCCTCATTTTAACCCCTTCCTGCCCAGTGCCATTAGTACAGTGTCAGTGTTTTTTTTTTATCACCGATCACTGTATTGGTGTCACTGGGGATGTCAGTAACACCAAGTCAGTTTCCCCCCAAAGTCATAATGTCCGCTGCAGTCCCGCTATAAGTCGCTGATCTCCGCCATTATTAATATTAAAAAAAACAAAATCCAGTATCTATACCGCCATTTGTAAACGCTATAACTTTCACGTAAACCAATTTACACATATTGGGATTTTGTTTTTAGCAAAAACATGTCGCACAATACATTTTGGCCTAAATTTATGATGAAATTTGATTTTTTTAATGTTTTTACTGGACATGTTTAATAGCAAAAAGTCCAAAATATTTTTTTTTTTTCTCAAAATGTTTGAGCTTTTTTTTTATAATGAAAAAAATAAAAAATGTACAGGCCATCAAATACCACTGAATGAAAGCTCAATTTGTGGGAAAGAAAGGGCATAAATTTAATTTTGGTGCAGTGTTGCATGACCACACAATTGTCAGTGAAAGTAATGCAGCGCCGCAACACAAACTGCTTCTTTAACTGCTTCCTGACCGCCCTTTAGCAGAAATACTGCTACAGGGCGGCGCGGGTGTGAAGAATCATATATATATATATATATATATATATATATATATATATATATGTGATTCACGCTCCCGTGGTTTTCACGCCCCTCCCAGATAGCTTTTGATTGCCTGTCAGTACACCAGTAATCACATTTAACCCCTTGATTGCCAGGAAGACGCTCATACACAATAAATGGATCAATATCTTTGTTCAGATTAGCACTCTACCAGCATTGACAAAAACACAGCGTTAGCGGGATCAGTCCCGCCACCTTCCAGTACTTGTGTTTAGCCCATACGCTTACCTCTCCCCTTCTCTCCCCAGCAAGTGCAGTGTCAGTAGGTCACTGTCACTTGATACATTGCACACAAACCGCAGTATTCGCAAACTCAGGCCTGATCTCTGCTAGCACTTGCCGGTAAATTTTGATGCCCCTCATATGCAGCAGAGTGCCAGTACTTGTGCTGCTCTACCTTTTAGTGAACTGCCGAGCACCAGCGGCCTAGTACATCCTGGTCTTTCACATACCAGCACTGTAGTATCACTTGGTGATGTGGCGAGTCCCTTAAGTACAGTACAAGCTGGAGCGGTGGTGAGCACAAGTATTGTCCCGCAACCACCGAGAATTCGCATAGAGCTCCTAGTATCCTTCCGGATGTACTTGCAAATCCCAATTCTGCAGCACCCGTACTTCCCCCATTCACTGCCCAACCCAGAATTCAGGTGGAAACAGCAAATTTAATTACTCCCCTTGATTTTTTTGGAGCTGTTTGTCACGGAATATCTGTATGCATTGATTATGGATCAAATCAATTTATATGCGCAACAATATATTGCTGCCAACCCAAATTCAAACCTTGCCAGACCATTCACATGGAAATCCATTGTGCTTTCCGAATTTCAATTTTTTTTTTTTGGCCTAACCCTCAACATGGGCATTACTAAAAAAATATAATTGCGGTTGTACTGGTCCACAGACCCGATTCATCATATGGCTGTGTTCTCTGCTGCCATGGCCAGGCATAGATATGAGAGTATTATGTGTTTTATGCATTTCAATGACAATACGCTCTGTCGTCCTCTGAGTGACCCTGAATTTGACCGGCTCCGCAAAATTTGGCCTCTCGCAAATCACCTTAACCAAAAATTTGCAGATGTCTAGATGCCCAGACTACATGGGGAGTAGTGGCAAGATAGTTTGGGACTTGGTGTCATCCTTTTTCCATATGGGGTACCACTTATACATGGACAATTTTTATTCAAGCGTGCCACTATTTAGAAATTTGTACAATCTTGAAATTGGCGCATGTGGCACCGTGCGACCTAATGTGTGCCCACCATTAGAAGTGGGTGGATGCAGGGCGGTATATTCTAATAGTGGGCATATCACACACTTTTTCTGGCAGAAATTTCTTCTCTTTTTTTTCCATTCAGCCCACAGGCTGCATACAAAAAAAAAGAACATAGCATATATACCCAACAAGAACCAGCGATGTACTTGGATATCACTGGACTTTGAATTGTTATACCAAGATGATGCCTACAGCTGCAGACATCATCCTGTTATTGTTTTTTTCACCCTGCGATCGGCTTTCATGTAAAAGCAATCCTAGTCCCAAATTAGCTGCATGATTGCCTTTATAAGCAGAGGGAGACGATGCCCCCCCTTCCCCTGCTGCCTTCCACGGCCTTCTCGGGCAGTCCCGTGCCATCGGGGGAACCTGAGAATGCAGTCAGTGTTTCTGCCAGCTGACCATAGAGCTGATTGGAGACCGGAATGGTGCCAATCATCTCTATAGTCTAAGATTTCGAAAGCTACGAGCATTTCATCACTTCAGTTTTGCAGGATATAAACAGCACCATTTGTAAACTGGGAAAGCATCTGATCACACCGATCTTGGTGAGATTCCATAATGTAAGGGCAGAGGAGATATCTAGAGTCTGATAGACCCCAGATTTCTCAAAAAAGAATATATGACAATGCCCATTGAAGTTATAGGGGATATTTGCATTCCCTGTGATAGCATTAAAAGTGATTAAAAAAAAAACATGAAAGGGACAGTGTAAAAATAATTAAAAAAATCTAAATAACGTAAAAAAAAAAAGCACCCTCGCCTCCCAGCACGCGCACCTGCGTGCGTGAGCGTTGATCCTGTGACGGTATGTAAACAGCAGTTGCATGCATGTGAGGTATCGCTGCAAACATCAGATCAAGAGCAGTAATTCTAGCACTAGACCTCCTCTGTAAATCTAAAATGGTAGCTTGTAAACGTTTTAAAGCGTTGCCTATGGATATTAAAAATGTATGCAGTTTGTCGCATTACACGGGGCATGCACAGTTTTAAAGCATGTCATGTTTGGTATCTATTTACTCGGCATACCATCGTCATTTATATTTTACCAAATAATTGGACAATATATTGTGTTATTGTGCATTAAAAGTAAAAAAAGGTTTTTTGTGTTTTTTTTTTTTTTTTTTAAATTTGCGTTTGAAAAATTGCTGTGTAAGTACTATGTGACATAAGAAATTGCAGCAACCACTATTTTATTTAGGGTGTCTGCTTTAAAAAATATATAATGTTTGGGGGTTCAAAGTAATTTCCTAGAAAAAATACAGATTCATGTGAATAAAAAGTGTCAGAAAAGGCTTGATCTTCAGGTGGTTAACCCCTCGCTTACCGGGCACTTATACCCCCTTCCTGACAAGGCCAATTTTCAGCTTTTAGCTCTGTAGCACTTTGAATGACAATTGTGCGGTCATGCAACATTGTACCCTTATGGAATTTTTATCATTTTTTTTCACACAAATAGAGCTTTCTTTTGGTGGTATTTACTCACCGCTGGGTGTTTTATTTTTTACGCTATAAACAAAAAAATAGCAAAAAAAAGTTTTTCTTTGTTTTTATTATAAAAGTTTGCAAACAGGTAATTTTTCTCCTTCACTGATGTGCATTTGATGAGGCTGCACTGATAGGCAGCATTGATGGGCACTGATGGGTGGCACTGCTGGACTGCACTGATGGGCACAGGTTGGTGGCACTGCTGGGCACTTGTGGGTGGCACTGCTGGGCACCGATCAGGGCACCGATCACCCATGCCCTGATGATCGGTGCCAATCTCTCCTCTGACTACTGCCGGTTCTTGGCAGTACTTTCCTCATGCTGTGACAGTGATCAGAGTGTCATTGGACATGGCTGATCATGTGGTAAGAGGCTGCTGTGATTGACCTTTTTCCACATCTCGTGATCAGCTGTGTCCATAGGACACAGCGATCACAGAAATTGCCGGGTGCGCTCCCCTAATGACACGCAGGAGAGCACATTCTGGGAGGACATCATATGATGACCTCCCAGAGCTGGTCGGACGCAGTGAAGCCGTCATTCGGCTATCTGCAGTCGGCAAGTGGTTAAATGATTTATTGCTCACACATGCCATGGGTATATGTGGAATTACTCCCCAAAATACATTCTGCTACTTCTGAGTATGGGGGTACCACATGTGAGAGACGTTTTGGCAGTCTAGCCAAGTACAGGACCCCAAAATCCAATAAGCACCTTCAGGGCTTTATTTCCTCATTACACGTCCTGACTACCTATCACAGTTTCTGAGGCCCTGAAATACCAGGATAGTACCAAAACCCTCCAAATGACCCCTCTTTAGAAAGTAGACACCCCAAGGAATTTGATAAGAAGCATGGTAAGTATTTTGCAGATCTCATTTGTTGCCACAAGGTTTTGGAAAATGAAGAAAGAAAACAAACATATTTTTTCCTTTCTTTTTTTATACAGGCAGTCCCCGAGTTAAGTACATTCGGCTTACGTAATACTCATACTTACGTACACTTCCCTCGGGACCGGAAGTCAAGCTGTCAGCATTCTTGTGCAGCAAGCTGATAAGAGACTAGCTGATAAGAGACATCAGAGAGACATAAGAGACAGAGACATCCATTGCTCGTTACTTGTGGGGCTAGCAGTGTCTGCCCACTATCTCCAAAGTGATTTAAGACTGTCTGTCTGCACCTCCGGGGAGAGGAAAGGAGAGGCTGTCAGGCTGCTCACTGAAGTGATCCTCCGTCTGTGCAGGGGGGAGGGGGCAGCGTGTGCTGTGTAAAGGAGAGCAGAGTTCTCTCATACAGTACATTACAGTACAGTGTATTTTTACCCTGCAATAATGCCTCCAAAGCAAAAAGCTGATGCAAGTGCTGGCACAGCAAAGAAAAGAAAAACAATCTCCTTGGAAGATAAAGTAGAAATAATAAAGAGATCAGAGAGTGGTGAAAAATCATCATCCATTTGCAAAGCATATGGTTATGCTCCGTCAACAATTTCAACAATTTTAAAAGATAAGAGTAGAATAATGGAGCATGTAAAATGTAAAACATAAAAGTTAAATATGTTAAGGCAAACATGTGTCCAAGCTGCAGTTCTTATGCAAAACACCAGTTTAGAGCCTCTTGAGGTTTTACTGCTTTCTGTAACCTTATTACAAAAACGTAATCTAATATCCTGTCGTTTGGTTAGTAGTTAGTGCTTATAAAAGTGCCTGATTCAACTTATGAACAAATTCGACTTATGAACAAACCTACAGTCCCTATCTTGTACGTAACCCGGGGACTGCCTGTATTTCAAAACCTTGTGAGAAAAAATGAGATCTGCAAAATACCCACCATGCCTCTTTTTAAATTCTTTGGGGTGTCTACTTTCCAAAAAGGGCTCATTTGGGGGTGGGGGGGAGTTGGTGCTATCCTGGCATTTCAGGGCCTCTGAAACTGTGATAGGTAGTGAGAAAGTGAAATGAGGACCACCCACCTGTGCCCCTCAGTGCCTAGCACTGCCACCCACTTGCTGCCCAGTAGTGCCACCTATCAGTGCAGCATCATCAATGCCGCCTATCAGTGCTGCCTATCCGTGCCACCTCATCAGAGCCCATCAGTGCTGCTTATCAGTGCAGCCTCATCAACGCACATCAGTGAAGGAGAAAAATTACCTGTTTTTTAAAATTTTACGATAGAAACAATGAAAAACTTTTTCAAAATGTTTTCACTTTTTTGTTTATAGCGAAAAAATAAAACACCCAGCGGCAATTAAATACCGCCAAAAGAAAGCTCTGTTTGTGTGAAAAAAATTATAAAAATGTCATATGGGTGCAGTGTTGCATGACTGCGCAATTGTCATTCATAAGTGCGACAGCGCTGAAAACTGAAAATTGGCCTGGGCAGGAAATTGGTATAAGTGCCCGGTAGGCAAGTTGTTAAATAGTCTAGAGCCCAGAGATGATTGCCTTTTCCTTTCTGAGCTATTGGATGTTATCTGAGAGGAGGGGGGTTGCTTAACCCTAGAGCCCTTTAGAATAGATGCATAAATACCCTACTAGAGCCTGCCTCTATGAACTGATCCTGTTCCAGGATACTGGGAGTAGAGACTCTTTTTGTGCTGCACATCACTTCATGGTCCCCAGCCGTGAGGCTATAGACTATACTAGTCTACCTTTACTTGTGCTAAATCTACTGCATGGTCCCTCCCCAGCCATGAGGATATTTAAAGTGATTTGACACCGAGGTAACACAAATATGAGGCCTCACAGAACTGGGCTATTTCCATGGTGGCCGCATATTTTCATACCTGTCTTTTTGCTGGGAGCGCGCCACATAGCGGTGTCACTGAGAGGCCTGGGTCCCGTTCTAACGATCAGGTACCAGGACTCCTGATTTCTGGTCAAATGATCGCCGTGATAGCCTCTGATTGGCTATCACAGTGATCAGTCACTGTACAGCCCGGACCCCTTTTTTTTTTTTTTTCTCTCTCTATAAATGGAGGAGAGATACATTGTATCTCTCTAACTCCTGGCATTGAGGGAAAATTAAATTAAATATTAAAAAATAAAATAAAAAATTCCTAGATCAAGGTTTGATCTAGTTCAGTGCTAGGGTAAGTGTTTGGGTCAAAGTCACGGTCAAAGGTCAGGATTTAAAAAGAAAAACAAAAACAAATTGGTATTAGTGTCATTGTGTATTAGGTAAACAAAAAACTAAATGCGCACTGTTGTTTTTGGGCTGTACTACGGGTACAAACAACAAATAACATACACTTTTATGGTATTGTTGCGTTCGCCAAGAGCTGAAAATTTTATTTTGGGTTGTTCTTTGGAGATAGATTATGGTAGTAACAAGAAACACACAGCTAAATTTAAAAAAAAATAATTTTTATTACTATTTTGGGCCAGTTTTCCTTTGATAATATAAAAAAAAATCAAGAGATATTGATTACCATTTACCCCCAAATGAAAGCCCAATTTGTCCTGAAAAAAAACGCGGTGTAATTCACCTGGATGTACAAAATAGTTGTGATGATATCTACGGTTTTACTAACATGTGTCCATGTTGCAAAATTGTGCTTAGGCATTAAGATTTGTTTTACCCTTAGGCGTGAAGGGGTTAAAGACTTTTTTAAAAAAAAATTATTTTTTAAAAAAAACTGGTACCTGACCCCGGTCAAATTTTCCTTTTACTACCTGAAACATTCCTCTACATGCTGGAGACAATGCGGTGAGACAGGCTCAACACTACATATTCTTTGGTCATGTAACTCACTAAGATCCTTTTGGAATGCTATCTTCCAATTACTTTCTGACATAACCAAAATCTCGATAATCCCGAATCCCTCATTGGCACTCCTACATATTGGGATTGAGAAATTCCCTCCTCACTCCCGAACAATCATTACCCACACACTTTTTGCTGCCAAAATAAATATCACCAGATTATGGAACACTACTAATGTCCCCTCTCTTCACTAATTACAGACCTCAACACCCAATGTGAAATGGAAAACAAATCTGCACTCAATACTTCCTCTCAACATAAATTCAACCAACAATGGCCCCGATGGTTAAAACACCCAAAATGCTCTGTACAACCCTGATGACGTTAAAGCGTAAAAAGTTACCTACTAAACCCAGACTGGTACATCCTCATTCACCCAGTTATATCTTCCCGTTCCTACTTCCTACCCCCTCACCTCCTGTCAGGAAGCGCGGCGTCCTGTCGGCCGGCGCACGCGCACTGGCGACAGCTCACGCCGGGACACAAGCACCAGGTCCCGGCGAGCCGCAGATGACAGGACGCCGCGCATGCGCAGTAGGAGCTGCGGGCGCGCCTCGGGCGGCCAATGACAGCCCGGGGGTGCGTCCTGGACGGCCAATGACAGTGCAGGGCGCAATATTTAAAGATGCCCTGCACTGTCACTATCGCCGCAAGGTCTATCTGTGTTCCTGGATCCTGTACCTAGTTATTGACCCTGATTTTGCTGCTTTCTCCTGTATTTGACCCGGATTGTCCTGACTACTCTGCCTTCTCCCCTCCTGACTCCCGGCTTGTTTTGACCTACCTACGGACTGACTTATCCTGCTGACCCTGCGTGTGACCTGCCGATTCTCCGCCTGCCGATTCTGTACCTCGCCTACCCCATGGGACCACTGCTCGTGACCTATCCTGCTAGGTCCCGCCATCGTCCTCACATCTGGCTCTCCCGGTACCTATACATCCCCGGAGGTTCCCTCTGCCACTGGTGGGCCTGCTCAGAGGTCGTGACCTGGTCCTGGTCTGTTTCAAGTCCATCCCCACCATCAGGGGCCCTGGTGAAAGCGCAGACCGGGACTTAGACTCCACGCTTTGGGTAGGTCTGTCAAGTGGGCTGCCAGAGGCACCACCTGGCGGATCATAACACCTCCTCTATCATTACCCCCCTAACATCCCAGGCTCTTCACCAAGGTTCATCATACTCATATGAATACCTCTGATGATATTGCTAAATAAGACTTATACCACCACCACCCAGTGAGTGGAGTAAAACAAACAATGCTCAACTATATTATATTGTATTGCAATATTGTATGAATGAACCGTATATCATTTCCTTGTTTGTCCCTGAAAAAAAAATCAATAAAAATATTGAATTATATATATAAAAAAAAAGCAGCCCAGATCCACCTCTTCTTGGGTCCCCCGCAGGCTCTCCTGGCCTCTTCCTCCTGTCGGGTGCCCCCACAGCAAGCAGCTTGCTATGGGGGCACCCGCTACTCAGTGTTTCCATTCACACACGGAGCTATGGCTCGGCCCCGGCCCCTCTCTCTTCTGGCTCACGGGCAGTGGGAGCCATTGTAGCCAGCCAATGAGGAGAGAGAGCCCCAGAAGAGCCAAGACTCCAGTGCACATCGCTGAATCAAGAGGAGCTTGGGTGAGTATTGGGAGGGCTGGGGGGGATGCTACCCAGAGAAGGTGTTGTACCTTCATGCAAGAATGTATTAAGGTAAAAAAACCTTCAGCCTTTACAACCACTTTAACTAGAAAAGCTACAATTTCTGGGGAAATTGTGTGAAGTGTTCTTGCCTCCACCAGTAGTCTACAACTGGAGTGGGCGGAGTAACTGGGTGGAGTGGCTTGAGTAACTGTTTTGTGGTTGGAGTGGCTTGTCACTCTGCTGCCTGCTCACACACCTGGGTTCCTATGGCAACTCACTCTACAGCGAGGGCAGAGAAGAGCGGTTAAAAACAAACTGCTCCAACTTGCTCACTTCACTGGCAGTTGCCATCTTCAAACGGTTGTAGTTTAAAAATTGTAAACCCTACACCAATGAGCTTTATATTGTGAGAATCACAAGACCCAGACCTACATTTCGATGCATAGTATGTCTCTGAAATATTAAAAATGAAGGCACAGTCGCAGTTTAGAAAATTGCCCTTCACATTTGAGGTGGCTAGAGTG
This sequence comes from Staurois parvus, assembly GCF_062004578.1. Classification (NCBI taxonomy): domain Eukaryota; kingdom Metazoa; phylum Chordata; class Amphibia; order Anura; family Ranidae; genus Staurois; species Staurois parvus. The sequence continues at coordinate 278,947 of NW_028318957.1, forward strand.
GAGTTTCAATGGGCGGCGTGAGTTGCATACAAATGGTCATATTGTGAAAACTATCAGGACTATGGCTTAGCCGTGGACATTTTTAGTGGCAGCAGGGATAGCTGAACGTTTTGATATAAGATTTGTGTAGGTGGGCTTGAAAATGAGGGAGTGGTGGCAGTTTAGAAATCATGTCCTGATTTTTCAGCTCACACTCTAGCTTTTGTCAGCACCCACTCTAGTTTTGAACAATCCACCATTCATTCCTATGGGATCAATTTCACCACAAAAACAGCGATATTTCGTGAACCATTCGGCGAAACGTTCCACAAAGTAATAGCACACCAATCGGGAACAATCCACACATTTCGGTATATTACTGTATATGTAGTGTAAAAACTGTGGGAGGAGTTAGGGTGGTAAATTTGGCTATAATAATAAGAATATATATGTGAGATAACAGGAAGTGGTCGCCATGCAAGAACACTTAATTATATATCTCTGTCAGTTGATGCAGCGCTGTACATATGTTTTGTACATTCACATCAGTTGCCGCCCTCAAGGGGCGTACAATATAAAGTTCCTAGCTCACATTCATACATACACCTACTAGGGCCAGTTTACCCAGCAGCATGTCTTTGGAGTGTGGAAGGAAACCCACGCAGGCACAGGGCAAACATGCAAACTCCAGGCAGGTAGTGCAGTGTTTGGGATTTGAACCAACGACCCGAGTACTGCCGGGTAGAAGTGCTAACCACTTAGCTACTGTGATGACCACATAGACATTTCCAGTCTACCTGTCACTTGTGTTGCTCTTACTGAGCAGGAAGTGTCCCCTGCTAACAATGCCTAGTGTTTTTGAGTATGCCATACCCCATTGTCCTCCCCCATTTTCAAGTTCTACCAGCAAATACACTTCAAAAAGACAACCCCTAGACTGTTCAATGAGCCGGAGTGAATGGACTGCTGCTTTGTGCCTGGCTGCCTCTGCACTGTGTTGGGAAAGAACCTTGTAAATGACAGAGGCCCCCGCAGGGGTAGTGCTGCACAACGGAACATTCATTTGAACACTGACTGATTCATAGGAAATGCGTTACCTTTTCAAGTGACATTTTTCAGTTCAAGAAGTTTTTATTAATTATATTATGATTGTCTAATAATGGAATGTTAATTATGATGTGCATTTAGGTGTACCTTATGAAGGACTAATTCTGCTGTACAGGACTTCACAAAGAGCAAAAAGATGGAGAAGAGCCGGAGAGGAGCTGCCAGTTCTGGTAAATAGACATCAGTTGCTGCTTATTTTTTATTCACTTATATCTTTGGGGACCAACCTCTGGCCAGGGGGCTGCAAGTGACCCTTCGACATCCATTGTGCAGTTTTTGGGGCCCCGCAGACAAAAATCTGTTTTCTTTGCCTTGGTCCGTACTGGATTCTAATAATTTAACCTCCCTGGTGGTATTCCCGAGTGTAGCTCGGGGTAAAGTTTCTGTGCCAAAAGCGGTAACCCCGAGCTACACTCGGACTTACCATGCGGCGCTGCATAGGGAGTCCCTGCAGAGCTTACCTTGTCCTTCGCTCCCGCGATGTGTCCCCTGCAGCGTCCCCGGCCATCTCCTCCGGCTGATACCGGCATCTGGCTTCTGTGTTCCGATCCCTGTGACGTCGGGATGTACGGGCGGCGGCGGGAAATTTGAAAATGTAAAAAAAATTTCATTTTTTTCAAAACGAATTTTACATAGTATAACATTCCTGTATCAAACCATTTCACATACATTTTGTCCCGAGTGCTTTGTCCGGCGCCCTGCCTGCATTTTTACTGTTCTTTCTGCCTGGAAACTGAGAAACGTCCATGGCGTCCAAAAAGCGTCCCTTTAGGTCAAAAGCGGTTTAGACCGGCTAGAGAACAGCGATAGTAAATCAGAACCACTTGCAGAATTGAGTGATAATGATTGGTGGGGGAAATTCATCATCAGACTCTGAAAACAATTTTGCGACTTTGCTCAGCGATGTGCGAACTTGGCGCTTTATTTCACATTTCAGTGTTTTTAGTTTGATTATATTATTGAATTACATTTATTATTATTATATTATTATTTTTTATGATTATTTATTAAATTATAATTTATGATTTTGTGTTTCAAATTTTATCATCCCCGGGATGTTTACTAGACTCTTGTTCGGACAGATTTCAGTGAGTTATTCCTAAATATTACAGCCTACAATAAAAAAAATACATATTTCCATGCAAAATAATGGTATCGCTTTCAGCACAAAAAATCTGAAATAATCATACCGCTAGGGAGGTTAATATTTCCCACTGTCTTATTTTTTTTTCCCATCCATTCCCTTCTCTTTTTCTGTTTTATTTCCCACTTTAATAATGGATCTTGCTGAAATAACTTCTCAAATGTGGCACATGTTATATTTTAAAAAAGGGGGGAGGGGGCAAATGTGGGATCATTGATTTATAAAGAAACTGATTTGTAAAGAAAGTGATCTCTAGCAGTTCCCAGTCTTTAATAACTCTTACAGCATGTTTGCAGTCTCTGACCGTCTCCTGTAGCACGTTGGTCTTTCACTGTCTCCTACTGCATGCCTGCAGTCTCTGACAACTCTCTGAAGCATTATGTTCACTAAATATAATGGGTTGTCCCTTGGTGATGTCAGAGGCCTCCTTTAACCACTTCCCTACCACGCTATAGCCGAATGATGGCTAAAGGCCAGTCGTCCAGTTCTGGGAGGGCGTCATATGGTGTTCTCTCAGAATGCGCCGGTAGCGGCGCGCACCAGGCGCAGTCTGTGATTGCTGTGTCCTTTTAACACAGCTGATCACATGACATGGTAAAAGGCCAATCACAGTGGCCTTGTACCACGTGATCAGCTGTGTTCAATCACAGCTGACCACCTTGTAAATACACTTGCCGGTTATCAGCAGTACTATCCTCACACTCAAAGCGTGAGGAAAGTACTGCCGATAACCGGCAACTGTTAAAGGACACATCTGTACTGATAATGAGGGCACTGATTATCAGTGCCCTCATAATCAGTGCAGCCCCAAAAGTGCCCAGCAGTGCTTCCGATCAGTGCTGTTCAGCAGTGCTGCCCATCAGCCCCCAACAGTGCTGTCCGTCAGTTCTCAACAGTTCTGCCCAGCAATGCTGCCAATCTGTGCCCATCAGTGCTGTTCAGCAGTGCTGCCCATCAGTCCCCAACAGTGCTGCCCATCAGTTCTCAACAGTTCTGCCCAGCAGTGCTCCCAATCTGTACACATCAGTGCTGACAGTCTGTGCCGCCAGTCAGTGCCCATCAGTGCCGCTTATTAATACCTATCATTGCCGCCTATCAGTTCAGCACCATCCGTACCTCCTCATCAGTGCCCACCAGTACTGCCACATCAGTGCAGCCTATCAGTGGCCATCAGTGCTGTCTCATCAGTGCCCATCAGTGCTGCCTATCAATGCAGCCTCATCAATGCACATCAGTGAAGGAGAAAAATTACCTGTTTTTAAAATGTAATAATAGAAACAAAGAAAACCTTATTTTTCTAAATTTTCACTCTTTTTTTGTTTACAGTGCAAACAATAAAACCCCTCCCTGTGGTGATTAACCACTTGCCTACCGGGCACTTATACCCCCTTCTTTACCAGGCCAATTTTCAGCTTTCAGCGCTGTCGCACTTTGACAATTGCGCCGTTATGCAAGATTGTACCCATATGAAATTTTTATCATTTTTTTCTCACAAATAGAGCTTTCTTTTGGTGGTATTTTCTCGCCATTTGCAAAAAATTTGCATAAAATTTGAAAAAAAAAGTTTCTTTGTTTCTATTATAAAATTTTGCAAACAGGTAATTTTTCTCCTTCACTGATGTGCGTTGATGAGGCAGCACTGATGGGCACTTATAGGCAGCACTGATAGGCGGCACTGATAGGCAGCACTAATGAGGTGGCACGGATAGGCAGCACTGATAGGCGGCACTGCTGATGGGTACTGATAGACAACACTGATAGGTGGCACTGACTGGCATCACTGCTGGGCACTGACTGGCGGCACTGCTAGGTATTGACTGGCGGCACTGCTGGGCACTGACTGGCGCAACTGCTGGGCACTGACTGGCACAACCGCTGGGCACTGACTGGTAGCACTGACTGGCAGCACTGCTGGGCTGCACTAATGGGCACTGGTGGGTGGCACTGGTGGGCACAGGTGGGTGGCACTGCTGGGTGGCACTGGTGGGCACAGGTGTGTGGCACTGGTAGGCACTGCTGGGCACAGGTGGGTGCACTGCTGGGCACAAGTGGGCAGAGCTGGTGGGTGGCACTTCTGGGCACCGATCATCAGGGCACTGATTATCAGTGCCCTGATGATTAGTGCCGATCCCTGCTCTGACAACTGCCTGTTCTTGGCAGTACTTTCCTCACGATCTGACATTGGATTGCATTTCCCTGTGATCAGCGTGTCATTGGACACGGCTGATCACGTGGTAAAAGGCCGCTGTGATTGGCCTTTTACCACATCACGTGATCAGCTGTGTCCGTAGGACACAACGATCACGGAGATCGCCGGGTGCGCGCCCCTGAGCGGGTTCTGGGAGGACGTTATATGACGCCCACCCAGAACTGGCCAGCCGCAGCGTAGCCATCATTCGGCTATCTACGGTCGGCAACTGGTTAAATACCACCAAAAGAAAGCTCTATTTGTGTGAAAATATTATAAAAAGTTAGTTTGGGTGCAGTGTTGCATGACCGCGCAATTGTCATTCAAAGTATGAGAGCGTTGAAAGTAAAAAATTGGCCTGGGCAGGAAGGGGGTGAAAGTGCCCGGTAGGCAAGTGGTTAAGCCCCCTGTGTCAGTCGTGGTCAACTTTCTTGTTAACGTGTACCTCATGTGTGGCTCCTGACAGCAGCTAAGAGCTGTACATAATATTCACTGCATGTAACAGAAACCCATGAGAGAGTGCAGACGTGCAACTGGAGATTGTCAGAGCCTGCGGACATGCCGCAGGAGACAGACTAAGACTGCAAACATGCTATTGGAGTTGTTGGAGACTAAAGAACATGCCTGAAGTGGTAGGAAGCTCTGCATTTTGATTTTTACCTACAAGTGTAAGTTGCTCTGTTTAATTGGGCAACTCTGTAGCAACTGAGGTTTAATGTTGATAAATGTGAGGTTCTGCACTTGGGGTCTAAGAATATGCATTCATCATATATACTACGGGCGGGGGGGGGGGGGGGGGGGATACAACTGGGGGAATCAATGGTGGAGAAGGATCTGGGAGTTCTGGTAGATCCCAAGCTTAATAATGGCATGCAATGCCAAGCTGCGGATTCTAAAGCAAACAAAATCCTCTCTTGTATTACTAGAGGTATAGACTCCAGAGAGAGAGAGATATCATCCCACCCATCCCTCGGTACAAATCATTAGTAAGACCTCATCTTTAATATGCATTTCAGTTTTGGGCTCCAATTCTCAAAAAGAACACTGGGGAACTGGAGAAAGTACAGAGAAGGGCAACCAAACTGATAAGAGGCATGGAGGAGCTCAGCTATGAGGAAAGATTAGATACTATAGAGCAGGGATAGGCAACCTTAAAGAGGTAGAGATCTAACTAAACAACATGGGAGAAGTCAAAGATCAACTGGCCCAGTGTGGCCTCCTGACACCGGATTTAAACCTCTAATTTCCATACTACCGTGTCACAATCATATGTATTGCACAGCAAATCAGGTGGTGAGGGGGTAACAGTGAAAGAAATAAGTATTTGATCCCCTGCTGATTTTGAATGTTTGCCCACTCACAAAGAAATGATCGGTCTAAAAATTGAATGTTCGGTGTATTGTAACACTGAGAGACAGAATAGCAACAAAAAATTCAGCAGAAATGCATGTCTAACAAATGATGACTGATCTGCATGTTCATAAGGATTTGGTCCCCTTCACAAAACATGACTTAGTACTTTGTGGCAAATCCCTTGTTGGCAATCACAGAGATCAGACGTTTCCTGTAGTTGGCCTCCAGGTTTGCACACATCTCAGGAGGGATTTTGGCCCACTCCTCTTGGCAGATCCTCTCCAAGTCATTAAGGTTTGGTGGCTGATGTTTGGCAACTCGAACTTTCAGCTCCCTCCACAGATTTTCAATTGGATTAAAGTCTGGAGACTAGCTAGGCCACTCCAGGAACTTAATGTGCTTCTTCTTGAGCAGCTCCTTTGTTGCCTTGGCCGTGTGTTTTGGGTCATTGTCATGCTGGAACACCCATTCACGACCCATTTTCAATGCCCTGGCTGAGAGAAAAAGGTTCTCACGCAAGATTTGACAGTACATTGCCCCGTCCATCATCCCTTCTGATGCGATGCAGTTGTCCTGTCCCCTTAGCAGAAAAACACCCCCAAAGCAGAATGTTTTCACCACCATATTTCACAGTTGGGATGGTGTTTTTGGGGTCATAGGCAGCATTCCTCCTCCTCCAAACAGGGCGAGTTGAGTTGATGCCAAAGAGCTCGATTTTAGTCTCATCTGACCACAACACTTTCAACCAGTCCTCCGCTGTATCATTCAGATGTTCAGTGGCAAACTTCAGATGGGCCTGGAGATGTGAGCAAAGGGACCTTGTGGGCACTGCAGGATTTCAATCCTTGGCAGCATAGTGTGTTACCAATTGTTTTCTTGGTGACTGTGGTCCCAGCTGCCTGGAGATCATTGACAAGATCCTCACATGTAGTTCTGGGATGATTCCTCACTGTTCTCATGACCATTGACACTCCACGAGGTGAGATCTTGCATGGTGCACCAGACCTAGGGAGACTGACACTTGTTTTGTGTTTCTTCCATTTGTGAATGATTGCACCAACTGTTGTCACCTTCTCACCAAGCTGCTTGGCCATAGTTTGGTAGCCCAGTCCAGCCTTGTGTAGGTCTACAATCTTGTCCCTGACATCCTTGAACAGCTCTTTGGTCTTTGCCATGGTGGAGAGTTTGGAATCTGATGGTTTGATTGCTCCTGTGGACAGGTGTCTTTTATACAGGTTACAAAATGAGATTAGCAGCACTCCCTTTAAGAGACTGCTTCTAATCTCAGCTTTTTACCCGTATGAAAGACACCTGGTAGCCAGAAATCCTGCTGAATGATAGGGGATCAAATCCGTATTTCCCTCATGAACATGCAAATCAGTGCATCATTTGTTAGACATGCATTTCTTTTGAATTTGTTGTTGCTATTCTGTCTCTCAGTGTTACAATACACCGAACATTCGATTTTTAGACTGATCATTTCTTTGTGAGTGGGCAAACATTCAAAATCAGCAGGAAATCAAATATTTTTTTCTTTCACTGTATTGCTTCCTTACCACTTTTCAAACACACCTGGACCGTTTTGCAGAGGAGCAGCACTTGCGGTACTTGTGAATGAGAATGAGCCCTTAGTTGCATCCGGCAGTGGCGCTCTTAGAGCTTGTTCACATGTAAAGTTGGGGGGGGGTGGCAAAACTCTGCAGTTGAGTCACAGTTTTAACCCCCCCTCCCCCCAATGCCTACCCCCTTTAGCTGCTGAGGCAGCAGCCAAAGTTGTACTCATACCATACCACAGCAGGAATTACACCCCCTGCTGCTTTTGGTGGGTGCTACCACCTTGTCAGTCGAGACCCATTCAAGTAAATGGGGCCACTCTGCAAGTGTCCCATAACTGCATGCTTCTGTGGGGTCCGAGGAGTTAAAGCAGGTGGTGAGAAAGCAACACACCGATGCCTGTTTAACCCCTTGTTTGCTGTACTGCACAAGGTTTCAGGGCACTTGCAGAGCGGCCTCATTCACTTGAATAGGTCATGCTTGGCAGGTGCTACACCCACCAACCATGACAGGGCGTAGGAGTCGGCACTACAGAGGAGGCATGGGCTTATGCGGCTATCCCGCTCCCTACTACAGCTCCAACTTTACAAATAGTCCCTCTGCATTGCACTCTGATGCTCTGGGATGGTGGGTCAGCAAACCCTGACCGTGATCTACCTGTCATCGGGCCACAATCTACTGGTTGCTGACCCCCCACTATAGAGTTATTGATTTAGAAGTAATGATGGTATTAGATCAACCTTTCTCAGTCTTTTCACAGAAGACCCTTTGAAATAACATTCCGGTCTCAGGGAACTACTGCTAAAAATGACTATATCTACAGCTCATGATACATTAGTGTGATGGTCAGTGGGAAGAATGTTCCTTACATTTGTGGTCAATGGGAAGAATTAGCCCCTTACAGATAACTAAAAAGATCAATGGTGTCAGTGGGAACTTACCTGAGAGCCAAAGATTGCTCATCGCTCAAGAATCACCCAGCAACCTGTGGAGGAACCTTAGGGTTCCATGGAACCCTGGTTGAGAAATCCTGCTTTATAGGTTACAGGTGTTTGTGGGTCTAAACCAACACCTTGTTATTAAAGGAAGCACAAAAAAAGAGGAACAGATGCAATTATATAGATTTCCTCAATGATCATTTTGTTTCTAATATAAATCGATATTCATGTAAAAATATTTCTGTTTCTTTAGAGGACATCAAGAGGTTCTGCCACCAGCTGTCTCTGTATCAACATTCATCACTGAGGAGAATATACGAGTATTACAGAGATGATCTGATCTACATCCTGGAGAACTTGGACACGAAAGCTCTTCTCAGAGAACTAAAGTCTCGGAATGTCTTAAACAGAGATGTAAGATAATGATAGCAAAGACCTACCATGTGTTAACAAAAGCATGAAAATTTTACAGACACCTATCAAATGTAAAATTCTCATTAAATGTATAAAATCTGACTTTCTCTACGGAACACGGGGTGAAGATCTTAAAATTCCTGGTCTGACCAACTTCCAGGACATGAGGCTGACCGCCTTCTCTTCTACACTGATTGCTTTGTAAAGCTCCAGGCAAATGGCTCATTTTATAGTTGATATACATACAGTACATTATGGCTTTATATTATAAAGTGCTGCGTAAACTGTTGGCACTATATAAATTCTTTATAATAATTATGTTGGATCTGCGTTACCTGTCAAATGAATTATACGTTTGTCCAATAAAGTCTTGAGATTTTCACAGAACATCCAGAAAGCAGAGCCAGACTGGTGACCTGACATTTCCTTTTGCAGTTAAAGTGATTCTAAAGGCTTATTTAAAATAAATAAAAAATAACAAACATGTCTGTACTTACCTGTTGTATGTAATGGTTTTGCACAGAGCAGCCTGGATCCCCCTTTTGTAGAGTCCCCCTCTGGCGCTTTTGGCCCCTCCTTCCTGTCGGGTTCTCCCACAGCAAGCCGCTTGCTATGGGGGCACCCGCTGCTCTGTGTATCCATTCACACATGGAGCCGCTGCGGCTCAGCCCCACCACCTCTTTCTTCTCATTGGCTCAGCCAATAAGGAGAGGGAGCCTCGGGAGAGTCAAGACTCCAGTGCACATCGCTGGATCGAGAGGGGGCTTAGGTGAGCTGGGGGGGGATGCTGCACATAGGTGTTTTACCTTCATGCATAGAATGCTTGAAGGTAAAAAAAACCTTGAGCCTAAAAAACCACTTTAACTATTTCAGGTACTTGTATAGCGCTGTCAATTTACACAGCACTTTACATATATATTGTACATTCACATCAGCTGCCGCCCTCAAGGGGCGTACAATATAAGGTCACAAACTCATACTAGGGCCAGTTTTTCCACCAGTGGGAGGAAAATGGAGTACTCGGAGGAAACCCATGTAGCCACAGGGAGAACATACAAACTCCAAGCAGGTAGTGCCATGTTTTGGATTTGAACCATTGACCCTAGTGCTGCCAGGCAGAAGTGCTAACCACTTAGCCACTGTGATGACCACATAGACTCTTCCAGTCTACCTGTTACTTGTGTTGCTCTTACTGAGCAAGAACTGTCCTCTGCTAACAATACCTAGTGTTTTTGAATATGCCATACCCCATTGTCCTCCCCTACTTTCCAGTTCTACCAGCAACTTCAAAAAGACAACCCCTAGACTGTTCAATGAGGGGGAGTGAATGGACTGCTGCTTTGTGCTTGGCTGCCTCTGCCTCAGCCGACGAGGAGAGGGAGTCCCGGGATAATTGAGACTCCAGTGCACATCGCTGGATTGAGAGGGGGGTTCGGCGAGTATTAAGGGGCGCTGGGGGGGGGGGGGATGCTGCACAGAGAAGGTTTTTTACCTTCATGCATAGAATGCATCTTGAGCGTTTACAACCACTTTAAGCAAACTTGTCATCACCCCACCCCCAGCTTGTGATTGGACAACGAATGAGCAGAAGCTCGCTGAAGAACTCATTCCTCTGGTCATTCTGCTCTTGCCTTTATTCAGTATGTAGCTTCTCATCATATATGCACTGTAACACACTTAAATTGGGTCTTAGGGCTGCCTCTCCTTCTCCCAGTATGGGTTCCACTGTACAAGGGTTAATACTGTATAAAGCTGATATCCAGTCAAATTCAGAAATTGACATAGCTGTCTTTAAAAGTAAATGTAAAAAAAAATATTTTTGAATAAACTCAAAACTACATAACACATTTTTCCTTTATATCTGACTGAAGTTCAGCTTTAAGCTTTGGTTAAGTCCAGCTTCAAACACAGTTGTCATATTAGGCCCATCTGATTTTCTCTGAACTTACAGTAAGTAGGGTCAATTTTTGTTGCTTTGTCTAAATCTGTGCTATTTTCACTGATAAAACTTCAATTTTTTTTCCTTCCTGCAATTTGAGAATATTTGAAAAAATATATTTCTGCAATTCTTTGCCCAATATATCTACAAGGAGAATATGTCTATGTCTTAGAAATACAGGTCAGTACAAGAAGGACTGGGGGTTTCTGCCTTCGCTCACACCTTGTTACAAGATATTCAGGATCGGGGAAGAGAAGCTGTGATTGGACTCTGGGAATGTCTCTATGCACTACAGGAAGATCGTCCTCCTCCTATTTTATTGGCCGTTCTGCGAGAAATCAGCCTGACAGGTAACACTGCTTAATCTGCATTTAATTTTGCTTTATGTTTAAGTCCATACACAGGAGGAAGTGGAGAGCGGATTTGCCTGGCAGGCTATGTAAGCCTACAAGTAACAGTAACCAGCAAACCTGTAATATGCCACCCCTGGCAGCCATGACACCTTAAGTCATGGCCTATTGGCTGTGTGAGTAATCCGGCCCTGGATACTGATTTTAGCATTGGTTGTCAACTCTCACAGTATCGGGAGCCTTAACTGCAGACCTCAATATCTCTAAGGGTGTAGCATATAGTTAATGCTGCAGAAAACTGTCACAGATGGAAGACTTGATGGAGGAAATGGTCAGAGATTGTTCTACAGAAGTCACGCTATAGGAGACAGTCAGAGACTAGGGACATGTGGCATGATACCACTAGACTTTACTACTATTAAGGGCCCTTTTACAAATCATTGCTCCCTCTACTGACTGCTGGGGTCCAAGGGCCACACTTCAAATATCAAAGGGCTGCATGAGTTCATACATGGACAAGGTTTTTTAGTGATTCGCACTATTATTAGTGCACTCGATCGCACTAGACGCCCATTGAAAAGATAAGTTGCCTGTGGGAAGTTGTTTATCATCTTTGTGAAGGCAGATGTCAAGTGTGATCAATTTGAGTATTTACCTCAAAATGACTAAATAATTCCAAACTGGTACATTACTGCAAGTTAGGCACGGGGGTGGGGGGTTTGGGAAATGAATACAGTAACAAAAACATTTTTTTTTTTTAATCAGGTAATTTTTAGTAAACAATTTTTTATTTAACGAAAAACTATACAGAAAAATATTTCCACAGCAGAAGTAGAAATATTACTGAGACATCCAAAAAAGTACAGATAAAGCATACTATCTTTAGATCACGCCATAACAGATTTAAGGAACCTTGAGTTAAAGTAGTCTTCTCACAGAGGTTAGTTGTCCAAGAGTCACATTAAAGAATTAACCACTTATATAATGTATCTCATTTAAACTAAAAGATGGTCATCCTCTCCAACCATTGGCAGAGCATTCACCTAACTCCCTACTTCAGGTCCCAAGGACAATGTGGAATGGGTTGATAGATTGGAATCTAGCTATCGGGCTCATGTTTTCTGAAATGTTTTGGGGCAGCCCCTTTGTTTATATGTCAGCTCCTCCCTCCGTAGGTTGACATGAATCACATCTATCCACTGTTTATGCATTGCTGCTGTTGATAAAATCCATTTCTGTAATATGAATTTGCAAGCTCAATATAAAGATCTCGTCCATATTATGTGGACATCAGATGGGAGACTATCATCTGGGACAGCTCCTAATAATGCCACTTTTGGGTCAAGCAATACAGTGTAGAGCAAAGTGTATTAAGGGTGGTTGAAATGGACTCCCAAGAGCGAGGGTACTCTTAGCCGTAGCTGTGTATGAGGATAGCCGTAGCTCATCAGGGACAATACAGGGAGTCCACTCTCCCCCAAGATTGTAATTTCTGCAGAGTATAGTGTACTCTGTGGATGATGAACTTGGTTGCTACTTTGTCCATCCTTTCTCTAGCCACATTCACCTCCTATGTGCCACTAGTCATGCCAAGTCCCACTCTAACTAATCTTCCAGTGTTGCATTATCATCTCATGCTCAACCTCCTAAACTGCAGCCAAATTCTAAACCACTTTGTCACTTTTATTCCAGTCCGGATGACTTTATGGTAGCCAGCGGGTAAAAACCCTGAATGAGAACTGTAACGGAATTGACCCCATCTGTGCTTGGGTATATCTGTTATAATACTGCTTCCCCGTCCGAACACCGATCACAGACACCACAGATTTGAAGCAAACCAAGAAATAGACTACTTTATTTTAACACAGATACAAGATATATACAGTGAGGAACAGAAGTATTTGAACACCCTGTGATTTTGCAAGTTCTCCCACTTAGAAATCATGGAGGGGTCTGAAATTCACATTGTAGGTGCATTCCCACTCTGAGAGACAGAATTAAAAAAAAATTCAGGAAATCACATTGTATGATTTTTAAAGAATGTATTTGTCTTGCACTGCTGAAAGTAAGTATTTGAACACCTAAGAAACAGCAAGAATTCTGGCTCTCAAAGACCTGTTACTGTGCCTTTAAAAGGTCCACCTCTACTCCACTCATTAATCTAACTTAGTAGCACCTGTCTGAGCTCTTTAAAGACACCTGTCCACCCCACAGTCAGTCAGGCGCCAACTACTACCATGGGCAAGACCAAAGAGCTGTCAAAAGACACCAGAGACAAACTTGTGGACCTCCACAAGGCTGGAAAGGGCTACGGGGCAATTGCCAAACAGCTTGGTGAAAATGGATCAACTGCTGGAGCAATTGTTAGAAAATGGAAGAGGCTAAAGACGACGGTCAGTCTCCCTCGGACTGGGGCTCCATGCAAGATCTCACCTCGTGGGGTATCACTGATGATCAGAAAAGTGAGAAATCAGCCCAGAACTACAAGGGAGGAGCTGGTCAATGACATGAAGAGAGCTGGGACCACAGTTTCAAAGGTCAGTGTCGGTAGAACACTATGCTGTCATGGTTTCAAATCATGCATTGCACGGAAGGTTCCCCTGCTCAAGTCATCACATGTCCAGGCCCGTCTGAAGTTTGCCAATGTCCATCTGGATGATCCAGAGGAGGCATGGGAGAAAGTCATGTGGTCAGATGAGACCAAAGTAGAACTTTTTGGTCTAAACTTCACTCGTCGTGTTTGGAGGAAAAAGAAGGATGAGTTGCATCCCAAGAACACCATCCCTACTGTGAAGCATGGGGGTGGTAACATCATGCTTTGGGGGTGCTTTTCTGCGAAGGGGACAGGGCGACTGCACTGTATTAAGGAGAGGATGAATAGGGCCATTTATTGTGAGATTTTGAGCAACAACCAATGGCTGGGTCTTCCAACATGACAACGACCCGAAGCACACAGCCAGGATAACCAAGGATTGGCTCTGTAAGAAGCATATCAAGGTTCTGGAGTGGCCTAGCCAGTCTCCAGACCTAAATCCAATAGAACATCTTTGGAGGGAGCTGAAACTCCGTGTTGCTCAGCGACAGCCCCGAAACCTGACAGATCTAGAGAAGATCTGTGTGGAGGAGTGGGCCAAAATCCCTGTTGCAGTGCAAACCTGGTCAAGAACTACAGGAAACGTTTGACCTCTGTAATTGCAAACACAGGCTTCTGTACCAAATATTAAAACTGATTTTCTCAGGTGTTTAAATACTTCTGTTCAGCAGTGCAAGAGAAATAAATTCTTTAAATATCATACAATGTGATTTCCTGAATTTTGTTTTTTAATTCTGTCTCTCAGAGTGGGAATGCACCTACAATGTGAATTTCAGACCCCTCCATGATTTCTAAGTGGGAGAACTTGTAAAATTGCAGGGTGTTCAAATACTTCTGTTCCTCACTGTACATTCAAGGGAACAACCCCCCTCCCTGCATAATGACATAGGGCGGGACAATCTACCTTTAGTAACAAGAGACACACCAACAGACAGTCCCATCAGGAGGGAGGGCTGCTGGAAACACCCCCCACCAAGCCAATACATAAACACATACATCCCATAATAGTTTGCTCCCAAGCCAGACACACAATAGAACAATGAGATGCAACCACAGAGCATTAAACAATCAACAACCCCCAACCAAATATTAGGACACATCACCTTGTACCGCTAACAGGCACAGGGTGACTTACAAATAATAGGGATATGGGAAGCTGAGACAGGGGTCTCCCCACCTCTCCAAATTGAGTTGTGTTCCATGGGCCCCCCACCCAAAGTGACTCTTGTCGCAAGAACACTAGCTGAAATGATTCTATTTGTGAGCTCTATTTAGGAGAAAAATTAAATCCAGCACCACTAATCCATTCTCCTCTAGATGAATATAAATAATCATAATTATTGACTTTTTTAAGGTGAGCAGCTGGTGGAGCAGATTCTGCTGGATGAACACGGTTGTTCACTGACTCCGGAGCTGAAAGGTAAATAGAGCATATATTGTGTTTTCAATTAAAAATATGATTAATTTTGTTGAAATATGTTCAAACGTTGTTAAAATATTTTCACTTAGAGTATGTAATCCCAACATTTCATATTCCTGATATGTGCCTGCTGTACTATTCTCACGTACCTAGTCTGAGGCTGATTTGATGAGAGGGCTTCCCTTACAGCTAAGTGCCAGGTACCCCTGAAGGTGAGAAAAGGGAATGCTAGGTTCAAAGAAGCACGTTTACCGTTTAGGTAGAACTGCTGGAAGCTGTTTGCAGTAAAGTCAACCGGATAGCTGCCAGCTTTTCTGTCGAGACAGATGGCAGGACCTCAGTTACCACTGGTGAGGTAGTGGGACCAGGGCAGCAACCACAGGCAAGGTGGCACCCAAGGAAGAAGCAGAATCAGGCTGGCAGGAATGGACTGTAACAGCATTGTCAGGTTGGTAGCTGAACTCATACACTGAAAAGCAAGCCAGGGAATAGGCAGGAATGTGGTCAAGAACAGAGATGAGGTCATTCACAGGGATCCAGTGGAGCAAGCAGAAAAGTAGTCAAGAGCAAGCCAGAGTCATGCATGGCAGAACGAGAGAAGCAGAGCCCTTAGAGCAAGCCAGGGTCAAAACCAGGGATCAGGCAGCAGGAAAGTCTATAGACAAGCGGAGTTGGTAACTGGTAACCAAGGAATACAGGAAACACAGGAGCAAGGAATAGTGGTAGCCAAAGATCATCCAGCAAAGTCTGAGCGCAGCCACTGTCCTTATATAGGGCATTTGGTGCCAGTTCTCGAAGCAGGTGTGCGTGAACATACGCAAGTGCAAATGTTCTTGCTGACTCAAATGTTTGTGCCATGTAAAGCATTGGTGACTATGCCAGGTCTTTTCCTTTTTTATTCTGCGTCTCCTTTTCAGCACATGCTTATGTTTGTTCCAAATAGCACCCTGACAACCATGTACCTGTATGAAGTCTCCTGTTCTCTTTGTATTGCTTCCTTTCTAGGCATGAGAGCACAGTACAGTCAGTTCTCTATTCTCTAACTATGGGAACTCGTGCTTGCTCTCCTCCAATCAGACTTGTCCTTACACCCCCCCACTCCCCCCGCACAGCACAGCCATTCACTGAAAAAGTCAGTGTGCTGTTGTTTCTACACCTCCACCTCTCTGTTAGCTGCATAAGGAGCTTAGAGGGAATGTGATCATTTTCTAAACAAGGAAAATAGTTTTTCTTTTATCTACACGCAAATGTTTTATCTTTCATTTCTTTGTTGAACTGAATAGGTTGTTTTACAACGTAAGAACTTGCATATACTGTACTTTCATTGGGGCTTTTCTTTCACTGAGGAATTTTTAATTCAAGTCATAAAATGTATACATGACAAAATGGGTGTGACTGCTGCTGATATTCCATGGCAAAGGGTAGGTCCACATTTTTGCTAGCTCTCTTTTCTTCCAAAACAGATGGCTTTTAAAAAATGATGCTGCTTTTGTATCCAATCCTTGGGTCTGTTGAATATCAGTTGCAAGAGGGGAGGATAGTTGAGTTCATATACAGTACATGGGCAAGGTTTTTTAGTGATCTGCACTATTATTAGTGTGCTCAGTCACCCTAGACTCCCATTGAAAAGAGATGTTGCTCGTGGGCAGTTGTTTACCAGCCTTGGGAAGGCAGATGTCAAGCATGAACAATTTAAGAGTATTTTTTTTTTCTAATTCAAATATTTATTGATTTTTCATATTTATAAATACATATAAAAAAGAGAGAAAGAAAAGAAGAACATAACATTTCTTCAACAATCTCATATATCATATAAAATTCTTATCTCCTTCTTTTTCCCCCCTTTTGTTTCCCTTCCCTCTACCCCTATTCCCTCCCTCTTCCCGCCCCCCTTTCACTCTGCCTTTCTCTCTTAAGTCCTTTCCTAAAAATTCAAAAAGAAACTTCACTTATCACATCCCACTGCTTCACATATGTTCATTTTATCTACAAAATCTTCCCATTGCCTCCATCTCCTATTATAAATCTCCATCTTGTCTTCTTGGATATAATACAGTTTCTCCATTTTACTAATCTGATTTACTCTCTCAACCCAATCTCTTTCTGTCGGCACCTCTAAATTATGCCAGAATTTAGGTATTAATCCCTTTGCAGCATTCACATAGTACCATATACCCAAGTCTTTGTATTTACTCACTGGTATCTCTGTACTGTGTAATAGGCACACTTCTGGATCTAGTCCTATCTTTATCCCTGAGATTTTCCTTATTAAGTTGACCATTGTCTCCCAGTACCTTTGGATCTTTGGACACTCCCACCATATGTGAAACAACGTACCAATCCCTCCACACCCCCGCCAGCACTCTTGTGTTTTTTCTACATCTATTTTATGTTCAACACGCGGTGTAATGTGCCATTTTACTAAAGATTTATAATTCACCTCCACTTCTCTCATACTGACATTTTCATGTGTAAGTCTATATATTTTCCTCTGTTTATCCTCATCTATTTCTATCCCCAAATCTTTTTCCCATTTATCTATATAACTTGGTTTTACTTCCGTGCCTAACTCAGTGAGAATCTTATAAATTTTTGCCGTACCCCGTTTCCCATCTCCCCGTGATTCCAACAACCTCTCAAACATATTCCACTCCTTTTTTCCTCTCATAGGTTTTGGGAGCCCTTCTACAAAGTGTTTTAATTGGTGATATTTCCACTCATCAATCTTAATAAAAAGTTCCCCTCCACCTTTCTTTAAATCCTTCAGTGTTTTCAATTTCTGTCCATCCATAATATCCCTCAGTTGTATATCTTCCTTTTTAAACCATTTTCCCACACTCCCTTCTATACCTGGTGGAAAATACTCCATATTCCTTAATGACAATAATTGTGAATTGAAATCCCATTTCATATATTTATGTAAATTATCCCAAACCTTTAAAACAATCAGTGTATATACACTTGTGGTGTCTCTTAAACCTCTATATTGTGTAGGTGCCCATATACTTCTACTCAAATCCACTCCACTCAATTCTTCCTCTATCTTAACCCATCTTTTCCCCTCTACATTGTGAGTCCAATCATAAATTCTTGTTAGAACTACTGCATTATAATATCTCTTGAGGTCTGGCACTCCCAATCCCCCTCTCTCTTTACCCCTAGTCATCAGGTCATACGATATTCTGGATTTTTTATTTTTCCATATAAATCTTGTTATCTTTTTAATTACTTTAAAAAAGGCCTCTGGGAGTCTAATTGGGATCATCTGAAATTTATACAGGACTTTGGGTACAATTATCATTTTTATCAGATTTATACTTCCTAACCAAGAGGGATTTCCTCCTCCCAATTTCTTCAGTTCTTCTTTGATCTCATTTAGAAGAGGAATATAGTTTAATTTATATAGTTTTGTATATGAAGCAGTAAGTTTAATCCCTAAATATTTTATCTCTTTATTTCTCCATATAAAAGGGAATTCTTTTTGTATCTTATCTTTCTCACTATTCGGAAGGTTTACATTTAAGATCTCAGTATTTGTTGGGTTGATTTTTAGATTTGATAATTTCCCGTATTCCTTTAGGCTTTTTATTAAGTTCGGTAATGTCATCCTAGGATTTCCCACATAAAACAACAAGTCGTCTGCAAAGGCTGCCACTTTATGTTCAGTTTCCCCTATCTGTATTCCCTTTATATCTACGTTCTTCCTAATTGTTTCCAGCAAGGGTTCCAATGATAACACATATAACAGTGGGGACAATGGACATCCCTGTCTTGTCCCATTTGACATCTCTATGGGGTCAGATTTTTCACCATTAACCAAGATAACCGCAGAGGGTGCTCTATATAGCTTTCCTATCCACTCCCTCATTCTACCACCTACTCCCATGATCTCTAGGGTATCCATCATGAAGCTCCAGTTTACTCTATCGAAGGCCTTTTCAGCATCAATCGAGAGCACCACTACTGGGGTTTTCCCCTTCTTAGATTTCTGTATCAAAAGCATAGTTCTCATTCCGTTATCTCTACCCTCTCTCCCCGATACAAAGCCCACTTGATCTCCGTGGATCCATTCTGGCATTAAATCTTTCATTCTATTTGCTAGGACTTTTGCATATAGCTTCGTATCTATATTTAGCAGTGCAATTGGTCTATAGCTGGAACATTGAGTAGCATCCTTCCCTTCCTTATGTATAAGTGTTACATGGGCTTGTAGGGATTCCTGTCTAATCTCCATTTCTCCACCCAAGGCGTTCATATATTCTTTCAATTTAGGTATTAGCAAATCACTATATTTTTTATAATATCTCACGGTATATCCGTCTGGACCAGGACTTTTCGCTGCCTTAGTATTTTTTAATGCTATTTTTATTTCCTCCTGCGTGATTTCTACTTCCAGGGATTTCAATAGGTCTTCATCTACCCTTGGTAGTCCTGCGTTTTTTAAGTATAATCTTCTCTTATCTCTACTCTCATTTTCACCTTCATTCACACCATCTTGGGGGTTAATATTATACAACTTACTATAATATTCCTTGAACACCTTTACGATCTCTTTAGTAGAGTGGGCCATTTCTCCCTTGGGGTTTCTTATTTTTTCTATATAATTTCTATTTGTCTTTTTCCTTAGGGCTTTCATTAAATATTTTCCTGGTCGGTCTCCCCATCTATATCTCTCTCCTGCTACTTTATTACGTACTCTCCTCCTCTCTTCTTCCATTAATAACTCCAGTTCTTTCTTCTTTTTTATTACCTTCTGTCTTATTTCACTTGTTGTTCTATTTTTATGGATCTGTTCCAGGTCATATATTTCTTTTAAGAGCCCCGTTAGTTTCTTACTCCTTTCCCTTTTCTTTTTTGCCCCTAACGCAATCAGTATACCTCTGATATATGCCTTGTGGGACTCCCAAACTGTGGCTATTGACACACCCTCTGTATCGTTCTCCTGAAAAAATCTTTCCATCTCTTTTCTGATCTTCTGATCAATCTCTTGGTCTTGTAAAAGAGCCTCATTTAACCTCCATCCTACCCCCCTTGTTAACTTCCTCCCCCATCTTACCTTCATTATATTTCTACTCTATTTCTACTTTAACCACCCTCTCAATAAGTTGATGATCTACCATTATGTAATCTAATCTCGAATAAATCTTGTGTGCATTAGAGAAGAAGGTATAGTCTCTTTCCTTTCCATGCATTATTCTCCATATGTCCACTAGTTGGCACTCATGTATCTCCTTCTTTAAAATTCTCAGAGACTTACCTCCCTCTCTCTGCACACAAGAGGATGTGTCCATCTGTGGATCTAAGCATAGATTCAGATCTCCTGCAACTATCAGTCTTCCTTTTTTAAAATCCATCAATTTTTTTAATATCTCTTTTAGGTATACCTCTGGTCTTTTATTTGGGCAGTAGATGTTTGCTATTGTACATTCCATGTCTTGCAATCTACCTCTCAAAAACAAGAATCTCCCCTCAGGATCCGTCTCTCTCTCCTCTATCTCCCACCTTATGTTTTTAGCAAACCCAATTGCCACCCCCTTAGCTCTCTTAATTGGGGTATCCGCATAGAACCATGTTGGATAATTTCTGGTGTTCAATTTTATATTTGACTTAATCTCAAGATGTGTCTCTTGCAAAAAGACTACCGAAGCTTCTCTATGTTGTAATTCTTTAAATAGCTTAAATCTCTTCCCAGGAATATTCAACCCTTTTACATTATATGTTATAAATCTTATATCTTCCATATTTCTTGCATACTTCTCCTCTCTATGCAGAGTGTATTAAAAAACTTCCCCCTATACCATCCTCCTCCCCCTCCCTTACCGTTCCCCTCCCCTCCCTCCTCCCCCCCCTCCAATGTCCCCCGCCTCCACCTCCCTCACAACCTCCTCTCCGCTCTCCCTCCCCCCTCCCCCATTAGGCCTATTCTTTGCCATCTAATCCTTTTGTGAGCCTAGTGTCACTTTTGGATCTTGACCTTGAGGTAGAACTCTAACCCTGTACGGTTCACCCACCCTCATTTTCCCCCAGTGTTCCCCTAACTATTCATTCTTTATTCCTTCTTCTAACTTGCTGCCATTCCTCTTTTCCCTCAGCATATATCCCTCCTTCTTCCTCTTCCTCCCAACCTGGAATCTCTATTCTTTGAATGTTAAGTTTATCAAAAAAGTCTCTTAATTCCTCAGGAAATCTCAGATATGCAGTAACTCCATTCTTCCATCCGATTAGACACATCGAGCTACTCCATCTATATTGTACATTTTGTTTTTTCATCTGTTTTATTAGTGGTCTCAATGATCTTTTTCTCCATAATGTTTCAGGTGTCAAGTCTGCAAAAATTTGTAAATGTTTTCCTTCATACTCAATACTAGCTCTTCCTTTTATCTTCTTCCATACTTCTTCTCTCTCTGCATTTTTATTAAAGTGTACCACTACATCTCTTGGTCTCTCTTCCACCCGATTTTGTTGAAACCTTCCTAGCCTATATATATTGTCCAATACAAATGTCTCGGTTCTAGGTCTACCCATTATGGAGTTTAGAATTTTTTGTATTGTCTCTCTTAAATCTTCTTCTTGTGTAAGCTCCGGAACTCCCTTTATCCTGAGGTTATTTTTCCTATGCATGTTTCCTTGTATCTCCAACTTATATCCCAACTTTTTCTGTTCTTGCCTAATCTCCATTATCTGATTTCTCAGTTCAGGAATGGCTTGCGCATGTTTTTTAATTTTTTTCTTCTGTTTCTTCTACTCTAGACAAAAGATGTCCCAAGTCTTTCCTAATAATTCCCATCTCCTGTTTGATTGATTTTTCCAAACTTCCAAACATTTCTGCCATCTCTTTTTTATTTGGGATTTGTAGTTCTCCTTCATTTTCTCTTAACTCTGTTCCTCCTGTTATTTGTTGACTATCATTATCCAATTCCACCGGAGATCTGGCACTCTTATCCATACTGTTTTCCATTATACTTTTTTCACCTATTCCCTGAGTTCTTTCTGGGGTCACATTACCTTGAGACGTAAATTTTCTAATTGTTCCAGATTGAGAATGTTTGGGCCCACTCCCTTTACTATTTTTACTCTTCATGTTTTCCAATCCCTCTTCTTTAAAACTTTAGGGTATATGCTGTAATGGGTCCTTTAGAGAGGTTCTAGTTTCTTCACTCTACTTGGTATTCCCTTTTTGTTTTTTTGTTTTTTTTTTCTATGTATACTTCTCCTGCTGCTTCAATATACTGTCCTTATAACAGATTTTAATACACAGTCCAGCCACTCTCACTCACCCTCTCTCCAGCCGCTTTTCCAGGGAGGTTGTCTTTTGAGTTCTCTGTCCTCTGTTTTAACTCTGTTCCTCTTCCCCTCAGTTGAAGGAGGGGGGGGGGGGAATCTCTCCAGGTCTCCTTCCTCCTCCGTCTACCTCTCTCACAGGTATCTGGCAGCCAGGCTCTCCTTTCCCTCAGACTGGCATCTCACCGGCTCCACTGAGTCCCAGCCAGTTCTCTCTCCTTCTCCTCTCACCGAGCCGGGACACTGAGCCGGGATCACTTGTCCTGTCAGTGACAGAGCCGGCGTCTCCCCCTGACACAGGAAGCCAGCCGGCTTCTGTCTCCCAGAGCTCCCTTTCGGGAGATCACGTGGCTACCCGGCGTCTCCTGCACTCCCAGCAACCTCGGGTGGGAGGTTTCAGCCGTCCCGCACTCGTGGACTCCTGCAGCTCCATTCTCATCAGATTCTCTTCGGGAACCCCCTCTTGCTCGTGAGTTTTGTTTGGGCCCCTTCGCAGCGTTATTAGGGGAGCATCTGGGGAAGGAGGGTGAGTGTCTTGCGGAGAGTGCTCACATCGTCCTCTCTCCTACCGCCATAGTTAGGCTCCTCCTCCTGTGCCGAACAATTTAAGAGTATTAACCTCAAAACAACTAAATGATCCAAAACCGGTAAATTCCTGAAGAATGGAAGGAAAGTCCAGGTAGGATTCAAAATACACAGGAGAAGGTCCGTGTACAGACCCATTTTATAATGTTGTTGGACTGTTGGTATGCCCTAGATGGTCAGGTTCATTTAAAAAGCTCTAGCCACATGTTCTATTGGCTAGTCTCCAGGTTACGAACAAGCTAGGTTTTTAAAGTGGCTCTAAAGGCTCAAGTATTTTTACCTTCATACTTTCAATGCATGAAGGTAAAAAACCTTCTGTGTGTATCAGGACCCCCGAACCCCCCCCCCCCCAACACTTACCTGAGCTCCCTCTTCATCCAGCGATGTCCACAAGAGCCGCAGTTCTTTGGGAACTCTCACGACTGATTGGCTGAGCAATGGCTCCTGCTGCTGTCACTCAGTCTGTGAGCCTATCAGGAGAGGGAAGGGGTGGGGCCGAGCAGCGGCTCTGTGTGTGAATAGACACGCAGAGCCGTGTTTCAGGAGCGCGCCTGCTTGGGTGCCCCAATATCAAACTGCTTGCTGTGGGGGCACCCGACAGGAGGGAGGGGCAAGGAGCACCAGAGAAGAGGAGGATCCGGGCTGCTCTGTGCAAGACTATTGCACAGAGCAGGTATGTATGACATGTTTATTTAAAAAAAAAACAAAAAAACAAGACTTTAGTATCACTTTAAGGTGAATTTGCATGTAAGTTGGAACAGGTACATTTTTAAGGGTAAATCCAGACCCCAATTTTTTTTTAAGTGTTGGATAGCATAGGGAAGGGTTAACTGGCCATGCAGTGATGTGGAATTGCTGACAGATCCACCAGACAGTTGGTGGCAGCATGCGGTGAGCAGCAAGATGGCTGTCTGGCTTTTTCTGGGACCAGCGTGACGTCACGCTGCCTCTGTTCTTAAGTACGAGTTGTATGTGTGACAGGAGTCACTTTGGGTGGGGGGCCCATGGAATCCAGCTCTCAATATCCCTCTTATGTGTAAATCACCCTGTGCCTGTTAGGGGTACAGGGTGATCTGTCCTAAAATTGGGGTGGGCGGTTGTTGATTGTTTTGATGTTATGTGGCTGCATCCCATTGTTCTATTGTTTGGGAGCAAACTATTATGGGATGTATGTGTTTAAGTGTATTAGCTTGGTGGGGGGGGGTGTCTCCAGCAGCCCTCCCTCCTGATGGAACTGTCTGTTGGTTTGTCTCTTGTTAGTAAATGTAGATTGCCCCGCCCTGGGTCATTATGCAGGGAGGGGGGGGGGTTGTCCCGAGTGTATATATCGTGTATCTGTGTTCAAATAAATTGCTTCAAGAATGGTGTCGTCTAGTCTTGTATGGTCGGCCGTGGTGTCTGTCGATGTTCGGACGGGGAAGTGGTATTCTAATGGAAGTACTAAAGCGCAGTCTGGGTCGGTTCCGTTACAGTATGTAAGTCGGATGTTTGTAGCTTGGGGACTGCCTGTATAAACGTAGAGTGAAAGTGGACAACCCTGGTGCAAAACATGAATTGCTACCAGTTCAAAGAATAATTAATTGACATGAATTTCTGCAGTTAGGGAGTCATAAAGGGTCATCATGTTGTGAAGCAGGGGTGGTGGCGTGCCAATCTTTTGTAATGTTGCACAGAAGAATCCCCAGTCAGGGTTATTTTCTGCATCATCAGGAAAGTAGGCAAAGGGGGACGTTTCCATTTAATTGCATTATCAATTATTGTAATAGTCCTGATAATGCTAAAATCATACGATAACCGTGCCACACTATTCAAATAGTGACATAATATTGAATAAATACTACAAACAATATGCCCAAATCTAATGAACTAATACAGTCCTTCGCTAATTCATAGTCCTTCCAACTATAGAAAAAACTTTTTCCATCAAAAATTTTCTTTTTTCATATACAGTTATGTTCAAAATAATAGCAGTCAGACATCACTAACCGGATCAATCACTGTTTTTGGTAGAAATTATATTTCTACATGGCAAATAATTTACTAGCAGGTGTAGTAGAGTAATAGAAATCCAACAGACCCAACAGTCATGACATGCATGCTGCTGATTCTGTGTCATTGAATCACTAATTGAAAGGGACATGTTCAAAATAATAGCAGTGTGGAGTTCTATTAGTGAGGTCATTCATTCTTTGAAAAACAGGTGGCAATTATTGCCCTTATTTAAGGAAGGAAGGGAGCAAATGTTGTACATGCTGGTTACAGTGCATTTCTCTCTGAAATTCTGAGGAAAATGGGTCATTCCAGACATTGTTTAGAAGAACAGTGTACCTTGAGTAAAAAGTTGATTGGAGAGGCGAAAACATATAAAGAAGTGCAGAAAATGATAGGATGCTCAGCTAAAATGATCGAAAATGCTTTCAAATGGCAACCAAAACCTGAAAGACGTGGAAGAAAGCGAAAAACTACCATTTGAATGGATAGAAGAATAGCCAAAATGGGGTGGACTCAGCCAACAATCAGCTCCAGGAAGATGAAAGAAGGTGTGACGTTCCCTGTGAGGACTGTTACAATTAGAAGACGCCTATGTGAAGCCAAGCTATCTGCAAGAAGCCCCCGCAAAGTCCCACTGTTGAAAAAAAGATGTGTGCTGAAGAGGTTACAATTTGCCAAAGAGCACATTGACTGGCCTAAAGAGAAATGGCGCAACATTTTGTGGACTGATGAAAGTAAGATTGTTCTTTTTGGGTCTAGTGGCCGGAGACAGTTTGTCAGACGACCCCCAATCACTGAATTCAAGCCACAGTACACTGTGAAGACAGTGAAGCATGGTGGTGCAAGCATCATGATATGGGGATGTTTCTCATACTACGGTGTTGGGCCTATTTATCGCATACCAGGGATCATGGACAGTCAACCACCCCCTCCTCCTCAAAAAACTACACTCCCTTGGCCTCAGAGATTCTGCTCTCTCCTGGCTCTCATCCTACCTGTCACAACGCTCTTTCAGCGTTACCTATAATGCTACCACCTCCCCCTCACTCCCCCTCTCTGTTGGGGTCCCTCAAGGCTCTGTCCTTGGGCCCCTTCTCTTCTCCATCTACACCTCCTCCCTTGGCCAACTCATACACTCTCACGGCTTCAACTACCACCTCTATGCCGACGACACACAAATCTATCTCTCAACCCCCCACCTCACCCCCTCAGTCTCTGCCCGAATCACACACCTACTGAGCGACATATCAGATTGGATGTCGCTCCACTTCCTTAAACTGAACCTCTCCAAAACCGAGTTTCTTGTCTTCCCCCCAGCCCGGACCCCACCCCCCATTGACATCTCCATCACATCCAACAACGCCAATATAAAACCCGCCCTGCAGGCCAGAGTACTTGGTGTCATTCTGGACTCCAACCTATCCTTCCAGCCCCAAGTCCAATCTTTAACAAACTCGTGCAGACTCCACCTCCGCAACATCGCCAAAATACGCGCATTCCTAACCCCAGAAACCACTAAACCGCTCATCCACTCCCTCATCGTATCACGACTCGACTACTGCAACTCCCTCCTCACTGGCCTGCCTCGCCGCTGGCTATCCCCGCTTCAGTTGATCCTGAATACGGCCGCCAGACTCATTCACCTTTCCAACCGCTCCGTTTCCACCACCCCCCTCTGCCAATCCCTCCACTGGCTTCCGATTGCGCAATGTATCAAATTCAAAATCCTAACATTGACGTACAAAGCCGTCCACCATACTGCCCCGAACTACATCACTGACCTAATATCCAAGTACCGCCCAGCACGCACACTCCGCTCCTCACAAGACCTCCTTCTCTCTAGTTCCCTGGTCTCCTCCTCCCATGCCCGCCTCCAGGACTTCTCCAGGGTGTCACCCATCCTCTGGAACTCCCTGCCCCAACCCATCAGATTATCACCTACTCTCCTCTCCTTTAGGCGCACCCTGAAAACCCATCTCTTCAGGGAAGCCTACCCTACCCCCTGCTAACTTGACCGACCTCCTCCACTCTTCCTACCACTTCATCCCCCACAGCTATTTCCTCCTGTGCCACTATCCTCTCCCTCCTAGATTGTAAGCTGGAAAGAGCAGGGCCCTCGAACCCCTCGTGTATCGCATTGTATTGTTACTGTACTGTCGGATGTTCATTCCCCCTTTGTAATGTACAGCGCTGAGCGAACTATTGACGCTTTATAAATACTGTATAATAATAATAATGGATCAGTTTGAATACATCAGAATACTTGAAGAGGTCATGCTGCCTTATGCTGAAGAGGAAATGCCCTTGAAATGGGTGTTCCAACAAGACAACGACCCCAAACACACCAGTAAACGTGCAACATCTTGGTTCCAGACCAACAAGATTGACGTTATGGAGTGGCCCGCCCAAGCCCCGGGTCTTAATCCAATAGAAAACCTGTGGGGTGACATCAAAAATGCAGTTTCTGAGGCAAAACCAAGAAATAGAGAAGAACTCTGGAATGTAGTCCAATCATCCTGGGCTGGAATACCTGTTCACAGGGGCCAGAAGTTGGTTGACTCCATGCAACACAGATGTAGAACAGTTCTCAGAAACAGTGCTTAAACAACTAAATATTCATTAAGTGATAGAATAGAACATAGAATGTGTCGTGTTCCCAATGCATTTGTGTATATGGAAATAAAAGCTATTAGAAGGACTTTGAGCTTTATTCACTTTTTTCAACACACTGCTATTATTTTGAACATAACTGTATAGTGCACCTCCACCACCAGTGACACCAGTTGTGCTCTGACCTGGAATTTTTGACCTCACAACTATGTTTGGTCAAAGAAGGCTTGCGTCCTCTAGGTGGACGTATAGTGATGGTATGACCTCTACCAAGATTCTCCTTCATTGTTGATTCAGCTCCTTCTTCACTCAGCATACATATAGGAAGTACATAGGCAGACCAATAATGCTTTATCGTTTAAAAACTTCCATTTTATTAAAATATAAATAAGCAACTCGCATGATTCAGGTGCTCCATCGCACCCAATATTACACGCATAAATGTAGCTGACATCTGGCTATAACCAGTTTTTCCCTTCGTGATCTCTCTCTGGGGCAGGTCAGGTGACCGCGAGCACCGTGACATCACCAAAACTCCTCCCCTACGCATCACGCCACAGGGTCACGTGACGCAGCTGGTTCACATTTTATATCTTAGTCATGATAGTGCTATTTTTTGCTTCTATCAATGGGATAAATCCAATGGGGTTGATTTACTGAAGGCAAAATAGAATGTGCACTTTCCCTTGTTTTCCTTAGTAAATGTAGTATGGTAAAGCTTCTGTAGCACTACCCCTTAGGAGTTGCAAAGATTTTGGGTCCCTTCGTAGTCCTGCACAGCCAGCCATCTTCACACAAGCTTGCATCCAGAGTCAGAAATCAGTCCTTGAGCTTTGTGGTGGTGTTTTTTTTTTCTTTTTAGTGATTTGAACTGGAATAGGGTTAGGGGTGTACAGAATGCCCAAGGGAACTGATGAACTGAGGACAACCTCCTGGAACCATTTACAAGCTTTTACACATAGCACAGTGTATAATGAAGAGCTAGCCAGCATCTCCTAATATACCACCCCAGACCCTAGATGAGCTCCTCTTCCTTCATCCAGCAATCTGGAGGTATTCCTGAACAGGGGATCCGGTGCCTGTCAATTTAGGAGATGAACAGTCACAATTAGGTGGTGAATCTGGTTTCCCACCAGAGTGCTCCTTCCCCTTCCCCACCCAGAGGGCATAGGTGTACTCGCTCAGATCCTTTCCTGTACCACTGGTGGGTTGGTGGCTGCTACCGGGCCTATCAGCTGGGCCACTCCTTCCCTGCTATACAGGTGGTCCTCAATCTGGGGGTCTGTTAGAGCCTGGGATCGAATCTGGGCCTTCTGCGGTGAGAGGCAATGTTTCTTCTCACTGAGCCACCTGGAATGCTGGACAGCTCCCTTAACAACTCTTTGGTTGATCCTGCCTTGGCCCTGTTTTGTCTTGAACCTTGAACTCCTTGCTCCTCCCATGAACTTCCTATAAAAGCCATGTCCACGCACTTCATCCTTGCCAGATTATTGTGCCTTCCCAGCCAATATCCCCCTTACTGTTCCTGTTGCCGTCTACATCTTTGTTACCAACCTTTGGCTTGCTACTGACTACCATTCTTCCTCATCCTATCTACTACCATTTGTGACCGACCCTTGGCTTGTGACTGACTCCGCTTCTGTTTGATCCCTAATCTGTTTTATCCGCTTTTGGTTTCCAGCTTGCTCATTCCCTGGTGGGGTGATCCTGAGATCTGCGACCTGGTATTAGCACGCAGCCAAATCCATCTCCACCATTAGGAGCTCTGGGCAAAACTGGTTAATACTTAGACCCCGCACCTCAGGTGAGCCTGCGTCATTCCCAGGGTGATCTGCTGGTGTACCAACCTTGCTGGTTTCAGGTAAGCCTTACACTGCTGTAGCAACTGGTCTCTGAACCTGATCCAGACCGTGACAGGGCCAGTGGGACTCTGTGCTTTCTTCCTTTCCAGCTCAAGGCCTGCAGGTAGACTCCATCCTTTTGGGCCTCCTCACAGCCTCCCACCTTCAGCCTCACATCTTCCACCCAAACTCTCCCTCCTCCAATTGAGCAGGCTCCAACACTTTTAAGGGTGCCCTGTCCCCTTACCAACCTCTTGTTGGGGATTGGCTAGGAACTGCAACCCCTCAGATCCACCCACTGCCTCTAGGGCCTTGCTCCAGAGCCATCGAGCAGGGGGAAATAAAAGAGGGGCAGGCCTGCAGAGCCTCTCAGCTCCTGTCCACAATTTAACGTTTTGGCTATTACACCCAGGCTGCTACTCAGCTTTCCTGACTGACAACTGGGATTCTAGCTTCCCCTAGCTAAACTAGGATGCTACACTTCAGTATCTAATGAATATCTAATCATGTGCAAGGAAAATAAAATAGCATTTTTGTTTGCACATGACTGGATGATATAAATCATCATAGCTTTTCCACATTTAATAATGTTTGGGGAAAAGTATTTCTATTCAGTCTTTATTAAATCCAGCCCGATGTGTTCTGTATGGGTTAGGTGTGGTATGTAGGTGTCCTATTTGCTATCATATTGGCAAAATTCTTCAAATCAAATTAATGGCATTGGATGATAGCTAGAACATTGGATGGGATCCTTTTGATCCTCAACAATCAAGGTAATTTGAGCCTGGAATGCAGACTTTGGCTTTCATCCCGTAGTTTGGCAGGCAGCTGGCAGTGAAGCTGAAAGGGAATCGTGACCTCCACCTATATGCCACAGCGCCTCTAAGTGTAGACTGTTCAGCAGTTTAATGATTAAAACAGCAAGTTTAACAACTCATATATTGGAAACGACAAACGGGCTCATAAGGGTTAAGTGTGCACAGCGCCTCTATGCCAGACACTGGAACCACAGTGAGAGAGAATGCCGGCCGGACAGAAGAAAGCGCTGGAGAGATGGAGGAGCGCCTGATAGTAAAGCCTGGAAGGTCACTGGAAAGTATGGTTTTAATTATTAAACTGCTAAACAGTCTACACTTAGAGGCACTGTGTTTCTCTCCTTGTATTTTAGACTGTCCACCCTCCTGTCCGTTTTTGGATCTCATACCCAACTAAAAGACTATGTGGACTGCCTATTCCATGCGCCTGTTATTCCTTTGAATCCGTAGTCACCTGTACATGCTCAGTTTGATGTGTATTACTAGAGGTTTTTTTTTTCTTGGGAGGGTGCATGTGATCAGCACAGTCCCAATCAGCACTGTCCAGACAGAGGGTCAGGGGTTTCACATCCTCCTAGAGCAGAAAAAAAACTCCTCCTACAAGCTTTAACCAGTGCTCTGCTGAAGTCAAAAGACTGCTCTAACTGCTGATGAGAAAAAGGTATTTAGCAGTTTATATTTACTAAAATAATTGCATTTCCATGTTCTGTGTACTGTGGGAGACCAGATATAGTAAATGCGGGGTCTGGGGAGAGCGGATATAGTGAATGCGGGGTCTGGGGAGAGCGGATATAGTGAATGCGGGGTCCGGGGGAAAGCGGATATAGTGAATGCAGTGTCCAGGGAGAGTGGATATAGTGAATGCAGTGTCCAGGGAGAGTGGATATAGTGAATGCAGTGTCCAGGGAGAGCGGATATTGTGAATGCAGGGTCCGGGGAGACCAGATATAGTGAATGCGGGGTCCAGGGAGTGCAGATATAGTGAATGCAGAGTCCTGGGTTTATAACACTTTAAAATTAATTTTATATTTCAACTTCTGATTTTATCTGATTAAAAGAAAATTTCACCACCTTCTAGATATTCAGAAAAAGCACAAACAACATCTGATGGAGAAGACTGAGACTCTAGTGGAGCATAGACCCCCAAGAACTACCCTGGAACCACAAACATTCCTCATCAATGAGCGTTATGTGAAGCTGATTTTAGTCTCCACTGATCAGTTCCGGCAGCGTCCCCAGAATGAGATAATACAGACCGGGGTAAAACATGAGGAATGCTTGAAGGAAACACAGACTGGACTGGAACATATTTCTCCCAACAGGCTGTTCCAACGGAACCTCCAGTCACAATGTGTACCACATGCAGTAATGGTGAGCGGAGTGCCAGGAATAGGGAAGACCACACTGATGCAGAAGTTTGTCTATGACTGGGTGACCGGAAAACACTACCAGAGATTTGCCTTTGTTTTCCTCTTCAGATTCCGGGACCTTAATAGACTGGGAGAGCTCAGCTTTGAGGAAATGATTCTTCAACAATATCCACATCTGGAGAGTCAGATTGGAAATATTTTACAAGATCCAGAGAGACTTCTGTTTATATTTGATGGCTTGGATGAAAGTATTCATCAAGTGGATTTCAGATCAAGTAAACTGTCCAATCAAAAACGGAGAACACATTTTGGTGAGATTGTGATCAGTTTGGTGAGGCAGAGTGTTCTTAAGGGTTGCTCTGTACTGATGACCAGCCGCCCAACCAGACTGGCATCGGTTGATACCGGTGCTTTCCAGAGAATAGCAGAGATCATGGGATTTCTCCATAGAGACAGACGGACCTTCTTCAATAATTTCTTTGGAAATGAGGAATGGTCAGAGAAGGCTTTTCATTATGTGCAGGAGAATGACACGCTGTACACTTTCTGTTATATCCCAGCATACTGCTGGATCATCTGTACAGTGTTATTAATGTGCTTCAGAGCCCAACCAACAATCACTGATCAGCTGATGACATCATTGCCCAAAACAGTGACACAACTCTTTGTGACTTTTGTCTCCAACATTCTGGCCAATCACAGCCAGAATACAGATGGTGTTCACACTGCCCGGGAACTGCTGACATCTATGGGGCGGATGGCAGAACATGGAGTCATGAATCACATGATTGTGTTTGATGAGCGTCATCTGGAGTCATTCAGTGTGAGAAATGATAAACATCTCTTTTCATCTTTCCTGATGGAATCTGGTCAGCCTCCTGATGTGGATTACACCTTCTTACATCTCACTCTTCAGGAGTTCTTTGCTGCTTTAGTCCATTTTATTGACTATAATGCTGACAGATTACAGGAAACACTTGATGAGGCTGAATCTTACAAAGATGGCCGTGCTAAAATATTCCTCCGTTTCCTCTGCGGTTTCTCAGACTCTTCTACTAGATCCATGTTAAAGTCTCATGTGGGAGAATTGTCTGCTCAGGCTGCCAGACACGTCATCACCTGGATCCAGAAGAAACTACTAGAACAAAGACCTGACGCATCTATAAGAGGCAACAGAGATCTTCTTAATGTATTCTACTATCTCCATGAGAGCAGGAATAAGGCTCTGGTGTCACAATGTATTGGATCAAACAACATTGACTTGTACAATGTCCCCCTCAGCCCTCTCGACTTCTCTGTGCTGTCCTTTATCCTTCAATCCTGCAGAGAGATAGAAGTAAATCTACGTTCATGTAATATTCAGAGTGAAGGATTGAGAAAGCTTGTACCGGTTCTACACAACATCAAGAGTCTGGGGTAAATATTAACTATGAATAATAAAATGTTCTGAAATTTCTCCAGAGAAATTATTATTATTATATTGGATTTTTTTTATAATTTACATATTTTATTATTAAGTTTTCAGATTATCTATTTTAAATGGTTTGTATAAACAAAACATAAGCTCACATTTACCTAACACCATATCAAAACAATAACATTAATATTGTATATCTTTTCCCCTCACCCAAAGCCCCCCTACCAATAAACCACATACCCCCCCCTTCAACCCTACCTTATCTCTGCTTTGCTTTTTCTGGAGATCCTAATCCAGAAATAAAGCCATATTTATTCCTATATTAATCAACCATGATCTCTAGAATTGAGTTTGATTTTTTTAAATTCCTCCCATTTTTTCCATTTTATATGGAAACTCCATCTTATCTTCATTCATATGGTAAAGTTCCTCCAATCTATATATCTGATCCACCCTATCTACCCAATCTTTTATTTTTGGTGCCTCCTGTTCCTTCCAAAATTTGGGTATCAATCCTTTCACTGCATTCAAATAATACAATAAACCAGTTTTTTTAAATATATTTTTTAACTGAAAGCTTGGTATCATGAAAAAGGCAAATCTCTGGGTCTTTTGAGATATTAACCTCCGTAATTTTCTGAATCAAACATACTATTTTAACCCAATACTCTTGGATTTTAGGACACTCCCACCATATGTGATATATTGTATCTCTACCCCCACATCTATCCCAACATAAGGGTAAATTGTCTCCGCTTAATCTTTGTGCTACACTCGGTGTAATGTACCATCTTGCCAAACATTTATAATTCATTTCCACCTCCTTCATATTTACATTCTCATGAATTAGACTATACATTTCTTCTGCTTTTCCACATCTATTGTTACTCCTAAGTCCCTTTCCCATTTCTCTATAAATGATGGCCTTATATCCGTATCTATTTCAGTGAGGATCGTATATATTTTAGAAATCCCATGTTTCCCATCACCCCCTGTATCTAACAAGTGCTCAAAAGGGTTCCAATCCTCTCTTGTTCTCAATGGCCTTGGCAACTTCCCTATAAAGTGTTTCTATTGAAAATAACGCTACACATCCATTCTCATAAATATTTCCCTCTTATTTTTCAATTCCTTAAGTGAACCCATTTCCTCTCCCACCATTATGTCTCTTAATTGTACATCTTCCTTCTTTATCCACTTCCCAGTGATACTTTCTTTACCTGGAGGAAAAAACTGTGGATCCTAAAGGCATTAACAGTGAATTAAATTCCTATCCCATCTGTTTGTGTAAAACATCCCAAACTCTTAAAACATTAAGTGTGAACCAGGGGCGGACTGACCATTTGGAAACTTGGGCACTGCCCGAGGGCCCGGGGTCAGTAGGGGGCCCCATGAGATGCCCCTGGTACCTTTTTTCATAGGCTTTTTTGAGTTTGGCAAGGACACAGGGGCCCCATGATTCCCTATTGCCCGGGGGCCCCATGAGTTGTCAGTCTGGCCCTGGTGTGAACAAACTTGTGCTATGTGCTAATCCTCTATATTGTGGAGGTATCCATACAATTCTACTTAAATTAGTATAACTTATTGTATTTTCAATTTTTACCCAGCTTTTCCCATGTGCATTATGTGTCCAATCAAAAATTCTTGCCAATATTACTGAATTATAATATCTTTCCAAGTCTGGTACTCCTAGTTCGCCTTTTCTCTTTATTTCTACTTAAAATTTCATTGCTCCAAATAAATTTATTTAACATTTTTTTAATTGTTCTGAAGTATGCTTCTGGTAATTTAATTGTTATCATTTGGAATTTATATAGAATTTTTGGAACAATCACCATTTTCATCAAGTTTACACAACCGATCCATGATATATTTCCCCCACCTAATTTCCTTAGTTCATCTTTGGTCTCTAGATATTTTAATTCTTTTTCTCTCCAAACAAAGGGAAATTACTCCTGTAACCTATTTTTCTCTCTATTTGGAAGATTTATATTTAAGATCTCTGTTTTAATTGGGTTAATTTTTAAATTTGACATCTCCCTATATTCTTTCAATGATTTATTAAATTTGGCAATGTTATCCTTGGCTTTCCCACATAAAACAGCATATCATCTGCATAAGCTGCCACCTTATGTTCTGTGTCTCCTATCCATATTCCCTTTATATCTATATTATTCCTTATTGTAGCCAATAGAGATTCCAATGACAAAACATATAGAAGTGGAGACAGAGGGCATCCCTGTCTTGTTCCATTTAGCATCCCAAAATACTCTGATAATTCCCCATTAACCACGATTGCTGCAGAGGCTATATAATTTCCTTATCCATTCTCTCATTCTATGTCCTATCCCCAATACTTCCAATGTATCCATCATATATCCCCAATCTACTCTATCAAATGCCTTTTCAGCATCAATCGAGAGTACCACCGCAGAGGTTTTCTCTTTCCTACTTTTTTGTATGAGAAACAGAGATTTCAATCCATTGTCTCTATCTTCTCTCCCTGGGACAAATCCTACTTGATCTATGTCGCGACCCCTGAGTGCACCCAACTGTGGTACAGGGGTCCCGCTGAGGGTATGTGCCAGGTGTGAGCCTGATGTGAAGAGGCTGACAGGTCCAGGTCCTGAGCGGGATGGATGGATGACAGTCAGGAGTGAGCGTTGTCCAACTAGCCAGGTTGGTAACTGTGGAGACAGGTAGGTACCCAGCAGTAGACAGAGAGCAACCGGGTCACGAGGCAAGGTTCAGCAACGGGAGGTCCAATAGTAATAGTAACGACAGGCAGAGGAATAGTCAGAGACGAGCCGGGGGTCAGAGCAGGAGAAGGTCAACACAATTCAGGACAAGCAGGATCGGCAACAGGGACGCACTTCAGAAACACAGGTACAGGAACTAGACCTTGCGGCAACCTGATCACCGCCTGGCCAGTTTAAATAGTGCTCCCTGCACCGTCATTGTTGCCAGGCGCGCGAGTGCGCATGCGCGGCCACAACTGCCGCCGCGGACGCCCAGGTCCTAGTGCCTGCACATTGGTGCGCCTAGGCAGTCTGCGCATGCGCAGATCTGTGCGCCGCGGCGAGACCCGCAGTTCCTGACAGCTGCAGTACTTTTTAGTGCTAGTTGTATTTCTTCCTGCATTATTGCTAATTCAAGGGATTTTAATTGTTCCTCGCTTATTTTCGGTAATCCCGCTTTTCTTAAGTATGACTGTCTTTTTTCTATTTTTCCTACTCCATCTTTATTTATAGAACTATGGGGAATAATATTATAGAAATTATTGTAGTATTCTTTAAACACTTTAGCTATATCTTTAGTTGAGTACAATAATTCTCCTTTGGGATCTCTTATTTTCTCTATATAGTTCCTGGATTTATTTTTCTCTAAGCCCTCATTGAATACTTTCCTGGCCTGTCTCCCCATCTATATCTCTCACTTATCATTTTGTTAAACACTCTTCTCTTATCTTCTTCCAGAAAATTATTTAATTCTTCTCTTTTATTTATTACCCTCTGCATAATCTCTTTTGTTACTCTATATTTATGTGTCTGCTCAAGCTCACAGAGTTCCCCAAGAAGTACATTCATTTTTTTTTCTCTTCTTTCCCTCTTCTTCTTTGCTCCAATTGGTATCAGGATTCCTCTAATATAGGCCTTATGAGCTTCCCACACCGTTGCTACAGACACTACCCCAGACTCATTTTCCACAAAAAATTGCTCTATTTCTTTTTTAACTTTTTGATCTGTCTCTTGATCCTGGAGGAGTGTCTCATTTAACCTCCATACTTTTTCCCCTTTCAGCTCACCATAATATTTCCCCATAATAATTGCATTGTGACAGCATGGTCCGATATTGACATCACTTCTATTTTTGCTTTGACCAAAGACTCAATGGGGTTTATTTACTAAATCTGGAGAGTGCAAAATCAGACTCCCTTCTGCATAGAAACCAATCAGCTTCTAACCTCAGCTTGTTCAATGAAGCTTTGGCAATGAAACCTGGAAGCGGATTGGTTTCTATGCAGAAGTGAGTCTGATTTTGCACTCTCCAGCTTTAGTAAATAAACCCCAATAAGTCAATGTTCCAGCAATATATAATCCAATCTTGAATACATCTCATGTGCAAGGGAGTAAAATGTATAATCTCTGTCCTTCACATGCTTAATTCTTCATATATCCACAAGTTGGCATTGGAATATCATTTTTTTCAAGGATCTCAAAGACCTACTTTCCTCTCTCTGCACAGGCAATGTCATGTCTATCTGAGGGTCCATACAGAGATTGAAATCTCCTGCCACAATTAGACCTCCCTTTTTTGAAATCCATTAATTTTTTCAGAGTTTTTTTAGGAATTTCTCCAGTTTCTTATTCGGGCAATAAATATTTGCTAATGTACAATCTATTTCTTGCAGTTTTCCCTTCAGAAACAGAAATCTCCCTACGGGATCTACCAATCTGTCTTCTAACGAAAACCTTATATTTTTTTGCAAAACCTATTGCCACTCCCTTAGCTCTTCTAATTGGGGAATCTGCATAGAACCACAATGGATAATATCTAGAATTTAATTTCACATTTGTTTCTCGCACCAAATGTGTCTCCTGCAAAAAAAAACACTGAAGACAATCTATGCTGAATTTCTTTAAATATCCTAAATCTCTTCCCAGGGCTATTTAATTCATTAACATTATAAGTCACGAAGTGTATCTCTTCCCTTATTCTCCTATCCTCCAGGCTCCACCTGCCATTTCCTAGTTCAGACAGATGCCTCTGCATATGGATTGGGTGCAGTCCTGAGCCAGGTGGATGGTGCAGGAGAGGAACATCCCATCCTCTACCTGAGCCGGAAGCTGCTTTCCAGGGAGGTAGCCTACGCCACGACATTAAATTTGAGGATTTTTGGTCATAGCCTGAGGTCTCCACCTACAACTCCCTCCCCAAATGAGGAAATTGGTTTACTGCTCCAGGGAGACACCCTGTGGAGTTGCTAGCTAAGCTAGGCTGAGTTGAGGTGTGTGTTTGTCTGTGCTCACCTATGGGCATCATCTGCTATCCTCTTGGTTTTATTTCCTTCTGTTCCATTACTTCCTGGCCTGCCTCCTAGTTTGCTTGTCTATTCAAGACATGCTCAGTCTAGCCCACTTTGCCTGAGAAACTTCCTAGTTGTTGGAACTCCTGTGTGTTATTACTGTCTGAATACTACTTTGACTACTCGTGTATTGACCCCAGCTTCGTTCTCTGACCTTGCTTTGTTTTCTGCCTGTCCTGATCTCGTCTTGTCTGTCGGATTCCGTTTGTCTCCTCCCTTTGTACTCTGCTCCCGCAAGCGGTCTCCTCAACCTCAGCTGCCGCGACCTGGTCCCAGCTTGCTGCAAGTCCATCCCCACTGTCAGGGGCTCTGGTGAACAAGCAGGCTGGGGCTTAGACTCCACATTCTGGGGAACACCAAGTTGAGGATCAATAAGAACTCACTACCACAGGTGCTGAAAGTTTGCTTAGGCCATCAGCTCCTCAGAGACCCCGCAGCCTCTCCTGGAACAACTCCAGTGTTTGGCACAGAGAGTCGATGTCCAGCAGGCCTATTAGAAACGTATTATGCAGTGTCTGCAGGAACTTTCCTCTTGGCTGGATCAGCTGCAGGTTGTGTCCCCTTCCTTATCCTCTGTTTTGGCTTCTGCTCTGGTTCCTGCTGCTCCAACCCCCGCTGTTCCTCCAGTGGAACACAGTCCTTCAAAACTCCAGTTGCCTCCTCCGCCTCGCTTCTCTGGTGATCCCAAAGATTGTCAGGGCTTCATCAATCAGTGCTCAATTCACTTCGAGCTGGCAGGCCACCATTTTTCTACTGACCGTTCCAAGGTGGCATACATGATTTCCCTCTTTTCTGGTGAAGCACTGGCTTGGGCCTCGCCACTGTGGGAGCATCAAGATCCAACTATTTGCAGCCTCCCAGCCTTTCTGCAAGCTTTCTGTAAAACCTTTCGATGTGCCCGGCAGGACTTTGTCTGCCGCAGGAGCTCTTCTTCGGCTTCGTCAAGGTAGCATGACTGTTGGACAATATGCAGTTCAGTTTCGCACCTTAGCTTCGGAACTGGCATGGAATAATGAGGCTCTCTCTGCAATCCTATATCAGGGTCTAGCAGACTGTATTAAGGACGAACTAGCTGGAAGAACCATACCCACCGCGCTGGATGACTTGATTGCTGTTAGCATCCAAATCGATATCCGCTTCCAAGAGCAAGCTCTGGAAAGGGCTCGTCCACGTCACCCCCCAGTGGGTTCTTTTGCTCCTGTTTTCCAGAAAGCCCCTGATCAACTTACCTCTGCAACCGTACCAGCATCTGAAGAGCCTATGCAGTTAGGCCGAACACACATCACTCCACAAGAACCATTGCGTCACCTAAGAATTGGTCTATGCCTTTACTGTGGGGCTGAAGGTCATCTAATTAAGTCATGTTCTGTCCACCCAGGAAACTTGGGTCTAGGTCACTCTGAGGGAGGTGATCTAGAACAGAACCTGAATTCCACCACCTTCCCTTGATTTATCATACCTGTCTCCATTCATTGGGCCCTGAACTTGTACCAGGTTTCTGCTTATGTGGGCTCTGGGGCAGCCAGGAACTTAATTGAGCAATCTTTGGCCACTGAATTGGGCATTCCTCTTGTCCCCTTGATGACACCCCAATCAGTATATACAGTTGATGGCTCTACCTTGGCCTTAGGACCTCTACGCTTCTTCCACCTCTATAACTATGCATGTTGGCACTCTTCATCATGAGGAAATCTCCCTCCTGATCCTCCCTAACTCTTCTAGCTCCATCATTTTTGGACTTCCATGGTTGCAGAAACACTCACACAATCTTGAATGGAACTCTGGCCAAGTATTGTCTTGGGGGTCAAAATACAATCGGACTTGTCTCCCTAAGGTGCTCCCACCTCACACTGTACCCGTGGCTGAGGCCACCACCTCTCCGATGCTCCCTCAACATTGCCAGACCTTACAAGATGTTTCTTGTAGTAAAGCTGCTTCCCTGCCTACTCCTATTGCCCCCTTCCGGTGCTGTCCACCTCTAGTTCCTTACCCTCTTTGCTTCCCAAACCATGGATCCCTTTACATACTGTGCAGCTCAGAGCTCCTATGTCACTACCTTCTGGATGGGTGAAGGTCCCAACATCTGTGACCTCTGTACCATATGAGTTCCCAGATTCCATGTGCCCTGCCTGCTAAGACCCCAAAACACCCTTCAGCTGCTTTGGACCAAGCCATGGTTTCCACATTAGTAGCTACTGTACCCTCTGTCCCCTGTCCTGTCCCCTACAGTGCCTTCTGTCCCCTTACCTGCCCCCCTACACTCTACTGTGTTTTCTGTCCCCGGTACAGCCCCCATACACCCTACAGTGCCCTCTGTCCCTTGTATTACCTCAGGTTCCTGTCTTGCCCACTGTACAAATCAAAGCCTTCACGACTACTCCTGTGTCCTCCCTGGCAGCCTCCTCACCAGACCCTTCCTCCTGGTTATTGGTGTCTGCTCCAGCCCAGTTTCCTGTCATATGTTCTCCTATTCTTACTCCTTCTGAGGCAAATGTTTCCAAGAACTTACATCTGTCAGCTCCCAAGTACAAAGTAGCTGCAGATTGTCATCACTGGGTGAGTCCCAAATGTTTCCTTGGTGACAAGGTTTGGCTCTCTACCAAGAATATCTATCTATGAGTACCCTCTATGAAATTTGCTCCTCGTTTTATTGGTCCATTTACCATCCTCCGCCAGGTCAATACTGTTGCTTTCAAACTTCGCCTCCCTTCACATCTGAGAATCCCTAATGTTTTCCATGTTTCTCTTCTGAGACCGTACATCAACAACAGGTTTTCCCATCCTTATCGTCATCCTTCCCCAATAGCGAGTTCTTCGGATCATGGAGCTTAAAATCTGAGATCCCTAAATCACATTTATACATATACTAGTGTAGTACTGTCCTAGATAGCTAAAGTCCTGATTGATAGAGAGGAGGGCTGAGTAGCAGCCTAGGAGCAATAATCAGGAAGTCAAGTAGTGGTCAGGAACGGAGAGGCTCTACAGGCCAGCCCCTCTGGAATTTCCCCCTGCTCTGGAGCTTTGGAGGAAGGCCTAGAGGCAATGGATGGATCTGAGGAGTGGCTGGCTTGTACTCCTGAGGGATCCAAGCCAATCCTTTTTCCAAGTATACCACATCCACAGCCACTCCCTGGTCTTAGGTTTTGCTCACTTCCTCCAAATCAGATTTGTCTCACAACTTCTGTCTTTCATGAATCCATGCTGTCTGATGCCTAAAATTTTTTTTTTCCCGCAAGAACTCATCGATGTGTTTTTTTTTTTTTTTTTGTAACACCCTGCTACAAGTGGATGCAGGATGTTCAAACACATTCTGGCAGTGTCCTGCACAACAGTGGCATTCACACTCTGTAGAGCAGCCCCATGGATCTTGTATGCTGAACAGCAAAACCTTGCTAAGGAACAGTGTAGTAAAGAACTACATTTCCCAGAGGAGCTTGCGTGTGGGCGAGGGAGTATATATATGAAAGCCCGCAAGATGAAACAGAAAGTGAGAGGGGAGAGATCTGGAGAGAGGAGTGCATTGACTGTGGGAGGACCGGACCAGGCCGGAGAAAGAGAGGAGACAAGGAGAATCTCCTGCTCATTGACATTGCTGCATCATGGAGAAAGCTAATCTGCTAGCAGGTGACCAGACGGAATGCTGCAGGCAGGACCGGAGATTGTGTTGAGGTCTTATCGAAGGAGAGAGAAAAACCGCCAAAATTCACCGGAAGCTGTCACATCATTATCAAGGACAGGGAACACTGACACCTGCTCCACCTTTGCTATTTTCCTGCACGCAGTGGTTAAAGGAACTAGGCCACAACTTTTAATAACTATCATCTAATTACACTTAGCACAGCCTTACCATCAGAACTGATAGCAGGACAGTCGGTCCACAGGCCAAACCACCGCTGTGTCACCATCATCATCAATTCACTCTGCTAAGGAGGCTTTTTCCCTATTGCTCAAAAAGTCTTGTAGCCCAAAGAAGAGTTGCCCTGTGCCAACAATCACTTTTACCAGATTGGCCCATTGTTGCTTTAGACTTGGAAGTGACTAGTGCCCTAAAAGAACATTACATTTTTTAAATTTCTGCTTGCAGGGGGAGTGTTTTTCTTCCCTCTCTTTATTGCACTGTTCCTCAGAAAGTTACAGTCCCCACTTCTCTTCACAGTGCACAAACTGGGCCCCATCACGTGAATAGAAGACTCTTCATTGCCTTTATAGAGTATTGGTTGTTTTGGGGTAAAGCGCTCTTTTCCTTATTTCAGGCTATCTCCTTGCCATCAGGTCCTGAGGGCCCAAAGTGAGCTACTCTACCTGTTTGATAGTCCTAACTGCTCACTGGTGACTGTAAGACCACCTCAGGTTGAGGGTATTGGGTTAGTTTCTGAAAACTAGTGGGTTAGTTTTCCTTAAGTTCAAATCAACACAAGTAACAATTGATTTTACACATTCTAATTCTGTTTATGCTATGTAACCAAGCCATATTGAAGT
This sequence comes from Staurois parvus, assembly GCF_062004578.1. Taxonomy (NCBI): domain Eukaryota; kingdom Metazoa; phylum Chordata; class Amphibia; order Anura; family Ranidae; genus Staurois; species Staurois parvus. The sequence goes on from NW_028318957.1 coordinate 321,402, forward strand.
TTGCTATAAACCTCTTACTAGTTTACTTCAATCGGTGTGAGAATTCACTTTCTGGTGGTAATTTATTTCAGTTAAGAGTGTACTGTGATGTCAGCGGGGGTTGGGCTTTCAGAGTGGGGTCCACATCCACAGGGAACCAGAAAACAATTCAGCAACTCCTAAGGGGGTAGGTGCTACATGTGGGGGCTTGTCTGGGATTTCCCTGTCTAGAGAGTCTGTGAACCCCAGGAAGAAAGGATGGAACCCATGAAGATCACTGCCTGGTGCCAGGAGCAGAATGCCAGAATAGTGTGTGGTGCTGAGCCTCCCTGGAGATGACTGGACTGAAGAGCGGGTCGAGCAGATGCTGACAGCCTGCATCCCTGATCAGGGAGTGAGAATCCTCGACATCAGAAGTATTGCAGATGTTCCAAATGTTTTGATACTGACAGAATGGAAAAAAGGAATTCATCCTCTACTAGAATGAGAGAATGTTCACCTGTCTGATACAGTAATGGCCCAGGTGTTTCAACCAGTCCACCCTTATGGCAGCTCAGAGAGTTCAAGGAAAGGAACCTGGAACCAGAGCCATCCACCTCAGCAGACATAGTGGGAGGCATATCTGCTACCTCACTGGTGGTATCAGCAGCGGTTGTGTATATTGTGTGTGTGCACAGTGTGTGTGTATCATGTATGTGTGTATTATGTATGTGTGTATTGTGCACCCTCTTCTGGGTGCCTGCACTGGAGACCAGAAGTGAGTGCCTTCTCATCCTGCATGGATCCTGGCTTGGAAGAGGAGACCTGCCTTGCAGTGGAGGTGTGCTGTGCAGTGTACTGGGATGTCCAGGATGGCATAGCTGTGGATCTGTGGATGGAGAATTGGATCCCTCTATGACAGGTGATGGGGTTGGGTGGGGTCCCTGCCCCCACCCCCCATTATACCCTTGTCATTATTTGTATGTTGCATTTGCACGAACCTACTCAATACTGCTCACCGGATGATGGCCAGGAACAAGCTGCTCCACTTCCAAAGATAATGGCCTCCTCCACCTCCTATATCCCCCCAACTCTGTCCAAGGTGCTGCCTGTGTCACCGGCAAGAACTGCTCTGAATGATGAGAGTAGTGTTCTGCTCTTGGGTCTTTGCAGCCCATGCAGTGTCACCCAGGCGCTGGCCAGGGACTAATGTTTGCGCTCCTGCCACTGGCAATTAGAGCCTCATATGAGCTTCCTATCACCTAACACAACCGTCCACTATTCAGTGTCAGGGGATCCCCCATTACTGGTTGTCATGGAGCTGGTCTTTCCCCCCCATCCTCCAGGTTTGCTGCCTGCCATCCCCCAACCCTCAGTCTTCTATCCCGCCCATGCTGGGACTTCTAGTCCTCCTTGTCCCTAACACAGGCAGACCCCAGCAACCCTGTTTCCATGGCTGGGTGCCATAAAGTTGGCCCCCTACTGTGGGAATCCACAGGCAGGCTCCCCCCTGTCACCTCCCCCCTCCCTGTCCCCTCGTAGATGTCTTCCTGCGCTCCGTGCCCGACCGGGACAAAGGCCGCGTTCCCTGTGTGGTTCCGGAGACTCGGGGGGCGGGGCCCATTGCCCTGGTAACCCGACGCAAAGTTTTGGGTTACCCTGGCAATGGCCCCGGCTCTGTACTTAAGACAGAGCAGGGCACCGGTCCCGTGTGTTCTCCTGCCTGCCGTGTGCTCAGTGACAGCCTCCTCTGTGTTTTCCGTCCCCCTGCCCTCCTCTCTTCTCAATGGTTCACCTGCCTGCCAGTCTGCTGCTGGATTCCTCCCCTGTGTGGGGCTAACTCTCTGCTGCCTGGATCTCCTCACTGTGGATGAACCTTCTGCTGCCCCCCCCCCCCCACCCCTGTGAGCCTGCTGCTGGATCTCTCCCCTGGAGGACTTAACCCTTTGTTCCCTGTGAGCCTGCTTCTGGATCTCTCCCCTGGAGGACTTAACCCTTTGTTCCCCGTGAGCCTGCTGCTGGATCTCTCCCCTGGAGGACTTAAACCTTTGTTCTCGGTGAGCCTGCTACTGAATCTATCCCCTGTGCAGACTTAACCATTTTTTCCCCGTGAGCCCACTGCCTAGATCTCTCCCCTGGAAGACTTAACCCTTTGTTCCCCGTGAGCCTGCTGCTGGATTTCTTCCCTGTGCGGACTTAACCCTTTGTTCCCTGTGAGCCTGGCAAACTTAACCCTTTGTTTCCTGTGAGAACGCTGCCTGTGGGGATTGACCATGTGTGGACTGTAACCCTCCGTGTCTGGCTCTCCGCATCTAGTAAGTGGACTAACCCCGTGCTGCCCGAAAGATTTAACCCAATTCTCCCCAGGAACCCGAATTCTCACGAAACCTCCACTCCTGTCCTACTGAACCCTGTAGATTATCAGCCCCGTTGTCCCATATTGCCTTCCAGAGAACTTTACTGGACTAACAGAACTATTGTCTGTACCCCAAAAACCTCCCCACTAAACGCCCGCACATCGCGTTCTGTGCAATCTGTCTCTGCGTGCTCTCTCTGCGCTCCTGGTACTTGACACTACACATCTACTATTCAGTGTCAGGGATCCTCTATTATAACACATCTACTATTAAGTGTCATGGATTCCCCTTTACTACACATCTACTACTCAGTGTCAGGGGATCCCCCATTACTACACATCTACTATTCAGTGTCAGGGGATCCCCCATTACTACACATCTTCTACTCAGTGTCAGAGGATCCCCCATTACTACACATCTACTATTCAGTGACAGGGGATCCCCCATTACTAAACATCTATTATTCAGTGTCAGGAGATCCCCCATTACTACACATCTACTATTCAGTGACGGGATCCCCCATTACTACACATTTACTATTCAGTGTCAGGAGATCCCCCAATTATTACACATCTACTATTCAGTGTCAGGAGATCCCCCAATTATTACACATCTACTATTCAGTGTCAGGAGATCCCCCATTACTACACATCTACTATTCAGTGTCAGGGGATCCCCCATTACTTCCTATGAGTACAGAGCTCTTACAGAGATAGATAGATTATCAGATACAATCCTCCCGTCCAATCACTAGCAATGCTGATTCCGGCCTCACACTGTCTGCTGATCCCATTCATGCTCCATACACAAGGAGATGATAGCACAATACGAGTCATGTCAGTGGTATTCTGTGCTCATCCTGTGTATGGAGATATCATCGTCTCTACACATGGAGGACAATATTGGGGGGTCTACTCCATTATAACATTTGTCTTATAAAATTCTATTTCCTGGAGATTTATAAAGTGATCGAATATAAATGATTCCAATAAAGAGAAATGAGTTCCATCCATGTAGAGAATAGTTCCATTCATTCCTGGGGGGGGGGGGGATTAATTTCCTTCTGGTAACATTCTTCTCTTCTACAGATTGTATCGTAATCAACTGACAGACAGATCCTGCCCCCACCTGGCATCTGGAATAAGAAATAACCCGACACTGAGGACACTGGGCCTGTCCTGGAACAATCTGGAGGGTCCTCATTTCAGGGATCTGATGGCGGCTCTGACAACAAGCCGGATAGAGGAATTACAGTGAGTATAACAGGACTGACTGAGACAATCATATTCTGGGACAGATTAACATTCAATTGTCTAAATCTTCGGATCTTCTCTAACTCTGTTATCAGCAATAAATTCGACTTTTTCTACAGCTGGCCATAAGTGGATCAAATATGGACAGGTTTAGTAAGGACCAGCCGAGATCTGACCCATCTATGGGCAGGCTGGTTGTGATACTCACTGTGGAACCTAAGGGGTTAATTCACTGCATTGTGTAAAAAGACCGATTGATCCTTTCTGCACTATTCCTCCCCTTTTTCAAGCGACTACCTGTTATCTTCTGATAAAACAGACTGAACCGTAGGCATTTTGCACATGCTCAGTTTAGTGTGTACTGCAAGAGAGGTTTTTTTTTTTTCCCCTTGGGAGGATGCATGTGATCAGCACAGGGCCAATCAGCGCTGTCCAGACAGAGATCAAGGGTTCTGCATCCTCCTAGAGCAGAAAGAAAACTCCTCCTACAAGCTTTAACCAGTGCTCTGCTGGACACTGATAGAAGTCAAAAGATAGACTCCACCTCCGCAACATTGCCAAAATCTGCACGTTCCTAACCCCAGAAACCACTAAACAGCTCATCCACTCCCTCATCATATCACGACTGGACTACTGCAACTCCCTCCTCACTGGCCTGCCTCGCCACAGGCTATCCCCGCTTCAGTCGATCCTGAATACGGTAACCAGACTCATTCACCTTACCAACCACTCCGTTTCCGCCACCCCTCTCTGCCAATCCCTCCACTGGCTTCCGATTGCGCAACGGATCAAATTCAAAATCCTAACACTGACGTACAAAGCCGTCCATCATACTGCCCCAAATTACATCACCGACCTAATATCCAAGTACCGCCCAACACGCACACTCCGCTCCTCACAAGACCTCCTTCTCTCTAGTTCCCTGGTCTCCTCCTCCCATGCCCGCCTCCAGGATTTCTCCAGGGTGTCACCCATCCTCTGGAACTCCCTACCCCAATCCATCAGACTATCACCTACTCTCCTTTCCTTTAAGCGCTCCCTGAAAACCCACCTCTTCAGGGAAGCCTACCCCACCCCCTGCTAATTGCCGACCTCCTCCACTCTTCCTACCACTCCATCCCCCACAGCTATCTCCTCCTGTGCCACCATCCCCTCCCTCCTAGATTGTAAGCTCCAAGGAGCAGGGCCCTCGAACCCCTCGTGTATCGCTTTGTATTGTTACTGTACTGTCGGATGTTCTGTCCCCCTTTGTAATGTAAAGCGCTGAGCGAACTATTGGCGCTTTATAAATACTGTATAATAATATACTGCTGATGAGAAAAGGTATTTAGCAGTTTATAGTAACTAAAATAATTGCATTTCCATGTTGATTGTACTGTGGGAAACCAGATATAGTGAATGCGGGGTCCGGGAAGAGCGGATATAGTGAATGCGGGGTCCGGGGAGAGTGGATATAGGGAACGCAGGGTCCGGGGAGAGCGGATATAGTGAATGCAGGGTCCGGGGAGATTGGATATAGTGAATGCAGGGTCCAGGGAAAGCAGATGTAGTGAATGCAGGGTCCGGAGAGAGCAGATATAGTGAATGCAGGGTCCGGGGTTTAATAAACCTCTACATTAATTTTGGTATCTGTATAAATAGATGACATTAAGGATGCTCATACATGGGAGAATCTGATCTTAATGCAATGAGTGATCAGAGCATCAAACAAATTCCTTTCATCTGGCGTGCTATTCAGTTCCGGAAGATCTCCCCATTACTGAACATTTGTTACCTAGCGCCATGACGTCCTAGGAGTACAGAGGTCTGATCAGCAGAGATAAATAGAATATCAGATACAATCCTCCCATCCAATCACTAGCAATGCTGATTCCGGTTTCACACTGTCTGCTGATCCCATTCATGCTCCATACACAAGGAGATGATAGCACAATACGAGTCATGTCAGTGGTATTCTGTGCTCATCCTGTGTATGGAGATATCACCGTCTCTACACATGGAGGACAATATTGGGGGGTCTACTCCATTATAACCTTTGTCTTATAAAATTCTATTTCCTGGAGATTTATAAAGTGATCGAATATAAATGATTCCAATAAAGAGAAATGAGTTCCATCCATGTAGAGAATAGTTCCACTCATTCCTGGGGGGGGATTCATTATCTTCTGGTAACATTCTTCTCTTCTTCTACAGATTGTCCTATACTCACCTGACAGACAGTTCCTGCCCCCACCTGGCATCTGTAGTAAGAAATAACCCGACACTGAGGACACTGAACCTGTCTGGGAACAAGCTGGGGGGTCCTCATTTCAGGGATCTGATGGCGGCTCTGACAACAAGCCGGGTTGAGGAATTACAGTGAGTATAACAGGACTGACTGAGACAATCATATTCTGGGACAGATTAACATTCAATTGTCTAAATCTTCGGATCTTCTCTAACTCTGTTATCAGCAATAAATTAGACTTTTTCTACATCTGGCCATAAGTGGATCAAATATGGACAGGTTTAGTAAGGCCCAGCCGAGATCTGACCCATCTATGGGCAGGCTGGTTGTACTGAAGATGATCCGTCAATCACATTCAGTACAACCGTCCTCTGGGACTTTTTACATTCGATCACTGCTGGAGGTCTATAGCAGCTAACAGTGATCAGTGTTCTGCTGGCAGGGAAGGCTTCCTGTTGGCAGAACACAGTTGTGCGGCAGGAGTGATTCTCCCATCCATTCTGACTGTGTTGATGGGGAGGATTGAGCAATTGTCTTTCTTTCCACCCGTAGTGGAAGGAAAGAATATTGTATAGTCTGTAGCTTACTTAAAGCTCCCCACACACAGTACAGTCTGATCTTACAATCTTCTTTACCTCCATTGCCTAATTGGATACAAACTGACTGGATACATTGGGTAGGTCCTCATATGATTTAAAGTTGTACAAACAGCATAATATCAGATGGTAACATGGTGACCCTATAGACTATAAAATGTAACCATTAAAGTGTTACTAAACCCACAACAGTACAATCAGTCTGTAGATGCAGTAAAGCATGCTTGTGATACTCACTGTGGAACCTAAGGAGTTAACCCCCTGCATTGTGTAAAAAGGCCGAGTGATCCTTTCTGCTCAGTTCCTCCCATTTTTGAAGCAACCACCTTTTATCTTCTGATAAGACAGACTGAACTGTAGGCATTTTGCACATGCTCAGTTTAGTGTGTATTGCTAGAGAGGTTTTTTTTTTCTCCTTGGGAGGGCACATTTGATCAACACAGCACCAATCAGCGCTGTCCAGACAGAGATCAAGGGTTCTGCATCCTCCTAGAGCAGAAAGAAAACTTCAACAAGCTTTAACCAGTGCTCTGCTGGACACTGATAGAAATCAAAAGACTACTGTATACTGCTGATGAGAAAAGGTATTTAAAATTTTATATATACCAAAATAATTGCTTTTCCATGTTGTGTGTGTAGGGAACTGTTATGTTATACACTAGCTGTGGTTTGTTTACATTCATATACAGCCACTACCATAGAGGTCCCATTACAGACAAGTCCCTAGGTGTGCTTCCTGCCCCTACAAGGAGGTCAAGAAACCCCAGAATGTTATATAGTTGTTTTTCCAGGAAGTATCAGGCAGAGGGTACCAGCCTGCCATGTGCTATGTATCTGGGGAGAACTGTATGGTGATTCTGTGAGTACTGATCCAGATTAACAAGGCCGCATGTTACTTGGACGCCATCACAGCATCTAAAGTGGAAGCGTGCATCTTATTGACTCTCACCTCTCCAGGGGCCCCTGCAACCGGACTGCGCTATAACCCATGGTTGGAGGTATTCTGTATACTACATGCACATATACCCGGGTATAATTGCAACCTCCCAATTTATGGTAAATTGTAATTCCTGAATGTTATTCTTATGCATCCTGTTTTATGTGGCTGCTTTATATAAACTTTGCATTAATCTCATACAGGTGTGGTGACATGTTTTCATGTTAGAAATATAAGCTGGGTGCATTAATACTGCTATGTATAGTTACTTTAAGTTGTCTACCTGTTACATTCCTAGAAAGGGGTGAGTCTCCTCAATTGCAGGATCCCTATTCTAGGTGGAGGCACTGCCATTTGTATTATCACAACCCCCTCTTCCATATAGCGAAGGCTCAGGATTGCCTACTCATATACAGGTTAGCGCCATAGCTTGTTTGGTGTGGGCCAATTCACATAACCCCCCCCCCCCAAAACAGGGCTACATTTGGAGGCACTGCTGAGATCGAAGTGGGTTTAATAGTCAGTCATGGAGGAGCAACACGAAGAAAAGTGGCACCCTCAACCTACTCATAGAAGGAGGTACCTTCCCTCTGTCCCACAAAATGTCAGTGTAAAAGAAGAACAAATGCCAGTTAACTATTCTTATCAGGAAGATGTCAATATTTCACAATCTAGTGAGAATGCTGTTGGCACTTTAAATCAACTGACTGAGATGCTAGCACAAGGGTTACAGGTGGCACATTATAGAAAGCTAAAAGTGTTCTCTGGTAATGTTCCTGTACCACAAGGAGAAGAAGCTTTCGAAGTTTGGAAAGAGCACACCCTTCAATGCTTGAAAGAATGGTCCTGCTCAGAGGAAGGCAAGCGTCAGCGTGTTATGGAAAGTCTGCGATCTCCAGCGACAGAACTAATCCACTTGTATCGAGATACCCATGAGGGGGTAAGTGCAACAGACTATATACAAGTACTGTCTGACCATTTTGAACCATACTATGACCTTGAACAGATGGTTGCTGACTATCGTATGACCCGTCAGAAAGAAGGAGAGAGTGTTTCCACTTTTATTAATCGATTGCAGTTACTGTTGTCACGTCTGGTGTATCACACTGCTATACATCCTGATGCAGTGAATTCAATGAGAACTAGTCAATTAGTACGGGGGTTGTTACCTCATCATCCTCTCGCACAGCTCCTCAAAGTGAAGTTATCTGATGATATTCTTCCTCTTCATGGACTAATGAAGTTAGTGAAGAAATTGGAAGCTGACATTCAGTTTAGCACCCCTAAGAAAGTGAAACAACCTTTTAAAGAGGACCTCCCTTCTCGTCCTGTTCAAAATGATCAACCTGAATTCACTTGGTCCAAGTCTTCTATTAACAAGCCCGTTGCATTACACAGAGGGAGAGACTCTAGAAAGTGCTTCAGGTGTGGTCAGACGGGCCATTCAGCTAGACAATGTCATGACGATTATGAGGGAATGGTGCAAAGTGTGTCATTCCCTGTACAAAAGCACAAAGGATGACTGAAATATTCAAAGTCAGGATCAAAACAGCCTATCATAGGCTCCAAGTCCATTGTTAACGTTACTGTCAACGGACTAAAAACTTCAGCTTTGTTTGACACTGGGTCTCAAGTTACCCTTATCTATCGTTCCTTTTATCAGAAGCATTTGAGCAACACACCACTTCAATCTACTGGACAGATGAAGTTGTGGGGGTTGAACTCTAAGTCATACCCTGTTGATGGAAGCCTGCGCATAATTGTTACTGTACCTGGTTTAGAGGACAAAGGTGTTCCTCCCATAGAGATCACTGCACTTGTGTGTCCCGACACTGGGGACTCCAATGCCGCTCCTGTGATATTAGGTACTAATTGTAAAGCAGTACACTGTGCTTTTCAGAAGTTTCTTGAAGGAGGTCGAACTGCTTCTTTTGATCAAATTGAACTGTCTTCTGATCTTAAAGAGCTTTGTAATGTCCTCTCTGTTGGCTATCAACACGGAGTGTTGTATCACATCTGTAGGCATGCAGTGGAAATTCCTCCAAGGGGAGAGAGAATACTAAGGGTTGCTTCCAGCATTGCTCCTGAGCTACTTGGAGATGGCAGTTGCGTCCTTATGGAAACACCTGAAGAGATGATCAACAAAGAGGGGTGGAAGGTGATTCCTGAAAGGAAAGACTGGAGGGCCAGAGTGGACCTATCTACGGTTGTGACTGTGAGAAACTGTTCACCTTACCCGGTTGTAATTGATCCTTACCAAAAGGTAGCCCATTGCTATCCTGTGTTTGGTGTTAACCCCTATGCTGAAGTGTGCAAAGTACAAGTTGAAGGTACCGCTCCTACTGTTGAATTTGATCTGACTGATCCAAACGTTTCAGAGCTTTGGGTTCACAGATTGACACAGCAGTTATCAGGATTACCAGAAGTATTTTCTATGGATGAAATGGATGTAGGCTGTGCCAAAAGTGCTCAACACACTTTTAGGCTAACAGATGCCACTCCCTTCCGGGAAAGGCCCAGAAGGATAGCGCCAAAGGATGTTGATGAGCTCAGACAGACCTTACATCAGATGAAAGATCAGGGGATCATTGCGGATAGTAAAAGTCCCTACGCTTCACCTATTGTTGTAAGAAAGAAGTGTGGATCTATTCGCCTATGTGTGGACTATCGAACCCTGAATCGAAGGACAATACCTGATCAGTATACACTACCCAGGATAGAAGAGGCTTTGGAAGCTCTGAATGGAAATCAGTGGTTCACAGTTCTTGATTTGCGGTCAGGGTACTATCAGGTTCCAATGGCTCCTGAAGACCAAGAGAAAACAGCCTTCATATGTCCTTTGGGCTTCTATCAGTTTACCCGCATGCCACAAGGCATAAGGGGTGCACCAGCAACATTTCAAAGATTAATGGAACGCGTTTTGGGTGATTTAGTGCCACGAGAGTGTCTTGTGTACCTCGATGACATTATTGTATTTGGAGCTTCATTGGAGGAACATGAAGAACGTCTCATGCGAGTGTTGCATCGTCTAAAGGAGGAAGGGCTGAAGTTGTCTGCAAACAAGTGTAAGTTCTGCCGTTCATCTGTTACCTATGTAGGCCACATTGTTTCTGCTGAAGGAGTGGCCACAGATCCTGCCAAAGTTGAAGCAGTTGTGGCCACGACCTCATTCTGTGGCCACGACCTCAGAATATCACAGAGTTACATTCATTCCTTGGATTCTGTGGTTATTACCGCAGATTTGTAGAAGGATATTCCAAAGTGGCCAAGTCCCTACATGACTTGTTGAAGACTGATTCGAGCGGTCAAGAAAAACAGAAGAAATCCACCAAAAATCCTTTTGGCGATAAGTGGACTTTAGCCTGTGAGGATGCCTTCATTCAGTTAAAGAAGAAGTTAACAGAGGCACCCGTTCTGGCCTATGCTAATGCTCAAAAGCCGTATGTTCTCCATGTAGATGCTAGCTTTGAAGGACTGGGTGGAGTGTTGCACCAGGAGTATCCAGCTGGGTTGCGACCCGTCGCCTTCATCAGCCGAAGCCTCACAGTTAGCGAGCACAATTACCCAGTTCACAAGTTGGAATTCTTAGCTCTCAAATGGGCTATTGTCGATAAGTTACATGATTATCTTTATGGAGCAGCTTTCGAAGTAAGAACGGATAGCAATCCTTTGACATATGTCTTAACCACAGCAAAACTAGATGCCACTGGACATCGCTGGTTGGCTGCTCTATCAAATTATCAATTCACCTTGAAATACAAACCTGGTCCAAAGAACATTGGTGCAGATGCATTATCCAGACGCCCTGGATTAACGCCTGTCTCTGAAGACAATGAATGGGAGGAAGTCCCTGGTCCTGGTGTTGGAGCACTATGTTCTATGGCTGCAGTAGTGGACGATAATGTGGCTTTCTCAGAGATGCGGCTCATAGACTCCATAGAAAGTGGACCTGATGCTGTACCAGACATGTTTGCTTACCCAGCAGCCCTAGGCTCATTTGAGAACTGTTCTTTATCTCCTCAGCGGATGATTAAGAGTCAAAAGCAGTTAGTGTTAATGATCCAGATTTATTGAAGAAAACCATGCCTGCTGAATGTAGCTCATTTCTGAGAGACTGGGATAAATTCAGGATTGAAAAGGGCCTACTCTACTGTGTGACTCTGTATCATGACCACCCAGGGAGACGTCAACTGGTTCTCCCTTATTGTTTTCGAAAGATGGTTTTCAGAAGTCTACATGATCATCATGGTCATTTGGGGCCTGAGAAGACCTATGGCTTGATTCAGGACCGCTTTTATTGGCTCAGAATGAGAGAAACTGTGACTAGCCTTTGTAAAAGGTGCCTTCGTTGTCTGAGACGAAAAAACCTCCCAGTTCGAGCTGCCCCAATGGAACATTTACAGAGTTCAGGCCCCATGGATTTGTATCGATTTTCTATGCATTGACAATGATTCAAGAGGAACTGGGAACGTGTTGGTAGTGACTGATCACTACACCCGGTATGCACAAGCTTTTTCTACCAAGGATCAAAGGCAGTGACAGTCGCCAGAGTGCTTTGGGAGAAGTATTTCATCCACTATGGCTTACCCCACAGATTGCATTCGGATCAGAGAAGAGACTTTGAGAGCAGACTAGTTAAGGAATTACTTCAACTGCTCAACATCCATAAAAGCCGGACTACCCCTTATCACCCTGAAGGTGATGCTCTCCGAGAGATTTAATAGAACTTTGCTTGATATGTTAGGTACTCTACAGGTCGATGATAAATGCACTTGGAGTCGTAAAGTTGAAGCCATGGTTCATGCTTACAATAGCACAAGACATGAGACTACGGGATTCTCCCCTTATTTCTTAATGTTTGGAAGGAAGCCTAGACTGCCAATAGACCTCTTGCTAGGGGTCTCCACTGATGGTGTTGATCATCAAAGTCACTATCAGTATGTAGCTCGTCTGAAAGATACCCTTAAGTCAGCTTATCATTTGGCTGAAGAAAATGCTGCCAAGATAAATGAAGGGAACAAAAGCAGGTCTGATCGTCGTGTGAGATACAGAGAATTGAAACCTGGTGACCAGGTATTGCTTAGAAACTTGGGCCCTTCTGGGAAGCATAAATTAGCTGACCGATGGAGGAATGAGATTTTTACAGTGGTGAGCAAATTACCTGGAATTCCTGTGTACAAAATAAAGGGGCCAGAAGGTAGAGTAAAAGCTTGGCATCGAAACCATTTGCTCCCTATTCCTCAAGTCACTGATGATGATGACTCAGAAGATACTGTGGGAAGGGACTCCCCACAACCTCAGGCTAACATTACAACTGACCCTCCTGACTCTAATGAGAGTGACTGGACTGTAGTTTCTGAGATTCAGATCCCAACAGCTTCTCCTCTTCCAAGAGAGTCACTGAACCCTAGATCTCCAGAGTTTGTGCCTGAGTCAGTGAGTACGCCTAACCAAGGATCTAGTTCTACTCCACAATCAGTGCCATCTCTTCCCATGACACAAAGCCCTCATTCAGTACCTGAAAATCAGGGATTACCTTATAGGGAAGTGCGTAGAGGAGGAAGGGTTAGACATCCACCACCTGTTTTGACTTATGATACTTTGGGAGATCCCAGCATCATTCCTCAGCCCCATCTATACCATGCCTGGGTAGGGGCATTATCTAATCTGGTCAATATGCTACCTATATTTGCATCACCTGGCATGTATTTATACTAATCTGTTGTTTTTTTTAGCAAACCATTGTAATGGAGAGAGGACAACGTTGTGTATTTGAAATTGAATTTCATTATTGTATATAATTTGAGCTTCCTTTGACGGGACGTAAAGGTTTCACCAGGGGGAGAGTGTAGGGAACTGTTATTTTATTAACTAGTTGTGGTTTGTTTACATTCATATACAGCCACTACCATAGAGATCCCATTACAGACAAGTCCCTAGGTGTGCTTCCTGCCCCTACAAGGAGGTCAGGAAACCCCAGGATGTTATATAGTTGTTTTCCAGGAAGTATCAGGCAGAGGGTGCCAGCCTGCCATGTGCTGTGTATCTGGGGAGAACTGTATGGTGATTCTGTGAGTAATGATCCAGATTAACAAGGCTGCTATCTATCTAGTTGTTACTGAAGCAGATTAGGTCTGCCTCTGTTATATTTCAACTTCTGTATTGAAACTCTAATATCTCTGTAAGAGAGAGATTTGTGGTTCATTATCATTATTCTATTTACACTGCAGAATCCTTATAGTTGTGTGTATATATAGTATATATATATATATATATATATATATATATATATATATAGATAGATCAGTGTTTTCACCTGCATAAGACTGTCAGGTGAACTTTCTGCTAATTGCAGTGTATCTTTGCAGCCTCTTTGCTTGAAGCAATAGCATTCTTATTGGTCTGGATCTCCTTTTAGCTAGGATTAGCATAGGGAGCGTTGGATAGATTAGGCTAGAGGTAGGTTAGGCATCCGACGGCCACTTAGACAGATAGAGGCCCGGTTGCGGTGACAGCCCAGTTTAGGGATAGGGACTAAAAGTGAGGATAGATAGAGCATTTTATCCTTTTAGGTGATGCATCGCTGATCTTCAGACAAGCAGAGCAATCATCCGCATGTTACTTGGACGCCATCACAGCATCTAAAGTGGAAGCATGCATCTTATTGACTCTCACCTCTCCAGGGGCCCCTGCAACCGGACTGCGCTATAACCCATGGTTGGAGGTATTCTGTATACCACATGCACATATACCCGGGTATAATTGCAACCTCCCAATTTATGGTAAATTGTAATTCCTGAATGTTATTCTTATGCATCCTGTTTTATGTGGCTGCTTTATATAAACTTTGCATTAATCTCATACAGGTGTGGTGACATGTTTTCATGTTAGAAATATAAGCTGGGTGCATTAATACTGCTATGTATAGTTACTTTAAGTTGTCTACCTGTTACATTCCTAGAAAGGGGTGAGTCTCCTCAATTGCAGGATCCCTATTCTAGGTGGAGTGACTGCCATTTGTATTATCACAACCCCCTCTTCCATATAGCGAAGGCTCAGGATTGCCTACTCATATACAGGTTAGCGCCATAGCTTGTTTGGTGTGGGCCATTTCACATAAAACCCCCCCAAATCAGGGCTACATGTGTACTGTGGGAGACCGGATATAGTGAATGCAGGGTCTTGGGAGACCAGATATGGAGAATGCAGGTTCCGGGGAGAGCGGATATAGTGATTGCAGGGTCCAGGGAGATCAGATATTGTGAATGCGGGGTCCGGGGGGCGCAGATATACTGAATGCAGGGTCAGGGAGACCAGATATAGTGAATGCAGGGTCCGGGGAGAGCGGATATAGTGAATGCAGGGTCCGGGGAGACCGGATATAGTGAATGCGGGGTCCGGGGGGACCAGATATAGTGAATGCAGGGTCCAGAGAGAGCGGATATAGTGAATGCAAGGTCCGGGGAGAACGGATGTAGTGAATGCGAGGTCCAGGGAGAGCGGATGTAGTGAATGCGAGGTCCAGGGAGAGCAGATATAGTGAATGCAGGGAACGGGGAGAGCGGATATAGTGAATTCAGGGCTCGGGGAGAGCCGATATAGTGAATACAGGGTCCGGGGAGAACAGATATAGTGAATGCGGGGTCCGGGGAAAACAGATATAGTGAATGCAGGGTCTGGGGAGATCAGATATGGTGAATGCAGAGTCCGTGGAAAGCGCATATAGTGAATGCGGGGTCCAGGGAGAGCGGATATAGTGAATGCGGGGTTCAGGGAGAGTGGATATAGTGAATGCGGTGTCCAGGGAGAGCAGATATAGTGAATGCAAGGTACAGGGAGAGCAGATATAGTGAATGCAGGGTCCGTAGAGACCAGATTTGGTAAATGCAGGGTCCAGGGAGAGTGGATATAGTGAATGCGGGGTCCGGGGAGACCAGATATAGTGAATACAGGGTCTGGGGAGATCGGATATAGTGAATGCGGGGTCCGGGCAGAGTGGATATAGTAAATGTGGGGTCCGGGGAGAGCGGATATAGTGAATACGGGGTCTGGGGAGAGCGGATATAGTGAATACGGGGTCTGGGGAGAGCGGATAAAGTGAATGCGGAGTCCGGGGAGAGCGGATATAGTGAATGCGGGGTCCGGGGAGAGCGGATATAGTGAATGCGGGGTCCGGGGAGAGCGGATATAGTGAATGCGGGGTCCGGGGAGAGCGGATATAGTGAATGCGGGGTCCGGGGAGAGCGGATATAGTGAATGCGGGGTCTGGGGAGAGCGGATATAGTGAATGCGGGGTCCCGGGAGAGCGGATATAGTGAATGCGGGGTCCCGGGAGAGCGGATATAGTGAATGCGGGGTCTGGGGAGAGCGGATATAGTGAATGCGGGGTCCGGGGAGAGCGGATATAGTGAATGCAGGGTCCGGGGTCTAGTAACACTCTACATTTATTTCCTGGAGATTTATAAAGTGATCGAATATAAATGATTCCAATAAAGAGAAATGAGTTCCATGTAGAGAATAGTTCCATTCATTCCTGGGAGGGGGGGGGGGGGGGATTCATTTCCTTCTGGTAACATTCTTCTCTTCTTCTACAGATTGTATGGTAATCACCTGACAGACAGTTCCTGCCCCCACCTGGCATCTGGAATAAGAAATAACCCGACATTGAGGACACTGATCCTGTCTAGGAACAAGCTGGGGGGTCCTCATTTCTGCGATCTGATGGCGGCTCTGACAACAAGCCGGATAGAGGAATTACGGTGAGTATAACAGGACTGACTGAGACAATCATATTCTGGGACAAAGATAAAAGTACAAATGCGGCGCTCAGTATTCGTTACAGTGTGCAGATAATATATCACAGTATTAGAACTTAATAGTTATAATACATGCGGATAAATGTGACTGCTGTGACACAATGAGCAATGATAAACTTTCGTGACTGTTGTGACTGTGGTATTTGAATAATATTAATAGCAACAAAGCTTAAAGAATATAGTTCATGCGGAGTGAGATGACTATGAATGAACAGTAATATTCATAACTTCTATGGCTAGAAGCAACGAGCATACTATGCACCGGTTGGATAGTATCGCATAATGTCATAAACTGATAGGCTATAGTTCGTGCAGATTAATGTGACTGCAGTGACACAAAAAACAGCGAATAACTTTCGTGACTTGCTGTGGCTGGAAACAATGAGCATACAATGCACTAACCAGATGGCACAGATAAACGTGCGTTGGAGTAATTAAGACCTACTCCTCGGTACTCTGGGGGTGGGAACTCAGCATGCGGATGTGATCATCAGGTGGAGGTACTTCACCAGCTGTCATCTATCCAGAGCAGGATTCCACGTCTCAGGTTAACCGTGACCAGCAGTACCTTTAATGGCTATCAGGGGGATCATACACGCAGATGGGAACCAGAAAAAGGATCCTTCAGGATGAGGACTCTCGGTGCCAGATAAATAAGCCCAGAGAGAGAAGAACTCCAATAGTGTAGTATGTTTAATGATAATATTAGAGTAACATCAAAGTATAGGTAAAAAACAGAGCCAGCACTTACATCTGAGGTAGTTGGTAAGTAAAGTAGTTAGCAATCCATGAGAAAGGGTATCTACCTAACGCGTTTCGTGTAATAACACATTTTCAACGCATTTCATTTTTGCCTAATTTGAAAATGTGTTATTACACGAAACGCGTTAGGGAGATACCCTTTCTCATGGATTGCTAACTACTTTACTACCTCTGCATTGTGTAAAAAGACCGATTGATCCTTTCTGCTCTGTTCCTCCCCTTTTTCAAGCAACCACCTCTTATCTTCTGATAAGACAGACTGAACCGTAGGCATTTTGCACATGCTCAGTTTAGTGTGTATTGCTGGAGATGTTTTTTTTTTCGTTTGGGAGGGTACATGTGATCAACGCAGTGCCAATCAGCGCTGTCCAGACAGAGATCAGGGGTTCTGCATCCTCCTAGAGCAGAAAGAAAACTCCTCCTACAAGCTTTATCCAGTGCTCGGCCGGACACTGATAAAAGTAAAAAGACTGCTATATACTGCTGATGAGAAAAGGTATTTAGCAGTTTATATTTACTAAAAAAAATTGCATTTCCATGTTGTGTGTACTGTGGGAGACCAGATATAGTGAATGCAGGGTCCGGGGAGACCAGATATATTGAATGCAGAGTCCGGGGAGAGCGGATATAGTGAATGTGGGGTCCGAGGAGACCATATTTTGTGATTGCAGGGTTCAGGGAGAGCAGATATAGTGAATGCGGGATCCGGGGAGAGCAGATATGGGGAATTCAGGGTCAGAAGACAGCGGATATGGTGAATGCAGGGTTCGGACAACCGGACATGGTAAAAACAGGGGCCAATGAGACCAAATTTAGTGAATGCAGGGTCTGAGGAAAACTGATATAGTGATTGTAGGGTCCGGGGAGAGCGGATATAGTGAATGCAGGGTCCAGGGAGAGCGGATATAGTGAATGCGGGGTCCGGGGTTTAGTAAGTCTCTACATTTATTTTGGTATCTGTATAAATAGATGACATTAAAGATGCTCATACATGGGAGAATCTGATCTTAATGCAATGAGTGATCAGAGCGTCAAACAAATTCTCTTCATCTGGCGTGCTATGCAGTTCCGGAAGATCTCCCCATTACTGAACATTTGTTACCTAGCGCCATGACGTCCTAGGAGTACAGAGCTTTGATCAGCAGGGATAAATAGAATATCAGATACAATCCTCCCGTCCAATCACTAGCAATGCTGATTCCGGCCTCACACTGTCTGCTGATCCCATTCATGCTCCATATACAAGGAGATGATAGCACAATGCGAGTCATGTCAGTGGTATTCTGTGCTCATCCTGTGTATGGAGATATCACCGTCTCTACACATGGAGGACAATATTGGGGGGTCTACTCCATTATAACATTTGTCTTATAAAATTCTATTTCCTGGAGATTTATAAAGTGATCGAATATAAATGATTCCAATAAAGAGAAATGAGTTACATCCATGTAGAGAATAGTTCCATTCATTCCTGGGGGGGGGGGGATTCATTTCATTCTGGTAACATTCTTCTCTTCTACAGATTGTCCTATAATCACCTGACAGACAGTTCCTGCCCCCACCTGGCATCTGGAATAAGAAATAACCCGACACTGAGGACACTGATCCTGTCTGGGAACAGTCTGGAGGGTCCTCATTTCAGGGATCTGATGGCAGCTCTGTCAACAAGCCGGATAGAGGAATTACAGTGAGTATAACAGGACTGACTGAGACAATCATATTCTGGGACAGTTTCCATTGAAATCTTCCTGAGACCTCTATGCCTGGCCTGAACAGAGCAGAGACAATCACTGCAGACATTTTTCCATCAGATAATTGAACTCACCAAACACTTGGCAATCATGAATATTTTTCTTGTATGCAGGACGTTCCGGCAAACTATACAATGTGGAAGAATTCGGTATATATAGTGATATAGAGTAAAATTTCTGCCTCATTTCAGTGCCTGTCTTGCAGAAAGGATAGCAGGAAATTACAATGAAAGAGAAAAAAAATGACATCATACAGATACAGGGGAGGATACAGAAAAAATTAGTCCATTAAAAACAGTGACCATAGACCAGACCAGTGACCATATGAACAAAAGTGAGCTGCATGGTCGAGTTGCCAAAAAGAAGTCTTTACTGCGCCAATGCCACGAAAAAGCCTGGTTACAATACGCCTGACAACACCTTGACACGCCTCACCGGGCTTTATTGTAGCATTGGTGCAGTAAAGGCTTCTTTCTGGCAACTTGACCACGCAGCTCTTTTTTGTTGTTATGTTCTTATGGAAACCGCCAAAACCAGATATGGCCATCAGATTGGCAGGCAGAGAAGCGTGATTGGTCACTCCAGAGAACACGTCTCCACTGCTCTAGAGTCCAGTGGCAGCGTGCTTTACACCACGGCATCCGACGCTTTACATTGCACTTGGTGATGTAAGGCTTGGATGCAGCTGCTCGGCCATGGAAACCCCATTCCATGAAGCTCTCTATGCACTGATGTTGGGCTCATCTGAAGGCCACACCAAGTTTGGAGGTCTTTAGCTATTGACTCTGCAGACAGTTGGCGACTTCTGCACACTGTGCGCTTCAGCATGCGCTGACCCCGCTCTGTCATGTGACGTGGCCTACCACTTGGTGGCTGAGTGGCTGTTGTTCCCAGTTGCTTCCACTTTGTTATAATCCCACTAACAGTTGAGCGTGGAATATTTAGTAGCCAGGAAATGTCACGGATGGACTTATTGCTCAGGTGGCCACCTATCACGGGACCACGCTTGGAGTCACTGAGCTCCTGAGAGCGACCCATTCTTTCACCAATGTTTGTAGAAGCAGTCTGCATGCCTAGGGGCTTGATTGTATACACCTGTGTCCATGGAGGGGATTGGAAAACCTGAATCACATGATTGGGACGGCGGAGACAATCCTTTTTTCAGTATAGTGTATATGATGTTGGAGATGTTGGAGGAAGCACGGCAAATAAAAAAAAATTTGCCAATGTCATTAAAATGAACCCTGGAGGAGGCATTGAGACGCGTCAATTACAAAAACTCGTATCACTTTAAAGTGTTTTTTAAAATGTTTAACGACTAATAGCGTCACATACAGCCAATACATGTGGGGGGGGGGGGGGGGGGTAAGGCCTCCTCCGGTTTCAGGGCTTTATTCACAGGATTAGAATTGGAATTAAAATAAGGTGATTGGTTTTTATAACTTTATATATAATTAGAATTGAACACGACCTTATGTAGGCAATAAATAGGGCACACATGATAAGTTGATGAATGATATATATAATGGGACCTGTATGGATCATATGTTTTAAAGTGACAATAAAGGCAATTTGTAAAAAAGAAAACTAACAAACATGTGATACTTACCTGCTGTGTGCAGTCATTTTGCTCCTCTTCTCTGGTCTCCCGCAGCTCGCTATGGGGGCACCTGAGCAGGCTCACTCCTAAGCCTCTGCGCATATATTCATACACAAAGCCGCAGTCCAACTCCTCCCCCTCTCTCTCCTCTTTGGGTCACTGGTTGTGATTGACAGCAGTGGGAGCCAATTGTTCTTGCTGTTGTCATAGCCAATGAGGAGGGAGAGTCTCCGGAAAGCCGAGGCTCCTGTGCACATTGCAAGCAGCTTACCAGTTCTAAAATGTGTTGGAGGCATTTATTTCCTTATTTCAGGCCTTTCCTTCATCTTCTCCTGTTGATCCTGCCAGTAAAGCTGTGTACACACAGGAAGGTTTTTTTTTTCTTTCACTCAACCAGTGGGATAGAAAAAAAAAAAACAGATCCCTGTATCAACACTATGATGTAGGGATCTCTCCCGCTGTGACATTGTATTCTGACAGGGGGCTCCCCTCCAGTCAGAATACACTGATTAGGGCTTGCACCCATTGGCTTTCCAGCATGCCGTTCAACAGACTGGCTGAACCAGCTGATTTTCTGCCCATGTGTACCAGGCTTAAAGTGGTTGTAAAGGATAAAGGTTTTTTACCTTCATACAGTACATTTTATGAATGAAGGTAAAATCATTTTGTGTGCTGCTCCCCCCCCACAGCCGCCTTAATACTCACCTGAGCCCCCTTTTGATCCATGATGTGCATGAGAGCCTTGGCTGTCCCAGGACTTCCTCTTCTCATTGGCTGAAACAGCAGAGGGAGCCACTGTCCATCACAGCCAGTGAGCCAATGAGAAGAGGGCAAGGCAAGCCGCGGCTCTGTCTGTCTTATGGACATAGAGAACAGGTCTCGGGAGCGAGCATGCACCAAGTGGCTTGCTATTGGGGGCACTGGTCAAAGGGACCCCAGAAGAGGAGGAATGGATTGCACACAGCAGTATAACATCTTTTTTGGGGGTTCTCTTTTTTTAATTTGAACCTTTAGTACCACTTTAACACACTTCATTAAGTGGAGGGTGGATGAGGATCATTTACAGACACTTTGGAAGGAAATTACTATTGTTTGTTTGCGTATAAGAAGAGTAGAAAGACAAAGCATTTCTGGAAGGATCAAGGTACATAAATAAATGAAATTCAGCTAATGCAGCCACCACATTTGGGCTTCATTCAAATCTGAGCGTAGCAGTTTTCAGAGTTTTTACCGCAATTTTTGTGCATTTATTATTATTAGTAATAATATTTAATAAAAAATAAACACATAAACCCAAATATACATTATTATTAATGATAATAAATAAATGTAAAATAAATACACAATAAACACCTGAAAAATGTATTAATAATAATAATAACTAGAAAATCTACAATTTCTGGTGAAATTGTGTAAAGTGTTCTTGCCGCAACCTTTACCAAATGATTGATGAAATGTAAGCAGTGCACATTGCAAGCCTGATAGTGAGAAATGCATTTCAGCTTGTATTTTGAAGCTCACAGTCCAGCCTGGTGAGTCATCTGCCTCTTGAGTGACCTTTGGTTGCTGCACCTGGAGAGGGCGGAGTAGGCTCACTGTGCTGAGACAGCTGGGTTGCTATGACAACTCACTCTGAGAGGAATGTCAGCATGCCTGTTCTAAACAGGCTTTTTAAACTTGCCAAGTTCAATTGCGTGCTAAAATTAGTATTAATTAAATATTAAAAAAAAGAAACATAGTGTCTTATCCGGGATATCAATTATTTATTTTTATTTTTATTTTAATTTTTTTTTTATTTTAATTTTAATTTTTATTTTATTTTATTTTTAATTTTATTTTTATTTTAATTTAATTTTAATTTTATGTTAATTTTAATTTTATTTTTATTTTAATTTTATGTTAATTTTAATTTTATTTTTATTTTAATTTTATGTTAATTTTAATTTTATTTTTATTTTAATTTTATTTTATTTTTAATTTTATTTTTATTTTTATTTTAATTTTATTTTTATTTTATGTTATTTTAATTTTATTTTTATTTTAATTTTAATTTTTTTTTTTTTTTTTTTTAATTTAATTTTTATTTTATTTTATTTTTTTATTTTATTTTATTTTTAGTTGCTGCACCTGGAGAGGGCGGAGTAGGCTCACTGTGCTGAGACAGCTGGGTTGCTATGACAACTCACTCTGAGAGGAATGTCAGCATGGCTGTTCTAAACAGGCTTTTTAAACTTGCCAAGTTCACTGGCGATTGCCATCTTCAAACACTTGTAGTTTTAAAAGTGTAAATGCTACCGTGAAAAGGTTTATATTGTGACAATCACAAGAAAAATACCTACAGTTTGATGTATAGTATGTCTCTGAAAGATAAAAAATGAAGGCACAGTCGCAGTTTAAAAACGTCCCTTAAAATGTCTGGTGTCTACAGTGGAGTTTCAATGAAAGTCAATGGGAGGGGTGAGGTCCAAACAAATGGTCATATTGTGAAAACTATCAGGAGTATGTCCTAGCCGTAAACATTTTTAGTGACAGCAGGGTTAGCTGAACGTTTTGATATAAGATATGTGTAGGTGGGCTTGAAAATGAAAGAGTGATGGCAGTTTACAAATCATGTTCTAATTTTTCTGATTTTTCCTTTGCACACTCTAGCTGTGCTCTGCTGCTCAATGCATTCCTATGGGAAAATTTCGCCACAAAAACCGCGATATTTCGTGAATGATTCGGCGAAACGTTCCACAAAGTAATAGCAATCCGATCGGGAACAATCCGCACGTTTTGATATATTACTTGTCTTTGTAGTGTAAAAACTGTGGGAGGAGTTAGCGTGGCAAATTTGCTATAATAATAAGAATAAGAACTAGACAATCTACAATTTCTGGGGAAATTGTGTAAAGTGTTCTTGCCGCAACCTTTACCAAATGATTGATGAAATGTAAACAGTGCACATTGCAAGCCTGATAGTGAAAAATGCATTTCAGCTTGTATTTTGAAGCTCACAGTCCAGCCTCGTGAGTCATCTGCCTCTTGAGTGACCTTTGGTTGCTGCACCTGGAGAGGGCGGAGTAGGCTCACTGTGCTGAGACAGCTGGGTTGCTATGACAACTCACTCTGAGAGGAATGTCAGCATGCCTGTTCTAAACAGGCTTTTTAAACTTGCCAAGTTCAATTGCGTGCTAAAATTAGTATTAATTAAATATTAAAGAAAAGAAACATAGTGTCTTATCCGGGATATCAATTATTTATTTTTATTTTTTTTTTATTTTAATTTTATTTTTAATTTTATTTTTATTTTAATTTAATTTTAATTTTATGTTAATTTTAATTTTATTTTTATTTATTTTTTTATTTTTATTTTAATTTTATTTTTATTTTAATTTTATGTTAATTTTAATTTTATGTTAATTTTAATTTTATTTTTATTTTTATTTTATGTTATTTTAATTTTATTTTTATTTTAATTTTTTTTTTATTTTAATTTTAATTTTATTTTTATTTTATTTTAATTTAATTTTATTTTTAATTTTATTTTTATTTAATTTTTTATTTTAATTTTAATTTTTTTATTTTAATTTTTATTTTTATTTTAATTTTAGTTTTATTTTTTTTTTATTTTAATTTAATTTTTATTTTATTTTTATTTTTATCCAGACTGAATAATAATACCATCTCATTTATACAGAAGGAACTGTCATTCCCACTGCAAATATTTTTTATATATTTTAATTTTAATTTAATTTTTATTTTATTTTTAATTTTAGTTTTATTTTAATTTTAATTTTAATTTTATTTTATTTTATTTTATTTTTTTATTTTAATTTTAATTTTATTTTATTTTTATCCAGACTGAATAATAACACCATCTCATTTATACAGAAGGAACTGTCATTCCCACTGCAAATATTTTTTATTTTTTATTTATATTTTTCATTCATAGTTTTTGTTTTTTCACATTGATAAATTAATTTATTTTATATATTTACACAAATCATATATTTAAGTATAATTAATTGATGTAATTATTTGATTATCGGTGGTACACTTATGAATTCATTATATCACATAAGGTAGAATATATTGGAGCGCGGTACACTACTGGCATTCGTGAACATTTTTAGTGACAGCAGGGTTAGCTGAACGTTTTGATATAAGATATGTGTAGGTGGGCTTGAAAATGACATAGTGATGGCAGTTTACAAATCATGTTCTGATTTTTCCTTTCACACTGTAGCTTTCTCACTCTAATGTGACTCAGCTGCCCCCTGAGTGACCTTTGGTTGCACCTGTTACCTCAGTCAGTCACAGGTGTGTGATAAGCTCTGCTCTAAACAGGCTGTCTAAACTTGCCAAGTTCACTGGCGATTGCCATCTTCAAACGCTTGTAGTTTTAAAAGTATAAATGCTACCGTGAAAAGGTTTATATTGTGACAATCACAAGAAAAAGACCTACAGTTTGATGTATAGTATGTCTCTGAAAGATAACAAATGAAGGCACAGTCGCAGTTTAAAAACGTCCCTTAAAATGTCTGGTGTCTAGAGTGGAGTTTCAATGAAAGTCAATGGGAGGGATGAGGTCCAAACAAATGGTCATATTCTGAAAACTATCAGGAATATGGCTTAGCTGTGAACATTTTTAGTGACAGCAGGGTTAGCTGAACGTTTTGATATAAGATATGTGTAGGTGGGCTTGAAAATGACATAGTGATGGCAGTTTACAAATCATGTTCTGATTTTTCCTTTCACACTGTAGCTTTCTCACTCTAATGTGACTCAGCTGCCCCCTGAGTGACCTTTGCTTGCACCTGTTGCCTCAGTCAGTCACAGGTGTGTGAGAAGCTCTGCTCTAAACAGGCTGTTTAAACTTGCCAAGTTCACTGGCGATTGCCATTTTCAAACGCTTGTAGTTTTAAAAGTATAAATGCTACCGTGAAAAGGTTTATATTGTGACAATCACAAGAAACAGACCTAAATTTTGATGTATAGTATGTCTCTGAAAGATAACAAATGAAGGCACAGTCGCAGTTTAAAAACGTCCCTTAAAATTTCTTGTGTCTAAAGTGGAGTTTCAATGAAAGTCAATGGGAGGGGTGAGGTCCAAACAAATGGTCATATTGTGAAAACTATCAGGAGTATGTCCTAGCCGTGAACATTTTTAGTGACAGCAGGGTTAGCTGAACGTTTTGATATAAGATATGTGTAGGTGGGCTTGAAAATGAAAGAGTGATGGCAGTTTACAAATCATGTTCTGATTTTTCTGATTTTTCCTTTACACACTCTAGCTGTGCTCTGCTGCTCAATGCATTCCTATGGGAAAATTTCGCCGCAAAAACCGCGATATTTCTTGAACGATTCGGCGAAACGTTCCACAAAGTAATAGCAATCTGATCGGGAACAATCCGCACGTTTTGATATATTACTTGTCTTTGTAGTGTAAAAACTGTGGGAGGAGTTAGCGTGGCAAATATGGCTATAATAAGAAACGGAATAAGAACTAGAAAATCTACAATTTCTGGGGAAATTGTGTAAAGTGTTCTTGCCGCAACCTTTAAGATATGATTGATGAAATGTAAGCAGTGCACATTGCAAGCCTGATAGTGAGAAATGCATTTCAGCTTGTATTTTGAAGCTCACAGTCCAGCCTGGTGAGTCATCTGCCTCTTGAGTGACCTTTGGTTGCTGCACCTGGAGTGGGCGGAGTAGGCTCACTGTGCTGAGACAGCTGGGTTGCTATGACAACTCACTCTGAGAGGAATGTCAGCATGTCTGTTCTAAACAGGATGTTTAAACTTGCCAAGTTCACTGGCGATTGCCATTTTCAAACGCTTGTAGTTTTAAAAGTATAAATGCTACCGTGAAAAGGTTTATATTGACAATCACAAGAAACAGACCTAAATTTTGATGTATAGTATGCCTCTGAAAGATAAAAAATGAAGGCACAGTTGCAGTTTAAATACGTCCCTTAAAATTTCTGGTGTCTAGAGTGGAGTTTCAATGAAAGTCAATGGGAGGGGTGAGGTGCAAACAAATGGTCATATTGTGAAAACTATCAGGAGTATGTCCTAGCCGTGAACATTTTTATAAAAAGTTGGATAGTTACTTGTGAGCCACTAGGAGTTTTCTTTCTATATATAAACTCTATTGTTAATTGATATCATACATAAAAAATTATAAAAAAATATATGTGAAAAATATATAAATAATAAAATATTACAAATTAATTACGAATTAATTAATGAATTGCGTGCTGAAATTAGTATTAATTAAATATTAAAGAAAAGAAACATAGTGTCTTATCCGGGATATCAATTATTTATTTTTAATTTTATTTTCATTTTTATTTTTATTATTTTTATTTTCTTTTTCATTTTAATTTTAATTTTATTTTATGTTTGTTTATTTTAATTTTAATTTTAATTTTATTTTAATTTTTATTTTAATTTAATTTTAATTTTAATTTTATTTTATGTTTATGTTTATTTTAATTTTAATTTTATGTTTATGTTTATGTTTATGTTTGTTTTTATTTTTTTTTTAATTTTATTTTAATTTTAATTTTTATTTTTATTTTCATTTTCATTTTTTTTTATTTTTATTTTTACTTTTATTTTTATTTTATTTTTATTTTATTTTTATGTTTATGTTTATGTTTATGTTTATTTTTATTTTAATTTTATTTTTATTTTATTTTTATTTTATTTTTATCCAGACTGAATAATAACACCATCTCATTTATACAGAAGGAACTGTCATTCCCACTGCAAATATTTTTTATTTTTTATTTATATTTTTCATTCATAGTTTTTGTTTTTTCACATTGATAAATTCATTTATTTTATATATTTACACAAATCATATATTTAAGTATAATTAATTGATGTAATTATTTGATTATCGGTGGTACACTTATGAATTCATTATATCACATAAGGTAGAATATATTGGAGCGCGGTACACTACTGGCATTCGTGAACATTTTTAGTGACAGCAGGGTTAGCTGAACGTTTTGATATAAGATATGTGTAGGTGGGCTTGAAAATGACAGAGTGATGGCAGTTTACAAATCATGTTCTGATTTTGCCTTCCACACTGTAGCTTTCTCACTTCTCACTCTAATGTGACTCAGCTGCCCCCTGAGTGACCTTTGGTTGCACCTGTGACTCAGTCAGTCACAGGTGTGTGAGAACCTCTGTTCTAAACAAACTGCTCAAACTTGCCAAATTCACTGGCGATTGCCATCTTCAAACGCTTGTAGTTTTAAAAGTATAAATGCTACTGTGAAAAGGTTTATATTGTGACAATCACAAGAAACAGACCTAAATTTTGATATATAGTATGTCTCTGCAATATTAAAAATGAAGGCACAGTCGCAGTTTAAAAACGTCCCTTAAAATGTCAGGTATCTAGAGTGGAGTTTCAATGAAAGTCAATGGGAGGTGTGAGGTGCAAACAAATGGTCATATTCTGAAAACTATCAGGAGTATGTCATAGCCGTGAACATTTTTAGTGACAGCAGGGTTAGCTGAACGTGTTGATATAAGATATGTGTAGGTGGGCTTGAAAATGACAGAGTGATGGCAGTTTACAAATCATGTTCTGATTTTTCCTTTCACACTGTAGCTTTCTCACTCTAATGTGACTCAGCTGCCCCCTGAGTGACCTTTGCTTGCACCTGTTACCTCAGTCAGTCACAGGTGTGTGAGAAGCTCTGCTCTAAACAGGGTGTTTAAACTTGCCAAATTCACTGGCGATTGCCATTTTCAAACGCTTGTAGTTTTAAAAGTATAAATGCTACCGTGAAAAGGTTTATATTGTGACAATCACAAGAAACAGACCTAAATTTTGATATATAGTATGTCTCTGCAATATTAAAAATGAAGGCACAGTCGCAGTTTAAAAACGTCCCTTAAAATTTCTTGTGTCTAAAGTGGAGTTTCAATGAAAGTCAATGGGAGGGGTGAGGTCCAAACAAATGGTCATATTGTGAAAACTATCAGGAGTATGTCCTAGCCGTGAACATTTTTAGTGACAGCAGGGTTAGCTGAACGTTTTGATATAAGATATGTGTAGGTGGGCTTGAAAATGGCAGAGTGATGGCAGTTTACAAATCATGTTCTGATTTTTCCTTTGCACACTCTAGCTGTGCTCTGCTGCCACTCTAGATGCACCATTCATTCCTATGGGAAAATTTCGCCACAAAAACCGCGATATTTCTTGAACGATTCGGCGAAACGTTCCACAAAGTAATAGCAATCCGATCGGGAACAATCCGCACGTTTTGATATATTACTTGTCTTTCTAGTGTAAAAACTGTGGGAGGAGTTAGCGTGGCAAATTTGGCTATAATAATAAGAATAAAAACTAGAAAAGCTACAATTTCTGGGGAAATTGTGTGAAGTGTTCTTGCCTCCACCAGTAGTCTACAACTGGAGTAGGCAGAGTAACTGTGTGGAGTGTTTGGAGTGAGTAAAGATAGTAAACATTACACTAACCAATTGATTGATCAAATTAAAAAAGTGCACATGGCAAGCTTGATAGAGTGAGAAATGCATTTCAACTTTTAATTATTTATAGTTTTAAAAACTATAAATCCTACAGCGAAGAGCTTTATATTGTGAGTTTCACAAGACCCAGACCTACATTTTGATGCATAGTATGTCTCTGAAATATTACAAATGAAGGCACAGTCGCAGTTTAGAAATTGCCCTTCAAATTTGAAGTGGCTAGAGTGGAGTTTCAATGAATGTCAATGGGCGGCGTGAGTTGCATACAAATGGTCCTATTGTGAAAACTATCAGGACTATGGCTTAGCTGTGGACATTTTTAGTGGCAGCAGGGATAGCTGAACGTTTTGAGATAAGATTTGTGTAGGTGGGCTTGAAAATGAGGGAGTGATGGCAGTTTAGAAATCATGTCCTGATTTTTCAGCTCCCACTCTAGTTTTGAACATTCCGCCATTCATTCCTATGGGACCAATTTCACCACAAAAACGCCGATATTTCGTGAACCATTCGGCGAAACGTTCCACAAAGTAATAGCACACCAATCGGGAACAATCCGCACGTTTCGGTATATTACTGTCTATGTAGTGTAAAAACTGTGGGAGGAGTTAGGGTGGTAAATGTGGCTATAATAATAACTAGACAATCTACAATTTCTGGGGAAATTGTGTAAAGTGTTCTTGCCGCAACCTTTACCAAATGATTGATGAAATGTAAGCAGTGCACATTGCAAGCCTGATAGTGAGAAATGCATTTCAGCTTGTATTTTGAAGCTCACAGTCCAGCCTCGTGAGTCATCTGCCTCTTGAGTGACCTTTGGTTGCTGCACCTGGAGAGGGCGGAGTAGGCTCACTGTGCTGAGACAGCTGGGTTGCTATGACAACTCACTCTGAGAGGAATGTCAGCATGCCTGTTCTAAACAGGCTTTTTAAACTTGCCAAGTTCAATTGCGTGCTAAAATTAGTATTAATTAAATATTAAAGAAAAGAAACATAGTGTCTTCTCCGGGATATCAATTATTTATTTTTATTATAATTTTAATTTTATTTTAATTTTTATTTTATTTTATTTTATTTTTATTTTAATTTTATTTTTATTTTTATTTTAATTTTATGTTAATTTTAATTTTATTTTTATTGTAATTTTATTTTTATTTTAATTTTATGTTAATTTTAATTTTATTTTTATTTTAATTTTATTTTATTTTTAATTTTATTTTATTTTTAATTTTATTTTTATTTTTATTTTAATTTTAATTTTATTTTTATTTTAATTTTATGTTAATTTTAATTTTATTTTTATTTTAATTTTATTTTTATTTTATGTTATTTTAATTTTATTTTTATTTTATTTTTATGTTATTTTATTTTTATTTTAATTTTTTTTTTAATTTTAATTTTATTTTTATTTTTTTTTATTTTAATTTAATTTTTATTTTATTTTTATCCAGACTGAATAATAATACCATCTCATTTATACAGAAGGAACTGTCATTCCCACTGCAAATATTTTTTATTTTTTATTTATATTTTTCATTCATAGTTTTTGTTTTTTCACATTGATAAATTAATTTATTTTATATATTTACACAAATCATATATTTAAGTATAATTAATTGATGTAATTATTTGATTATCGGTGGTACACTTATGAATTCATTATATCACATAAGGTAGAATATATTGGAGCGCGGTACACTACTGGCATTCGTGAACATTTTTAGTGACAGCAGGGTTAGCTGAACGTTTTGATATAAGATATGTGTAGGTGGGCTTGAAAATGACACAGTGATGGCAGTTTACAAATCATGTTCTGATTTTTCCTTCCACACTGCAGCTTTCTCACTTCTCACTCTAATGTGACTCAGCTGCCCCCTGAGTGACCTTTGCTTGCACCTGTTGCCTCAGTCAGTCACAGGTGTGTGACAAGCTGTGCTCTAAACAGGCTGTTTAAACTTGCCAAGTTCACTGGCGATTGCCATTTTCAAACGCTTGTAGTTTTAAAAGTATAAATGCTACCGTGAAAAGGTTTATATTGTGACAATCACAAGAAAAAGACCTAAATTTTGATATATAGTATGTCTCTGCAATATTAAAAATGAAGGCACAGTCGCAGTTTAAAAACGTCCCTTAAAATGTCAGGTATCTAGAGTGGAGTTTCAATGAAAGTCAATAGGAGGGGTGAGGTGCAAACACATGGTCATATTCTGAAAACTATCAGGAGTATGTCCTAGCCGTGAACATTTTTAGTGACAGCAGGGTTAGCTGAACGTTTTGATATAAGATATGTGTAGGTGGGCTTGAAAATGACATAGTTATGGCAGTTTACAAATCATGTTCTGATTTTTCCTTTCACACTGTAGCTTTCTCACTCTAATGTGACTCAGCTGCCCCCTGAGTGACCTTTGGTGCACCTGTGACTCAGTCAGTCACAGGTGTGTGACAAGCTCTGCTCTAAACACAGTGCTCAAACTTGCCAAATTCACTGGCGATTGCCATCTTCAAACGCTTGTAGTTTTAAAAGTATAAATGCTACCGTGAAAAGGTTTATACTGTGACAATCACAAGAAACAGACCTAAATTTTGATGTATAGTATGTCTCTGCAATATTAAAAATGAAGGCACAGTCGCAGTTTAAAAACGTCGCTTAACATTTCAGGTGGCTGTGAGTGAAGTTTCAATGAAAGTCAATGGGAGGGGTGAGGTGCAAACAAATGGTCATATTGTGAAAACTATCAGGAGTATGTCCTAGCCGTGAACATTTTTAGTGACAGCAGGGTTAGCTGAACGTTTTGATATAAGATATGTGTAGGTGGGCTTGAAAATGACATAGTTATGGCAGTTTACAAATCATGTTCTGATTTTTCCTTTCACACTGCAGCTTTCTCACTCTAATGTGACTCAGCTGCCCCCTGAGTGACCTTTGCTTGCACCTGTTACCTCAGTCAGTCACAGGTGTGTGAGAATCTCTGCTCTAAACAGGCTATTTAAACTTGCCAAGTTCACTGGCGATTGCCATTTTCAAACGCTTGTAGTTTTAAAAGTATAAATGCTACCGTGAAAAGGCTTATATTGTGACAATCACAAGAAATAGACCTAAATATTGATGTATAGTATGTCTCTGAAAGATAAAAAATGAAGGCACAGCCGCAGTTTAAAAACGTCCCTTAAAATTTCTTGTGTCTAAAGTGGAGTTTCAATGAAAGTCAATGGGAGGGGTGAGGTCCAAACAAATGGTCATATTCTGAAAACTATCAGGAATATGGCTTAGCTGTGAACATTTTTAGTGACAGCAGGGTTAGCTGAACGTTTTGATATAAGATATGTGTAGGTGGGCTTGAAAATGGCAGAGTGATGGCAGTTTACAAATCATGTTCTGATTTTTCCTTTGCACACTCTAGCTGTGCTCTGCTGCCACTCTAGATGCACCATTCATTCCTATGGGAAAATTTCGCCACAAAAACCGCGATATTTCTTGAACGATTCGGCGAAACGTTCCACAAAGTAATAGCAATCCGATCGGGAACAATCCGCACGTTTTGATATATTACTTGTCTTTGTAGTGTAAAAACTGTGGGAGGAGTTAGCGTGGCAAATTTGGCTATAATAATAAGAATAAGAACTAGACAATCTACAATTTCTGGGGAAATTGTGTAAAGTGTTCTTGCCGCAACCTTTACCAAATGATTGATGAAATGTAAGCAGTGCACATTGCAAGCCTGATAGTGAGAAATGCATTTCAGCTTGTATTTTGAAGCTCACAGTCCAGCCTGGTGAGTCATCTGCCTCTTGAGTGACCTTTGGTTGCTGCACCTGGAGAGGGCGGAGTAGGCTCACTGTGCTGAGACAGCTGGGTTGCTATGACAACTCACTCTGAGAGGAATGTCAGCATGTGTGTTCTAAACAGGCTTTTTAAACTTGCCAAGTTCAATTGCGTGCTAAAATTAGTATTAATTAAATATTAAAGAAAAGAAACATAGTGTCTTATCCGGGATATCAATTATTTATTTTTATTTTAATTTTTTTTTTATTTTAATTTTATTTTAATTTTAATTTTTATTATTTTATTTTATTTTATTTTATTTTTAATTTTATTTTTATTTTATTTTAATTTTAATTTTATGTTTTTTTTTATTTTTATTTTAATTTTATTTTTATTTTAATTTTATGTTAATTTTATTTTTATTTTAATTTTTTTTTAATTTTAATTTTATTTTTATTTTAATTTTTATTTTTATTTTATTTTTAATTTTATTTTAATTTTAATTTTATTTTTTTTTATTTTAATTAAATTTTTATTTTATTTTTATTTTTATCCAGACTGAATAATAATACCATCTCATTTATACAGAAGGAACTGTCATTCCCACTGCAAATATGGCTATAATAAGAATAAGAATTAGATTTCAAATATGGCAGAGAAGAGCGGTTAAAAACAAACTGCTTCAAATTGCTCACTTCACTGGCGTCTTCACAATTTCTGTGGAAATTGTGTGGTGTTCTGGCCTCCACACAACTGGAGTGGGCAGGTTAGCTTTTGTCTCTCTGCTTCCTGCTCACACAGCTGGGTTCCTATGGCAACTCCCTCCACACCAAGGGCAGAGTCATGGTTATAAACAAACTGCTCCAAGTTGCTGACATCACTGGCGATTGCCATCTTCAAACGGTTGTAGTTTTAAAAGTATAAATGCTACCGTGAAAAGGCTTATATTGTGACAATCACAAGAAACAGACCTAAATTTTGATATATAGTATGTCTCTGCAATATTAAAAATGAAGGCACAGTCGCAGTTTAAAAACGTCCCTTAAAATTTCTTGTGTCTAAAGTGGAGTTTCAATGAAAGTCAATGGGAGGAGTGAGGTGCAAACAAATGGTCATATTCTGAAAACTATCAGGAGTATGTCCTAGCCGTGAACATTTTTAGTGACAGCAGGGTTAGCTGAACGTTTTGATATAAGATATGTGTAGGTGGGCTTGAAAATGGCAGAGTGATGGCAGTTTACAAATCATGTTCTGATTTTTCCTTCCACATTGCAGCTTTCTCACTCTAATGTGACTCAGCTGCCCCCTGAGTGACCTTTGCTTGCACCTGTTACCTCAGTCAGTCACAGGTGTGTGAGGAGCTGTGCTCTAAACAGGCTATTTAAACTTGCCAAATTCACTGGCGATTGCCATCTTCAAACGCTTGTAGTTTTAAAAGTATAAATGCTACCGTGAAAAGGTTTATATTGTGACAATCACAAGAAAAAGACCTACAGTTTGATGTATAGTATGTCTCTGAAAGATAACAAATGAAGGCACAGTCGCAGTTTAAAAACGTCCCTTAAAATGTCTGGTGTCTAGAGTGGAGTTTCAATGAAAGTCAATGGGAGGGGTGATGTGCAAACAAATGGTCATATTCTGAAAACTATCAGGAGTATGTCCTAGCCGTGAACATTTTTAGTGACAGCAGGGTTAGCTGAACGTTTTGATATAAGATATGTGTAGGTGGGCTTGAAAATGGCAGAGTGATGGCAGTTTACAAATCATGTTCTGATTTTTCCTTTGCACACTCTAGCTGTGCTCTGCTGCCACTCTAGATGCACCATTCATTCCTATGGGAAAATTTCGCCGCAAAAACCGCGATATTTCTTGAACGATTCGGTGAAACGTTCCACAAAGTAATAGCAATCCGATCGGGAACAATCCGCACGTTTTGATATATTACTTGTCTTTGTAGTGTAAAAACTGTGGGAGGAGTTAGCGTGGCAAATTTGGCTATAATAATAAGAATAAAAATAAGAATAAGAATAAGAATATATTTGTGAGATAACAATAAGTGTTCCTTGCTATGCAAGAACACTTAACTAGACAATCTACAATTTCTGGGGAAATTGTGTAAAGTGTTCTTGCCGCAACCTTTACCAAATGATTGATGAAATGTAAGCAGTGCACATTGCAAGCCTGATAGTGAGAAATGCATTTCAGCTTGTATTTTGAAGCTCACAGTCCAGCCTGGTGAGTCATCTGCCTCTTGAGTGACCTTTGGTTGCTGCACCTGGAGAGGGCGGAGTAGGCTCACTGTGCTGAGACAGCTGGGTTGCTATGACAACTCACTCTGAGAGGAATGTCAGCATGCCTGTTCTAAACAGGCTTTTTAAACTTGCCAAGTTCAATTGCGTGCTAAAATTAGTATTAATTAAATATTAAAGAAAAGAAACATAGTGTCTTATCCGGGATATCAATTATTTATTTTTATTTTTATTTTAATTTTTTTTTTATTTTAATTTTAATTTTAATTTTATTTTATTTTTAATTTTATTTTTATTTTAATTTAATTTTAATTTTATGTTAATTTTAATTTTATTTTTATTTTAATTTTATTTTATTTTTAATTTTATTTTTATTTTTATTTTAATTTTATTTTTATTTTATGTTATTTTAATTTTATTTTTATTTTAATTTTAATTTTTTTTTTTTTTTTATTTTAATTTAATTTTTATTTTATTTTTATTTTTATCCAGACTGAATAATAATACCATCTCATTTATACAGAAAGAACTGTCATTCCCACTGCAAATATTTTTTTATTTATTTTAATTTTAATTTAATTTTTATTTTATTTTTCATTTTATTTTTATTTTAATTTTAATTTTTAATTTTATTTTTATTTTAATTTTATTTTATTTTTTTATTTTAATTTTAATTTTATTTTATTTTTATCCAGACTGAATAATAACACCATCTCATTTATACAGAAGGAACTGTCATTCCCACTGCAAATATTTTTTATTTTTTATTTATATTTTTCATTCATAGTTTTTGTTTTTTCACATTGATAAATTAATTTATTTTATATATTTACACAAATCATATATTTAAGTATAATTAATTGATGTAATTATTTGATTATCGGTGGTACACTTATGAATTCATTATATCACATAAGGTAGAATATATTGGAGCGCGGTACACTACTGGCATTCGTGAACATTTTTAGTGACAGCAGGGTTAGCTGAACGTTTTGATATAAGATATGTGTAGGTGGGCTTGATAATGACATAGTTATGGCAGTTTACAAATCATGTTCTGATTTTTCCTTCCACACTGCAGCTTTCTCACTCTAATGTGACTCAGCTGCCCCCTGAGTGACCTTTGCTTGCACCTGTTACCTCAGTCAGTCACAGGTGTGTGACAGCTCTGTTCTAAACAGGCTGTTTAAACTTGCCAAGTTCACTGGCGATTGCCATTTTCAAACGCTTGTAGTTTTAAAAGTATAAATGCTACCGTGAAAAGGTTTATATCGTGACAATCACAAGAAAAAGACCTACAGTTTGATGTATAGTATGTCTCTGAAAGATAAACAATGAAGGCACAGTCGCAGTTTAAAAACGTCCCTTAAAATTTCTTGTGTCTAAAGTGGAGTTTCAATGAAAGTCAATGGGAGGGATGAGGTACAAACAAATGGTCATATTCTGAAAACTATCAGGAATATGGCTTAGCTGTGAACATTTTTAGTGACAGCAGGGTTAGCTGAACGTTTTGATATAAGATTTGTGTAGGTGGGCTTTAAAATGAAAGAGTGATGGCAGTTTACAAATCATGTTCTGATTTTTCTGATTTTTCCTTTGCACACTCTAGCTGTGCTCTGCTGCTCAATGCATTCCTATGGGAAAATTTTGCCGCAAAAACCGCGATATTTCTTGAACGATTTGGCGAAACGTTCCACAAAGTAATAGCAATCCGATCGGGAACAATCCGCACGTTTTGATATATTACTTGTCTTTGTAGTGTAAAAACTGTGGGAGGAGTTAGCGTGGCAAATTTGCTATAATAATAAGAATAAGAACTAGACAATCTACAATTTCTGGGGAAATTGTGTAAAGTGTTCTTGCCGCAACCTTTACCAAATGATTGATGAAATGTAAGCAGGGCACATTGCAAGCCTGATAGTGAGAAATGCATTTCAGCTTGTATTTTGAAGCTCACAGTCCAGCCTCGTGAGTCATCTGCCTCTTGAGTGACCTTTGGTTGCTGCACCTGGAGAGGGCGGAGTAGGCTCACTGTGCTGAGACAGCTGGGTTGCTATGACAACTCACTCTGAGAGGAATGTCAGCATGACTGTTCTAAACAGGCTTTTTAAACTTGCCAAGTTCAATTGCGTGCTAAAATTAGTATTAATTAAATATTAAAGAAAAGAAACATAGTGTCTTATCCGGGATATCAATTATTTATTTTTATTTTTATTTTTTTTTATTTTAATTTTAATTTTTATTTTATTTTTAATTTTATTTTTATTTTAATTTATTTTAATTTTATGTTAATTTTAATTTTATTTTTATTTTAATTTTATTTTTATTTTAATTTTATGTTAATTTTTATTTTATTTTTAATTTTATTTTTATTTTAATTTAATTTTAATTTTATGTTAATTTTAATTTTATTTTTATTTTATTTTAATTTTATTTTATTTTTAATTTTATTTTTATTTTATGTTATTTTTATTTTATGTTATTTTAATTTTATGTTAATTTTATTTTTATTTAATTTTTTTTTTAATTTTAATTTTATTTTATTTTTTAATTTTTATTTTTATTTTATTTTAATTTTATTTTAATTTAATTTTTATTTTATTTTTATTTTTATCCAGACTGAATAATAATACCATCTCATTTATACAGAAGGAACTGTCATTCCCACTGCAAATATTTTTTATTTATTTTAATTTTAATTTTAATTTAATTTTTATTTTATTTTTCATTTTATTTTTGTTTTAATTTTAATTTTTAATTTTATTTTTATATTAATTTTATTTTATTTTTTTATTTTAATTTTAATTTTATTTTATTTTTATCCAGACTGAATAATAACACCATCTCATTTATACAGAAGGAACTGTCATTCCCACTGCAAATATTTTTTATTTTTATTTATATTTTTCATTCATAGTTTTTGTTTTTTCACATTGATAAATTAATTTATTTTATATATTTACACAAATCATATATTTAAGTATAATTAATTGATGTAATTATTTGATTATCGGTGGTACACTTATGAATTCATTATATCACATAAGGTAGAATATATTGGAGCGCGGTACACTACTGGCATTCGTGAACATTTTTAGTGACAGCAGGGTTAGCGGAACGTTTTGATATAAGATATGTGTAGGTGGGCTTGAAAATGGCAGAGTGATGGCAGTTTACAAATCATGTTCTGATTTTTCTGATTTTTCCTTTGCACACTCTAGCTGTGCTGTGCTGCTCAATGCATTCCTATGGGAAAATTTCGCCGCAAAAACCGCGATATTTCTTGAACGATTCGGCGAAACGTTCTACAAAGTAATAGCAATCCGATCGGGATCAATGCGCACGTTTTGATATATTACTTGTCTTTGTAGTGTAAAAACTGTGGGAGGAGTTAGCGTGGCAAATATGGCTATAATAAGAATAAGAATTAGATTTCAAATATGGCAGAGAAGAGCGGTTAAAAACAAACTGCTTCAAATTGCTTACTTCACTGGCGTCTTCACAATTTCTGTGGAAATTGTGTGGTGTTCTGGCCTCCACACAACTGGAGTGGGCAGGTTAGCTTTTGTCTCTCTGCTTCCTGCTCACACAGCTGGGTTCCTATGGCAACTCCCTCCACACCAAGGGCAGAGTCATGGTTATAAACAAACTGCTCCAAGTTGCTGACATCACTGGCGATTGCCATCTTCAAACGGTTGTAGTTTTAAAAGTATAAATGGTACCGTGAAAAGGCTTATATTGTGACAATCACAAGAAACAGACCTAAATTTTGATATATAGTATGTCTCTGCAATATTAAAAATGAAGGCACAGTCGCAGTTTAAAAACGTCCCTTAAAATTTCTTGTGTCTAAAGTGGAGTTTCAATGAAAGTCAATGGGAGGAGTGAGGTGCAAACAAATGGTCATATTCTGAAAACTATCAGGAGTATGTCCTAGCCGTGAACATTTTTAGTGACAGCAGGGTTAGCTGAACGTTTTGATATAAGATATGTGTAGGTGGGCTTGATAATGACATAGTTATGGCAGTTTACAAATCATGTTCTGATTTTTCCTTTCACACTGCAGCTTTCTCACTCTAATGTGACTCAGCTGCCCCCTGAGTGACCTTTGGTTGCACCTGTTACCTCAGTCAGTCACAGGTGTTTGAGAAGCTGTGCTCTAAACAGGCTATTTAAACTTGCCAAATTCACTGGCGATTGCCATCTTCAAACGCTTGTAGTTTTAAAAGTATAAATGCTACCGTGAAAAGGTTTATATTGTGACAATCACAAGAAAAAGACCTACAGTTTGATGTATAGTGTGTCTCTGAAAGATAACAAATGAAGGCACAGTCGCAGTTTAAAAACGTCCCTTAAAATGTCTGGTGTCTAGAGTGGAGTTTCAATGAAAGTCAATGGGAGGTGTGAGGTCCAAACAAATGGTCATATTGTGAAAACTATCAGGAGTATGTCCTAGCCGTGAACATTTTTAGTGACAGCAGGGTTAGCTGAACGTTTTGATATAAGATATGTGTAGGTGGGCTTGAAAATGAAAGAGTGATGGCAGTTTACAAATCATGTTCTGATTTTTCTGATTTTTCCTTTGCACACTCTAGCTGTGCTGTGCTGCTCAATGCATTCCTATGGGAAAATTTCGCCGCAAAAACCGCGATATTTCTTGAACGATTCGGCGAAACGTTCTACAAAGTAATAGCAATCCGATCGGGATCAATGCGCACATTTTGATATATTACTTGTCTTTGTAGTGTAAAAACTGTGGGAGGAGTTAGCGTGGCAAATATGGCTATAATAAGAATAAGAATAAGAATAAGAATATATATGTGAGATAACAATAAGTGTTCCTTGCTATGCAAGAACACTTAATAAGAATAAGAATATACTTGTGAGATAACAATAAGTGTTCCTTGCTATGCAAGAACACTTAATAAGAATATATATGTGAGATAACAATAAGTGTTCCTTGCTATGCAAGAACACTTAACTAGACAATCTACAATTTCTGGGGAAATTGTGTAAAGTGTTCTTGCCGCAACCTTTACCAAATGATTGATGAAATGTAAGCAGTGCACATTGCAAGCCTTATAGTGAGAAATGCATTTCAGCTTGTATTTTGAAGCTCACAGTCCAGCCTCGTGAGTCATCTGCCTCTTGAGTGACCTTTGGTTGCTGCACCTGGAGAGGGCGGAGTAGGCTAACTGTGCTGAGACAGCTGGGTTGCTATGACAACTCACTCTGAGAGGAATGTCAGCATGCCTGTTCTAAACAGGCTTTTTAAACTTGCCAAGTTCAATTGCGTGCTAAAATTAGTATTAATTAAATATTAAAGAAAAGAAACATAGTGTCTTATCCGGGATATCAATTATTTATTTTTATTTTTATTTTAATTTTTTTTTTATTTTAATTTTAATTTTTATTTTATTTTATTTTATTTTTAATTTTATTTTTATTTTAATTTTATGTTAATTTTAATTTTATTTTTATTTTATTTTAATTTTATTTTTATTTTAATTTTATGTTAATTTTAATTTTATTTTAATTTTAATTTAATTTTATTTTTAATTTAATTTTTATTTTTATTTTAATTTTATGTTAATTTTAATTTTATTTATTTTTTTTTAATTTTATTTTAATTTTAATTTTTATTTTATTTTTCTTTTCTTTTTTATTTTCATTTTCATTTTTTTTTATTTTTATTTTTACTTTTATTTTTATTTTTTTTATTTTTATTTTATTTTTTATTTTCATTTTCATTTTTTTATTTTTATTTTTATTTTTACTTTTACTTTTATTTTTATTTTATTTTTATTTTTATGTTTATTTTTATTTTATTTTTATTTTAATTTTAAGTTTATGTTTATGTTTATTTTTATGTTTATTTTTATTTTATTTTTTATTTTCATTTCCATTTTTTTTTTTTTTTTTTATGTTTACGTTTATTTTTATTTTAATTTTATTTTTATTTTTATTTTATTTTATTTTTATTTTTATTTTATTTTTATCCAGACTGAATAATAACACCATCTCATTTATACAGAAG
The DNA here is from genome assembly GCF_062004578.1 of Staurois parvus. NCBI lineage: Eukaryota > Metazoa > Chordata > Amphibia > Anura > Ranidae > Staurois > Staurois parvus. The sequence continues at coordinate 362,202 of NW_028318957.1, forward strand.
GAACTGTCATTCCCACTGCAAATATTTTTTATTTTTTATTTATATTTTTCATTCATAGTTTTTGTTTTCTCACATTGATAAATTAATTTATTTTATATATTTACACAAATCATATATTTAAGTATAATTAATTGATGTAATTATTTGATTATCGGTGGTACACTTATGAATTCATTATATCACATAAGGTAGAATATATTGGAGCGCGGTACACTACTGGCATTCGTGAACATTTTTAGTGACAGCAGGGTTAGCTGATCGTTTTGATATAAGATATGTGTAGGTGGGCTTGAAAATGACATAGTTATGGCAGTTTACAAATCATGTTCTGATTTTTCCTTTCACACTGCAGTTTTCTCACTTCTCACTCTAATGTGCCTCAGCTGCCCCCTGAGTGACCTTTGCTTGCACCTGTTACCTCAGTCAGTCACAGGTGTGTGAGAAGCTCTGCTCTAAACACACTGCTCAAACTTGCCAAATTCACTGGCGATTGCCATCTTCAAACGCTTGTAGTTTTAAAAGTATAAATGCTACCGTGAAAAGGTTTATATTGTGACAATCACAAGAAAAAGACCTACAGTTTGATGTATAGTATGTCTCTGAAAGATAACAAATGAAGGCACAGTCGCAGTTTAAAAACGTCCCTTAAAATGTCAGGTATCTAGAGTGGAGTTTCAATGAAAGTCAATGGGAGGAGTGAGGTGCAAACAAATGGTCATATACTGAAAACTATCAGGAGTATGTCCTAGCCGTGAACATTTTTAGTGACAGCAGGGTTAGCTGAACGTTTTGATATAAGATATGTGTAGGTGGGCTTGAAAATGACATAGTGATGGCAGTTTACAAATCATGTTCTGATTTTTCCTTTCACACTGTAGCTTTCTCACTCTAATGTGACTCAGCTGCCCCCTGAGTGACCTTTGGTTGCACCTGTTACCTCAGTCAGTCACAGGTGTGTGAGGAGCTCTGCTCTAAACAGGCTGTTTAAACTTGCCAAGTTCACTGGCGATTGACATTTTCAAACGCTTGTAGTTTTAAAAGTATAAATGCTACCGTGAAAAGGTTTATATTGTGACAATCACAAGAAACAGACCTAAATTTTGATGTATAGTATGTCTCTGAAAGATAAAAAATGAAGGCTAAGTCGCAGTTTAAAAATGTCCCTTAAAATTTCTTGTGTCTAAAGTGGAGTTTCAATGAAAGTCAATGGGAGGGGTGAGGTCCAAACAAATGGTCATATTGTGAAAACTATCAGGAGTATGTCCTAGCCGTGAACATTTTTAGTGACAGCAGGGTTAGCTGAACGTTTTGATATAAGATATGTGTAGGTGGGCTTGAAAATGGCAGAGTGATGGCAGTTTACAAATCATGTTCTGATTTTTCCTTCTACACTCTAGATTTGTCACTTCTCACTCTAGTTGCTCAATGCATTCCTATGGGAAAATGTCGCCACAAAAACCGCGATATTTTGTGAACGATTTGGCGAAACGTTCCACAAAGTAATAGCAATCCGATCGGGAACAATCCGCACGTTTTGATATATTACTTGTCTTTGTAGTGTAAAAACTGTGGGAGGAGTTAGCGTGGCAAATATGGCTATAATAAGAAACGGAATAAAAATAAGAACTAGAAAATCTACAATTTCTGGGGAAATTGTGTAAAGTGTTCTTGCCGCAACCTTTACCAAATGATTGATGAAATGTAAGCAGTGCACATTGCAAGCCTGATAGTGAGAAATGCATTTCAGCTTGTATTTTGAAGCTTACAGTCCAGCCTGGTGAGTCATCTGCCTCTTGAGTGACCTTTGGTTGCTGCACCTGGAGAGGGCGGAGTAGGCTCACTGTGCTGAGACAGCTGGGTTGCTATGACAACTCACTCTGAGAGGAATGTCAGCATGGCTGTTCTAAACAGGCTTTTTAAACTTGCCAAGTTCACTGGTGATTGCCATCTTCAAACGCTTGTAGTTTTAAAAGTATAAATGCTACCGTGAAAAGGTTTATATTGTGACAATCACAAGAAACAGACCTAAATTTTGATGTATAGTATGCCTCTGAAAGATAAAAAATGAAGGCACAGTCGTAGTTTAAAAACGTCCCTTAAAATTTCTGGTGTCTAGATTTGAGTTTCAATGAAAGTCAATGGGAGGGGTAAGGTGCAAACAAATGGTCATATTGTGAAAACTATCATGAGTATGTCCTAGCCGTGAACATTTTTATAAAAAGTTGGATAGTTACTTGTGAGCCACTAGGAGTTTTCTTTCTATATATAAACTCTATTGTTAATTGATATCATACATAAAAAATTATAAAAAAATATATGTGAAAAATATATAAATAATAAAATATTACAAATTAATTACGAATTAATTAATTGCGTGCTAAAATTAGTATTAATTAAATATTAAAGAAAAGAAACATAGTGTCTTATCCGGGATATCAATTATTTATTTTTAATTTTATTTACATTTTTATTTTTATTTTTATTATTTTTATTTTTATTTTATTTTTATTTTATTTTTATGTTTATTTTAATTTTAATTTTATTTTTATTTTATGTTTATGTTTATTTTAATTTTAATTTTATTTTAATTTTTATGTTTATTTTTTTTTTAATTTTAATTTTATTTTTATTTTTATTTTAATTTTATTTTAATTTTAATTTTTATTTTATTTTTCTTTTCTTTTTTATTTTCATTTTCATTTTTTTTTATTTTTATTTTTACTTTTATTTTTATTTTTTTTATTTTTATTTTATTTTTTATTTTCATTTTCATTTTTTTATTTTTATTTTTATTTTTACTTTTACTTTTATTTTTATTTTATTTTTATTTTTATGTTTATTTTTATTTTATTTTTATTTTAATTTTAAGTTTATGTTTATGTTTATTTTTATGTTTATTTTTATTTTATTTTTTATTTTCATTTCCATTTTTTTTTTTTTTTTTATGTTTATGTTTATTTTTATTTTAATTTTATTTTTATTTTTATTTTATTTTATTTTTATTTTTATTTTATTTTTATCCAGACTGAATAATAACACCATCTCATTTATACAGAAGGAACTGTCATTCCCACTGCAAATATTTTTTATTTTTTATTTATATTTTTCATTCATAGTTTTTGTTTTCTCACATTGATAAATTAATTTATTTTATATATTTACACAAATCATATATTTAAGTATAATTAATTGATGTAATTATTTGATTATCGGTGGTACACTTATGAATTCATTATATCACATAAGGTAGAATATATTGGAGCGCGGTACACTACTGGCATTCGTGAACATTTTTAGTGACAGCAGGGTTAGCTGATCGTTTTGATATAAGATATGTGTAGGTGGGCTTGAAAATGACATAGTTATGGCAGTTTACAAATCATGTTCTGATTTTTCCTTTCACACTGCAGTTTTCTCACTTCTCACTCTAATGTGCCTCAGCTGCCCCCTGAGTGACCTTTGCTTGCACCTGTTACCTCAGTCAGTCACAGGTGTGTGAGAAGCTCTGCTCTAAACACACTGCTCAAACTTGCCAAATTCACTGGCGATTGCCATCTTCAAACGCTTGTAGTTTTAAAAGTATAAATGCTACCGTGAAAAGGTTTATATTGTGACAATCACAAGAAACAGACCTAAATTGTGATATATAGTATGTCTCTGCAATATTAAAAATGAAGGCACAGTCGCAGTTTAAAAACGTCCCTTAAAATGTCAGGTATCTAGAGTGGAGTTTCAATGAAAGTCAATGGGAGGAGTGAGGTGCAAACAAATGGTCATATACTGAAAACTATCAGGAGTATGTCCTAGCCGTGAACATTTTTAGTGACAGCAGGGTTAGCTGAACGTTTTGATATAAGATATGTGTAGGTGGGCTTGAAAATGACATAGTGATGGCAGTTTACAAATCATGTTCTGATTTTTCCTTTCACACTGTAGCTTTCTCACTCTAATGTGACTCAGCTGCCCCCTGAGTGACCTTTGGTTGCACCTGTTACCGCAGTCAGTCACAGGTGTGTGAGGAGCTCTGCTCTAAACAGGCTGTTTAAACTTGCCAAGTTCACTGGCGATTGACATTTTCAAACGGTTGTAGATTTAAAAGTATAAATGCTACCGTGAAAAAGCTTATATTGTGACAATCACAAGAAACAGACCTAAATTTTGATATATAGTATGTCTCTGCAATATTAAAAATGAAGGCACAGTCGCAGTTTAAAAACGTCCCTTAAAATTTCTTGTGTCTAAAGTGGAGTTTCAATGAAAGTCAATGGGAGGAGTGAGGTGCAAACAAATGGTCATATTCTGAAAACTATCAGGAGTATGTCCTAGCCGTGAACATTTTTAGTGACAGCAGGGTTAGCTGAACGTTTTGATATAAGATATGTGTAGGTGGGCTTGAAAATGGCAGAGTGATGGCAGTTTACAAATCATGTTCTGATTTTTCCTTTGCACACTCTAGCTGTGCTCTGCTGCCACTCTAGATGCACCATTCATTCCTATGGGAAAATTTCGCCACAAAAACCGCGATATTTCTTGAACGATTCGGCGAAATGTTCCACAAAGTAATAGCAATCCGATCGGGAACAATCCGCACGTTTTGATATATTACTTGTCTTTGTAGTGTAAAAACTGTGGGAGGAGTTAGCGTGGCAAATTTGGCTATAATAATAAGAATAAAAATAAGAATAAGAACTAGACAATCTACAATTTCTGGGGAAATTGTGTAAAGTGTTCTTGCCGCAACCTTTACCAAATGATTGATGAAATGTAAGCAGTGCACATTGCAAGCCTGATAGTGAGAAATGCATTTCAGCTTGTATTTTGAAGCTCACAGTCCAGCCTCGTGAGTCATCTGCCTCTTGAGTGACCTTTGGTTGCTGCACCTGGAGAGGGCGGAGTAGGCTCACTGTGCTGAGACAGCTGGGTTGCTATGACAACTCACTCTGAGAGGAATGTCAGCATGCCTGTTCTAAACAGGCTTTTTAAACTTGCCAAGTTCAATTGCGTGCTAAAATTAGTATTAATTAAATATTAAAGAAAAGAAACATAGTGTCTTATCCGGGATATCAATTATTTATTTTTATTTTTTTTTTATTTTAATTTTATTTTTAATTTTATTTTTATTTTAATTTAATTTTAATTTTATGTTAATTTTAATTTTATTTTTATTTATTTTTTTATTTTTATTTTAATTTTATTTTTATTTTAATTTTATGTTAATTTTAATTTTATGTTAATTTTAATTTTATTTTTATTTTTATTTTATGTTATTTTAATTTTATTTTTATTTTAATTTTTTTTTTATTTTAATTTTAATTTTATTTTTATTTTATTTTAATTTAATTTTATTTTTAATTTTATTTTTATTTAATTTTTTATTTTAATTTTAATTTTTATTTTATTTTTATTTTTATCCAGACTGAATAATAATACCATCTCATTTATACAGAAGGAACTGTCATTCCCACTGCAAATATTTTTTATTTATTTTAATTTTAATTTTAATTTAATTTTTATTATATTTTTAATTTTATTTTTATTTTTATTTTAATTTTAATTTTTAATTTTATTTTTATTTTAATTTTATTTTATTTTTTTATTTTAATTTTAATTTTTTTTTATTTTTATCCAGACTGAATAATAACACCATCTCATTTATACAGAAGGAACTGTCATTCCCACTGCAAATATTTTTTATTTATTTTAATTTTAATTTTAATTTAATTTTTATTATATTTTTAATTTTATTTTTATTTTTATTTTAATTTTAATTTTTAATTTTATTTTTATTTTAATTTTATTTTATTTTTTTATTTTAATTTTAATTTTTTTTTATTTTTATCCAGACTGAATAATAACACCATCTCATTTATACAGAAGGAACTGTCATTCCCACTGCAAATATTTTTTATTTTTTATTTATATTTTTCATTCATAGTTTTTGTTTTTTCACATTGATAAATTAATTTATTTTATATATTTACACAAATCATATATTTAAGTATAATTAATTGATGTAATTATTTGATTATCGGTGGTACACTTATGAATTCATTATATCACATAAGGTAGAATATATTGGAGCGCGGTACACTACTGGCATTCGTGAACATTTTTAGTGACAGCAGGGTTAGCTGAACGTTTTGATATAAGATATGTGTAGGTGGGCTTGAAAATGAAAGAGTGATGGCAGTTTACAAATCATGTTCTGATTTTTCCTTCCACACTGCAGCTTTCTCACTTCTCACTGTAATGTGACTCAGCTGCCCCCTGAGTAACCTTTGGTGCACCTGTGACTCAGTCAGTCACAGGTGTGTGAGAAGGTCTGCTCTAAACACACTGCTCAAACTTGCCAAATTCACTGGCGATTGCCATCTTCAAACGCTTGTAGTTTTAAAAGCATAAATGCTACCGTGAAAAGGTTTATATTGTGACAATCACAAGAAAAAGACCTAAATTTTGATATATAGTATGTCTCTGCAATATTAAAAATGAAGGCACAGTCGCAGTTTAAAAACGTCCCTTAAAATGTCAGGTATCTAGAGTGGATTTTCAATGAAAGTCAATGGGAGGGGTGAGGTGCAAACACATGGTCATATTCTGAAAACTATCAGGAGTATGTCCTAGCCGTGAACATGTTTAGTGACAGCAGGGTTAGCTGAACGTTTTGATATAAGATATGTGTAGGTGGGCTTGAAAATGACACAGTGATGGCAGTTTACAAATAATGTTCTGATTTTTCCTTTCACACTGCAGCTTTCTCACTCTAATGTGACTCAGCTGCCCCCTGAGTGACCTTTGCTTGCACCTGTTACCTCAGTCAGTCACAGGTGTGTGACAGGCTCTGCTCTAAACAGGCTATTTAAACTTGCCAAGTTCACTGGCGATTGCCATCTTCAAACGCTTGTAGTTTTAAAAGTATAAATGCTACCGTGAAAAGGTTTATATTGTGACAATCACAAGAAACAGACCTAAATTTTGATGTATAGTATGTCTCTGCAAGATAAAAAATGAAGGCACAGTCGCAGTTTAAGAATAAGATATGTGTAGGTGGGCTTGAAAATGGCAGAGTGATGGCAGTTTACAAATCATGTTCTGATTTTTCAGATTTTTCCTTTGCACACTCTAGCTGTGCTCTGCTGCTCAATGCATTCCTATGGGAAAATTTCGCCGCAAAAACCGCGATATTTCTTGAACGATTCGGCGAAACGTTCCACAAAGTAATAGCAATCCGATCGGGAACAATGCGCACGTTTTGATATATTACTTGTCTTTGTAGTGTAAAAACTGTGGGAGGAGTTAGCGTGGCAAATATGGCTATAATAAGAATAAGAATAAGAATAAGAACTAGACAATCTACAATTTCTGGGGAAATTGTGTAAAGTGTTCTTGCCGCAACCTTTACCAAATGATTGATGAAATGTAAACAGTGCACATTGCAAGCCTGATAGTGAAAAATGCATTTCAGCTTGTATTTTGAAGCTCACAGTCCAGCCTCGTGAGTCATCTGCCTCTTGAGTGACCTTTGGTTGCTGCACCTGGAGAGGGCGGAGTAGGCTCACTGTGCTGAGACAGCTGGGTTGCTATGACAACTCACTCTGAGAGGAATGTCAGCATGCCTGTTCTAAACAGGCTTTTTAAACTTGCCAAGTTCAATTGCGTGCTAAAATTAGTATTAATTAAATATTAAAGAAAAGAAACATAGTGTCTTATCCGGGATATCAATTATTTATTTTTATTTTTTTTTTATTTTAATTTTATTTTTAATTTTATTTTTATTTTAATTTAATTTTAATTTTATGTTAATTTTAATTTTATTTTTATTTATTTTTTTATTTTTATTTTAATTTTATTTTTATTTTAATTTTATGTTAATTTTAATTTTATGTTAATTTTAATTTTATTTTTATTTTTATTTTATGTTATTTTAATTTTATTTTTATTTTAATTTTTTTTTTATTTTAATTTTAATTTTATTTTTATTTTATTTTAATTTAATTTTATTTTTAATTTTATTTTTATTTAATTTTTTATTTTAATTTTAATTTTTTTATTTTAATTTTTATTTTTATTTTAATTTTAGTTTTATTTTTTTTTTATTTTAATTTAATTTTTATTTTATTTTTATTTTTATCCAGACTGAATAATAATACCATCTCATTTATACAGAAGGAACTGTCATTCCCACTGCAAATATTTTTTATATATTTTAATTTTAATTTAATTTTTATTTTATTTTTAATTTTAGTTTTATTTTAATTTTAATTTTAATTTTATTTTATTTTATTTTATTTTTTTATTTTAATTTTAATTTTATTTTATTTTTATCCAGACTGAATAATAACACCATCTCATTTATACAGAAGGAACTGTCATTCCCACTGCAAATATTTTTTATTTTTTATTTATATTTTTCATTCATAGTTTTTGTTTTTTCACATTGATAAATTAATTTATTTTATATATTTACACAAATCATATATTTAAGTATAATTAATTGATGTAATTATTTGATTATCGGTGGTACACTTATGAATTCATTATATCACATAAGGTAGAATATATTGGAGCGCGGTACACTACTGGCATTCGTGAACATTTTTAGTGACAGCAGGGTTAGCTGAACGTTTTGATATAAGATATGTGTAGGTGGGCTTGAAAATGACATAGTGATGGCAGTTTACAAATCATGTTCTGATTTTTCCTTTCACACTGTAGCTTTCTCACTCTAATGTGACTCAGCTGCCCCCTGAGTGACCTTTGGTTGCACCTGTTACCTCAGTCAGTCACAGGTGTGTGATAAGCTCTGCTCTAAACAGGCTGTCTAAACTTGCCAAGTTCACTGGCGATTGCCATCTTCAAACGCTTGTAGTTTTAAAAGTATAAATGCTACCGTGAAAAGGTTTATATTGTGACAATCACAAGAAAAAGACCTACAGTTTGATGTATAGTATGTCTCTGAAAGATAACAAATGAAGGCACAGTCGCAGTTTAAAAACGTCCCTTAAAATGTCTGGTGTCTAGAGTGGAGTTTCAATGAAAGTCAATGGGAGGGATGAGGTCCAAACAAATGGTCATATTCTGAAAACTATCAGGAATATGGCTTAGCTGTGAACATTTTTAGTGACAGCAGGGTTAGCTGAACGTTTTGATATAAGATATGTGTAGGTGGGCTTGAAAATGACATAGTGATGGCAGTTTACAAATCATGTTCTGATTTTTCCTTTCACACTGTAGCTTTCTCACTCTAATGTGACTCAGCTGCCCCCTGAGTGACCTTTGCTTGCACCTGTTGCCTCAGTCAGTCACAGGTGTGTGAGAAGCTCTGCTCTAAACAGGCTGTTTAAACTTGCCAAGTTCACTGGCGATTGCCATTTTCAAACGCTTGTAGTTTTAAAAGTATAAATGCTACCGTGAAAAGGTTTATATTGTGACAATCACAAGAAACAGACCTAAATTTTGATGTATAGTATGTCTCTGAAAGATAACAAATGAAGGCACAGTCGCAGTTTAAAAACGTCCCTTAAAATTTCTTGTGTCTAAAGTGGAGTTTCAATGAAAGTCAATGGGAGGGGTGAGGTCCAAACAAATGGTCATATTGTGAAAACTATCAGGAGTATGTCCTAGCCGTGAACATTTTTAGTGACAGCAGGGTTAGCTGAACGTTTTGATATAAGATATGTGTAGGTGGGCTTGAAAATGAAAGAGTGATGGCAGTTTACAAATCATGTTCTGATTTTTCTGATTTTTCCTTTACACACTCTAGCTGTGCTCTGCTGCTCAATGCATTCCTATGGGAAAATTTCGCCGCAAAAACCGCGATATTTCTTGAACGATTCGGCGAAACGTTCCACAAAGTAATAGCAATCTGATCGGGAACAATCCGCACGTTTTGATATATTACTTGTCTTTGTAGTGTAAAAACTGTGGGAGGAGTTAGCGTGGCAAATATGGCTATAATAAGAAACGGAATAAGAACTAGAAAATCTACAATTTCTGGGGAAATTGTGTAAAGTGTTCTTGCCGCAACCTTTAAGATATGATTGATGAAATGTAAGCAGTGCACATTGCAAGCCTGATAGTGAGAAATGCATTTCAGCTTGTATTTTGAAGCTCACAGTCCAGCCTGGTGAGTCATCTGCCTCTTGAGTGACCTTTGGTTGCTGCACCTGGAGTGGGCGGAGTAGGCTCACTGTGCTGAGACAGCTGGGTTGCTATGACAACTCACTCTGAGAGGAATGTCAGCATGTCTGTTCTAAACAGGATGTTTAAACTTGCCAAGTTCACTGGCGATTGCCATTTTCAAACGCTTGTAGTTTTAAAAGTATAAATGCTACCGTGAAAAGGTTTATATTGACAATCACAAGAAACAGACCTAAATTTTGATGTATAGTATGCCTCTGAAAGATAAAAAATGAAGGCACAGTTGCAGTTTAAATACGTCCCTTAAAATTTCTGGTGTCTAGAGTGGAGTTTCAATGAAAGTCAATGGGAGGGGTGAGGTGCAAACAAATGGTCATATTGTGAAAACTATCAGGAGTATGTCCTAGCCGTGAACATTTTTATAAAAAGTTGGATAGTTACTTGTGAGCCACTAGGAGTTTTCTTTCTATATATAAACTCTATTGTTAATTGATATCATACATAAAAAATTATAAAAAAATATATGTGAAAAATATATAAATAATAAAATATTACAAATTAATTACGAATTAATTAATGAATTGCGTGCTGAAATTAGTATTAATTAAATATTAAAGAAAAGAAACATAGTGTCTTATCCGGGATATCAATTATTTATTTTTAATTTTATTTTCATTTTTATTTTTATTATTTTTATTTTCTTTTTCATTTTAATTTTAATTTTATTTTATGTTTGTTTATTTTAATTTTAATTTTAATTTTATTTTAATTTTTATTTTAATTTAATTTTAATTTTAATTTTATTTTATGTTTATGTTTATTTTAATTTTAATTTTAATTTTATGTTTATGTTTATGTTTATGTTTGTTTTTATTTTTTTTTTAATTTTATTTTAATTTTAATTTTTATTTTTATTTTCATTTTCATTTTTTTTTATTTTTATTTTTACTTTTATTTTTATTTTATTTTTATTTTATTTTTATGTTTATGTTTATGTTTATGTTTATTTTTATTTTAATTTTATTTTTATTTTATTTTTATTTTATTTTTATCCAGACTGAATAATAACACCATCTCATTTATACAGAAGGAACTGTCATTCCCACTGCAAATATTTTTTATTTTTTATTTATATTTTTCATTCATAGTTTTTGTTTTTTCACATTGATAAATTCATTTATTTTATATATTTACACAAATCATATATTTAAGTATAATTAATTGATGTAATTATTTGATTATCGGTGGTACATTTATGAATTCATTATATCACATAAGGTAGAATATATTGGAGCGCGGTACACTACTGGCATTCGTGAACATTTTTAGTGACAGCAGGGTTAGCTGAACGTTTTGATATAAGATATGTGTAGGTGGGCTTGAAAATGACAGAGTGATGGCAGTTTACAAATCATGTTCTGATTTTGCCTTCCACACTGTAGCTTTCTCACTTCTCACTCTAATGTGACTCAGCTGCCCCCTGAGTGACCTTTGGTTGCACCTGTGACTCAGTCAGTCACAGGTGTGTGAGAACCTCTGTTCTAAACAAACTGCTCAAACTTGCCAAATTCACTGGCGATTGCCATCTTCAAACGCTTGTAGTTTTAAAAGTATAAATGCTACTGTGAAAAGGTATATATTGTGACAATCACAAGAAACAGACCTAAATTTTGATATATAGTATGTCTCTGCAATATTAAAAATGAAGGCACAGTCGCAGTTTAAAAACGTCCCTTAAAATGTCAGGTATCTAGAGTGGAGTTTCAATGAAAGTCAATGGGAGGTGTGAGGTGCAAACAAATGGTCATATTCTGAAAACTATCAGGAGTATGTCATAGCCGTGAACATTTTTAGTGACAGCAGGGTTAGCTGAACGTGTTGATATAAGATATGTGTAGGTGGGCTTGAAAATGACAGAGTGATGGCAGTTTACAAATCATGTTCTGATTTTTCCTTTCACACTGTAGCTTTCTCACTCTAATGTGACTCAGCTGCCCCCTGAGTGACCTTTGCTTGCACCTGTTACCTCAGTCAGTCACAGGTGTGTGAGAAGCTCTGCTCTAAACAGGGTGTTTAAACTTGCCAAATTCACTGGCGATTGCCATTTTCAAACGCTTGTAGTTTTAAAAGTATAAATGCTACCGTGAAAAGGTTTATATTGTGACAATCACAAGAAACAGACCTAAATTTTGATATATAGTATGTCTCTGCAATATTAAAAATGAAGGCACAGTCGCAGTTTAAAAACGTCCCTTAAAATTTCTTGTGTCTAAAGTGGAGTTTCAATGAAAGTCAATGGGAGGGGTGAGGTCCAAACAAATGGTCATATTGTGAAAACTATCAGGAGTATGTCCTAGCCGTGAACATTTTTAGTGACAGCAGGGTTAGCTGAACGTTTTGATATAAGATATGTGTAGGTGGGCTTGAAAATGGCAGAGTGATGGCAGTTTACAAATCATGTTCTGATTTTTCCTTTGCACACTCTAGCTGTGCTCTGCTGCCACTCTAGATGCACCATTCATTCCTATGGGAAAATTTCGCCACAAAAACCGCGATATTTCTTGAACGATTCGGCGAAACGTTCCACAAAGTAATAGCAATCCGATCGGGAACAATCCGCACGTTTTGATATATTACTTGTCTTTCTAGTGTAAAAACTGTGGGAGGAGTTAGCGTGGCAAATTTGGCTATAATAATAAGAATAAAAACTAGAAAAGCTACAATTTCTGGGGAAATTGTGTGAAGTGTTCTTGCCTCTACCAGTAGTCTACAACTGGAGTAGGCAGAGTAACTGTGTGGAGTGTTTGGAGTGAGTAAAGATAGTAAACATTACACTAACCAATTGATTGATCAAATTAAAAAAGTGCACATGGCAAGCTTGATAGAGTGAGAAATGCATTTCAACTTTTAATTATTTATAGTTTTAAAAACTATAAATCCTACAGCGAAGAGCTTTATATTGTGAGTTTCACAAGACCCAGACCTACATTTTGATGCATAGTATGTCTCTGAAATATTACAAATGAAGGCACAGTCGCAGTTTAGAAATTGCCCTTCAAATTTGAAGTGGCTAGAGTGGAGTTTCAATGAATGTCAATGGGCGGCGTGAGTTGCATACAAATGGTCCTATTGTGAAAACTATCAGGACTATGGCTTAGCTGTGGACATTTTTAGTGGCAGCAGGGATAGCTGAAAGTTTTGAGATAAGATTTGTGTAGGTGGGCTTGAAAATGAGGGAGTGATGGCAGTTTAGAAATCATGTCCTGATTTTTCAGCTCCCACTCTAGTTTTGAACATTCCGCCATTCATTCCTATGGGACCAATTTCACCACAAAAACGCCGATATTTCGTGAACCATTCGGCGAAACGTTCCACAAAGTAATAGCACACCAATCGGGAACAATCCGCACGTTTCGGTATATTACTGTCTATGTAGTGTAAAAACTGTGGGAGGAGTTAGGGTGGTAAATGTGGCTATAATAATAACTAGACAATCTACAATTTCTGGGGAAATTGTGTAAAGTGTTCTTGCCGCAACCTTTACCAAATGATTGATGAAATGTAAGCAGTGCACATTGCAAGCCTGATAGTGAGAAATGCATTTCAGCTTGTATTTTGAAGCTCACAGTCCAGCCTCGTGAGTCATCTGCCTCTTGAGTGACCTTTGGTTGCTGCACCTGGAGAGGGCGGAGTAGGCTCACTGTGCTGAGACAGCTGGGTTGCTATGACAACTCACTCTGAGAGGAATGTCAGCATGCCTGTTCTAAACAGGCTTTTTAAACTTGCCAAGTTCAATTGCGTGCTAAAATTAGTATTAATTAAATATTAAAGAAAAGAAACATAGTGTCTTCTCCGGGATATCAATTATTTATTTTTATTATAATTTTAATTTTATTTTAATTTTTATTTTATTTTATTTTATTTTTATTTTAATTTTATTTTTATTTTTATTTTAATTTTATGTTAATTTTAATTTTATTTTTATTGTAATTTTATTTTTATTTTAATTTTATGTTAATTTTAATTTTATTTTTATTTTAATTTTATTTTTATTTTATGTTATTTTAATTTTATTTTTATTTTATTTTTATGTTATTTTATTTTTATTTTAATTTTTTTTTTAATTTTAATTTTATTTTTATTTTTTTTTATTTTAATTTAATTTTTATTTTATTTTTATCCAGACTGAATAATAATACCATCTCATTTATACAGAAGGAACTGTCATTCCCACTGCAAATATTTTTTATTTTTTATTTATATTTTTCATTCATAGTTTTTGTTTTTTCACATTGATAAATTAATTTATTTTATATATTTACACAAATCATATATTTAAGTATAATTAATTGATGTAATTATTTGATTATCGGTGGTACACTTATGAATTCATTATATCACATAAGGTAGAATATATTGGAGCGCGGTACACTACTGGCATTCGTGAACATTTTTAGTGACAGCAGGGTTAGCTGAACGTTTTGATATAAGATATGTGTAGGTGGGCTTGAAAATGACACAGTGATGGCAGTTTACAAATCATGTTCTGATTTTTCCTTCCACACTGCAGCTTTCTCACTTCTCACTCTAATGTGACTCAGCTGCCCCCTGAGTGACCTTTGCTTGCACCTGTTGCCTCAGTCAGTCACAGGTGTGTGACAAGCTGTGCTCTAAACAGGCTGTTTAAACTTGCCAAGTTCACTGGCGATTGCCATTTTCAAACGCTTGTAGTTTTAAAAGTATAAATGCTACCGTGAAAAGGTTTATATTGTGACAATCACAAGAAAAAGACCTAAATTTTGATATATAGTATGTCTCTGCAATATTAAAAATGAAGGCACAGTCGCAGTTTAAAAACGTCCCTTAAAATGTCAGGTATCTAGAGTGGAGTTTCAATGAAAGTCAATAGGAGGGGTGAGGTGCAAACACATGGTCATATTCTGAAAACTATCAGGAGTATGTCCTAGCCGTGAACATTTTTAGTGACAGCAGGGTTAGCTGAACGTTTTGATATAAGATATGTGTAGGTGGGCTTGAAAATGACATAGTTATGGCAGTTTACAAATCATGTTCTGATTTTTCCTTTCACACTGTAGCTTTCTCACTCTAATGTGACTCAGCTGCCCCCTGAGTGACCTTTGGTGCACCTGTGACTCAGTCAGTCACAGGTGTGTGACAAGCTCTGCTCTAAACACAGTGCTCAAACTTGCCAAATTCACTGGCGATTGCCATCTTCAAACGCTTGTAGTTTTAAAAGTATAAATGCTACCGTGAAAAGGTTTATACTGTGACAATCACAAGAAACAGACCTAAATTTTGATGTATAGTATGTCTCTGCAATATTAAAAATGAAGGCACAGTCGCAGTTTAAAAACGTCGCTTAACATTTCAGGTGGCTGTGAGTGAAGTTTCAATGAAAGTCAATGGGAGGGGTGAGGTGCAAACAAATGGTCATATTGTGAAAACTATCAGGAGTATGTCCTAGCCGTGAACATTTTTAGTGACAGCAGGGTTAGCTGAACGTTTTGATATAAGATATGTGTAGGTGGGCTTGAAAATGACATAGTTATGGCAGTTTACAAATCATGTTCTGATTTTTCCTTTCACACTGCAGCTTTCTCACTCTAATGTGACTCAGCTGCCCCCTGAGTGACCTTTGCTTGCACCTGTTACCTCAGTCAGTCACAGGTGTGTGAGAATCTCTGCTCTAAACAGGCTATTTAAACTTGCCAAGTTCACTGGCGATTGCCATTTTCAAACGCTTGTAGTTTTAAAAGTATAAATGCTACCGTGAAAAGGCTTATATTGTGACAATCACAAGAAACAGACCTAAATATTGATGTATAGTATGTCTCTGAAAGATAAAAAATGAAGGCACAGCCGCAGTTTAAAAACGTCCCTTAAAATTTCTTGTGTCTAAAGTGGAGTTTCAATGAAAGTCAATGGGAGGGGTGAGGTCCAAACAAATGGTCATATTCTGAAAACTATCAGGAATATGGCTTAGCTGTGAACATTTTTAGTGACAGCAGGGTTAGCTGAACGTTTTGATATAAGATATGTGTAGGTGGGCTTGAAAATGGCAGAGTGATGGCAGTTTACAAATCATGTTCTGATTTTTCCTTTGCACACTCTAGCTGTGCTCTGCTGCCACTCTAGATGCACCATTCATTCCTATGGGAAAATTTCGCCACAAAAACCGCGATATTTCTTGAACGATTCGGCGAAACGTTCCACAAAGTAATAGCAATCCGATCGGGAACAATCCGCACGTTTTGATATATTACTTGTCTTTGTAGTGTAAAAACTGTGGGAGGAGTTAGCGTGGCAAATTTGGCTATAATAATAAGAATAAGAACTAGACAATCTACAATTTCTGGGGAAATTGTGTAAAGTGTTCTTGCCGCAACCTTTACCAAATGATTGATGAAATGT
Source organism: Staurois parvus (assembly GCF_062004578.1). Taxonomy (NCBI): domain Eukaryota; kingdom Metazoa; phylum Chordata; class Amphibia; order Anura; family Ranidae; genus Staurois; species Staurois parvus. The sequence continues at coordinate 378,774 of NW_028318957.1, forward strand.
AAGCAGTGCACATTGCAAGCCTGATAGTGAGAAATGCATTTCAGCTTGTATTTTGAAGCTCACAGTCCAGCCTGGTGAGTCATCTGCCTCTTGAGTGACCTTTGGTTGCTGCACCTGGAGAGGGCGGAGTAGGCTCACTGTGCTGAGACAGCTGGGTTGCTATGACAACTCACTCTGAGAGGAATGTCAGCATGCCTGTTCTAAACAGGCTTTTTAAACTTGCCAAGTTCAATTGCGTGCTAAAATTAGTATTAATTAAATATTAAAGAAAAGAAACATAGTGTCTTATCCGGGATATCAATTATTTATTTTTATTTTTATTTTAATTTTTTTTTTATTTTAATTTTAATTTTTATTTTATTTTATTTTTAATTTTATTTTTATTTTAATTTAATTTTAATTTTATGTTAATTTTAATTTTATTTTTATTTTAATTTTATGTTAATTTTAATTTTATTTTTATTTTAATTTTATGTTAATTTTAATTTTATTTTTATTTTAATTTTATTTTATTTTTAATTTTATTTTTATTTTTATTTTAATTTTATTTTTATTTTATGTTATTTTAATTTTATTTTTATTTTAATTTTAATTTTTTTTTTTTTTTTATTTTAATTTAATTTTTATTTTATTTTTATTTTTATCCAGACTGAATAATAATACCATCTCATTTATACAGAAAGAACTGTCATTCCCACTGCAAATATTTTTTTATTTATTTTAATTTTAATTTAATTTTTATTTTATTTTTCATTTTATTTTTATTTTAATTTTAATTTTTAATTTTATTTTTATTTTAATTTTATTTTATTTTTTTATTTTAATTTTAATTTTATTTTATTTTTATCCAGACTGAATAATAACACCATCTCATTTATACAGAAGGAACTGTCATTCCCACTGCAAATATTTTTTATTTTTTATTTATATTTTTCATTCATAGTTTTTGTTTTTTCACATTGATAAATTAATTTATTTTATATATTTACACAAATCATATATTTAAGTATAATTAATTGATGTAATTATTTGATTATCGGTGGTACACTTATGAATTCATTATATCACATAAGGTAGAATATATTGGAGCGCGGTACACTACTGGCATTCGTGAACATTTTTAGTGACAGCAGGGTTAGCTGAACGTTTTGATATAAGATATGTGTAGGTGGGCTTGATAATGACATAGTTATGGCAGTTTACAAATCATGTTCTGATTTTTCCTTCCACACTGCAGCTTTCTCACTCTAATGTGACTCAGCTGCCCCCTGAGTGACCTTTGCTTGCACCTGTTACCTCAGTCAGTCACAGGTGTGTGACAGCTCTGTTCTAAACAGGCTGTTTAAACTTGCCAAGTTCACTGGCGATTGCCATTTTCAAACGCTTGTAGTTTTAAAAGTATAAATGCTACCGTGAAAAGGTTTATATCGTGACAATCACAAGAAAAAGACCTACAGTTTGATGTATAGTATGTCTCTGAAAGATAAACAATGAAGGCACAGTCGCAGTTTAAAAACGTCCCTTAAAATTTCTTGTGTCTAAAGTGGAGTTTCAATGAAAGTCAATGGGAGGGATGAGGTACAAACAAATGGTCATATTCTGAAAACTATCAGGAATATGGCTTAGCTGTGAACATTTTTAGTGACAGCAGGGTTAGCTGAACGTTTTGATATAAGATTTGTGTAGGTGGGCTTTAAAATGAAAGAGTGATGGCAGTTTACAAATCATGTTCTGATTTTTCTGATTTTTCCTTTGCACACTCTAGCTGTGCTCTGCTGCTCAATGCATTCCTATGGGAAAATTTTGCCGCAAAAACCGCGATATTTCTTGAACGATTTGGCGAAACGTTCCACAAAGTAATAGCAATCCGATCGGGAACAATCCGCACGTTTTGATATATTACTTGTCTTTGTAGTGTAAAAACTGTGGGAGGAGTTAGCGTGGCAAATTTGCTATAATAATAAGAATAAGAATAAGAATAAGAATATACTTGTGAGATAACAATAAGTGTTCCTTGCTATGCAAGAACACTTAATAAGAATATATATGTGAGATAACAATAAGTGTTCCTTGCTATGCAAGAACACTTAACTAGACAATCTACAATTTCTGGGGAAATTGTGTAAAGTGTTCTTGCCGCAACCTTTACCAAATGATTGATGAAATGTAAGCAGTGCACATTGCAAGCCTTATAGTGAGAAATGCATTTCAGCTTGTATTTTGAAGCTCACAGTCCAGCCTCGTGAGTCATCTGCCTCTTGAGTGACCTTTGGTTGCTGCACCTGGAGAGGGCGGAGTAGGCTAACTGTGCTGAGACAGCTGGGTTGCTATGACAACTCACTCTGAGAGGAATGTCAGCATGCCTGTTCTAAACAGGCTTTTTAAACTTGCCAAGTTCAATTGCGTGCTAAAATTAGTATTAATTAAATATTAAAGAAAAGAAACATAGTGTCTTATCCGGGATATCAATTATTTATTTTTATTTTTATTTTAATTTTTTTTTTATTTTAATTTTAATTTTTATTTTATTTTATTTTATTTTTAATTTTATTTTTATTTTAATTTTATGTTAATTTTAATTTTATTTTTATTTTATTTTAATTTTATTTTTATTTTAATTTTATGTTAATTTTAATTTTATTTTAATTTTAATTTAATTTTATTTTTAATTTAATTTTTATTTTTATTTTAATTTTATGTTAATTTTAATTTTATTTATTTTTTTTTAATTTTATTTTTATTTTAATTTTATGTTAATTTTATTTTTATTTTAATTTTTTTTTTAATTTAATTTTATTTTTATTTTAATTTTTATTTTTATTTTATTTTTAATTTTATTTTAATTTTAATTTAATTTTAATTTAATTTTTATTTTTATCCAGACTGAATAATAATACCATCTCATTTATACAGAAGGAACTGTCATTCCCACTGCAAATATTTTTTATTTATTTTAATTTTAATTTTATTTTTATTTTTATTTTAATTTTATTTTATTTATTTTTTTTAATTTTAATTTTATTTTATTTTTATCCAGACTGAATAATAACACCATCTCATTTATACAGAAGGAACTGTCATTCCCACTGCAAATATTTTTTATTTTTTATTTATATTTTTCATTCATAGTTTTTGTTTTTTCACATTGATAAATTAATTTATTTTATATATTTACACAAATCATATATTTAAGTATAATTAATTGATGTAATTATTTGATTATCGGTGGTACACTTATGAATTCATTATATCACATAAGGTAGAATATATTGGAGCGCGGTACACTACTGGCATTCGTGAACATTTTTAGTGACAGCAGGGTTAGCTGAACGTTTTGATATAAGATATGTGTAGGTTGGGCTTGAAAATGAAAGAGTGATGGCAGTTTACAAATCATGTTCTGATTTTTCCTTCCACACTGCAGCTTTCTCACTTCTCACTCTAATGTGACTCAGCTGCCCCCTGAGTGACCTTTGGTGCACCTGTTACCTCAGTCAGTCACAGGTGTGTGACAAGCTCTGCTCTAAACACAGTGCTCAAACTTGCCAAATTCACTGGCGATTGCCATCTTCAAACGCTTGTAGTTTTAAAAGTATAAATGCTACCGTGAAAAAGTTTATACTGTGACAATCACAAGAAACAGACCTAAATTTTGATGTATAGTATGTCTCTGCAATATTAAAAATGAAGGCACAGTCGCAGTTTAAAAACGTCCCTTAACATTTCAGGTGGCTGTGAGTGAAGTTTCAATGAAAGTCAATGGGAGGGGTTATTTGCAAACAAATGGTCATATTCTGAAAACTATCAGGAGTATGTCCTAGCCGTGAACATTTTTAGTGACAGCAGGGTTAGCTGAACGTTTTGATATAAGATATGTGTAGGTGGGCTTGAAAATGACATAGTTATGGCAGTTTACAAATCATGTTCTGATTTTTCCTTTCACACTGTAGCTTTCTCACTCTAATGTGACTCAGCTGCCCCCTGAGTGACCTTTGCTTGCACCTGTTACCTCAGTCAGTCACAGGTGTGTGACAGCTCTGCTCTAAACAGGCTATTTAAACTTGCCAAGTTCACTGGCAATTGCCATCTTCAAACGCTTGTAGTTTTAAAAGTATAAATGCTACCGTGAAAAGGTTTATATTGTGACAATCACAAGAAACAGACCTAAATTTTGATGTATAGTATGTCTCTGAAAGATAAAAAATGAAGGCACAGTCACAGTTTAAAAACGTCCCTTAAAATGTCTTGTGTCTAAAGTGGAGTTTCAATGAAAGTCAATGGGAGGGATGAGGTCCAAACAAATGGTCATATTGTGAAAACTATCAGGAATATGGCTTAGCTGTGAACATGTTTAGTGACAGCAGGGTTAGCTGAACGTTTTGATATAAGATATGTGTAGGTGGGCTTGAAAATGAAAGAGTGATGGCAGTTTACAAATCATGTTCTGATTTTTCTGATTTTTCCTTTACACACTCTAGCTGTGCTCTGCTGCTCAATGCATTCCTATGGGAAAATTTCGCCGCAAAAACCGCGATATTTCTTGAACGATTCGGCGAAACGTTCCACAAAGTAATAGCAATCCGATCGGGAACAATCCGCACGTTTTGATATATTACTTGTATTTGTAGTGTAAAAACTGTGGGAGGAGTTAGCGTGGCAAATATGGCTATAATAAGAAACGGAATAAGAATAAGAATATATATGTGAGATAACAATAAGTGTTCCTTGCTATGCAAGAACACTTAACTAGACAATCTACAATTTCTGGGGAAATTGTGTAAAGTGTTCTTGCCGCAACCTTTACCAAATGATTGATGAAATGTAAGCAGTGCACATTGCAAGCCTGATAGTGAGAAATGCATTTCAGCTTGTATTTTGAAGCTCACAGTCCAGCCTCGTGAGTCATCTGCCTCTTGAGTGACCTTTGGTTGCTGCACCTGGAGAGGGCGGAGTAGGCTCACTGTGCTGAGACAGCTGGGTTGCTATGACAACTCACTCTGAGAGGAATGTCAGCATGCCTGTTCTAAACAGGCTTTTTAAACTTGCCAAGTTCAATTGCGTGCTAAAATTAGTATTAATTAAATATTAAAGAAAAGAAACATAGTGTCTTATCCGGGATATCAATTATTTATTTTGATTTTTATTTTAATTTTTTTTTATTTTAATTTTAATTTTTATTTTATTTTTATTTTAATTTAATTTTATGTTAATTTTAATTTTATGTTAATTTTAATTTTATGTTAATTTTAATTTTATTTTTATTTTATTTTTAATTTTATTTTTATTTTAATTTTATTTTTATTTTATGTTATTTTAATTTTATTTTTATTTTAATTTTTTTTTATTTTAATTTTAATTTTAATTTTATTTTTATTTAATTTTATGTTAATTTTAATTTTATTTTTATTTTATTTTTATTTTAATTTTATGTTAATTTTAATTTTATGTTATTTTTAATTTTATTTTTATTTTTATTTTATTTTTATTTTATGTTATTTTAATTTTATTTTTATTTTATGTTATTTTAATTTTATTTTTATTTTAATTTTTTTTTTATTTTAATTTTAATTTTATTTTTATTTTTATTTAATTTTATGTTAATTTTAATTTTATTTTAATTTTATTTTATGTTAATTTTAATTTTATGTTAATTTTAATTTTATTTTTATTTTATTTTTAATTTTATTTTTATTTTTATTTTAATTTTATTTATTTTATGTTATTTTAATTTTATTTTTATTTTAATTTTTTTTTTATTTTAATTTTAATTTTTATTTTATTTTATTTTTATTTTATTTTATTTTTATTTTATTTTTACTTTTATTTTAATTTAATTTTATGTTAATTTTATTTTTATTTTATTTTAATTTTATTTTTAATTTTATTTTTATTTAATTTTTTATTTTAATTTTTATTTTAATTTTTAATTTTATTTTAATTTTATTTTTATTTTTTATTTTAATTTAATTTTTATTTTATTTTTATTTTTATCCAGACTGAATAATAATACCATCTCATTTATACAGAAGGAACTGTCATTCCCACTGCAAATATTTTTTATTTATTTTAATTTTAATTTTAATTTAATTTTTATTTTATTTTTCATTTTATTTTTATTTTAATCTTAATTTTTAATTTTATTTTTATTTTAATTTTATTTTTTTATTTTAATTTTAATTTTATTTTATTTTTATCCAGACTGAATAATAACACCATCTCATTTATACAGAAGGAACTGTCATTCCCACTGCAAATATTTTTTATTTTTTATTTATATTTTTCATTCATAGTTTTTGTTTTTTCACATTGATAAATTAATTCATTTTATATATTTACACAAATCATATATTTAAGTATAATTAATTGATGTAATTATTTGATTATCGGTGGTACACTTATGAATTCATTATATCACATAAGGTAGAATATATTGGAGCGCGGTACACTACTGGCATTCGTGAACATTTTTAGTGACAGCAGGGTTAGCTGAACGTTTTGATATAAGATATGTGTAGGTGGGCTTGAAAATGACAGAGTGATGGCAGTTTACAAATCATGTTCTGATTTTTCCTTTCACACTGCAGCTTTCTCACTCTAATGTGACTCAGCTGCCCCCTGAGTGACCTTTGGTGCACCTGTTACCTCAGTCAGTCACAGGTGTGTGAGGAGCTCTGCTCTAAACAGGCTGTTTAAACTTGCCAAGTTCACTGGCGATTGCCATTTTCTAACGCTTGTAGTTTTAAAAGTATAAATGCTACCGTGAAAAGGTTTATATTGTGACAATCACAAGAAACAGACCTAAATTTTGATGTATAGTATGTCTCTGAAAGATAAAAAATGAAGGCACAGTCGCAGTTTAAAAACGTCCCTTAAAATTTCTTGTGTCTAAAGTGGAGTTTCAATAAAAGTCAATGGGAGGGATGAGGTCCAAACAAATGGTCATATTCTGAAAACTATCAGGAATATGGCTTAGCTGTGAACATTTTTAGTGACAGCAGGGTTAGCTGAACGTTTTGATATAAGATATGTGTAGGTGGGCTTGAAAATGGCTGAGTGATGGCAGTTTACAAATCATGTTCTGATTTTTCTGATTTTTCCTTTGCACACTCTAGCTGTTCTCTGCTGCTCAATGCATTCCTATGGGAAAATTTTGTCGCAAAAACCGCGATATTTCTTGAACGATTTGGCGAAACGTTCCACAAAGTAATAGCAATCCGATTGGGAACAATGCGCACGTTTTGATATATTACTTGTCTTTGTAGTGTAAAAACTGTGGGAGGAGTTAGCGTGGCAAATATGTCTATAATAAGAATAAGAATAAGAATATATATGTGAGATAACAATAAGTGTTCCTTGCTATGCAAGAACACTTAATAAAAACTAGAAAATCTACAATTTCTGGGGAAATTGTGTAAAGTGTTCTTGCCGCAACCTTTACCAAATGATTGATGAAATGTAAGCAGTGCACATTGCAAGCCTGACAGAGGGATAAATGGATTTCAGCTTGTATTTTGGAGTTCACAGTTAGCCTTAATGACACAGCTGCGTGTGAGTCATGTTTGGTTGCTGTAGCAACTCACTCACTCAGGAATGTCAGCATGTCTGTTCTAAGCAGTGTTTAAACTTGCCAATTCACTGACGATTGCCATCTTCAAACACTTGTAGTTTTAAAAGTATAAATGCTACAGCAAAGAGCCTTATATTGTGATAATCACAAGAAGCAGGGCTAACTTTTGATGTATAGTATGTCTCTGAAAGATAAACAATTAAGGCACAGTCGCAGTTTACAAAAAGTCCCTTAAAATTTCTGGTGTCTAGAGTGGAGTTTCAATGAAAGTCAATGGGAGGGGTGAGTTGCAAACAAATGGTCATATTCTGAAAACTATCAGGAGTATGTCCTAGCCGTGAACATTTTTAGTGACAGCAGGGTTAGCTGAACGTTTTGATATAAGATATGTGTAGGTGGGCTTGAAAATGAAAGAGTGATGGCAGTTTACAAATCATGTTCTGATTTTTCAGATTTTTCCTTTGCACACTCTAGCTGTGCTCTGCTGCTCAATGCATTCCTATGGGAAAATTTCGCCACAAAAACCGCGATATTTCTTGAACGATTTGGCGAAACGTTCCACAAAGTAATAGCAATCCGAGCGGGAACAATCCGCACGTTTTGATATATTACTTGTCTTTATAGTGTAAAAACTGTGGGAGGAGTTAGCGTGGCAAATTTGGCTATAATAATAAGAATAAGAATATATATGTGAGATAACAATAAGTGTTCCTTGCTATGCAAGAACACTTAATAAGAATAATTAATTTCATATTTTTTTTAAGGTTAAGGGTTGTTATTTAGTTTTTTTATTTATCATGATTTTTTTGTTTATATATGTACTTATTTTATTTATTTTACATTTATTTATTCATATATTTTTACCTTTTTTTTGTTTCCATTTTTCTATTTGAGCAGGTAATCGCACAAAAACGTGCGAAATCACGCAAAAACACACCAATCGCACATTTCTATGGGAATAAAAATGCGCCAAAGACGTGCACATCTTCCCAATCTGAGTTACAAAAGTAGCTCCAAAACTTTTTTGAGCTTCAGCCGTTCTGCTTCAGGTGACTTGGAGTGGAGATGTGAACCATCTCCATAAAGGAATATTGATTTTCTTTTCCCCCCTGAACGTTTTTGAGCTTCGAACTTCACGCTGAAAAACGCTCAAGTGTGAATGGGGCCTTAAAGACTGGTAAGCTGCAATATGTCACAGTTTTGCTCTTGGATATAGATATAATTTAACTCCTTCCCTGCTGCAGGGACCCCAAAACAACCTACAAAAGCTGACGACCTGTAGAATATAAACATGGTAGTTACACATTTTTGTTACATTATATTATGGTAACTGATTTTCAAAGCTATATTTTCAGTAAAAAAAAAATACATTCAAATTACTTTTACTGCATCCTAACAAAGTGTGCCCATCAGAGTGCCATTTACCATGAAATGTGCCCATCGGTGTGCCTCTGAGAATCTTTTTTGAAGTAGAAACACACCCTACCTTGAGGGCAGACAGGGAGCAGGAGCCGGAAGAGGTAGCGAGCTGCAGGGGGCGGAGAATCTTGGTGAGGGCGGAGAGGCGCCCGCATGACGTCACATCGTACCCTGCGGGCAAAAAAGGAGCAGGAGAGATGCCGAGCCACAGGGGGCACACATGACGTCACTGGTTGCTGGGATGTCCACGGTCCCAGCAACCAATGACTGCTGAGCGGCGGGGATATGACACTTTAGTCTGGTGGGCTGATGGTTCAGACAGGTGCATCGCTTGGTCGGTGTTCGGACCGCGGTCCGTCATTTAATGTCTGCTTTATAATCCTCTCTTCTAGGATCGTGAACAATTCCTTGTCACGTGAAACTAAAAGGAAACTGAAAAATCTGGAATCCCTCCGACCAGAACTGAAGGTTTCTACAGGATGAATCCAAAGGAAGAACCTCTGCTACAGCTGTGAATGGGACATTGCTCGGGATGACGAGGAGAATAAGATTTCGCTACGAATAACCCGACCCAAGAGGGGAATGAAACATCAAAGAGGAACTAATACACCCAGGACAGGATGGGGGAGGACTTTGTAACTGTTACAACTGTAACTGTACCCAATACTTCTGAACATGAAGGGGTGACACTCCAGTCAGCCATGAACATTTTCCCCATAAAGTGACTTGGGAGACACGGCTGTCTCTAATGATCATCCTTGCATTCGTCTTACACAGCTCATCCACAGATAATACAGGCGGAGTGATGAAGAGATGGCACCAGTGGTGTATTTAGGTTTTAGGCTGCCCTAGGAAACACAAAAATTGGTGCCAATTGTGTGCCAATGCCAATTTTCCAAACTTTATTCATACAAAAGCCTTATTTTACAATCAAATATTACTGCGTTCTTTCATAATTCTGTTTGTGGGTTGGATGCTAGACTGTCCAATAAGAGAGCCCAGAACTAGTTCTGTCATTGACTGCTATAGCAGATTGAAGGTCTACAGCACCTTGAAAAAGTATTCCTACATTCACACCCCTTGAAATGTTCCACATTCTGTCACGTTACAACCAAAACCGTCAATGTATTTTATTGGGATTGGATGTGATAGACCGACACAAAGCGGCACATCATTGTGAAGTGGAAGGAAAGTGATAAATGATTTCAACATTTTTTACGAATAAATCTGTGAAAAGTGTGGCGACATTTGTATTCGGAGTCAATACTTTGTAGGACCCCCTTTGGCTGCAATTCCAGCTGCAAGTCTTTTTGGGGATGTCTCTTTGCACATCTAGAGAGGGACATTTCTGCCCATTCTTCTTTGCAGAATCGCTCAAGCTCTGTCAGGTTGTATGGAGAGCGTCTGGGAACAGAAATTGACACATATTCTGCATTGGATTTTGGTCTGTGACTGGGCCATTCTAACACATGAATATTCTTTGATCTAAACCATTCCATTGTAGCTCAGGCTGGATGTTTCCGGTCGTTGTCCTGCTGGAAGGTGAACCTCTTCCCCGGTCTCAAGTCTTTTGCAGACTCCTAATATTGCCCTGTATTTGGCTCTCTCCACCTCCCCATGAACTCTGACCAACTTCCCTGTCCCTGCTGAAGAAAAGCATCCCCACAGCATGATGCTGCCACCACCATGTTTCACAGTGGGGATGGTGTGTTCAGGATGATTTATATTGTTAGTTTTGCTTTTAGGCCAAAAAGTCCCATTTTGGTCTCCTCTGACCAGAGCCCCTTCTTCTACATGTTTGCTGTGTCCCCCACATGGCTTCTCACATACTTCAAACGGAACTTCTTATGGCTTTCTTCCAACAATGGCTTTCTTCTTGTCACTCTTCCATAAAGGCCAGATTTGTGAAGTGCACGACTAATAGTTGTCCTGTGGACCGATTCTCCCACCTGAGCTGTGGATCTCTGCAGCTCCTCCAGAGTTCCCATGGGCATCTTGGGTGCTTCTCTGATGAATGCTCTCCTTGCCCGGCCTGTTAGTTTAGGTGGACGGCCATGTCTTGGTAGGTTTGCAGTTGTGCCATACTCTTTCCATTTTCGGATGATGGATTGAACAGTGCTCCGTGAGATGGTCAAAGCTTTGGATATCTTTTTATAACCTAATCTTGCTTTAAACTTCTCCACAACTTTATCCCTGACCTGTCTGGTGTGTTCCTTGGCCTTCATGATGCTCTTTGTTCACTAATGTTCTCTAACAAACCTCTGAGGGCTTCACAGAACAGCTGTATTTATACTGAGATCACATGACACACAGGGGGACTCTATTTACTAACTAGGTGACGTCTGAAGGCAATTGGTTCCACTAGATTTTAGTTAGGGGGATCAGAGTAAAGGGGGCTGAATACAAATGCACGCCACACTTTTCAGATGTTTATTTGTAAAACATTTTGTAAATCATTTATCACTTTCCTGCCACTTCACAATTATGTGCTACTTTGTGTCGGTCTATCACAGAAAATCCCAATAAAATACATTGACGGTGTTGGTTGTAACATGACAACATGTGGAACATTTCAAGGGGTATGAATACTTTTTCAAGGCACTGTATGTTCACAGCACTGTAGTAAACATGACATTTGACACTTTGATTAGTCTGCCAGAGAGGGAAAAATGAGAACCATTTCTAATCAAATATTTATATGTAATAGTTCAGATTTACTTGTCATAAGAGAAGCAGAAACATCTTCAGATCGGAATGTTATCTTCATTTGAATATAATACATAAATAAAGCAAATATTTGTACAAGCGCCTTTTTCTTTTTCTTACTTTTTTCTTTTTCTTTCATTTCATCTTATTTAAAGTATCCAAGGAAAAGAAAGCTGATTTAGGACCGGTTCACAGCAGTGCAGGAAATGCTAATTTCTGTGTGCGTTTTCCACACCACAGAGGAATACGCTGCCTTTGCTGACACATGCAGATGGCAATAAATGTTAATGCATCTAGAAAATGTGTACATTTTGCAGCCACCAAATCGCATAGTACTAGAGATGAGCGAATCGAACATGGCGAAGTGGAATTCGTTTCGAAGATTTGTAAAAATTCGATTCGCGACGAATCCGAAAATTAGCAAACTTCGGATGCACGAATCAAATTTTCCCAAAAATGGCGGCGACATGTGTGGCGACGGAGCGGGGATCTCTGGGAAGGCGCGCAGACAAGGCGCGCTGACCCATAATGCATTCATTCATGACATGTGATCGCATTAGCCAATCAGCAGCCAGCCAGCCAGCACTGTGTAATGGTGGAGCTATAAATCGCGGCCATCTTAGAATTCTCCATTAGCCTCCGGTCATTCAAGAGAGACAGACCTGTGTGTATTAGGGACAGAGTTAGGGCCACAGAGACTTTAGGGCCACAGAATCGTTACTCAGGGACACAGAATCGTTACTCAGGGACACAGAATCGTTACTCAGGGACACAGAATTGTGCTAAATAAACTGACTTTCTGCTTCACAACCACTATTGTACGTTCAAAGAGTTAAATCCATTTACACGCCGGGTGGCGGTAATATTTTTTGGGTGATTAGTGCATTCCAGTGACATAAACGTACAGTTTCCAGCCAACGGCAAGCTGCAATTGACCGATTGTGCTAAATAAACTGACTTTCTGCTTCACAACCACTATTGTACGTTCAAAGAGTTAGATCCATTTACACGCCGGGTGGCGGTAATATTTTTTGGGTGATTAGTGCATTCCAGTGACATAAACGTACAGTTTCCAGCCAACGGCAAGCTGCAATTGACTGATTGTGCTAAATAAACTGACTTTCTGCTTCACAACCACTATTGTACGTTCAAAGAGTTAAATCCATATACACGCCGGGTGGCGGTAATATTTTTTGGGTGATTAGTGCATTCCAGTGACATAAACGTACAGTTTCCAGCCAACGGCAAGCTGCAATTGACCGATTGTGCTAAATAAACTGACTTTCTGCTTCACAACCACTATTGTACGTTCAAAGAGTTAAATCCTGTTTTATGTTTGGGGTGCTTATTGAATTAAAGAGTATGTCAGACAACACGCAGAGGAGTGGCAGAGGAGGCAATGTTTCAGGAGCGAGCAGACGTGGCAGCAGAGGAAGGGGTCGAGGCAGCACTAGTCGCAGCCAGAGGCCAGTGCTCCCGGTGTCATCCAGCGGTCGTGTCTCCACCGACAACCCTGCCGTCATCGATTGGTTGACTCCGGTCGTCTTCCTCTTCTTAGGTCACCTCTGACACCTACAGCCAACGGTCGGTGGGTACGTCAGACACAACCGTTAGTTGGCATGGCCCGGGAGCAAGCCCACTGAAATCACGTGTCCTCTACCTGCCCCTGTCCTTTGGTGTTCCCTCACCAAGCGAAGTATCGCATGCTGTGGGCTCAGCCCCACTGTACAGTGAGGAAGAGCTAACAGAGGGCGGTCAGGAACGGGGGGAGACATCCGCCTCTTCAGCAGCCAGGCGAAGAAGTACTGGCGAGGAGAGTGGCTCGGTAGCCGGTCTAGAGACAGGTCTGTCTCCTGACCCACACGCAGCCGAGCGGGCTAGTAGTGACGCGGAGACCCTAATTGATGATGATGAGGCTGATCGCACTTGGCAGCCTCGTCGTCATCAGGCTATTGCTTCTGCATCATCAGGAGAAGAGGGTGCCAGCTTGGCGAGCAAAACAGTCGGTGGGTTGCCCAGGAGGCAGCAGGGTCGCAGCAGTGTCAGTGGAGGCAAACGGCCACGGAGTAGAGCACCAGCTCCACTGCAGCCTACCACCACGGCCAGTAGTGGTGCCGGTCTGCACGGAGGAAGTAGCAGTCAGCCAGTGAGGAGTAGCGGGGGCAAAGTTTCCTACTCGGCGGTGTGGCAATTTTTCGTCAAGCCGCCCGAGGAAGTAAACGTAGCCGTATGTCGACTATGTGGCCAGAAAGTCAAGCGTGGCCAGGGGGCCCATGTTGGGACTACAGCGTTGCGTCAGCATATGCAGCGTCGCCATTCGGTGGCCTGGGAAAACCGTGATAAAGATACGGCGGTTCTGCCTGCCCCAGCCCCCGCTCCATCACCCGCTCCGTTAGTTGCTCCGTCACCCGACGTCAATCGCCCTCTATCAGCCAGTGAAGGCTCCAACACCTCTGCTGAGGGGAGTTGTCGCTCGTTGGCATCTTCCGCTCGTTCAGATGCTCCTTCTCCTGCTACTCCTCTTCACGGATTCCGTCAGCAGTCTTTCTTGGAATCCGTTTCCAAGAGACAACAGTTTGCGAGCACGCACCCGACGGTGCAAAAGCTGAACGTCCTCCTGTCCAAGTTGCTGGTGCTGCAGTCCCTCCCTTTCCAAGTGGTGGACTCAGCACCTTTCCGAGAAATGATGGCTTGTGCCGAGCCGCGGTGGAGAGTGCCAAGCCGGCATTTCTTCGCCAAAAAGGCAGTGCCAGCCCTGCATTCACATGTAGAAGAGATGGTGGGCCAGTCTTTGAGCATGTCGGTCTCTGCCAAAGTGCACGGCAGCGCCGACGTGTGGAGCTGTAACTACGGTCAGGGACAGTACATGTCATTTACGGCCCACTGGGTGAACGTGGTGCCGGCACAGCCGCACCAGCAACTTGGACAGGTCACGCCGCTTTTGCCTCCACGTTTGCACGTCTTTGGTCCAGCAAAGATGTCCGCCTCTACCACCTCTTCTTCCGCCGTGTCCTCAGCCGCCACCCCCGTGCCAAGTCCCATTACCCGACCGGCATATCACATGTGCAGGGCGCAACGGTGTCACGCTGTGCTGCACCTGGTATGCCTTGGCGAACGTAGTCACACAGGGGAGGAACTTCTGAGTGTAATGAACAGAGAAATTGACAGATGGCTGTCTCCGCGCAAACTGAAAATCGGAACCATGTTGACCGACAACGGAAAGAACATGGTGTCTGCTCTGCGTCAAGGAAGGTTGTGCCATGCGCCATGCATGGCTCACGTGTTCAATCTGGTTGTCAAGCGGTTCCTAAAATCCACCATCCCACTGCAAGACATCCTTAAAATGTCACGTAAACTTTGCATGCATTTCAGCCATTCCTACACCGCAAAGCACACCCTCCTTGAGCTGCAGCGGCAGAACGGAATTCCACAGCATCGCCTGATCTGCGACGTTGCAACAAGGTGGAATTCAACCCTACATATGTTAGACCGCCTTTACGAACAGCGAAAGGCCATCACCGATTTCCTGATGTTACAAGCGGATAAAGGTACTCCCCTGTGTAACTTAGATGTCAGCCATTGGCAGCTCATGCGTGACACCTGCCGCTTGCTCAGGCCCTTTGAGGAGGCCACGCTATTCGTGAGTCGGCAGGACTATGGGATGAACGATGTCATTCCTCTGTTGCACGTCCTGGAACAAATGCTGTTAACAATGGCTGGTCAGGGTGCGGTAGACGTGGCGCACAGATCTCAACGCCACATGACCCCTGTGGGGGCAGGACAGGAAGAAGAGGAGGAGGTAGAGGAGGACATTGGTGCTCAGGAATTATTGAGTGAAATGGGTGGTTTTTCCACTCAGCGGACAGGAGTAGAGGAGCAGGAGCATCTGGTAGAGGAGGAGGAGGAGACAGAGGACCCAGACGCACCGTGGCAGTATGCTGTGGAGATGGAGGCAGGGAGTCCCTCGCATTCCTTGGCACAAATGGCCCATAGCATGCTCGGTTGCTTGCGTAGCGACAGCCGAATAATAACCATCAGACAGAGGGATGACTTTTGGCTGTCCACCTTGTTGGACCCTCGCTACCGTTCAAAAATGGTGGCCTTTTTCACACCTGCTGAGAGGGAGGCCAAAATTACGTACTATAAAAACCACCTATGTAGTCAGTTGGTCTCTGCCTTTCTACGCCAACGTCCATCCTCAGACACTGTGGGCCCTGTGCGCTCGCGTTCCGCTGCCATGGCAGCAGGGGAGGGGTGGGGTGGTAGGAGCAGTGGCAGCTCCACCAGCAGCGGCTGCCTCAGTCTGCAGTCGATGATGAGTAGCTTTCTTCACCAGCGCAGTGAGGAAACTACTAACCAGCCGCAGCAGCAGCAGCATCAGGTGGACCTGGAGCAGGAGCTCAAACAACAGGCTTGGGCCTACTTGGACAGCACCCTGCCAACCGAGGTAGACAATCCCCTTGACTACTGGGCAACGAAACTTGACCTTTGGCCCCAACTAGCTGAATTTGCCCTTGAAAGGCTGTCATGCCCGGCCAGTAGCGTGGCATCGGAGCGCGTGTTTAGTGCGGCAGGAGGTATTGTAACTCCGCGGAGGACACGACTGTCCACCCAAAGTGTGGAGAGACTCACGTTTGTGAAAATGAATCAGGCGTGGATTAGTCTGGATTTCAAACCACCAGTTCCTGACACAACTGACTAAATCCGCCATGAATCATGCCCCAAACATGTTATTAGGGACAAATAGGCCGCTGTCTTTACAACTTTATAATTCCATGCAGTATATAGCCCTATCGGCCACTTTCTGGCATCCAGTTGCTGTAGCCCCCATCACCACACTGTGCCACGGGCCCCTGTACCGCCTTCTCATACTGCTGCCAGATCCATCCTCTGCCATGTGCGTCTTTGTCGTCTGCTCACGCTGCTGGGTTCCAGTTTTAAACCTAGGCCTGTGTATGGCTTCCGAATACTGCTGCCTCCACCGCCACCCTGCGCCATGTGCCTCTGTCGTCTGCTCACGCTGCTGATGGCTTCCGCTTTTTAACCGAGGCCTGTGTTTGGCTTCCGAATACTGCTGCATCCACCGCCACCCTGCGCCATGTGTCTCTGTCGTCTGCTCACGCTGCTGACGGCTTCCGCTTTTTAACCTAGGCCTGTGTATGGCTTCCGAATACTGCTGCATCCACCGCCACCCTGCGCCATGTGTCTCTGTCGTCTGCTCACGCTGCTGACGGCTTCCGCTTTTTAACCGAGGCCTGTGTTTGGCTTCCGAATACTGCTGCATCCACCGCCACCCTGCGCCATGTGTCTCTGTTGTCTGCTCACGCTGCTGATGGCTTCCGCTTTTTAACCTAGGCCTGTGTATGGCTTCCGAATACTGCTGCCTCCACCGCCACCCTGCGCCATGTGCCTCTGTCGTCTGCTCACGCTGCTGACGGCTTCCGCTTTTTAACCTAGGCCTGTATATGGCCTTCAATTGAAGCTGCTTCTGCTCCGCCACTCTGCCATTGGACTCTTGATAGTCGTCTCCCCACGCTGCTGCTGGGGGGACTTTTTAACCTAGGCCTCTGTATGGCCTTCAATTTTAGCTGCTTACGCTCCGCCACTCTGCCATGGGCCCCTGTACCGCCTCCTCATGCTGCTGCCAGGCCCGTAATCTGCCATGGGCCCCCGTACCGACTCCTCATGCTGCTGCCAGGCCCGTAATCTGTCATGGGCCCCTGTACCGCCTCCTCATGCTGCTGCCAGGTCCAGAGTGTGTCATGGGTCCCTGTACGGCCTCCCATTGCTGCTGTCTCCATCGCCACACTCTGCCATGTGCCACTTTCAGGTCTCCTCACACTGCTGGTGGGTTCCATTTTGTCATAGGGTGCTGTATGGCCTCCCATTGCTGCTGCCTCCACCGCCACACTGTGGCTCCACACTCTGGTTTTGGCCCCGTGACTGCCCAAATGAGTGAAGTGTGCGGTGATTCTAAGATCGACGGCACTCATCTGCATGTCATACTGACTGACAGTATTATTTCTCTTCCCCAGCAGACTCCAAGGGCATTTAAATTAAAGGTACAGTGTTCTGCACTAATATAAAGGCTCTCTGAAGCCTAGAAACACCCTTTTTATAAGTTAAATTCGCAGCGAATATATTCGCCTCGAATCAAATTTATTCCGCGAATTCGGCGAATCACCCGAATCGAATTTTTGAATAATTCGCTCATCTCTACATAGTACTGCAGTATCAGACAATTTGGTGCAGCACATTTTTTAATGTAGCTCCCTCCTTGTCAGCTAGGGGGAGCTCTAGCTCTAATTGTTAGTGAGGAGGGCTGAGTAGAGTCTTGGGTGTGATAGTCAGAGGGAGGTCAAATTTTGGTCAGGGCTGAGAGGCTCTGCAGACCAAGTTTCTGGAACTTCCCCCTGCACTAGAACTTTGGAGGAATATCTAGAAGCAGTGGGTGGAGGTGAGGAGTGGCTGGTCTGTAGTCTTAGAGGATCCTGGTCAATCCCCGACAGGAGGCATGGCAAGGGGCCAGGATATCCTTTAAGAGTAACTAAACATGCTAAGCAGCAGGGGAGTTTGAGTGGAAGATGGAGACGTGAGGTAGGAGAGGAGGAGCCTGGGAGGGGGCCCAGATGGAGAAGGGCTCACCTACAGGCAGAGGAGCTTGGAGGAAGCAAAGCTTGGGACTTCACCAGCCCCCAGAAAGAGGACCACCTATGCAACAGGAAAGAAGCGGCCCAACTAGAAGGCCTGGTAGCAGCCACTAACCCACCAGCGGCACAGAAGAAGGACTGAGTGAATAAACTTGCACCCCTGGGCCAGTGAGGGGAAAGCTGCACTCTGCTGGGAAACTATATTAGCTTTTCACCTGGGACTGTTTCACACTGCAGTGGCATCGCAGGCACTGGATCCTGCCCAGAGATTCACCCAGTACAGCTGGATGAGGAGAGGATTCATCTGGGGTCTGGGGTGATAAAACAGGAGATGCTGGTGACAGGACATGCTGGCTAGCACTGCAGAAGAAAATGTTGTAAAGGCTTGTACATAAATTACAAATAAATAAGTGTTGTAGCGCCGCTAAATAATAGCTACAAAAAAATAAAAGAGTGACATAACTGAATAAAACGTCCATAATGAGTCCATAGATGTAAAATCAATCAATTTGTAATAAAGATTCTTCCATAATTCATGTGTTTTCTTCTTGCGCTGATATCCCCAAACACCATCCAGTAGAATAGTGCCCATAACATACAGTGCCACCTCAGTGCTCACAGAACTCTCACCTCAGAGCACATGGAAATACCTTTCAGCTTTCCATAGACTGTCCAACCAGAGCCAAGGATCGGTCCCTTTACGGGTGATGGAGGTCACACATTCCTATCCTTTAAAGAGAACAAAGGCGGCTCCCATGGTGCAGGATGTACGAATATAAAATGTATTAAGAAGCAGTAATACACTCACATGTAGGAAATGAATAAATGCCATCAAATCATCAGATGCCGGCTTCACTTGTCAGGTGAACTCACTATTCATGTCTGCCCAGAGCCAAGTGTCTACACAGAAATGATCGCTGATTTTGGGATTGAAGATCGACTTATTCCGTAAATTGGTGTGTAAATACCAACACTCGTCCTGCTGCTCATTAGATCCCTTTTTATCCCAAAATGTTCTAACATTAAGTTTGCAAATTAATATATATATATATATATCTGTCGTGTCCAATAGTTTATCTGGGGAGAATTTCAATCCTCATTCTAAAACGTTCAGTTGGTCCTCAGTGACCTCCACATCACTCAGGTTACACATGCCGACTTCAACCTCTCTTTTCCTTTTTCCTCTCCCCCCCCCCCCTCTACACCCCCTCCTTCTCTTTCTCCATTTCACATATAGGAGCCTGTTGCTGACATCTGGGGATCTGATCTCCAACCCCCTCTTCCTCTCCCTGGTTGGAAAAATG
This sequence comes from Staurois parvus, assembly GCF_062004578.1. NCBI lineage: Eukaryota > Metazoa > Chordata > Amphibia > Anura > Ranidae > Staurois > Staurois parvus. The sequence continues at coordinate 398,420 of NW_028318957.1, forward strand.
GGGCTTCCCTCCCCCTGAAGTAAGGACCCCCTCCATGGTGGACCCCCATACTCTCTCCTCTGAAAATCCCCTGCATTAGGGTGGGGGTAGGGTCTGGATGGTGACTGCCTCCATCCATTTAGAGGTTCAAATCTATTGTGCAGCGGTACCCTATAGAAAGGGGTTCATTCACCTTTATGACTCCCCTCATTCTTTCTCCTGAGGGTTTCCTTTTGTTATTATAGTTTTGTGAACCTCTACTTCTCTGTGGTGAAGGAGGGCGGGTACTATCATTAGGACAATCTCTCTCCTCACTGGACGCCCTTGAACCCACATTATCTTTAGCTCCATCTTCTGGCCATTTATAGACTGCATTCTGTTTCTAGGCTTGTGTGTCTCTATAATACTTCATCTTTTTCTTTTGTGTTTCCTCCTCCACTTATTTACTCTCCTCCTGCAATGATTTCATTCTCTCTGTAAAGTCGGTGGTGTTCTCAAAAGGCATCAATTTTTCTTTGAAAGTGTGAATTTTTTTCTTCTAAATCTCCGAGTTTCTTTTTCCTCCTCAGGATAATCAGTTCTAAAAGTTTTCTTTCCACATGATTGAAGAATGAAAACCGTTCCTCATCCAGTTCTTTCCCTACTAAACTGTCATTAGGGGCCCCTCCCACCTCACCCTCCTGGGTGTCATCCCCTCTGTCACAAATTTCTCCAAAGCAGCAACATCCCCCCGAGCTCTGATCTGTTTATTTGGAGCATTTTTAGGGGTCTGAAGTCTTTCGTGAAATCTGTGTATTCAGCTGAGTGTGAAAAAATATCAACAATCATTTTTTTGTGTTGAACAAAATCAAAAACCTCCATGGCTGCTGAGTGCAAACAAACAAACCGCACAAAATATATAGAAAACTTGTGCCAAAGGAATAAACAATAAATGATAATAAATGCTGCTGTTCAGAAATTGACTAAACATCAAAATATACTCATAGAAGTGATACAGCGCAAATCATACAAATGTGAAAAATTATATATTAAAGTCCCAAATTAAAGTCCAATGTCCAAAAAATGTGTGAAAAAAATTTAAACAGAACTGTAACTTAAACTTCATACATTTTCCAGCATGCTCACATCTTCAGTGAAAAAAAAAAACATTTGATCCAAACTCAGCAAATACTGTGAATTATCGAGCTAATAAAGCTTTAAGAGACAACAAGACACGCCTGCAGGTGGGTGTGGTATCCTCAGATGTTGTCATACTCTTTCATCGATTTCTCACTGACTCTCCTTCCCAGATATTTCCACATATAGCGATAGAAGACATAAAAGATGCCAATGGTATTTTATTATATAACGGTAAAAAATATATAGAAAGTGCCTCCCAAATCACAGATGATGATCCATCCTTACCTTCCTCTAAGCTCTCACTCATGGATGGACGGATGGATGGATGAGGGTAATTTGTGACCAGCTTGTATTTCTTTATCTTTTATTTTTTCTAATTTTTATGTATATTTTTCATAAATTTTTAAATTTTATTTATTTATTTATATACACACACAACACACACACACATACACACACACAAACAAATGTTTTTTTTCAAGAAGTTACTTCTTTTATTTTTCATTATATTGTATTTTTTCTTTAATTTTTTTAGGGTTATTAATAATAAAGATTATCATTTAGTGTTGATATTTTATATATTGCTTTGGTTCATATTGTTTGCTAATTGTAAATGACGTTCCAGCGGGGTATTCACCGTGTAAGGAGATTGCTTGGCAGCGGGGTATTCACCGTGTAAGGAGATCGATTAGCAGCGGGGTATTCATCATGTAAGGAGATCGATTGGCAGCGTGGTATTCATCATGTAAGGAGATCGATCTGCAGCGGGGTATTCACCATGTAAGGAGATCAATCGGCAGCAGGGTATTCACCATGTAAGGAGATCGATCAGCAGCAGAGTATTCATCATGTAAGGAGATCGATCGGCAGCGGGGTATTCATCATGTAAGGAGATCGATCGGCAGCGGGGTATTCATCATGTAAGGAGATCAATCGACAGCGGGGTATTCATCATGTAAGGAGATTGATCTGCAGCGGGGTATTCATCATGTAAGGAGATTGATCTGCAGCGGGGTATTCACCATGTAAGGAGATCAATCGGCAGCAGGGTATTCACCATGTAAGGAGATCGATCAGCAGCAGAGTATTCACCATGTAAGGAGATCGATCAGCAGCAGAGTATTCACCATGTAAGGAGATCGATCGGCAGCGGGGTATTCACCGTGTAAGGAGATCGATCGGCAGCAGGGTATTCACCATGTAAGGAGATCGATCAGCAGCAGAGTATTCACCATGTAAGGGGATCGATCGGCAGCAGGGTATTCACCATGTAAGGAGATCGATCGGCAGCAGGGTATTCACCATGTAAGGAGACCAAATGACAGCAGCATATTCACCATGTAAGGAGATCGATCGGCAGCAGGGCAGTCTATTCAAATAGTCCGTTGATATAGCAGGATGGAGTGGGCGGGGATTGTACGGATTTATTCCGCCCATTAATTGCTGGACGAATGAGGTGTGATGGGGGAGTATTTAGAGTGACTGAGAACCGGAGTTTGTTGTCCGTGACGACGCCTTGTGGGAAGGTGAAACGCGTTGACGTAACGTCCTGTTCTGACCTGTACGTGTAACATCACATCCGGTGAGCGGAGCGTTCTGCGGCCATCTTTAGTGTGGGCAGAGAGATCTGACTGTACAATTTTGCCAGTTCTTCATTGCCGAAGCTGACCCATTGTGTGTGCCTAGCAGGGACTGTCAGAGGGGCTGTTGGGACAAGTTGGAGGAGTCCTGATTTATGTACAAAAAGGCTTTATATTCCGTTCTATAATGTGAGACGTTTGGAGCGTCACCTGAGGAGGAAACGGATTTATCAGTAGTACGCTATTCTGTATCCTTTCCTTGCATTTTTCATCCATCCATGAGAATGAATTTGAGGGAAACTAAGGAGGAATTATTAGCGAAGGCTTGAGAGTGACAAGCTGGTCACAAAGTACCCTCATCCATCCATCCGTCCATCCATGAGGGAGAGCTTGGAGGAAGGTAAGGATGGATCATCATCTGTGATTTGGGAGGCAGATAATTCCATGAAAATTGGTGTCTAACCACCTTATGTGGGTGTAAGGAAGGCTGTTTTTGGCACTTTCTATATATTTTCTGGTTATATAGTAATATTCCATTGGCATCTTTTCTTTTATGTCTTCTATCGCTATATGTGGAAATATCTGGGAAGGAAAGTCGGTGAGAAATCGCTGAAAGAGTATGACAACTTCTGAGGATACCACACCCACCTGCAGGCGTGTCTTGTTGTAGCTTTATTAGCTCGAGAATTCACAGAATTTGCTGAGTTTGGATCAAATGTTTTTTTTCACTGAAGATGTGAGCATGCTGGAAAATTTATGAAATTTCAGTTACAGTTTTAATTCATTTTTTCTTTACAAATTTTTGGGACGTTGGACTTTAATTTGGGACTTTTGTTGGACTTTAATATATAATTTTTCACATTTTTATTATTTGCGCTGTATCACTTGTATGAGTTGTCAAGTACCAGGAGCGCAGAGAGAGCACGTGGAGACAGATTGCACAGAACACGAGGTGCGGGCGTTTATTGGGGAGGATTTCGGGGTACAGATGATAGATCCGTTAGTCCACAGACCAACACCAGACACAGCGACACAGTAATCTTCTCTGAAAGGCAATATAGAACAATAGGGGGCCGATAGTCTACAGGGTTCAATAGGACAGTGGGGTGGAGGTTCCATGAGGATTGGGGTTCATGGGGAGAATTGGTCTCAGTCTTTTGGGCAGCACAGGGTTAGTCCACTTACTGGATGCGGGAGCCGGACACGGAGGGTTACAGTCCACACAGGCAACACAAGGTCAGTCCACACAGGCAGCTCCAGGCAACAAAGGGTTAAGTCCGCCAGTCTCACAGGCAGCAAAGGGTTAAGTCGGCCAGGACAGCGCACTCCCAGCACAAAGACCGGGGTGGTCACTGAGAGTCCTGAGTCCCGCTCTAATGATCGAGACCTGGAACTCTCGATTCCAGGTCACATGATTGTTGTGATAGCCTCTGATTGGCTATCACAGTGATCAGTCAGTGTACAGCCCACCCCCTTCTTTTTTTTTCTCACTGAATGGAGGAGAGATACATTGTATCAATATATACATTCTATTATACATTGTATCATTATATACATTCCATTATACATTGTATCATTATATACATCCCATTATACATTGTATCATTATATACATTCCGTTATACATTGTATCATTATATACATTCCGTTATACATTGTATCGTTATATACATTCCGTTATACATTGTATCGTTATATACATTCCGTTATACATTGTATCGTTATATACATCCCATTATACATTGTATCATTATATACATTCCGTTATACATTGTATCGTTATATACATCCATTATACATTGTATCTCTCTCTCTCCTTGCATAGAGACAAAAAACTGTTACATAAAAAAAAGATAAATAAAAAATACCTAAATCAAGGTTCAATCTAGTTCAATGCTTGGGTCAGGGTCAAAGGTCAGGATTTTTGTTTTGCTTTTAAATTGGTATCAGTGTGTTTTAGGTAAAAAAAACAAACAAAATGCGGACTGTTGTTTCTGGGCTGTGCTGTGGGTATAAACAACAAATAACATATCATACCCGCACCTCCCCGATGTAAACTGAACTCAGCCCCCACAACACAAACACCCCCAAAATCTCCCAAAAACCCCAACCGCCCCCCTGCAGCAATAGTAGTGAGACTCTTCAATAAAAAAAAGTCCAAATAAAACTGGCAGTAATGAAAACACTATAATATAAAAATCCTCCATCACAACGTTCAAAGAAAATCCCAAAGTACAACTGTGTTACTTTGTTTCAAGTTTCCACAACACGAGTGAGACTTCTGTGACCATCGCAGTGATCCCCCACAACTGAATCCAAGACTTACCAGAAGGTTGGACCTCAAAGTATAGAGAGGTCAGTGTGAGTGTGTATGGTACAATCCCCATACAGGGATAATGAATGGGTCACAAACTAGCATGCGTTACAATTGCGCATACTCCTGAAATGTGACAAATTACAATTCTTACAAATCTCCATCGGCCACGCCTTAACATCCTTTCCAGGTGAGCAGATTAGAGTCACACAGGAGGGCCGGTGATGGGATTATTGCTCTCGCTATGACATTCATGGGATCACCTTATATTTGTGGTGCGATCGTCAGCAGAAAGTGTTGGGGGATGGGGACCCCCTTCCCCCACATGTGAAAGCGATCCAGCAGCCATTCAGCCACTAGATTTGCTCTTACATAATTCAGCACCGACTGTGAGATATCCAAAGCTGGAATGCAGAGCAGATGACAGGAAACCGCTGAAACCTGCAGAGTGACTTCAGACCAGCGAAGCGATAGAGTTCCTGCAGACAGGAGGTGACAGAGACAAGACCCTGGAACACGCACATACTTCATACGTGTGCGGTGTCATGGGGGAGATCCGGGTAGCTGCATGCAGAGTCCAGCTCAGCAATAATGGAGCAACAATCTTTACTGAAGGGAAGAAAGTCTGATGAAAAAACAAGCTGCAAATAGGTGAAAGCCGTACTAAACCCAAAATGTATTATATTGCAGCTCACCAGTCATTGGATGTGGTGGCTGCATTAGTTTTGTCTTTTTTTCCCTCTGTTTTCACCTTGTGATCCTGTCAGTAAGACACCTCCTGACAACTCTGGAGCAATGAGAACAGGAGGCACAGCAGCATTGTAAGTCTGGGGAAGGGTAGTGTTAAATGTATTCGCAGATTTAGAATCGCTATCACATGGAAGCCGAACTCCTCCAGCTCACACTCCGAACTCCTCCAGCTCACACTCCGAACTCCTCCAGCTCACACTTTATAGTCATTTACAGCAAACAATGTTCAGGATGATAAAGGTTTGGCATGAATACATAAAAGCTGATCATAGCAATCACCGCTGCCAGTGGTAAATGGTTTGTCTCATCCATGTAAACTGATACATTCTGCTGGAGAGCTTGTGCTTCTGAAAAGACTTGCTGGCTGGATCACCAGATGAATATAGATGACAAGGAAATGTATTCCAGCCATCACATCTAAGATTTGGCAGCTGCAATATAAGAAATGTTTGCTTTAAACTTGTCTCAGCAGTAAAGACATCCCCCGCCTGAGGACACCAGCAGAAAACTGAGGCATGCTGGGAGTAGGAGGGATTAGCCTGGCCCCCCAGTTTTTTTAGAATGCCATTGTCAGATTTTCCTCTAGGTGGCAATATATTCCCAATAGTGATGGGCTACATGGTGGAGTTGGTCCCGAGTTTGACTGGAACATGGGTCATGCGTGTGTTCGACCAACACATGAATGGTACGGGTGCTTGACGGGCTATTCGCACGCTGCGCCCCTTAATGAACTGCACCCTGATGGTGCATTGTGATTGGTCAACGCAATGCTCCTGACCATAGGTCAGGTGCAATACTTTGGCCAATCACAGCATAGGATGATGTCACATGGAGGCGGGCTTCACCACTTGTGACAGTATTTAAGAACAGTCATTGGGGGGCGCAGCTGTCAGAAGGTGGGAGCCAGGGTCACGGTTTTTCCTTTTTTCAGGTAGCGGCGGGCATCGTGACTGACGATGGATTTATTTCGGGGGACATTTTTTAAGTCTTTATTTTTAATAAAGGATTTGTCAGAGACTTCTGGCTTTATTTTTTTTGTGAATGGGTAGTGGTACCATGTACTACATACTCATCCACATGGGGGGGTGCCGGGATCTGGGGGACCTCTTGTTAAAGGGGGCTTCTAGATTCCGATAAGCCTCCTGCCTGCAGACCCCCACAGCCACCAGCCACGGTTGTGGGGAAGAGGCCCTTGTCCTCATCAACAAGCCCCCCCTGCCCCAAAGCACCCCACCATGTTGAGGGCATGTGGCCTGGTATGGTTCAGGAGGGGGTGGCACTCACTTGTACCCAGGGGCAGACTGACCATTCAGGCACTAGGGCACTGCCCGAGGGCCCAGGGTCAGTAGGGGGCTCCATGAGATGCCCCTAGTACCTTTCATAGGTTTTTTGGGTGTGGTTTTGAGTGTGGGTGAGGACACAGGGGCCCCATGATCCCCTATTGCCCGGGGGATTGTCAGTCCACCCCTGCTTGCCCCCCCCTTTTTCTGACCTGCCGAGCCACATGTTCGGATAAGGGTCTGGTATGGATTTTTGTTTTTTTTGGGGGGGGGAGAGACCCCCATGCCATTTTTTTTTTTTTATTTTGGCATTGGGGTTCCGCTCAAAATTCACACCAGACCTGAAGGGCTTGGTATGGATGGGAGGGGGGACCCCAGGCTGTTTGTTTTTTTTTTTAAAGTAATTGTTGGGCAATTATATAAAAATCACCAGCGCCAAAACCGTGAAATTATATGCTAAATAAATGCTGCTGCTCATTAGTGCAAACACCAAAAAATATATATATAAAACATCAAAACAATCGCAAATATATAATAAAAATTCATAAATATACACTGCAGTGAAAAATTTAATAAATGATAAAAAATATAAAAAAATGAAAATGAATAAGTCCCACTCTAAATCAATAAAGTGAAAAATAAAAAATATTCATGAAAGTCCTTTTCCAAAAAAAAAAAAAATTTTGACCTGTGTTTCCACCAAAATAGTGCTCAAATACCACACTGCACTCACCAGATATTGGTGAAAAAAAACGCCTTTTAGGGTTTTTTTTGGGATCCTAGACCTGGTCAATAAGCCTCCAATCACCAGATATTATTTGGATCTCCCCTCCTCCAGACAGGAATATAGCCGGCCTCCAGGATCACCAGACTCCGCTCTCCAAGAAAACGTTTTGAATAATGCAGGAAAACAACCCAATGTATAGTGTAATCCTGCAATACTCGGCAGAATCGATTCCCGAGTACCAAACCGCTCACATTATTACAAAGTATAATCAGCATTTATTGTATTTCATATGGAGCCAAAACCGCCACATCACCGCCGGGGTATTCCTGAGATCTCACGGTCAGCAACAGATGACAGCACAAGAATCGCCCACAACCAAGATGGCCTCGGGAACGCCATACGCCGGGGTATTCCTGAGATCTCATGGTCAGCAGCGCATGACAGCACAAGAATCGCCCACAACCAAGATGGCCCCCGGGAACGTCACACGCTGGGGTATTCCTGAGATCTCACGGTCAGCAACAGATGACAGCACAAGAATCACCCACAACCAAGATGTAGGATCCTCCCCTTTGTGCCTGATAGGCCGTATGCTAATCTTAAACCCTATTCAGCTGTCGGCTCCTCCCCCCGTGGGATCCCACTACAATATACCTTATTTTTATTATATATATATAAATTTTCATTTGTTATATTTTATTTTTAGCTTTATTTCTATTATATTTTTATTATTTATTTTTCTTTTTTTTCCCCATTTTTTATTTTATATATTTTTTTTGTTTATATTATTTTTCTATTTCTTTATCCTTTTTTCTTTATTTTTCTTGTGATTTTAATTTAAATATATAAAATTAAGTAAAAATAAATTAGTTTTTTTTTTTAAGTAATTGTATATGATAAAGATTTTTATAATTATAATAAAATATTTTGTTAGTTAAAGATCACATAAATGTATTTTGGGGGACGCCTGTTAATGTGGTTTGTGAGGGAAGTATTACCCTGGAGTTGTATACGTATTCATGTCAGGTATATTGTAATGGGATCCCGCGGTGGGAGGAGCTGACAGCTGAATGGGGCCCATCAGGCACAAAGGGGAGGATCCTGCATCTATTATATATACGGCATAGCCTGGAATGGTGGTGTCTGTGGAAACGCCCTGGAGGAGGGGCGAAACGCGTTGACGCATTTTCGGCTTCGCCGTCCAAAGTACCATGGCACTTGCGGTGAGTGGAACGCACGCCGGCGTGTGACATTCCCGGGGGCCATCTTGGTTGTGGGCGATTCTTGTGCTGTCAAATGTTGCTGACCGTGAGATCTCAGGAATACCCCGGCGTGTGACATTCCCGGGGGCCATCTTGGTTGTGGGCGATTCTTGTGCTGTCATCTGTTGCTGACCGTGAGATCTCAGGAATACCCCAGCGTGTGACGTTCCCGGGGGCCATCTTGGTTGTGGGCGATTCTTGTGCTGTCATCTGTTGCTGACTGTGAGATCTCAGGAATACCCCGGCGTGTGACATTCCCGGGGGCCATCTTGGTTGTGGGCGATTCTTGTGCTGTCATCTGTTGCTGACCGTGAGATCTCAGGAATACCCCAGCGTGTGACGTTCCCGGGGGCCATCTTGGTTGTGGGCGATTCTTGTGCTGTCATCTGTTGCCGACTGTGAGATCTCAGGAATACCCCGGCGTGTGGCGTTCCCGGGGGCCATCTTGGTTGTGGGCGATTCTTGTGCTGTCATCTGTTGCTGACCGTGAGATCTCAGGAATACCCCGGCGTGTGATGTTCCCGGGGGCCATCTTGGTTGTGGGTGATTCTTGTGCTGTCATCTGTTGCTGACCGTGAGATCTCAGGAATACCCTGGCGGTGATGTGGCGGTTTTGGCTCCATGTGAAATACAATAAATGCGGATTATACTTTGTAAGAATGTGAGCGGTTTGGTACTCAGGAATCGATTCTGCCGAGTATTGCAGGATTACACTATACATTGGGTTGTTTTCCTGCATTATTCAAAACGTTTTCTTGGAGAGCGGAGTCTGGTGATCCTGGAGGCCGGCTATATTCCTGTCTGGAGGAGGGGAGATCCAATAATATCTGGTGATTGGAGGCTTATTGACCGGGTCTAGGATCCCAAAAAAAACCCAAAAGGCGTTTTTTTCCCCAATATCTGGTGAGTGCGGTGAGGTATTTGAACACTATTTTGGCGGAAACACAGGTCAAAAGTTTTTTTTTTTTTGGAAAAGGACTTTCATGAATATATTTTTTATTTTTCACTTTAATGATTTGGAGAGGGACTTATTCATTTTCATTTTTTATATATTTTTTATCATCATTTAATTTTTCCCTGCAGTGTATATTTAATTTTTATTATATATTTGCGCGGTTTTGATGTTTTATAGATAATTGTTGGGCAATACCGACAATTGTTTTGACATCTGGCTGTCGGCAGGGAACCCCACTGACAGCAGAAACATGAATGAATGTCTCACTACTAAAATACCAAATGACGTCATCATGGAACTCCGGCCAGATTGTAGTAATGGCCGATATCTCACCTCATACTCAGATGCCGGAAGATATCGCTCATTATATTGTTCGTGTTCGGAGTTTGCTGTCGAACGTTCTGTAGGTTTGGATGTTCGACCGCGAACCGAACGGTGGGGGGGTGTTGGGCCCATCGCTAATACCGAACTTAACTGAACCGCTGTGTCACTCAATGGAGGAAAAAGAGAGACGTGTGAATGTGTTTGGTGGGATCGGGACAACACAGAACAGATCTTACAGGAGCATCGACCAATGAGGAGGAATATTTCCTGTTGTATAGTCTGATATCTCCCATCAGCCTCCATAGTGCAGTTACTAAAGTCCTACAAGAAGGTGACAGGATGGTGTCAGGTCCACCACACACAGTACAACCTCACCGTACAATCTCTGTACAATCAACTTCTACAATCTACCAAAACGATGTAATAGGAGGACCCACCTAAACTATCCAATCAGATTCTATACAATCAGACAGAACCTCACTTTGCAGACTTGATGGAAGATCAAACAGTGATTGTACAATCAGATTGTAATGTGTGTGGAGTTTATCAGATATCCTGGAGGATGCTGGGAAATGGTGTGAGAACATTCTGCTGAGATCTGATGACTGTTTATATCCTCTCTTCTAGGATTGGGAACAACTCCTTGTCAGAGGAAGCAAGCAGAGAACTAGAAACGCCGGGAACGCTCCGCCCAGAACTGAAGATATATACATGAGGTGGACCCTGCAGGAGGAGACTCTACTACAGCTGTGAATGGAGCCGGGACATCGCTCTGGATGAGATATAGAGAAGAGCAATCCTGACCCCAGAGAAGAACGGATCATCACAGATGAACGAATACACCAGGACAGGAAGGGGAGGGATTCGGTTTTGTAATGAAGGAGATAAAAACTCCACTAAAAATATGAACATTTCATAGAATCCATATTGTGGGCAGCAAAGTGGCTGAGGGGTTAGCACTTCCATCTATCAGCACTAGGGATGTGGGTTCAAATCCCAACCATGGCATGTGCTTGTTTCCTCCGGGTACTCCGGTTTCCTCCCACACTCCAAAGACATGCTGGGAGGTTAATTGACCCCGGTATGTGTATGTATGGATGTGAGTTAGGGACCTCAGATTGTATGCCCCTCGAGGGTCAGGGAGTGATGTGAATGTACAATATACACTATATTGCCAAAAGTATTGCCCCTGCCCTCCCAATCATGTGATTCAAGTGTTCCAATCCCGTTCCAGTCATGTGATTCAGGTGTTCCAATCATGTGATTCAGGTGTTCCAATCATGTGATTCAGGGTTCCAATCCCCTCCATGGATACAGGTGTATACAATCAAGCCCCTAGGCTTTGATGGCCTCAGATGTTAAGCCCTTCCTGCCCAGTGCCATTAGTACAGCGTCAGGGCTTTTTATTAGCACTGATCACTGTATTGGTGTCACCGGGGATGTCAGTGACACCAAGTCAGTTCCCCCCCAGTGTCAGAATGCCCCCCGCAGTTCCGCTGTAAGTCGTTGATCGCCGCCATTACTAGGAAAAAAAATTCCGGGGGCTATACCGGCATTTGCAGACGCTATAACTTTCACGTAAACCAATTAATTTACACGTACTGGGATTGTTTTCAGCAAAGACACGAAGCAGAATACATTTTGTCCTCAATTTGATTTTTTAAATTTTTTTTTGGACAGGTTTACCCACCTCCCGTCCGGCTGTTGTATATAAACGGCCAGACGGTGGCAGTGCAGGGTCGGGTGGCTGTTTATAAACGGCCTCCCCGCACCCTGCTTGTGTGCAGTCCCTGGGAGCGTGCAGCACCGCAATCCGGACACAGTGAAACACCGATCGTCGGACGGGACCTCTGTGTGAGGTCCCAATCATGTGATCACTGATTGGCCAATCAGTGATCACATGCAGAGTAGTAAGTAAGATGTCACTTCTGACATTATTGCTTACTACGTGTGGGAATCTGTGAATGATGGCATGGATGGCTATCCAGGGGGGGTTGCCTCTCAGGACATTTATGCATGCCAGGAACCTGAGCAGATACAGACACTGCCCCTTCTGCATCATCCACGAGGAAACGTCTTACCACGTTTTCTGGGAGTGCTCATTTGCTCAGGCCCTGTTGGGGGCCCTGGAACCTGAACTCAAGGACTTTGTACCACAGACAGCCATCACTCACTTTGGGGTGTTGAATGGACTGTTCTGTGGAACCTTTTCTCTGGAGGACATTGACGGCGCCTGGCGGGTGCTGTGTTGTTTTAAGGACGCTTTATGGTGCGCCAGAAAGCGCCTCATCCACCAGCGGGAGAGGATGTCCATTGAGGACTGCCGCAGACTGATCCTCAGTCTGCTCAGAGACTATTCCTTGATGGACTTTAAGGAGGAAGAGGACGTCTGAAGATTTCCCCCTTCCCCCTACCCCCTTGCGTGTCTTTGTCCCTTCAATAAAGCTTCGGGCCTGTGTTTCCCCCTTCCTTCCCCTCCCCCCCACACACCCGATGCTTATTGTAGATTGAGACTTTCGGTCTTTCGTTTTTATGCATGACATCGTGACTAGGAGATGTATTTTGTATTAGGATGCTACAGTTTTTGGGGTAAGCGGCGTCATGCATGACGTGTTGGTCCGGGGGATTCATCCTCCACGCACATCACGTCAGGCATCATACCGCTGAGCGAATGTATTTATTTCTGAATGTATTTATCGTATGCTTGGAACTGTATTGCAATGTGGTGCGCTGCATCGCAGTACAGGGTGAGATGTACCCCGATTACATGTATCATGTTGTTTTTGATGCTTCTGCAATAAAAGTATCTTTTCAATCAAAAATCTGTGAATGATCACAGAGGTCACATGGTACAGGGCTATTCACAACAGCCTTGTACCATGTGACAAGCTGTGACCAATCACAGCTCACTCAGTAGTTCTCAATGGCTGCAGGAATGCAGCCAGAGAGGATAAATGATTGCTTTTACATCCTTAATGGGTGTAAAAGCAATCAGTGAGAAAAAAAAATCTTCATCACCCCCCACAAGTAGTACAGTGTCGCCGCAGTGGCACTGTACTGCTAGGGTGACAGCATGTAAAAAAAAACAAATATAAAAAAATAAATTAAAGAAAAAAGTTTAAAATTATAATGTTTGATTATAAACCAATTTGGGTTATTTTTTTTTTTTTTACTAAAAAGATAAACGGAATAAATTTTGGCCAAGATTTACGATGAAAAACTATTTGCTAAATTTTATATGAAAAACACTTTTTTTCAAAAATTTTTGGACTTTTTCATTTACATAGCAAAAAAAATAAAAAATCCCAGCGGTGAATAAATACCAGCAAAATAAAGCTTTATCTTTCTCAAAAAAAAAATGCTAAGAAATTCATATGGGTACAGTGTTGCATGACCGCGCAATTGTCATTCAAAATGTGATGGCGTTGAAAGCTGAACATTGGCTTGGAGGGGGGGGGGGGGGGGGGGAGTGTCCGGACTGGAAGTGGTTAATAGCAAAAACCAAAAATATTTCTCAGAATTGACAGTTTCTTGTTTATAGCGCAAAAAATAAAAACCGCACAGGCGGTCAGATACCACCGAAGCTCAATTAATGGGAAAAATAAAGGACGTAAATGTCATTTGGGTGCGGCGTTGCATGACCGCGCAATTGTCGGTTAAAGTAACGCAGCACCATGCAGGAAGGGGAGGGGGATCCTCTGGAGGGGGAGGAGTTAAGGTCACATTGGTTGCTGTGATACGGCGAATGTTTGGCGTTTATGGTGATGTGTGTAAAGTGGGCCCGGCTCAGGCGGGATCTATAGTTTAGGGATCAGCAGCACACTTCTATTACATGGCATGACAGCAAACATGGATTCCCCACGCAGGGGGTCTTCTCCAACATACAATAACCAACAATGCTACCCCACCTGGCTACACTTCAGCAGCTCCGCCTCATGTAGATGTAACACCCGGAGATCTCAGAGAGGACTTCACACCCCACAGCCGCCATTCTCCTCCCCTCAGCCTGGAAAAGGCGGGAACATAGAGCAGGTCTGCCTGAGGGAAAGCTGGAAGGGACAGGACAGCCAATCACAGGAGAGGAGCTGATAATCTGGAACACATGAGGGAACTGAGAACTGTGAGGTGACAGGACAGCCAATCACAGGATAGGAGCTGAGAGGCGGGAACACGTGAGGGAACTGTGAGGTGACAGGACAGCCAATCACAGGAGAGGAGCTGAGAAGTGGGAACACATGAGAGAACTGCTGGGAACCGTGAGGGGAGGGACCATAACGGCTCAGCCAATTACAGGACAGGAGCTGAGTAGAGGGAACACATGAAGGAAACTACTTGGAACTGTGTGGTGAGTGACAGGACTGCTCAGCCAATCACAGGAAAGGAACTGAGAGGCACGAGAGAACTATTGAAAACTGTGAGGTGAGTGACATGACAACTCAGCCAATCACAGTGGAGTAGCTGAGAGGAGGGAACACTTGAGAGAACTGCCGGGAACCGTGAGGGGAGGGACAGGACTGCTCAGCCAATCACAGGAGAGGAGGGAGCTGCTGGGAACTGTGAGGGGAGGGACAGGACTGTTCAACTAATGACAGGAGAGCTCAGAGGCGGGAACACATGAGGGAACTGTGAGGTGAGTGGCAGGACTGCTCAACCAATGACAAGATAGGAGCTGAGAGGCGGGAACACTTGAAGGGACATCTGTGAGGTGGGTGACAGGTCTCCTCAGCCAATCACAGGAGAGGAGGTGGGAACACCTGAAGGGACTGCTGGGAACTGTGAAGTGAGTGACAGGCTTCCTTCAGCCAATTACCACAGAGCAGATGGGAGGGGGAACAATTGAGGTTATAAATATAAGGGGGTGATGGAGAGTATCTGGGAACACAGCTGTGAGGGGACAAGCTCTCTCAGCCAATCACAGGAGACTATCTGGGAGGTGGGAACACAGCTGTGAGGGGACAATTTCTCACAGCCAGGAGAGTAGCTGTGAGGCAGGGCACAACTAAAGGGAGTGACAGGTCTCTTCAGCCAATCGTAGGAGAGAATCTGGGAGGCGGGAACACCTGAGGTAACTGCTGTGAGGTGAGTGACAAGCTCTCCCAGCCAATTACCAAAATGTACATGGGAGTTGTGATGGCTGTGAGGTGAGTGACAGGTTTCCTCAGCCAATCGCAGGACAGGAACTAGGAGACTGAAACATCTGTGAGGTAAGTGACAGACTCCTTTCAGACAATCACAGGAGAGTATTTGGGAGGCGGAAACACGTGAGGTAACAGGTGACAAGCTCTCTCAGCCAATCACAGAAGAGTATTTGGGAAGCGGGAACACCTGAGGTAACAGGTGACAAACTCTCTCAGCCAATCACAGGAGAGTATTTGGGAGGCGGGAACACCTGGGGTAACAGGTGACAAGCTCTCCCAGCCAATTGCTGGAGAGTAGATGGGAGGCGGGGAAGCTCCAAGGATAATGGCGTGTCTCCACTCAGCCAATCACTGGAGAGGAGCTGGAAGGTTCAAATGCCTATGAGATGATTGACAAACTGTCTCAGCCAATTATAGGACAGGAGCAGGGAGGCAGGACAGCTGTGATGGGAGTGATAGGTCTCCTCAGCCAATCACAGGGGAGAAGCTGGAAGACTTAAAGTAACAGCCGTGAGTTGAGTGGCCAACTCTCCCAGCCAATCACAGGAGCGTGTCTGGAGGTGGGGATATCTGATTGGACAGCTGTGAGGGGTGGCAGGTCTGGTGTAGAGTATGTCCGTTGTGAAGGGCTCTCTTGGGCTCAGGTGGTCCCTGGGGGGAGGAGTCAGCTTATTTTGGTCCCCCATTTAATAGAAGTCACATGACATCCATTGTACTGGTATTTTAATGAGGGGAAAGCTGCTTTATCTGTGACCTGGAACACCAGGCGGGTGGAATAGATTTATTACTAGACGAGGAATTGTCCCGCCCCCGAGGGACTGACACAGGACAGGATTATTCCAGAGATGATTGGGGGATGGAGGACATAAAACCAATCACACGGAATAGAATCTCAGGAGATGGACCTCGGCTGCTTCTATCTGATTGTCATCTGCAGGACTGGAGCTTCCTCATAGATGGCCGTCTGTTCTTTATTACAGCTGATTGCTGGGAGGTCAAATCAAACTGCATTGTGTGCGATGGCCAGTCCTGACCAGACAGCAGCAGCATGGTCCCCCAGACAGTCCTTATTTCCTGCCCGGAATGTTGTCAGATGGGATTCTTCTTCAAAAGGTCTCAGGTGAGCTACTTCTCCCTCTTCAGATTGATTCCTAAATTGGAGGTCTTGCCCGGAGCTCCCCTTTAATCTTTAGCACTGACTGCACTGAGCCCCTGACCCCGGCGGAGGTGGGTATTGTGATGGAACGCGGCATCCGAAACCTGCCCTTCTCACCAACTTGCACCGCGCTGTCACTTGTGTAACAATGTCACTCTCAGCTGCACCCCCGCACAAAGATTCTCCAGCTCGCAGGACCACAATCTGTGCCAGCAGACTGAGGGCAATTGTGACTGGGTCAGGTTAATTACACAATTAACCCTTCACACTGCTGCCACCTCATTACAGAGGAGGAAACTCACAAATCCCAGCAACAACACTATGATCTTAGCATAAGCATCTGCAACACACAGTCACCACAGACAGGGATATCAGAGGATTATTACACACAGGAACACTCTTCCAGGGACAGGGATATCGGAGGATTATTACACACAGGAACACTCTTCCAGGGACAGGGATATCGGAGGATTATTACACACAGGAACACTCTTCCAGGGACAGGGATATCGAAGGATTATTACACACAGGAACACTCTTCCAGGGACAGGGATATCGGAGGATTATTACACACAGGAACACTCTTCCAGGGACAGGGATATCGAAGGATTATTACACACAGGAACACTCTTCCAGGGACAGGGATATCGGAGGATTATTACACACAGGAACACTCTTCCAGGCACAGGGATATCGGAGGATTAATACACACAGGAACACTCTTCCAGGGACAGGGATATCGGAGGATTATTACACACAGGAACACTCTTCCAGGGACAAGGATATCAGAGGATTATTACACACAGGAACACTCTTCCAGGGACAGGGAGATCAGAGGATTATTACACACAGGAACACTCTTCCAGGGACAAGGATATCAGAGGATTATTACACACAGGAACACTCTTCCAGGGACAGGGAGATCAGAGGATTATATATACAGGAACACTCTTCCAGGGACAGGGATAGCAGAGGATTATTACATACAGGAACACTCTTCCAGGGACAGGGATATCGGAGGATTATTACATACAGGAACACCCCTCCAGAGACAGGGATATCGGAGGATTATTACACACAGGAGCACCCTTCCAGGGACAGGGATATCGGAGGATTATTACACACAGGAACACTCTTCCAGGGACAGGGATATCGGAGGATTATTACACACAGGAACACTCTTCCAGGGACAGGGATATCGGAGAATTATTACACACAGGAACACTCTTCCAGGGACAGGGATATCGGAGGATTAATACACACAGGAACACTCTTCCAGGGACAAGGATATCAGAGGATTATTACACACAGGAACACTCTTCCAGGGACAGGGATATCAGAGGATTATTACATACAGGAACACTCTTCCAGGGACAGGGATATCAGAGGATTATTACATACAGGAACACTCTTCCAGGGACATCAGAGGATTATTACACACAGGAACACCCCTCCAGAGACAGGGATATCGGAGGATTATTACACACAGGAACACTCTTCCAGGGACAGGGATATCGGAGGATTATTACACACAGGAACACTCTTCCAGGGACAGGGATATCGGAGGATTAATACACACAGGAACACTCTTCCAGGGACAGGGATATCGGAGGATTATTACACACAGGAACACTCTTCCAGGGACAAGGATATCGGAGGATTATTACACACAGGAACACTCTTCCAGGGACAGGGATATCAGAGGATTATTACACACAGGAACACTCTTCCAGGGACAAGGATATCAGAGGATTATTACACACAGGAACACTCTTCCAGGGACAGGGAGATCAGAGGATTATATATACAGGAACACTCTTCCAGGGACAGGGAGATCAGAGGATTATTACACACAGGAACACTCTTCCAGGGACAGGGATATCGGAGGATTATTACACACAGGAACACTCTTCCAGGGACAGGGATATCGGAGGATTATTACACACAGGAACACTCTTCCAGGGACAGGGATATCGGAGGATTAATACACACAGGAACACTCTTCCAGGGACAGGGATATCAGAGGATTATTACATACAGGAACACTCTTCCAGGGACAGGGATATCAGAGGATTATTACATACAGGAACACTCTTCCAGGGACATCAGAGGATTATTACACACAGGAACACCCCTCCAGAGACAGGGATATCGGAGGATTATTACACACAGGAGCACCCTTCCAGGGACAGGGATATCGGAGGATTATTACACACAGGAACACTTTTCCAGGGACAGGGATATCGGAGGATTATTACACACAGGAACACTCTTCCAGGGACAGGGATATCGGAGGATTAATACACACAGGAACACTCTTCCAGGGACAGGGATATCAGAGGATTATATATACAGGAACACTCTTCCAGGGACAGGGATATCAGAGGATTATTACATACAGGAACACTCTTCCAGGGACAGGGATATCAGAGGATTACATACAGGAACACTCTTCCAGGGACATCAGAGGATTATTACATACAGGAACACCCCTCCAGAGACAGGGATATCGGAGGATTATTACACACAGGAGCACCCTTCCAGGGACAGGGATATCGGAGGATTATTACACACAGGAACACTTTTCCAGGGACAGGGATATCGGAGGATTATTACACACAGGAACACTCTTCCAGGGACAGGGATATCGGAGGATTATTACACACAGGAACACTCTTCCAGGGACAGGGATATCTGAGGATTATTACACACAGGAACACTCTTCCAGGGACAGGGATATCGGAGGATTATTACACACAGGAACACTCTTCCAGGGACAGGGATATCGGAGGATTATTACACACAGGAACACTCTTCCAGGGACAGGGATATCGGAGGATTATTACACACAGGAACACTCTTCCAGGGACAGGGATATCGAAGGATTAAGGATTATTACACACAGGAACACTCTTCCAGGGACAGGGATATCGAAGGATTAATACACACAGGAACACTCTTCCAGGGACAGGGATATCGGAGGATTATATATACAGGAACACTCTTCCAGGGACAGGGATATCGGAGGATTATATATACAGGAACACTCTTCCAGGGACAGGGATATCGGAGGATTATTACACACAGGAACACTCTTCCAGGGACAGGGATATCGGAGGATTATTACACACAGGAACACTCTTCCAGGGACAAGGATATCAGAGGATTATTACACACAGGAACACTCTTCCAGGGACAGGGAGATCAGAGGATTATATATACAGGAACACTCTTCCAAGGACAGGGATATCAGAGGATTATTACATACAGGAACACTCTTCCAGGGACATCAGAGGATTATTACACACAGGAGCACTCTTCCAGGGACAGGGATATCGGAGGATTATTACACACAGGAACACTTTTCCAGGGACTGGGATATTGGAGGATTATTACACACAGGAACACTCTTCCAGGGACTGGGATATCGGAGGATTATTACACACAGGAACACTCTTCCAGGGACTGGGATATCGGAGGATTATTACACACAGGAACACTCTTCCAGGGACAGGGATATCTGAGGATTATTACACACAAATTCCAACACATCCTCCCACCCCCCCACCCTCAACCAGGGTTCCTTCAGGGGGGTTCCTTGAGCAGTGATAGATCCTCTTTATGGAGAGATCTGGAGTCTATTAGGCCCCATTCACACCTGAGAAATTTGTAGCTCGAAGGGAGAAAAAAATCAATATCACTCCATGGAGACGGTTCACATCTCCACTCCGAGTCGCCTGAAGCTCAAAACAGCTTTGGAGTTGCTTTTGTAGCTCCATTTGGGCAGATTGATGTGTTTTTGGCGCATTTTCATTCCCATAGCAATACATGGAAACGTGCAAATCGCGCGTTATTTATGTGCGTTTGCGTGTTTTGTCGCGTTACCAAGAGCGTTTTCTGGCCTTACAGAACATGGCAGCAATTGGTGTCACAGATGAAATTTTTGTGTTGGTTAATACAAAAACGCCAAAACTCAAACAGCCCAAAAACGCCTGAACAAATCGTGCATAAATGTTTGCAGAGGTGCAACAAAACATGCAAAAAAATGCACAAAAATGCTACGCTTACGTGTGAATGGGGCCTTAGACCCCAGATCTGTCCTCTGCCCTTCAAAACATCTGACCATATCAAGATCAGTTTTATCTGATCTTGGAGCATGGGTGGGGTTGCCATTTTGACCACTGAAGCTACACCCATAAAAAAAGGATATGATTTCTGGACTGCTAAGGTGTATGTCAGTCCAGTTGTTCTGAATAGACTGCACAACACAGCGCACATTAACTGTGGAAAAATTAGCATGCTTTATACGTGTCTCAGCGGTCAGATGTGTCCGATCCTCATACTTTACCATTTTGGGGAGCATTTCTATACCAGCACACCCCGAGGGGGGGGGGGGGAATACCACACTCTGGGGGACTCATCCAGACTCAGACTGGGACTAAAAATAGGCCCGAGCATTTTGGATGGAGCAGCCCCTAGCCCGGGGACCCTTTCATTGGAGCCCGGTGGTGGAACGCCAGGGCCCAGTCACAAGAGTGACTTTTGCAACCCTGGTAGTTCCGCCACTAGTGTCAGGTTTTTATTTTTACTTAATTTTTTACAATTTTATATTTTATTATTTTTTTACATTTGTTTTGAAAGAGGGAAGGAGAGAGAGAAAGAAGAGAAACAGGAGACAGAGAAAGAGAAGGGGGGAGAGAAGACACAAGGCTGTCAGGAATGTGGGCGGGGCAGACCGAAGGAGAGGGCGGGAGGAGGAGGGGCAGCTTTCTCTCTCCTCCCCATCTATGGGGGGAGGGGGGAATTTGGTGGCGGTGCTGCAGGATGGAGGGGGGGCGGACGTAGTTGTCCACTGACAGTCGTCCAACCTCCCCCCCCCCCCCCAAACAGACAGGAGAGGAGAGAGCTTCCCCTCCTCTTCCCACCCTCTCTTCCTGTGTCTGCCCCACCCACACTCTCTCCACCAGCCTGTGTCTTCTCTCTCTCTCTCTCTCCTATCTTTCTTTACTTCACTGTTTCTTTCTTTTTGTCTCTGTCTCCTGTTTCTCTCTCCTTCCCTCCTTCTCTTCCTCCCCTTCCCTCCTTCTCTTCCTCCTCCCCTTCCCTCCTTCTCTTCCTCCCCTTCCCTCCTTCTTCCTCCTTCCCTCCTCTCTTCCTCCCTTCCCTCCTTCTCTTCCTCCCCTTCCCTCCTTCTCTCCTCCTTCCCTCCTTCTCTTCCTCCCTCCCTCCTTCCTTCCTCCCTCACCCTCTCTTCCTCCCTCCCTCCTTCTCTTCCTCCCTCCCTCCTTCTCTTCCTCCCTCCCTCCCTCTCCTTCCTTCCTCCTCCCCTCCCTCCTTCCTTCTCTCTCTCCCTCCTTCCTTCCCTCTCTCCCTCCTTCCTTCTCTCTCTCCCCCCTTCCTTCCTTCTCTCTCTCCCCCCTTCCTTCCTTCTCCTCTCTCTCTCCCTCCTTCCTTCTCTCTCTCTCCCCCTTCTCTCTCTTCTCCTCCTTCCTTCTCTCTCTCTCTCTCTCTCTCCCTCCTTCCTTCTCTCTCTCCCTCCTTCCTTCTCTCTCTCTCTCTCCCTCCTTCCTTCCTTCTCTCTCTCTCCTCCTTCCTTCCTTCTCTCTCTCTCCCTCCTCCCTTCCTTCTCTCTCTCTCTCTCTCTCTCTCTCTCTCTCTCTCCCCTCCTCCCTTCCTTCTCTCTCTCTCTCCCTCCTCCCTTCCTTCTCTCTCTCTCCCTCCTCCCTTCCTTCTCTCTCTCTCCCTCCTCCCTTCCTTCTCTCTCTCTCCCTCCTCCCTTCCTTCTCTCTCTCTCCCTCCTCCCTTCCTTCTCTCTCTCCCTCCCTCCTCCCTTCCTTCTCTCTCTCTCTCCCTCCTTCCTTCCTTCTCTCTCTCTCCCTCCTTCCTTCCTTCTCTCTCTCTCCCTCCTTCCTTCCTTCTCTCTCTCTCTCCCTCCTTCCTTCCTTCTCTCTCTCTCTCCCTCCTTCCTTCCTTTCTCTCTCTCTCTCCCTCCTTCCTTCCTTCTCTATCTCTCTCCCTCCTTCCTTCCTTCTCTCTCTCTCTCCCTCCTTCCTTCCTTCTCTCTCTCTCTCCCTCCTTCCTTCCTTCTCTCTCTCTCTCCCTCCTTCCTTCCTTCTCTCTCTCTCTCCCTCCTTCCTGCCTTCTCTCTCTCTCTCTCTCCCTCCTTCCTGCCTTCTCTCTCTCTCTCTCTCCCTCCTTCCTGCCTTCTCTCTCTCTCTCCCTCCTTCCTTCCTTCTCTCTCTCTCTCTCCCTCCTTCCTTCCTTCTCTCTCTCTCTCTCCCTGCTTCCTTCCTTCTCTCTCTCTCTCTCTCCCTCCTTCCTTCCTTCTCTCTCTCTCTCTCTCCCTCCTTCCTTCCTTCTCTCCCTCCTTCCTTCCTTCTTTCTCTCCCTCCTTCCTTCCTTCTCTCTCTCCTACAAAACAAATGTAATAAAAATACAATAGAAAATTGTACAAAATTGAATAACACCGTACTGACACTAATGACAGAACTACCAGGGTCGCTCCTGTGATCGGGCCCTGGCGTTCTGCTACTGGGCTTTGAGGAAAATGAAAGGGTCCCCTGGCTTGGGGCTGCTCAGTCCAAAATGCCCGGGCTTATTTTTTGTCCCAGTCTGGGCCTGCCTCTAACCCCCTTTTATAGTTCCATTAAGAATTCATGGCAGCACAAGTTCGATGTGCATTTTGGCATGTTTTTATTTTATTTCTGAGAACGCAAAAGTGTGAATGTGGCCTGAGTCAGCAGGCTTCCTCCATCCACTACACTGCATGGATGGATAAGTCCCCTCTGCTGGACTATTGCATGGATGGCACATTTGTAGATCACACAACAGTGATATGATCTGTGAAAATAATGTGTGGCAATGATAGGAAAAAACTCCTTCATCTGTGGCCTCCCTCATGTATAGGGGCTCATTCACTGGTGAATTCCCTCATATATAGGGGCCCAGCACCAGCAATCATCCTCCCTCCCTAGCGGCACATTCACAGTCTGGGAGAAGAGGAAGCCATCCTCCCTCCCCAACAGCCAGTCGGAGTGGAAGATGTGGGATCCTCAGCAGAAGTGCTGGCATCAGGCCAGTGTGTTACCAACCTCTGCCCAGCACCTTCAGCGGCTCCATGGATGCACGGAGAGGAGATATTGAACCTCTATCCCCCATCACCAGCTCCAAAGACTGGGGATTTAATAGACTTCTGCTGAGGAGGAACAACCCAGTGAACCTCAAGAAGAAGAGCTGGTATCAGAGCAGAACTTCCAACCTCTCCCCAGTGACAGGCCGAGTCAGAGAAGCTCGAATTCCCAGCTGAAGCACTGGCAAGTGGACAGAGTCCAAGACCTCTGCCCCACAGCAGTTCTGGTGGCTCAGGGAGAGAAGGTGGCAGTTCTTCTTCCCTAACGGCAGTGTAGGGACTCGGGAGCGAAGGATGTCGTCCTTGTTGCACAGCAGGAGTCCAGAAGAGGGAGCAACCGGCTCATCTCCCCAGAGGCAATACGATAACCTGGGAGAAGAGAAATCTGTCTTCCCTCCCCAGCAGGGATCCATGCACCTGGAAGACAGTACCAAAGAAATGTCATCTCAGCAGCCGGATGAGATGGAGCAGCCAGCTCATCTCCCCAGTGGCACTTCAAGAACCCAGGAGAGGAGAAAGCTGTCTTCACTCCCCAGTGGAAGATCACAGTCCAGGAGAGGAGGTGATGGGTCCTCCCTCCCCATTGGCAGATCCACAGTCTAGGAGCGAAGGAAGTTGTCCTCCCTCCACAAGAGTCAGCCAGAGTGAAGGATGTGGAGTCCCCAGCTGAATTGCTGGCAACAGGGCAGAGCTTTACTGACCTGTGCCTAGCACCTCGTGTCTTCACAGCTCCAGGGAGTCAGGGCGGGCAGCCCCTCTCCCCAGCAGCAGATCAAGCCCTGGAAAGGTAAGGACCTCCCAGTTGAACCACTGGCAGCCAGACAGAGGGTCCACGACTTCTGCTCCACACCTACCGACGGCAACTCTTCCCTGTGGCCAAGAATGGAGATTATGTGGACCAACTATGTGGGTTCACTCTGCCCGACTAACACATGTCCAGACTAGGTGGAGGTCTGTGACCTAGTTAGTCTACCTTTTGAGGGTGGAGAAATGTGATAGACCCAACCGGGACAGGGGACTAGGGGCTTGCCTTCTACCAACTGATTATGGCCCATGGAGGAGGCCAGGCATTTTCTCTGCTTCTCCTGGTCAGGCACGGAGGAGAGCTCAGTTCAGCCTGTGATGGAGAGAAAGCATCATTCTCTAATGATGGACAACAACATGGTGAACATTGAGAGCGAGGCTTGCATTTATTCTCTGCATAAAGACAATAAAGCTTCTCTTCTGGAGTGGATGGAAAGGTATAATATTAATCTTGGACAGAGGAAATATGGTGACCTTCCTGCAGACTGGGTAGGAGAAGCTCCTTCACTTGGGACAGAAATATTTATCAACAATCTCCCTCAATAAATCTAAGATAAATTATTTGCACTTTTTCAGACTGCTGAAACACTGTATGAGTTTTGTCCTTTGACTTTTTTTAGTGGACAGATTACTCAAGTGAAAGCCAAATACCTGAAGGTCAACATGTGTAATGTACTTTGTGTATCCAGGGTTGTGGACTTCTTGCTGGACTGTCTGGGGTGGACTCCCTCAATAAATCAAAGCTGGTCTGGGTTCCTGACTGTTGATTAGCTTACTTTTTAATTAGGTTACTGTTAGCTGTTCATTAGATGTACTGATGATATTACTGTTTAAAGTTTGCATTGTTTAGGATAATGTGATCAAGCTCTTGTCTGATTTTGTGTGGTATAAATGATGCGTGAATTTTTTATAATTAACAGTTCCTGTTTGCACCTAAGCTGGAGTCGTCTAGTTCTTGGGTGCAATTCCCAGCTATAATACCTTGTTCCTGTGTTGCAGCAGGGAGGAAGCAGCTCTTTGGTGGAAGCACCCAGTCGATGGTTCCTCACAGCCGTCATCTTTGCATCTATTTGATCTATACAATGGTGCTGCATGTTTGCAGTTAGGACACCAGCCATTTGCTGGCTTGACAGTTCAATTAAGAGCACAAGCTGCTGGTACAGTTCTCATTCAGGGCACGCTGTGAATGTAACTGTTAAAGCGGTATAAAAAAACCCAAAACAATAGGCCTCCCTGCAGGTTTAGGTCATAATGCACCGCGACAGACCTACCTGTAGATGGAGCCCTCCAGCGCCACACTATCACGGCTCCCCGGCACCGCCATCTTTACCCAGTCTTCCTGTATGAATGACTGGAACCGCGATGATGTCACTCCTGTGCATGTCCGCGGGAGCCCTCGGCTGGGACAGGGAGCTCTGAAGTTGCGGCACGCTATGCCGTCCCTTCAGAGCACATGCATCGGTGACATCACCGGCTGCATGTTGTGTGAATATCTCCTAAACAGTGCAAGTTTAGGAGATATTCACTGAACCTACAGGTAATCCTCATTATAGGCTTACCTGTAGGTACAACTTATAGTGGTTGTAAAGACAAATATAACAAAATGTACCTTTTGCCATAAATGAATACATTATAATGTAAACATACATACAACTGGGAGTGAACCTCAGAAAAACGCTCCCTTATCTTGTCTCAGCCTTCCAAAAACTGCTGGTCTGTGCTGCTTTGGACCAGAGAATAGTAGGCGGAAATGTGATGTCACACAATCCCTCAGGTATAGACACCCTCCAGCCTCGGCTCAATAAGTCACTGATGCTGAGTTCTCGATCTTGTGAAGGCAGAGACCATCAGGGAGAGGACACCCGATCCCCCCATCCCTTTGCAGTGTATTACATGGAGGATCACGCTGGTCTCATCTTCAGCGCAGCCTGTCACTCACAGGAGAAGGTGAGTGGCGACACCATTTTCCTGCTTGTGTCAGATTTATTCTGTTCAGAAGAGCAGAGGGGATTTCTGGAAAAAGGGAATTGCTTTAAGGTACCAAACCAAGCGCAAATTCTTAGCAAAGGTCAAATCTATTCAACTGTAGGATTAGATTGATTTGTGTTTTTTAGGTTTGCAACCACTTTAAATCTGTGGGTGTGGTTCCACTTTGACTCTCACGTTTACTCGACAGCTTAATCTGTTAATGAAAGCTGAAAAATAACAGACTTATTGGCAGGATCATCAGATAAAAGTAAAGGGGGAAAAAAAACTAGTGCAGCCACCACATCCAAGAATTAGTAAGCTGCAATATAAAAACAATTGGTTTTGGGGTTTAATACTGCTTTAACTACTTGCCTACCGGGCACTTATACTCCCTTCCTGCCCAGGTCAACTTTCAGCGCTGTCGCACTTTGAATGACAACACTGTACCCATATGAAATTGGTATAATTTTTTTCACACAAACAGAACTTTCTTTTGATGGTATTTAATCGCCGCTGGTTGTTTTATTTTTTGCACTATAAAAAAAAAAGAGAGCAGAAAAGTTGATAAAAAAAGGTTTTCTTTGTTTCTATTACAAAATTTTGCAAACAGGTAAGTTTTCTCCTTCACTGATGTGCGTTGATGTGGCAGCACTGATGGGCACTGATGAGGTGGTACAGATGGGTAGCACTGATGGGCACTGGTGAGGCTGCACTGATGAGGCCGCACTGTTGATGCTGCACTGATATGCAGCAAGGATGGTCACTGATAGGGGGCACTGACTGACAGCACTGACATTCAGCACTGATGGGTGCAACTGGTGGGCAGCACTGATGGGTGGCACTGCTGGGGGGCATTGTTGGGAGGCAATGGTAGGCAGCACTGCAGGGCACTGATCATCGGTGCCCTGATAACTAATGCCGATCTGCTCTGACAGCTGCCGGTTATCGGCAGTACTTTCCTCACGCTATGACAGCGTTAGGAAAGTGTTGCCGATAACCGCCAACTGTATTTACTCCGTGATCTGCTGTGTCATTGAACACAGCTGATCATGTGGTAAAAGTCCGCTGTGATTGGCCTTTTACCTCATCATGTGATTAACTGTGCCCATAGGACACAGTGATCACGGAGATGGCCAGGTGCGCGCCACTGGGGGCATGTGGGAGGGCATGTTCTGGGAGGACATCATATGATGACGTCGTTCAGCTATAGCGCGGTTATCAAATGGTTAACTAAAGCCTCCTGGTGCTCCGTCCTACTCATGGACTCCATTTCTGCATACATACTGGATATACAGCGCAGCAAAGCTGGAGGGATGAAGAGTCTAAGGCTCCATGAACACTAGCATTTTTTTAGCTTCTAGAAGCTAAATAGGACTAAGCAGAACTCTGATCTCTTAAGCCCGGTAAATAGCGATGGACTGAACACCCCCCTGTGTAGTTCGCGGTCAAACATTTGAACGTAATGCGAACTTCAAACTTAAAGCAAGTCTAAGGGACCCAAAGAGCGCCCATTTTGAAGGCTTATATGCAAGTTATTAGTCATAAAAGGGGAATGGGGACTCGGGTTCTGCATTGAGGTACATGAATCAGTGAAATTTTTTTTCAAAAAGTACTGTTTTTAACCACTGCCAACCACGCTATAACCGAATGACGGTTACAGCGCGGTTGTCCAGTTCTGGGAGGGCGTCATATGACTTCCTCACAGAATGCGCCCTCCCGCACGCCCCCAGCGTTCTCCGTGGTCACTGAGTCCTACGGACACACCTGATCACGTGATGTGGTAAAAGGCCAATCACAGCGGCCTTTTACATGATCAGCCATGTCCAATGACACAGCAGATCACCGGTAAATGCAGTTGCCAGTTATCGGCTGCCCTTTCCTCATGCTGTCACAGAGTGAGGAAAATACTGCCGATAACCGGCAATTGTCAGAGGATGGATCGGCACTGATGATCAGTGCCCTGCAGTGCCACCCACTTGTGCCTAGTAGTGCCCCCCAGCAGTACCACCTATCAGTGCCCATCATTGTTGCATATCAGTGCAGCATCATCAGTGTCGGCTATCAGCACTGCCTATCAGTGCTGCCTCATCAACGCACATCAGTGAAGGAGAAAAATTACGTGTTTGCAAAATATTTTTTGTTTATAGTGCAAAAAATAAAACACCCAGCGTCGAGTAAATGCCACCAAAAGAAATCTCTATTTGTGTGAAAAAAAATGATACAAATTTCATATGGGTACAGTGTTGCATGACCTCGCAATTGTCATTCAAAGTGCGACAGCGCTGAAAGCTGAAAATTTGTCTGGGCAGGAAGGGGGTATAAGTGCCCGGTAGGAAAAGGACTGTTAAAAGGGCAGTAATTTTTCATTGCTTAAAGTAAAATATTAATATTATTCTTTATATTTTTTTTTCGGTGTGAGTATTCTCCCCTCTGTGTGAATCCACATTCTAGCAGCATCGAAGAAAAAACATGGAGACTTTAAGGTGAGGCCAAGTACCTCACCTTATGTTCATGTTGTTTAACCCAGACAAAGCAGAACAACGCAGATTATTCTGGAGGTTGGATTCAGCAGTAGAGTTTGAAAAGGTTGTACCATTGATCTGCTCTCTGCATGGGATCATTTGTGGAATCCGCAAACATAATCAACTTGAGCAGTCACATTCCAGTTACTTGGCCTCACCTAAAAGTCTCCATGTTGTTTTTTCTTCGATCTGCTAGAATGTGGCTTCAAAAAACAGTCTGATCTGTAAGGTAAGATGACATGTAACCCTATATCCTATGCTCCCCACTCACATCTTCAATCTCTCCCTCTCTACAGGTATATTCCCCTCCCCTCTAAAGCACGCGCACATCACTCCCATACTTAAGAAACCCTCCCTGGACCCCACCAACCTGAACAACCTTAGACCCATCTCCCTGCTGCCATTTACCTCTAAACTCCTAGAACGTTTAGTCTAGAATCGTCTGAGCTCCCACCTCACCGACAACAACCTTCTCGACCCCCTACAATCTGGCTTTTGCCCCCTACACTCCACCGAAACTGCCCTACTAAAGCTCTCTAATGACCTACTAACTGCTAAAACCAATGGCCACTATTCAGTACTCCTACTACTCGACCTCTCCGCAGCTTTTGACACGGTTGACCACCCCCTCCTCCTCAAAAAACTACACTCTCTCAGCCCCAGAGACTCCGCTCTCTCCTGGTTCTCCTCCTATCTATCGCAGCGCTCCTTCAGTGTTACCTATAACGCTGCCACCTCCTCCTCACTCCCTCTCTTTATAGGGGTCCCCCAAGGTTCTGTCCTTGGACCCCTTCTCTTCAACTACACCTCCTCCCTTGGTAATTTGATAAACTCCCGCGGCTTCAACTACCATCTCTATGCTGATGACACGCAAATCTATCTGTCTACCCTTCACCTCACTCATTCAGTTTCCACCCATATCGCTAGCCTCCTAAGCGACATATCAGCCTGGATGGCACTCCACTTCCTCAAACTCAGCCTCTCCAAAACTGAGCTCTTAGTATTCCCTCCAGCCCGTGCCACCTCCACTGACTTCACCATAAATATCGCTAACACCATCCTCAGTTCATCCCCTCACGCCAGGGTACTAGGTGTAATCCTGGACTCCCATCTGTCCCTCCAGCCCCAGATCCAATCGCTGACAAAATCATGTAGACTTCACCTCCGCAACATCTCCAAGATACGACCGTTCCTAACCCCGGACACCACTAAGCAACTTATTCACTCCCTTGTCATATCACGCCTCGACTACTGTAACTCCCTCCTTATTGGCCTACCTCATCGTAGACTATCCCCCTTCCAGTCTATCATGAATGCTGCTGCCAGACTCATCCACCTCACTAACCGTTCCGTATCCACCATCCCTCTCTGCCAATCCCTCCACTGGCTCCCAGTTGCCCAACGGATAAAATTCAAAACTCTAACAATGACATATAAAGCCATCCACAACACTGCCCCAACTTACATAACCGATCTTATCTCTAAATATCACCCAAACCGCACACTCCGCTCCTCGCAAGACCTCTTACTCTCTAGCTCCCTGATCTCCTCCTCCCATGCTCGTCTCCAAGACTTCTCCAGGGCGTCACCCATCCTCTGGAACTCCCTACCCCAATCTATCAGATTATCACCTACTCTACTTGCCTTTTGGCGTTCACTGAAAACCTCTCTCTTCAGGGAAGCCTATCCTGCCCTCTGCTAATTCTGGTATCCTCTACTCTTTGAACCACTTCATCCCCCACAGTGACTACCTACTTTACCACTCACCCCGCCCTCCTAGATTGTAAACTCCAAGGAGCAGGGCCCTCTAATCCCTCTCTTATTGAACTGTATTGTCTCCCACTATTATGTAAAGCGCTGAGCAAACCTATATAAATATAACAGACGTAGTACATTAGGCAGGACGGATCATCCTGATATGTAATAAGAGATATTTGTAGGTTATACAAACCTTGATTCTCTCTGTATTTAGGTCTGTTAGGACTAAGCAGAACTCTGATCTCTTAATCCCGGTAAATAGCGATGGACTGAACACCCCCCTGTGCAGTTTGCGGTCAAACATTCAAATGTAATGCGAACTTCAAACTTAAAGCAAGTCTAAGGGACTCGAAGAGCGCCCATCTTGAAGGCTTATATGCAAGTTATTAGTCATAAAAGGGGAATGGGGACTCGGGTACTGCATTGAGGGACATGGATCAGTAAAAACATTGTTTTCAAAAAGTACTGTTTTTAAAGGGGCAGTCATTTTTCATTTATTCCAAAAAATACCACTCCTAATATTGGTGATAATTAGCGGCGCATTATATATATGTGTCACATTAATTCCTTTTGATGGTCTCTCTGTGCAAACTCATTCACACAAATATTAAGTGACATAAATTATATGTGACATAAATATATATGTGACAAAAAATAAACAAACATATGATATAATAGTGCCCAGAAAACACCGTAAAATAGAAGTCCAGTGTAATTAACTACTTGCCGACCGCAGATAGCCAAATGACGGCTACACTGCGGCCGGCCAGTTCTGGGTGGACGTCATATGACGTCCTCCCAGAACGTACTCTCCTGCGCGCCCCCGGCGATCTCCGTGATCGCTGTGTCCTATGGACACAGCTAATCACGTGACGTGGTAAAAGGTCAATCACAGCGGTCTTTTACCACGTGATCAGCCGTGTCCAATGACACGCAGATCACCGGGAAATGCAATTGCCGGATCTCGGCTGCACTTTCCTCACGCTGTCAGATCATGAGGAAAGTACTGCCGAGAACCGGCATTTGTTAGAGCAGGGATTGGCACTGATCATCAGGGCACTGATGATCAGTGCCCTGATGATCGGTGCCCAGCAGTTCCGCCCACCTGTGCCCAGCAGTGCGCCCACTAGTGCACCCACCTGTGCCTCCAGCAGTACCACCCACCTGTGCCATGCAGTGCCACCCACCTGTGCCCAGCGGTTGTGCCAGTCAGTGCCCAGCGGTTGTGCCAGTCAGTGCCGCCAGTCAGTGCCCAGCAGTGATGCCAGTCAGTGCCACCTATCAGTGCTGTCTATCAGTACCCATCATCAGTGTCGCCTATCAGTGCCGCCTATCCGTGCCACCTCATTAGTGCTGCCTATCAGTGCCACCTATCAGTGCCCATCAGTGCTGCCTCATCAACGCACATCAGTGAAGGAGAAAAATTACCTGTTTGAAAAATTTTATAATAGAAACAAAGAAACTTTTTTTTTTTTTCAAATTTTTTGCAATTTTTTGTTTATAGCGCAAAAAGTAAAGCGCCCAGCGGCGATTAAATACCACCAAAAGAAAGCTCTATTTGTGAGAAAAAAATGATAAAAATTTCATCTGGGTACAATCTTGCATGACCGCGCAATTGTCAATCAAAATGCGACAGCGCTGAAAGCTGAAATTTGGCCTGGTAAGGAAGGGGGTATAAGTGCCCGGTAGGCAAGTAGTTAATAATACATTCCAAAAAAAGTCCTCTGTGACCCCCAGTTCAGAAATAAACCACGTGCTGTGCCTTTCATACACCCCCTCTTAGGTGTGCACTCACCAGAACATAGCCTTTAATGAGCCTTATTGTATAAATTCCAAAAATCAGGGTCATCAGAACACAGCCTTTTTTCCACTTTATACAGACTCCAAATTGTTAAGACCGGGAGGTTCCTCCAATAATCACCCATGATAAGAATGGTAGCCAGGATCATAATATATATTCCTCTCCATAGTTACATAGAAAGAGAAATTTGCTCCAATCGTGTATTACCAAAGGTAAACAACTTTAATAAGCCAAAATATTGCACTTAAAACATTCCAAAAATTGTTAAGCCTTATTTAAAATAGCCTTTCAGACAGATATCACAGAGGAAATATGGTGGCCTTCCTGCAGACTGGGTAGGAGAAGCTCCTTCACCTTGGGACAGAAATATTTATCAACAATCTCCCTCAAGAAATCTATGAAGATAAATTATTTGCACTTTTTCAGACTGCTGAAACACTGTATGAGTTTTGTCCTTTGATGACTTTTTTAGTGGACAGATTACTCAAGTGAAAGCCAAATACCTGAAAATCAACATGTGTAATGTACTTTGTGTGTCCAAGGCTGTGGACTTCTTGCTGGACTGTCTGGGGTGGGCTCCCTGACTAAATCAAAGCCGGTCTGGGTACCTGGCTGTTGATTAGCTTACTGTTTAATTAGGTTACTGCCAGCTGTTCATTAGATGTACTGATGATATTACTGTTTAAAGTTTGCATTGTTTAGGATAATGTGATCAAGCTCTTGTCTGATTTTGTGTGGTATAAATTATGTGTGAATTTTTAATAGTAAACAGTTTCTGTTTGCACCTAAGCTGGAGTCGTCCAGTTCTTGGGCAGCAGTGAGAAAGCAGCTTTTTGGTGGAGGCACCCAGTCGGGGTGCCTGATGGTTCCTCACAGCCGTCATCTTTACATCTATTTGATCTAAACAATGGTGCTGCATGTTTGCAGTTAGGAAACCAGCCATTTGCTGGCTTGACAGTTCAATTAAGAGCACAAGCTGCTGGTACAGTTCTCATTCAGGGCACGCTGTGAATGTAACTGTTAAAGCGGTATAAAAAAACCCAAAACAATAGGCCTCCCTGCAGGTTTAGGTCATAATGCACCGCGACAGACCTACCTGTAGATGGAGCCCTCCAGCACCACACTATCACGGCTCCCCGGCACCGCCATCTTTACCCAGTCTTCATGTATGAATGACTGGAACCGCGATGACGTCACTCCTGTGCATGTCCGCGGGAGCCCTCGGCTGGGTCAGGGAGCTCTGAAGTTGCGGCACGCTATGCCGTCCCTTCAGAGCACATGCATCGGTGACATTACCGGCTGCATGTTGTGTGAATATCTCCTAAACAGTGCAAGTTTAGGAGATATTCACTGAACCTACAGGTAATCCTCATTATAGGCTAAAGTATAGGTAAAGTGGTTGTAAAGCCAAATATAACAAAATTTACTTTTTGCCATAAATGAATACATTATAATGTAAACATATACAACTGGGAGTGAACCTCAGAAAAATGCTCCCTTATCTTGTCTCAGCCTTCCAAAAACTGCTGATCTGTGGGCGTGGCTTAGGGCCAGGGAATAGTTGGCAGAGATGTCACACAATCCCTCAGGTATACACACCCTCCAGCCTCGGCTCAATAACAGTCACTGGTGCTGAGTTCTCCATCTTGTGAAGACAGAGACCATCAGGGAGAGGACACCCGATCCCCCCATCCCTTTGCAGTGTATTACATGGAGGCTCATGCTGGTCTCGTCTTCAGCGCAGCCTGTCACTCAGGAGAAGGTGAGTGGCGACACCATTTTTCTGCTTGTGTCAGATTTATTCTGTTCAGAAGAGCAGAGGGGATTTCTGGAAAAAGGGAATTTCTTCAAGATACCAAACCAAGCGCAAATTCTTAGCAAAGGTCAAATCTGTCCAACTGTAGGATTAGATTGATTTGTGTTTTTTAGATTTGCAACCACTTTAAACCTGTGGGTGTAGTTCCACTTTGACTATCACGCTTACTCGACAGCTTAATCTGTTAATGGAAGTTGAAGAATAACAGACTTACTGGCAGGATCATCAGATAAAAGTAAAGGGAAAAAAAAACAAATTTCAGCCACCACATCCAAGAATTAGTAAACTGCAATATAAAAAAAATGGTTTTGGGGTATAATACTGTTTGCCTACCGGGCACTCATACCCCTTTCCTGCCCAGGCCAATTTTCAACTTTCAGCGCTATCGCACTTCGAATGACAATTGCGCAGTCATGCAACACTGTACCCATATGAAATTGTTATCATTTATTTTCACAAAAACACAGCTTTGTTTTGGTGGTATTGAATCTCTGCTGGGTGTTTTATTTCTTGCACTGTAAACAAAAAAAAGCAAAAAATTTTGAGGGAAAAAAAAGGTTTTCTTTGTTTCTATTATAAATGTTTGCAAACAGGTACTTTTTCTCCTTCACAGATGGGCACTGATGAGGTGGCACTGATGGGCAGCACTGATGAGGTGCCACAGATAGGCAGCATTGATGAGGCGGCACTGGTGGGCATTGATGGGGAGACAGTGATGATGCTGCACTGATGTGCAGCAATGATGATAGGCGGTACTGACTGAAGGCACTGATATGTGCCACTGCTGGGCAAAACTGCTGGGTGACACTGCAGGGCATTGGTGGGTGGCACTGCATAACCAGTGCCGATCTGCTCTGTGACAGCGTTAGGAAAGTGCTGCCGATAACCGCCAACTGTAATTACTCCGTGATCTGTTGTGTCATTGGACACAGCTGATCACGTGGTAAAAGGCTATTGTGATTGGCCTTATACCTCATCATGTGATCACGAAGATTGCCCGGTGCATGCCACTGGGGGTGTGTGGGAGGGCGCGATCTGGGAGGACATCATATGATGACATCATTCGGCTATAGCAAGGTTACCAAGTGGTTAAGTAAAGCCTCCTGGTGCTCCGTCCTACTCATGGACTCCATTTCTGCATACATACTGGATATACAGCACAGCAAAGCTAGAGGGATGAAGAGTCTAAGCCCAGCCATACATGGGTCGAAATTTGACCGATTTTTTTTTTCGGACCTAAGAATAATCGGCTGATTTTTGCTCTGTTAGTGTGTCAATAGCACTGGCCAATTTTTGTGGTTCCTCCCCTTTTTGGTGATCGTGCATGTTGGAAAATTCGTAAAAAAATGACCGATTTTTGACTCAGTGATGGTCAAATCGTACGATCATTTTTCTGAAAAGAATATGCACATGAGCCGTGACCTGGAAGGAACAGAAATTTCGCCTGTTATATGGGGTGAACTTTATGACTCGGTCGGCCGATTTTCTAAATCCTTGATGGCAACCATCGGATTACCGAGCGAACGACGTTTTTGATATTCGGACGAAAAATGATTCGGAATTCGAACCATGTATGGCCTGCATTAAGCTCCATGAACAATAGCATTTTTTTCTGCTCCTAGAAGCTAAATAGTGTTCTCCTATGTGTCCATGCACACTGCTTTAGATTTTTAGTGTTTTTAGAGCATGAGTTTTTGGAGCAGAAAAAAAATGTTGTTTTTGTACAGTTTGTTGTAGCGTTTTTCCAGCAGAAAAAAAATACATAATGCTACAAATAACTTTGTTTCTAGCTTTTTCTTTTGTTTTTTTCTACATGTACTGTAAAAATGCTAATAAAATGGCAATGCTCCTAAACGATACTAAAATGCTAAAAACATTATTACCAGCATTTTTTATCCAGCGTTTTTTTAGCTTAAAAAACCCGCTAGTGTGCATGGAGCCTAACAGTGTTTTGTAAGGAACTTTGACCTGTATTTCTTATTTTGTCATCTAAAATGTGGTGACCACGTCCAATGTTCCCCAGTTCCATTATAGATCTGGTAAGATGTCTGGAAGATGATCCCACGTGTGGCGGCATAACGCTGGCCACACTCCATTAGCATTTTAGAGAAATGTTGTATTCGGAACATTTGCTAAATTTTGTAGTAAT
The DNA here is from genome assembly GCF_062004578.1 of Staurois parvus. Taxonomy (NCBI): domain Eukaryota; kingdom Metazoa; phylum Chordata; class Amphibia; order Anura; family Ranidae; genus Staurois; species Staurois parvus. The sequence continues at coordinate 434,951 of NW_028318957.1, forward strand.
TAATGGGGTTGAATTGACCATCGTTTTCAACCGTAGTGATGAAAAAAAAGGAGCAGGTCAGAATTTTTTTTTTCTAGAATAATTTTCTAACAATGAATGTGGTTTTCATTTGGGAAATTCCATTCAATCCAAATCGAATTTTAAAAGCAAATGCAATTTTGGAGTGCATTCGAAAAACATCAATGAAGTCTCTGTTGCCATCATCAAATGTACTGATTGGATTCCACAAATGATCCCATGCAGAGAGCAGATCCATAGTAAAACCTTTTCACACTCCACTGCTGAATCCGACCTCCAGAATATTCTACTTTGCTCTGTCTGGCTTAAAAAACAGGAAGTCGACTCCTACTGAAACTGAAAGGGAGTTAATCAGTCACATCCCCGTTACTTGGCCTCACCTAAAAGTCTCCATGTTTTTTCTTCGATCTGCTAGAATGTGGCTTGAAAAACCATCTGATCTGTAAGGTAAGATGACATGTAACCCTATATAACAGAAGTAGTAGTACATTAGGGAGGACGGGTCATCCTGATATGTAATAAGAGATATTTGTAGGTTATACAAACCTTGATTCTCTCTGTATTTAGGTCTGTTAGGACTAAGCAGAACTCTAATCTCTTAAGCCCGGTAAATAGCGATGGACTGAACACCCCCCCTGTGCAGTTTGCGGTCAAACATTCGAACGTAATGCGAACTTCAAACTTAAAGCAAGTCTAAGGGACTCGAAGAGCGCCCATCTTGAAGGCTTATATGCAAGTTATTAGTCATAAAAGGGGAATGGGGACTCGGGTTCTGCATTGAGGGACATGGATCAGTGAAAAAATAGTTTTCAGAAAGTACTGTTTTTAAAGGGGCAGTCATTTTTCATTGCTTGGAAAAAAAAAAAAAATCCTTTAAATATCAAGCCTGAGGGTCCTCCTAAACTAACTGCAAAGTTGCACATCTGTACAATGTATAGAACCTGCTGCAGCAGGACTGACTTTTTTTAAAAAATTACATTTTTATTAGAAAAGAAAACAAAAAAACAGAGTGGGGCCCCCCAATCCTTAACCACTTCAAGTGCAGATACTTTTACCCCCTTCCTGTCCAGGCCAATTTTCAACTTTCAGCACTGTTGCACTGCGAATGACAATTGTGCAGTCATGCAACACTGTACCCATATGAAATTGTTATTATTTATTTTCACACAAACACAGCTTTATTTTGGTGGTATTTAATTGCTGCTGGGTGTTTTATTTTTTGCACTATAAACAAAAAAAGAGCAAAAAATTTTGAGAAAAAAAAGTTTCTTTGTTTCTATTATAAATTTTTGCAAACAGGTAATTTGTCTCCTTCACAGATGGGCACTGATGAGGTGGCACAGAGGGACACTGATGAGGTGGCACAGATAGGCAGCACTGATAGGCTGCATTGATGAGGAGGCACTGATATGCAGCAATGATGGTCACTGATAGTCGGTACTGATAGGCGACACTGACTGATTGGCACTGATATGTGCCACTGCTGGGCACAACTGCTGGGTGGCATTGGTGGGTGGCACTGCATAACCAGTGCCGATCTGTTGTGTGACAGCGTTAGGAAAGTGCTGCCGATAACCGCCAACCGGATTTACTCCGTGATCTGTTGTGTCATTGGACACAGCTGATCACGTGGCAAAAGGCCGTTGTGATTGGCCTTTTACCTCATCATGTGATCACGGAGATTGCCTGGTGCATGCCACTGGGGGAGTGTGGGAGGGCGCGATCTGGGAGGAAATCATATGATGACATCATTCGGCTATGGCAAGGTTACCAAGTGGTTAACTAAAGCCTCCTGGTGCTCCGTCCTACTCATGGACTCCATTTCTGCATACATACTGGATATACAGCACAGCAAAGCTAGAGGGATGAAGAGTCTAAGGCCGGCCATACATGGGTCCAAATTTTTCAGACCTAAGAATAATCGGCTGATTTTCGCTCTGTTAGTGTGTCAATAGCACCGGACAATTTTCGTGGTTCCTCCCCTTTTTGATGATCGTGCATGTTGGAAAATTCGTAAAAAAATTACCGATTTTCAGCTCAATGATGGTCAAATCGTACGATCATTTTTCCGAAAAGAATATGCGCATGAGCCGTGACCTGGAAGGAACAGAAGTTTCGCCTGTTATATGGGGTGAACTTTTTGACTTGGTTGGCCGATTTTCGAAATCTTTGATGGCACCATCGGATTACCGAGCGAACAATGTTTTCGATTTTCGGACGAAAAGTCATTCGGAATTCGAACCATGTATGGCCAGCATTAGGATCCATGAACACTAGCACACTTTTTTCTGCTCCTAGAAGCTAAGTAGTGTTCTCCTATGTGTCCATGCACACTGCTTTAGGCTATTAGTGTTTTTAGAGCTTCAGTTTTTGGAGCAGAAAAAAAATGTTGTTTTTGTAGTTGTAGCGTTTTTCCAGCAGAAAAAAATGCGAAATGCTACTAATAACTTTTGTTTTTATTTTTCTCTTCTTTTGTTTTTTTTCTACATGTACTGTAAAAATGCTAATAAAATGGCAACGCTCCTAAACGATACTACAATGATACTAAAATGCTAAAAACATTATTACCGGCGTTTTTTGAGCTTAAAAACCCGCTAGTGTACATGGAGCCTAATAGTGTTTTGTAAGGAACTTTGAGCTGTATTTCTTATTTTATCAGATGATTGTTTTGCCATCTAAAATGTGGTGACCACGTCCAATGTTCCCCAGTTCCATTATAGATCTGGTAAGATGTCTGGAAGATGATCCCACGTGTGGCGGCATAACGCTGGCCACACACCAGTAGCATTTTAGAGAAATGTATTCGGAACATTTGCTAAATTTTGTATTAGTTAATGGGGTTGAATTGACCATCGTTTTCACCTGTAGTGATGAAAAAAATATTGAAAAAGCAGGTCAGAATTTTTTTTTTTCCGAATGAAATTCTAACAATGAATGTGGTTTTCATTTAGGAAATTTCATTCAATTCAAATTGAACTATAAAAGCAAATGCAATTTTGGAGTGCATTCGAAAAACATCAATGAAGTCTCTGTTGCCATCATCGAATGTACTGATTGGATTCCACAAATGATCCCATGCAGAGAGCAGATCCATAGTAAAACCTTTTCACAATCTACTGCTGAATCTGATCTCCAGAATAATCTTCATTCTGTCTGGCTTAAAAAACAGGAAGTTGACTCCTACTGAAACTGAAAGGCAGTTAATCAGTCACATTCCCATTACTTGGCCTCACCTAAAAGTCTCCATGTTTTTTCTTCGATCTGCTAGAATGTGGCTTCAAAAACCAGTCTGATCTGTAAGGTAAGATGACATGTATCCCTATATAACAGAAGTAGTAGTACATTAGGCAGGACGGGTCATCCTGATATGTAATAAGAGATATTTGTAGGTTATACAAACCTTGATTCTCTCTGTATTTAGGTCTGTTAGGACTAAGCAGAACTCTGATCTCTTAATCCCGGTAAGTAGTGATGGACTGAACACCTACCTGTGCAGTTCGCGGTCAAACATTCAAATGTAATGCGAATGGGGACTTGGGTTCTGCATTGATGGACATGGATCAGTGAAAATATAGTTTTCAAAAAGTACTGTTTTTAAAGGGGCAGTCATTTTTCATTGCTTAAAGTAGAAAATAAATAAATCCTTTAAATATCAAGCCTGAGGGTCCTCCTAAACTAACTGCAAAGTTGCACATCTGTACAATGTACAGAACCTGCTGCAGCAGGACTGACTTTTTTAAAAATTACATTTTTATTAAAAAAGAAAACAAAAAAAACACAGTGGGCCCCCCCCAATCTTTAACCACTTCAAGTGCAGATACTTTTACCCCCTTCCTGTCCAGGCCAATTTTCAACTTTCAGCGCTGTTGCACTGCGAATGACAATTGTGCAGTCATGCAACACTGTACCCATATGAAATTGTTATCATTTATTTTCACACAAACACAGCTTTATTTTGGTGGTATTTAATTGCTGCTGGGTGTTTTATTTTTTGCACTATAAACAAAAAAAGAGCAAAAAATTTTGAGAAACAAAAGTTTCTTTGTTTCTATTATAACTTTTTGCAACAAGGTAATTTTTCTCCTTCACAGATGGGCACTGATGAGGTGGCACTGATGGACACTGAGGTGGCACAGATAGGCAGCACTGATAGGCTGCATTGATGAGGAGGCACTGATATGCAGCAATGATGGTCACTGATAGTTGGTACTGATAGGCGACACTGACTGCTGGCACTGATATGTGCCACTGCTGGGCACAACTGCTAGGTGGCATTGGTGGATGGCACTGCATAACCAGTGCCGATCTGTTGTGTGACAGCGTTAGGAAAGTGCTGCCGATAACTGCCAACTGTATTTACTCCGTGATCTGTTGTGTCATTGGACACAGCTGATCACGTGGTAAAAGGCCGTTGTGATTGGCCTTTTACCTCATCATGTGATCACGGAGATTGCCTGGTGCATGCCACTGGGGGAGTGTGTCAGAGGGCGCGATCTGGGAGGACATCATATGATGACATCATTCGGCTATGGCAAGGTTACCAAGTGGTTAACTAAAGCCTCCTGGTGCTCCGTCCTACTCATGGACTCCATTTCTGCACACATACTGGATATACAGCGCAGCAAAGCTAGAGGGATGAAGAGTCTAAGGCCGGCCATACATGGGTCCAAATTCGACCGATTTTTTTTTTTTCAGGCCTAAGAATAATCGGCTGATTTTCGCTCTGTTAGTGTGTCAATAGCACTGGCCAATTTTCGTGGTTCCTCCCCTTTTTGATGATCGTGCATGTTGGAAAATTTGTAAAAAAACGACCGATTTTCAACTCAATGATGGTCAAATCGTACGATCATTTTTCCTAAAAGAATATGCGCATGAGCCGTGACCTGGAAGGAACAGAAATTTCTCCTGTTATATGGGGTGAACTTTTTGACTTGGTCGGCCGATTTTCGAAATCCTTGATGGCAACCATCGGATTGCCGAGCAAACGACGTTTTCGATTTTCGGACGAAAAATGATTCGGAATTCGAACCATGTATGGCCAGCATTAGGATCCATGAACACTAGCACACTTTTTTCTGCTCCTAGAAGCTAAGTAGTGTTCTATGTGTTCATGCACACTGCTTTAGGCTATTAGTGTTTTTAGAGCTTCAGTTTTTGGAGCAGAAAAAAAATGTTGTTTTTGTACAGTTTGTTGTAGAAAAAAACAGCGGAAAAAAATGCAAAATGCTACTAATAACTTTTGTTTTTATTTTTCTCTTCATGTACTGTAAAAATGCTAATAAAATGGCAACGCTCCTAAACAATACTACAATGATACGAAAATGCTAAAAACATTATTACTGGCGTTTTTTGAGCTTAAAAACCCGCTAGTGTGCATGGAGCCTAATAGTGTTTTGTAAGGAACTTTGACCTGTATTTCTTATTTTATCAGATGATTGTTTTGCCATCTAAAATGTGGTGACCACGTCCAATGTTCCCCAGTTCCATTATAGATCTGGTAAGATGTCTGGAAGATGATCCCACGTGTGGCGGCATAACGCTGGCCACACACCAGTAGCATTTTAGAGAAATGTATTCGGAACATTTGTATTAGTTAATGGGGTTGAATTGACCATCGTTTTCAACTGCAGTGATGAAAAAAATATTGAAAAAGCAGGTCAGAATTTTTTTTTTTCTTCGAATGAAATTCTAACAATGAATGTGGTTTTCATTTAGGAAATTTCATTCAATTCAAATTGAATTATAAAAGCAAATGCAATTTTGGAGTGCATTCGAAAAACATTAATGAAGTCTCTGTTGCCATCATCGAATGTACTGATTGGATTCCACAAATGATCCCATGCAGAGAGCAGATCCATAGTAAAACCTTTTCACACTCTACTGCTGAATCCAACCTCCAGAATAATCTTCTTTGCTCTGTCTGGCTTAAAAAACAGGAAGTCGACTCCTACTGAAACTGAAAGGGAGTTAATCAGTCACATTTCTGTTACTTGGCCTCACCTAAAAGTCTTCATGATTTTTCTTCGATCTGCTAGAATGTGGCTTCAAAAACCAGTCTGATCTGTAAGGAAAGATGACATGTAACCCTATATACAGAAGTAGTAGTACATTAGGCAGGACGGGTCATCCTGATATGTAATAAGAGATCAAAAACGAATTCTCCTGCGCTCTGGGACTCAGACAGGTGGCGAACAGATGGAACCAGGCCTGGGGGGATCGTCCACCAATGCATAAAGGGCTGTGCGGCTCCAAAACAAGGCTGGGGAAGCCCAATCAACACTGCAGAATGAAATGAAAACGAGAAGCGCACCAACCTTGCGCATTACCTCAGTAACCAAAATTTATTAATTGTAAAAAATATACTCACAAACAGCGAATAAAATCAGGCATGTAAGTCCTCACAGGGACTTGAAGATAACATGAGTCCCATCAGGGGAGTGGGTGTTCAGTACAGCTGACGCGTTTCGAAGGGGGTCCCTTCTTCCTCAGAGCTAACTGAACTGTGAGTGCTCTCTCCTATATATACTCCTGGACTGAACCTAGGCCCTCCCCACTGGGTTGGGCAGTCTCAGGTTAGTAGGAGGGGCCAAGATATCGTCAACAGACAATCACTATTTGTAATGCCATCAGAGAGAAATGATATAGACAAACGTAAAATATAAGATATAAAATATATAAAAAACCACATTTTGCATACACCACTTAGTGTGCATATAATATATCAACTTAGCGATGACACCATTGGAAATGATGATAATAGATAATACATGATGAAACATAATATATAGTAAATAGTTAGTCGTATTCCATGATTCATTAGTGAGCGATGTATCAAATGGACAATTCATCCAGAGGACTTGTCATGAAGCTGGATGAGTATATAGCAATTAATGTAAAAATAGACATAAATTGTTAGTTAATGGATGTCTTAATGGTTAGGTGTCCATAGTGACACAAACACATGTGTATATATATGTAGACATATAAACCCACACACAAACCTTCAACCAGAAGCTGTGTTTTGTGTGCTACCAGGCAGCTGCATGTGCTTCATGATCGGATGATGGAGAGGATTGGATCAGTACTCTTGGATCCGTAATAATGTATAGTCAGCAGCAGAGGAAGATCTTATGCTTCCCTCTATAGCTGCAGGTTTACCCTGTGTGTGGAACGCACGCTAGTATGGAATGCTCATGACTGCGCATGCGTGGACCAACATGCGCATGCGCAGTGTGAGGAGGACAGGTCCGTCGGCGCGATCACGTGAGCGCGCATCACGTGCATCTGACGGCCACTCTGTGCGCGTACACCAACACCGCTCTATTGGGTAAGATACCAGACCTGCCACCCCGCCCCCATCCTCTGACGAGGCTCTAGTTGGGGGAAACTGTCTGGGGATTCCCCTCTGACGAACTTGCTGTTGAGTGCACGTCATAGCCAATCAAATGGGGTGGTCAGACGGCCCTGGCTGCCGCACTCCAGAGGTGTATTGAAGTTAAAGACATCAGCATGAACATATGTATACATGTGTATACACTACATACACATGCGTGTAACTCCTTAAGTGGATATGACAGTAGTGTTGCCGGTGGGTATAAAATATGAGACATATAGGCATATGTTCACATGAACGCCTTCTATGCATCATGTATAGAACACATGTAATACATGATGATAAATACAGTAAGATAAAATAATAATAATATAATAATATGATATAAGATAAAATCCATATAATACACCTAAGACTCTATACACATAATTGCACATTAGATATTGAGGTAAAAAACACGATATAGGCGCTTAAGCACCCTAGTACTGATAAAAGACATTAAAATGATCCAATGATAGTACTACTGATAGTGAGAGAGTCTAATATTAGGATACTATGATCCAGTATACAAGGCCATCACTTGCACCTTAAACCTAAAGCAATCAATTATTTTTGGTTTTTGGTTTTGCTTCTTAATAGGGTGAATGGTAATAGCAGCATATGTGGCGAGACCCTGTATGGAAGATGTATATATTAGGTGTAACCATATAGAATAATATACATACAACAAATATATAAAGATATGATAGACTTCATATCTATACATTTAAAAGATCCATGAACCGTGGGCTTGCAGTATGTTTACAGTCTTAGGGAGTCACTAGTTAGCACCAAACTACTGAAGGGACCATATGTGTACTTGTAGTATGGTACAGTAGGATGAGAGATTATTATTGTCAGGGCTAGTAATAGGTAACCACATTCCTTAAACTCAACACATTCCTGATGGCAGCAGTATATGTATTACTAGATATGATTGATATAATAAATCGCAGAATGAAAATAGTGTGGAAAAAAATAGAGATAAACTAATTGTGTTTGCACTACCTAGTGGCTAGATGAGAGTATGAATCTCAAGGTCATCGTTTAAACCTCTAGGAGACAGGGTACCCAATGTAAAGATCCAAAAACTTTCTCTTCTGCAGAGCTCTTGGTATCTCCTCCCACTATCTAAGTCCTTTGTAATTGCCTCAATTCCGAAGACTTTCAATCCATCGTAATTACTCTGATGTTTTTCTTTAAAATGGCGGGGGACTGAGTATTTATCTTTTACCAATTTTATGTTGCTTTTATGCTCGCTGATGCGTGTCCTTAGGCACCGCGAGGTCCGGCCTACATATAGTAGGCCACAAGGGCAGATTAGGCCATAGATGACAAAAGACATCCCACAGTTTATAAACTGTTTGATGGGATATCTTTTGCCGTCTGTGCTCAGGAAATCTTTTTTTCGATGCCATATGACTCCACATGTACCACAGTTGGGAACACTGCATCTGTAGCTACCCTTTTGGTCAAATAGCACTGACCATGGACTTGGGTTAGATGTCGGCTGGTAATTACTTTTGCGTACTCTACTTGGCGCTATTATGCTCCTGAGGTCTCTAGGTTTCCTGAAGATTAGTGTAGGTTTATCAGGGAGTGCCTTTCCTAGAGTTGGATCGTTTTTTAAAATGTTCCAATTTTTGGACAGAGTGTGTTTGATGTCCCAGGCTTTGTTGCTAAATCTAGTACAAAAACGTACTTCGTTCTTATTGTAAGTGCCAGTGGTGGTCTTAGAGTTAGGGCCAGTTTCCGTGTCAATAGAGTCTGTGGGATTGCTATCATAAAGGGCTAGATATTTATTAAAAGCTGTTTCAATAAGCTGTACATCATACCCTTTCTCCTCAAATTTCTTTTTAAGGATCAGACTTTGTTCTAAGTAGTCTTTTTCCATAGTACATGTGCGTTGTAACCTACAAAACTGTCCAAAGGGAACATTACGGATTCATTGTGGATGGTGGTTGCTCTTGGCGTGTAAGTATGAGTTACCCGCTGTAGGTTTGAAATGTGTTTTTGAGCATATCTGGCCATTGATATCATGTCTTAGTTCTAGGTCTAAAAACACTAGATTATCATCATCAATCACATGAGTGAATGAGATATCATACGGATTGTTTCCACAGTGTTTAAGGAACCCATCCAGCTGGGAATCTGTACCATTCCAGATGATGATAATATCATCAATATACCTTCCATATAGGATAAGGTTTGCACTGTAGGGATTATTCGTCCAGATATAGTTGTTTTCCCAGTATCCCATAAAGATATTTGCATAGCTAGGAGCAAATCTTGCGCCCATAGCGGTGCCCTGAATCTGGCGATAGTGTTTGTCCAGAAAGGAAAAGTTATTGTGCTCTAGGGCAAATTCAATGCAGTTGTATAGAAATTGGATTTGTGTGTGATGGAGTGGTGAATTTTTGGCTAGGAAATACTGAATGGCTCGAAGACCATGATCATGTTTGATGGACGTGTATAATGATACCACATCCAAGGAAAGCCATCTGTACCCCTCTTCCCACTTATAACCTGCCAGTATGTCCAGTATGTGACCGGAGTCTTTGACATAGGATGAAAGATTTGACACTATATCTTTAAGGAAGTGATCGATATAGCTGCCTAGATTGCTTGTCAGGCTACCTATGCCAGAGACAATGGGTCTACCAGGGGGATTGTCTTTGTTCTTATGTATTTTAGGAATGTGATAAAAGAATGGGGTGGTAGGATGTTTAACAAATAGAAAGAGAAATTCTTCTTTGGTTAATATTTCTTCTCTTAGTGCTGTTTCTAAAAGTGATTTGTATTTAGATTGATATTGAACTGTGGGGTCATTGGATAGGACTTCATAGGTTTGACGGTCATTAAGGAGTCTCAGGGCTTCGGTAATGTAAGTGTCCCGGTCTTGAATGACCAGACCTCCTCCTTTATCTGCTTGCCTAATTACTACATCCTTGTTCTCTTTGAGGATCTTAAGTGAGGTTTTTAATGGGTCCTGTTGTAGGTAATGTCTCCGTGTGAATGCGTTCGTGTTACAGATTTTCTTAAAATCCGTTAGTACTGTCTCATAGAAGGTAGGTACAAAATGACCTTTAACCCAATGCGGATAGAACGTGGATTTGGGTTTAAACCCCGTATGTATGATTTCTCCCTGGGAGGCAGTCGCCATCTCTGTGAGGGTGAGATATTCTAAATCACTGTCCGTAGATATACCTTCCATATAAAGGTCTTCTAGGATGTTTAAAATAGGCTTTTCGAGTGAAACGTCTAAGACGGGAGAATTAGGTGGAAGGTGTACACTGTTGGCACTATCCGTAGTAATGTCATTTTTGAGGAGAAAAAATCTCTTAACTGTCAGATTCCGAATGAACTTGTTTAAGTCCACAAACAGTTCAAACAAGTTAGGTGGGTTGGGAGGTGCAAAATTGAGACCCTTTTTCAGGAGTTCAAGTTCTGAGTCAGAAAAAATTGATTTTGATAGGTTGTAGATTTTAATAGTAGAGAGGGGAACTTTACTATTTATCTCCTTCCTCTTTTGGTGTCTCTTTCCCCCTCTCTTTCCTCGTCTCGTCCGCTTTCTCTCTTTTTCCTTGGGGGAATTGATGGTAATGTTTGATCTACTGGGGCTGCGGACAATGAATGGTTCGCAGCCGCTTCCCTTAAAAAATGAAATTGATTTTGGTCTGAATGTATATGACCATGACCATCAGTATCCAATGGTCCCTTTGGGCCCATATAATTTAGGTGACTGGACACATGGTTGGAATCTTGGTGAAAACTAGGACAGTTCTGAGCTGTTCTATAATTGTAAGGAGATAGTGGTTCCGATGTATTTTCATGGGCTAGTGACCCCTTATAATGGGTGCCCGTGTGGTTCCTAGTGGATGATGATGCTGGGCCATTGGGGTGATTAGTGTGTAATGAATGAGTTTTATGGTGCGTAGATTTATATGACTGCCTGGTGGAATAATGTCCTTTGTTAGTAGCATGTTGATTTCTATTATGTGTGTAGGAGTTATGATGATGAGTCTTAGACTGATTATAGGTAGGTTTGGAGCCTTTATACAAATTTTTTGATTTAGAGGGCCCTTGTGAATTATGACCTGATACATTATTTGAGGTTTCAGGTCTGGGTGGGTATGTATTGTTCCATAGGGTATTGGACTGTGGAGCAGGTGCACTGGAAGACTTCTGTTTCCAATTGAACTCACACCCATGTGAGTAATCCAGTCTATCCCTTTCAAATTTATCTGATTTATTACTAATGGTGTTAGTTTCAAAATGCATAATCTGATCATTGACCTTGGTGTCCCATTCATTGAAGGTAGGGATATCAGTGTATGCAGCCAGTTCTTCTTGTAAACCGGCGATGTCTGATTTAATGTTTAGTAGATTCCTTTCTCTTTGTTGGATTATAAGATTCATCCAAATTCTGTTGCATTTGCGGAGTTCATCCTTCCAACTGCTATCTAGATCTTCATCTAGGAAGCTACATAGTTTAGTGATTCTAAGACCTCTGGGGGTCCTGTGGGTTTCTAGATATTTCTGCAACAATAGTATGTCCCACCATTGGACAATTTCTCTCTCTAAGGCATGTTTCAGATTATAAAAGAGTGATACCATTTTGTCTTCCCTCATAGCAATGTCCGACTTAGTATTTGCACTAGTTACTTCATTGTTAGAACCTTTTGGCTGATGTTCAAATGCATTAATGCTACATGCAAAACCTTTCGCTAGAGAAGTTCTCCTGACTTCCCTTTCTTCAATCGATAAGACCATAATAAATCAGTCTAGGTGAGTCTTTAGATTAGTACAGTCTAGTGTGTCTTGTAACAGTTGAAGATGCTGAAATAGAAGTCTATTAGGTCAGAGGTATTCAGAGGCTGAGTCCAGGCTGCAAGAGCCCCAACAAACACACCACAGTAAATCAAAAACGAATTCTCCTGCGCTCTGGGACTCAGACAGGTGGCGAACAGATGGAACCAGGCCTGGGGGGATCGTCCACCAATGCATAAAGGGCTGTGCGGCTCCAAAACAAGGCTGGGGAAGCCCAATCAACACTGCAGAATGAAATGAAAACGAGAAGCGCACCAACCTTGCGCATTACCTCAGTAACCAAAATTTATTAATTGTAAAAAATATACTCACAAACAGCGAATAAAATCAGGCATGTAAGTCCTCACAGGGACTTGAAGATAACATGAGTCCCATCAGGGGAGTGGGTGTTCAGTACAGCTGACGCGTTTCGAAGGGGGTCCCTTCTTCCTCAGAGCTAACTGAACTGTGAGTGCTCTCTCCTATATATACTCCTGGACTGAACCTAGGCCCTCCCCACTGGGTTGGGCAGTCTCAGGTTAGTAGGAGGGGCCAAGATATCGTCAACAGACAATCACTATTTGTAATGCCATCAGAGAGAAATGATATAGACAAACGTAAAATATAAGATATAAAATATATAAAAAACCACATTTTGCATACACCACTTAGTGTGCATATAATATATCAACTTAGCGATGACACCATTGGAAATGATGATAATAGATAATACATGATGAAACATAATATATAGTAAATAGTTAGTCTTATTCCATTATTCATTAGTGAGCGATGTATCAAATGGACAATTCATCCAGAGGACTTGTCATGAAGCTGGATGAGTATATAGCAATTAATGTAAAAATAGACATAAATTGTTAGTTAATGGATGTCTTAATGGTTAGGTGTCCATAGTGACACAAACACATGTGTATATATATGTAGACATATAAACCCACACACAAACCTTCAACCAGAAGCTGTGTTTTGTGTGCTACCAGGCAGCTGCATGTGCTTCATGATCGGATGATGGAGAGGATTGGATCAGTACTCTTGGATCCGTAATAATGTATAGTCAGCAGCAGAGGAAGATCTTATGCTTCCCTCTATAGCTGCAGGTTTACCCTGTGTGTGGAACGCACGCTAGTATGGAATGCTCATGACTGCGCATGCGTGGACCAACATGCGCAGTGTGAGGAGGACAGGTCCGTCGGCGCGATCACGTGAGCGCGCATCACACGCATCTGACGGCCACTCTGTGCGCGTACACCAACACCGCTCTATTGGGTAAGATACCAGACCTGCCACCCCGCCCCCATCCTCTGACGAGGCTCTAGTTGGGGGAAACTGTCTGGGGATTCCCCTCTGACGAACTTGCTGTTGAGTGCACGTCATAGCCAATCAAATGGGGTGGTCAGACGGCCCTGGCTGCCGCACTCCAGAGGTGTATTGAAGTTAAAGACTGATGTCTTTTATCAGTACTAGGGTGCTTAAGCGCCTATATCGTGTTTTTTACCTCAATATCTAATGTGCAATTATGTGTATAGAGTCTTAGGTGTATTATATGGATTTTATCTTATATCATATTATTATATTATTATTATTTTATCTTACTGTATTTATCATCATGTATTACATGTGTTCTATACATGATGCATAGAAGGCGTTCATGTGAACATATGCCTATATGTCTCATATTTTATACCCACCGGCAACACTACTGTCATATCCACTTAAGGAGTTACACGCATGTGTATGTAGTGTATACACATGTATACATATGTTCATGCTGATGTCTTTAACTTCAATACACCTCTGGAGTGCGGCAGCCAGGGCCGTCTGACCACCCCATTTGATTGGCTATGACGTGCACTCAACAGCAAGTTCGTCAGAGGGGAATCCCCAGACAGTTTCCCCCAACTAGAGCCTCGTCAGAGGATGGGGGCGGGGTGGCAGGTCTGGTATCTTACCCAATAGAGCGGTGTTGGTGTACGCGCACAGAGTGGCCGTCAGATGCGCGTGATGCGCGCTCACGTGATCGCGCCGGCGGACCTGTCCTCCTCACACTGCGCATGCGCATGTTGGTCCACGCATGCGCAGTCATGAGCATTCCATACTAGCGTGCGTTCCACACACAGGGTAAACCTGCAGCTATAGAGGGAAGCATAAGATCTTCCTCTGCTGCTGACTATACATTATTACGGATCCAAGAGTACTGATCCAATCCTCTCCATCATCCGATCATGAAGCACATGCAGCTGCCTGGTAGCACACAAAACACAGCTTCTGGTTGAAGGTTTGTGTGTGGGTTTATATGTCTACATATATATACACATGTGTTTGTGTCACTATGGACACCTAACCATTAAGACATCCATTAACTAACAATTTATGTCTATTTTTACATTAATTGCTATATACTCATCCAGCTTCATGACAAGTCCTCTGGATGAATTATCCATTTGATACATCGCTCACTAATGAATCATGGAATAAGACTAACTATTTACTATATATTATGTTTCATCATGTATTATCTATTATCATCATTTCCAATGGTGTCATTGCTAAGTTGATATATTATATGCACACTAAGTGGTGTATGCAAAATGTGGTTTTTTATATATTTTATATCTTATATTTTACGTTTGTCTATATCATTTCTCTCTGATGGCATTACAAATAGTGATTGTCTGTTGACGATATCTTGGCCCCTCCTACTAACCTGAGACTGCCCAACCCAGTGGGGAGGGCCTAGGTTCAGTCCAGGAGTATATATAGGAGAGAGCACTCACAGTTCAGTTAGCTCTGAGGAAGAAGGGACCCCCTTCGAAACGCGTCAGAAGTACTGAACGCCCACTCCCCTGATGGGACTCATGTTATCTTCAAGTCCCTGTGAGGACTTGCATGCCTGATTTTATTCGCTGTTTGTGAGTATATTTTTTACAATTAATAAATTTTGGTTACTGAGGTAATGCGCAAGGTTGGTGCGCTTCTCGTTTTCATTTCATTCTGCAATGTAATAAGAGATATTTGTAGGTTATACAAACCTTGATTCTCTCTCTGTATTTAGGTCTGTTAGGACTAAGCAGAACTCTGATCTCTTAAGCCCGGTAAATAGCGATGGACTGAACACCCCCCTGTGCAGTTCGCGGTCAAACTTTCGAACGTAATTCGAACTTCAAACTTAAAGCAAGTCTAAGGGACTCAAAGAGCGCCCATCTTGAAGGCTTATATGCAAGTTATTAGTCATAAAAGGGGAATAGGGACTCGGGTACTGCATTGAGGGACATGGATCAGTGAAAACATAGTTTTCAAAAAGTACTGTTTTTAAAGGGGCAGTCATTTTTCATTGCTTAAAGTAGAAAAAAAAATAAATCCTTTTCAATATCAAGCCTGAGGGTCTGTCAGGGCAGGAGCCGAGGAACGGACAGGCAGGCCTAACAATGTAACGCACTGGCTGACGACAACCACCACCCACAGACCGAAGTCCCTCAGGGCACGGAGTCTAAGTCCCAGGCTGCCCTTCACCAGGGCCCCTGATGGTGGGGATGGACTTGACGCAGCCAGGAACCAGGTCGCGGACCCCGAGACACCTCAGCTGCGGTAATGGCCGCCGCCAATGGCGTGTAGCTGGTGGAAGAGACAAAAGAGTAGTCAGACAGGCCGGGGTCAACAACAACAGGACAAACAGTACAGGACAGAAGACAAGAATCACAGGTCACGAGCCGGGTTCAGCAACACAGGGTCAGATCAAAGGAGAATACAAAGAATATTCAAGTCACAAGCCGAATCAGATACCAGGAGAGTCACGAGAGTCAGAACAGAGTAATAGCAACACCAAGACACAAGTGCAAAGAGCATGTGTGGGCCACAGGCTTATATGTCATCAGCCACGCCCCTCTGGGCGATGGACCTCAGAGACCTGAAGGCATAAAAGGATTCCCACCATGCACAGCAGAATCCAAGATGGACGCCAGCACATGGAGTAACATAACCTCAGGGAAAAGGTAGGACCTTGACAGTACCTCCTCCTCAAGGGCCCCTCCGCGGCTCAACAAAAGGTTTCTGAGGAAAGCGGGTATGAAAAGCGCGGAGGAGGGCAGGAGCATGGACATCCGCGGAAGGAACCCAGGAACGCTCCTCAGGACCATAACCACGCCAATGAACCAGGAACTGTAATCGACCGCGCACCAATCGAGAGTCCAGGATTCGGCTCACCTCATACTCCTCATGACCGTCAACCCGGACAGGACAGGGCCGAGGCAGAGAGGTAGTGAAGCGATTGCAGATCAGAGGTTTCAACAGGGAAACATGAAAGATATTGGAGATCCGCATCCCAGACGGAAGGGCAAGGGCATAGGCCACCGGATTCACTTTGCGGGGAATGCGGAAAGGACCGACAAAACGGGGAGCTAGTTTGGGTGTGGGCACCCGAAGATTGAGGTTGCGAGTAGACAACCACACCCGATCGCCGACCTGGTATGAAGGAGCGGGCAACCGTCTGCGATCAGATGCGATGTAGGATACAAGATATACCACCATATATATTTCTACAAGCAGAAGATACCTTGGGACATGTCTTGTTACTTTTTCTACAAAAGGTGGTGTGTAGTCCACAAACAGTGGTGAAGACACCATTTCAAGCAGAGTGCTGCTATTTGCATCTTTTCTCCCACCCTGGGAATAAATGGGGCTTATTTTCATTCAAGAGCTCTAAGATACAGCTGTTCATATTACAGATGAATGGGCCCCAACCACGTGTGCTGGCATAGGAGTGTATTGCATCACATATTGGACATTCATGTCTTTTTCCATACAGGCCCTAGGCCTATTGTTCTCTTCTTTACGCTTTTTGTGCTGCTGCCCTGCATACATGTGATATATATATATCCATAGTATAATTTTTGGATTCCCTTATTGGGATTCACCAGAGTGATATTGTCATATCCTATATTCAGTATTATGGTATACTTATGGTACAATTTTTGGATACACCTCCTCACGGAAGTGTTCACCTATGTGCTTGCGCTGCAGAGATAATAGACTCTTGAAGTCATTTTTTCTGTTGCATATGCATTTAGACCGGTCTTGATGTCATTTTATATGGTTTTAGGTCTGTGTGTTATTGTCTCATACTGAGGTGATGGTAAACCAGGGCACATGCCCATATGTCATATCTATATATGTGTAATAAAGCATAATTTTTGGAAAATTTTCTGAGTGTCACGTTCTATTCATTATGTAGCCGCTTTTCTGTGAATCTCTTTTCACAAACCCCTCTTTTTTGAATGCCTTTTTTGGCTACTGAATAGAAACCAAAATATTGGGTGACATGATAATTTAACTGACAACCTCTTAACAACTTCCTTTAGCATAACCGTCTGCGATCAGCCTGGAACTTCTGGCGCTGAGCTGAGTCCCTCAAGGCCCTCTGGATCTGCCCCCATGAAGAACGCAGGGCAGCAAGATGGTTCTCCACAGCCGGAATGTCCTGTGGTGAGAACCTCTCAGGTAATACCGCGGGTTGGAACCCACAGTTGGCCATGAAGGGAGACATCCCGGAGGAGGAGTTGACCGCCGAGTTCCTGGCAAACTCTGCCCAAGGCAGGAGATCGGCCCAATCGTCCTGATGGTCTGAAATATAACACCGAAGGAATTGTTCTAAGGCCTGATTGGAACGCTCCGCAGCCCCATTGGACTGCGGGTAGTAGGCTGAGGAAAAGGAGAGACTAATACCCAACTGGGAGCAGAAGGCGCACCAGAATCTGGACACGAACTGACTCCTGCGGTCCGAGACAATCGCCTTAGGCAACCCATGCAGGCGAAAAATCTCCCTGGAAAAGACCGTGGCCAGTTCTTGCGCTGTTGGTAATTTCCTGAGTGGAATGCAATGGCACATCTTGGAAAACCGATCGACGATCATGAGGATGACCGTATGACCCCGAGACACCGGGAGGTCTACAATAAAGTCCATACCTAGGTGTGACCAAGGACGCTCCCCATTGGGAATGGGTTGCAGAAGACCCAAAGGGAGATGCCGTGGAGACTTATTCTGGGCACAGATCGAACATGCCGCTACATAAGAGGCAATGTTGGCACAGAGGGTTGGCCACCAGAATAAGTGAGAGTCGACCCAACACAGCTGGTTCTTCCCCGGATGCCCGGCAGTTTTGGCGTTATGGTAGGTACGCAGCAGGCGGGTGCGCAATCCCTCGGGTACAAAACATCTACCGTCCGGCTTCCCGGGAGGAGCATCAGATTGAGCCGCCAAAATCTGCTCCCCAAGAGGAGAGGTCAGACTGGTGCGAATGGCAGCCAGGATCTGATCTGGAGGAATAACTGAGATTGGCTCAGAGTCTTCCCTGGACAACTCAGAGTATTGCCGTGATAACGCATCAGCCCTGACATTCTTGGAACCAGGCAAATATGAAACCACATAGTTGAAGCGTGACAAGAACAGAGCCCATCTGGCCTGGTGGGGTGTCAATCTTTTGGCCTCCGAAAGATAAGTCAGGTTCTTATGATCCGTAAGAATGAGGACCGGAACTGCGGAGCCCTCGAGCAGGTGCCTCCATTCCTTGAGAGCCAGAATGATTGCCAACAACTCCCGATCTCCAATCTGGTAGTTGCACTCTGCAGAGGAAAGCTTCCTGGAGTAGAACCCACAGGGAAGTAGGGGTCCATCGGGCGACCAACGTTGAGACAGGAGAGCGCCTACTCCCGTCTCGGATGCATCAACCTCAAGGACGAAGGGCAATCCAGGATTGGGATGAGACAGTATTGGAGCCAATGCGAAGGCAGATTTCAGAGCCTCGAAAGCTACGATGGCCTCGGATGGCCACTCGTGAGGATTACTGCCCTTCTTGGTTAGGTCTGAGAGAGGCTTTGCCAGCGTGGAGAAGTTCCTGATGAACTTCCGATAGTAGTTGGCAAAACCCAAAAAGCGCTGAATGGGCCGAAGACCATTGGGACGAGGCCACTGCAGAACCGCCGAAACCTTCTGAGGGTCCATGGAGAATCCCTCCGCAGAAATGATGTAGCCTAAAAAGGCAACTTGGGATCGATGGAATTCGCACTTCTCAAGTTTACAAAAAAGTTCGTTCTCACGTAATCGTTGCAGCACCTGCTTGACATCCTGGATATGGGACTCCATGGAGGCAGAGTAAACCAGGATGTCATCCAAGTAAACTACCACGCACTGCTGCAACAAGTCACGAAGGACATCATTTATGAATTCCTGAAAAACTGCGGGCGCGTTACACAACCCGAAGGGCATCACCAGGTATTCGTAGTGACCGGTTCTGCTGTTAAACGTGGTCTTCCACTCATCCCCCTGTTTGATCCGTACAAGGTTGTACGCCACCCCAAGGTCAAGTTTGGTAAAGACTGTTGCCCCCTTAAGGCGGTCGAACAACTCAGTAATCAAGGGAATCGGGTAGGCATTCTTAGTGGTGATTCGATTAAGACCCCTATAATCAATGCAAGGCCTCAATTCACCACCCTTCTTCTTTACAAAGAAAAAGCCCGCTCCTGCTGGGGAAGTAGACTTACGAATGTGCCCCCGGGAAAGCGCATCCGCAACGTACTCCTCCATGGCCTTATTCTCCGCAACCGAGAGAGGATACACCCTGCCACGCGGAGGAGTGGCACCGGGTTGCAAGGATATGGCGCAGTCGTAAGGACGATGAGCAGGTAAGGCACCAGCGCGTACCTTATGAAACACGTCCTGGTACTCCCCATAATCAGTGGGCAACGCAGAGTCCAAGGAGGCACACAACACCTTAACTGGCCCACGGATGCACCCGGCCCCACACTGTGGAGACCACGAGAGAATCTCGGCTGTTTGCCAATTGAAGGTTGGATTGTGCATCTGGAGCCAGGGATACCCCAAAACCACCGAATAGTGCGGAGAAGAAATCACCTGGAAACAGGCCAACTCCCTGTGAACAGCCACAATAGCTACTTCAACTGGCATAGTCTCGTGGGTAACCTGCGGTGGTTGCAGGGGCCTGCCATCTATCGCCTCGAGAACCAATGGGGTAACTCGAGCCTGCAGGGGAATGGAGTGCTGGGTAGCAAACGAGCTGTCCATAAACAACCCGCCGGCCCCACAATCTACCAACGCCTGGGCCGTCACCGAGCCCTCCGCCCAAGAGAGCACAACGGTGATCAGTGGCTTATCTCTGCGGAACGCCGGGGACGAGGAGACTCCATCCAAGATCTGTCCCCGACAGGATCTCAGGTGCGAGCGTTTCCCGGACGGACCGGACAGGACTGCCGAAAGTGCCCACCAAGACCACAGTACAGGCAGCGACCCTCCCGACGCCGAGCGGCCCGCGCTCCCTCGGAAAGGCGAGCAAACCCCAGCTGCATGGGCTCACCACCAGACAATCTATCCCCAGGAGGCGTGGGAGGAGAGGGAGGATTGGGTGGGACAGAAAACGCAGGTGCCAGTCGATTGGAAGGCCTCCACAGGCGTTCCTTGAGTGAAGGCCTCTCCCTGAGCCTGGTGTCAATCAGGATCAGGAAAGCGATGAGCTCCTCCAACACCACAGGCAGTTCCTTAGCTGCAATCTCGTCCTTCAATGTGTCAGAAAGACCATGGGAAAACGCAGCCACCAGAGCCTCATTGTTCCAACCGACCTCTGCCGCCAGGGTACGAAACTCTATGGCGTACTCGGCCACGGTCCGTGAACCCTGATGCATGGTCATGAGCAGCTTGGCCGCCGAGGCGGAACGAGCCGGTACGTCGAATACCCTATGGAAGGCATCGACAAAACCGGAAAAATATTGAATCACCGGGTCGTTCCTCTCCCATAAGGGATTTGCCCAGGCCAAGGCCTTGTCTGAGAGTAGTGAAATTAGGAACCCAACCTTTGACCTCTCAGACGGAAAGGCGTGGGGTATTAATTCAAAATAAATACCCACCTGGTTGAGGAACCCACGACACTGACTCGGCTCACCCGCAAATCGCTGTGGAAGAGGGGCAGTACCAGTCATACCTCTGGGTGCCGCTGATGCAGCCGCTGAGGTGGTGGACGCAATAGGCGGAGAAGCAGCGGGAGAGACCACCGGAGTGACTACTGGACTAATAGCACCAGGAGCAAGGTGTGCAGTGCGTGCAAGCAGAGTTTGCAACGCCTGAGCAAACTGATCCAACAGGTGATCCTGTTGATCGAGTCTGGCGACTAGCGTTGGGAGCGAAGGCGTGCCTGCACCGTCACGGTTCATGGCACTTGTGTAATGTCAGGGCAGGAGCCGAGGAACGGACAGGCAGGCCTAACAATGTAACACTGGTTGACGACAACCACCACCCACAGACCGAAGTCCCTCAGGGCGCGGAGTCTAAGTCCCAGGCTGCCCTTCACCAGGGCCCCTGATGGTGGGGATGGACTTGACGCAGCCAGGAACCAGGTCGTGGACCCCAAGACACCTCAGCTGCGGGCATGTGTGGGCCACAGGCTTATATGTCATCAGCCACGCCCCTCTGGGGGATGGACCTCAGAGACCTGAAGGCATAAAAGGATTCCCACCATGCACAGCAGAATCCAAGATGGACGCCAGCACATGGAGTAACATAACCTCAGGGAAAAGGTAGGACCTTGACAGGGTCCTCCTAAACTAACTGCAAAGTTGCACATCTGTACAATGTACAGAACTTGCTGCAGCAGGACTGACTTTTTTTTAAAAATTTAATTTTTATTAAAAAAGAAAACAAAAAGAAAAGAAAACAAAAAGGTCCCCCCCAATCTTTAACCACTTCAAGCCCAGATACTTTTCCCCCCTTCCTGTCCAGGCCAATTTTCAGCTTTCAGTGCTATCACACTTTGAATGACACTGTACCTATATGAAATTTTTATCATTTTTTGAGACAGATAAACCTTTATTTGGCGGTATTTATTCACCACTGGGATTTTTATTTTTTTGATATATAAAAAAAGTCCAAACATTTTGAAAAAAAAAAGTGTTTTTCTTATAAAAGTTTGTTAATCTTTCTTCATAAATCTTGGCCAAAATGTATTCATCTATCTTTTTAGTAAAAAAAAAAAAAATAACCCAAATTAGTTTATAGCCAAACATAATTTTTCAAAATAGTTTTTTACATTTTTATTTTATTATTTGTTTTCAACATACTGTCACCCTACCAGTACAGTGATTGCTTTTACACCCATAAAGGCTGTAAAAGCAATCATTTCTCCTTCTCTCTGGCTGCGTTCTTGCAGCCATTGAGAAATACTGTGTGAGCTGTGATTGGTCACAGCTTGTCGCATGGTACAAGGCTGTTGTGAATAGCCCTGTACCATGTGACCTCTGTGATCATTCACAGATTTCACAAGTTGTAAGCAATGATGTCAGGAAGTGACATCTTGTATGGAGGACACAGTGGGCACCGATGGCACAGGCAATGGATGCAGGGGGACGTTTCAAAACGTACACCCGAATTGGCAGCGTTCTCGTCCGGCCCTCTATTGGCTTGGGTCGGATGGGAAGAGGTTAACAGACCCTTTAGGTCTGGCAGGAAAGTTAAGTGGCCCCACAGTAAAAACAATTTATAAAAAGTGCGTGGGGTTTCCCCTAAAAGCCCTACCAGGCCCTTTAGGTCTGGTAGGATTTTTAAGGGTAACCCCACTTCCAAAAAGTGGGGGAGCATTGGGTCCCCCCCTAAATTCCTACTGGACCCTTAATCCGGGCACAGGCTTGGGAAGCCAGGAAAGTGTTGGGGGGGGGGGGGGGAAGTACGAGCGGCTCCCCGCTCCTTACCAGGCTGCCAGACGGTGTCCCCATGACGATGAGGACAAGGGCCTCTTCCCCACAAACCTTTGCCCGGTAGTTGTTGGGGTCTGCGGGCAGGTGGGCTCATTAGCATCAGCGTACCCCTTTAACCGGATCCCACCCAGCCAACAGCACAAAAGCGGCCGGGCGATCAGCTCGTCCCTCCGGGTGGACGCCATATGGCGTCCTTTTAGTCACGCGCAGTTTGCCTGCCCACAGGGCAGCTCTGCGGTGCGATCTGTCACGAACACGGCCGATGACAGATCTGTGTACCAGCCCCGTTTCCAGTACCATGTGACCTGCTGTGACCAATCACAGCAGGTCACATGACAGTTGTATAGAATGGATGGCTTCCTTTCATACCATCCTTTGTATACTAGTGTGTCTAGCTGTGAATGGTCACAGCTATCACATGCACAAGCTGGGCCAATCACAGCCCAGCTGTGTCATGTGATTAGCCGTGGTCAAATCACAGCTAAGCACAAAAATAGAAAAACCCTGAATGAATCGACGTCCTTCAGGTAAATGCTTGCTTATAGCAAATTAATTCCTTGTTATAAGCAAATTGTGTAGTAAAAAAAAAAAAGAAAAAAAAAATACTGATCACTTCCCCAAAATAGTAGTGTTACTATGGTAACATTATACTACTTGGTCATAGTGAAATATGAAAAAAAATCTTTAAAAAAAGAGAAAAAAAAGTAATAAATTAAAACTAATAAAAAAAATTATAATTTTTTTTTTCATACTGTCACCAGTCAGTGTCCCTGATCACTGCCATGCCAGTTATATGATGACGCTGTACTGCACTGGTGACAGTATGTAAAAAAAGTGAAAATAATTTTTTTAATTTTCTGAAAAATTCTGACAAAAAAATTATAATCTCAAAAAACTCGCCATGCCTGTTATGAAATACGTCGGACTGTCTACTTTGCAAAAAGTGGTCATTTGGGGGATATCTGTCCTGTTCTGATATTCTTGGACCTCAAGAAATTAGATTGGCCGTCAGTAATTCAGAATTGATCAATTTTCAGATATACAGTATATCCCATAGTTTATGAACTCTATAACGTTCCTACAAACTAAATACATCCTAATTTGGGTTATTTTCACCAAAGACATGTAGCAGAACACATCTCGGCCTAAATTCATGAAGAACAATTATTTGTTTGCAAACTTTTATAACAGAAACAAAGAAAAACTTGTTTTTTTTTCTTTAAAATTTTCGGTCTTTTTTTTGTTAATTTAGCTTAAAAATAAAAACCCCAGTGTTGCTTAAATACCACCAAAAGAAAGCTCTAGTTGTGTGAAGAAAATGATAAAATTTTAGTTTGGGTACAATGTTGTATGACCGCACAATTGTCAAAGTGTGAGCGCTGAAACCTGAAAACTGGCCTGGGCAGGAAGGGGATAAAAGTGCCCGGTATGGAAGCGGTTAAGGGAGCACCCTGATTCTGCCCCCCCTTTTGAATAAGGGATACTTGTACAACTACCCATTCACTAAAGGGTTAAAATTGTGAAAAAATAGAGACCAGACGTTTGAAAAAATTCTTTATTGGAAAAAACAGTCCTTTATTTAAAAATGTAAAAAAGCCAAAAAACAACTGGCTCCAGCTTTGTAATCCATTGTCAATCAGCGTTGTCATGACGACCCCGACTCGGCGAAATTTTTAAAACCCACCGACCTAAGCACTCCCTGCAATCTGATGTTTGCAAGTCAGACATGAACAATTGGGCGGAGCTAGGGGGTGACATCACCGCCCAATTGTTGACAGTTGCCAGTCAGGCGTAAGCAATTGGGCGAAGCTAGCAGTGATGTCACCGCTAGCTCCGCCTATTTGTTTACGTCTGACTCGCAAATGTCAGATTGCGGTGAGTGTTTAGTGGGTGCGGACGGGTCGGCTGGTGTTGGGTTTTTTTATTTTATTTTGGCAAGTCTTTTTTTTTTTCACAATTTTAACCCGTTAGTGAATGGGTAGGGTACAAGTATCCCTTACTCATTCACAAGGTGGGGGTTCAGCATCAGGGTGCCCCTTTATTTAAAAGGATACCCTGATGCTAATGGGCCCTCCTGCCCGCAGACCCCTACAGCCACTGGGCAAGGGTTGTGGGGAAGAGGCTTTTAGGAGGAACCTCATGTACAAAATTAAAAAAAATGTACTGTGGTATACTGATACAGGGTGACAGTGGTGTGCAAAATCACGTGTGTATATATACATGATTTTGCATTTCCAGGTAGGGGGCGCACGCCCTACCCACGTCGCCATTCGTGGCTGCGGCTGTCAATCACCAGGTCCCGGCCGGTAGTTACCCGCTGGCGCCCGGTGATTACCGAGCATCTCCTATGGGGAGGAAGACTGTTTACTAAAAGTCTTCCTCCCTGTTCAGCTTGGGCACACTGCACAGCACAGCCATCCAGAGCAGTGTGCTTACAGTGACGCACACAGACACCGCCCCCTAGTAAAACACTCCTTACACATAGTTAACCCTTTGATCGCCCCTCATATTAACCCCTTCTTGCCCAGTGCCATTAGTACAGTGTCAGTGCTTTTTTTTTTTTTTTTTTTTAAGCACTGATCACTGTATTGGTATCACTGGGGATGTCAGTGACACCAAGTCAGTTCCCCCCCACTGTCAGAATGTCTGCCGTAGTCCCGCAATAAGTTGCTGATTGCCGCCATTGCTAACTTTCACGTAAAACAATTAATTTACATGTATTGGGATTTTTTTTTTTTTTTTAGCAAAGACATGGAGCAGAATACATTTTGGCCTAAATTTATGACGAAATTTGATTTTTAATCATTTTTTTACTGCATGTTTAACCGCTTAAGGCCCGCCCACAGTACATTTACTGCTGGGCAGGCCCTGTGTGCAAAATCACGTATACAGTGAAGGAAATAAGTATTTGGTCCCCTGCTGATTTTGAATGTTTGCCCACTCACAAAGAAATGATCAGTCTAAAAATCGAATGGTAGGTGTGTGACGGGAGTCACTTTGGGTGGGGGGCCCATGGAACACAGCTCACTTTGGAGAGGTGGGGAGACCCCTGTCTCAGCTCCCCCATATCCCTATTATGTGTAAGTCACCCTGTGCCTGTTAGGGGTACAGGGTGATGTGTCCTAATATTGGGGGTGGGGGGTTGATGATTGTTTAATGCCATGTGATTGCATCCCATTGTTCTATTGTGTCTCTTGCTTGGGAACAAACTATTATGGGATGTTTGTGTATTGGCTTGGTGGGGGTGTCTGCAGCAGCCCTCCCTCCTGATAGGACTGTCTGTTGTGTCTCTTGTTACTAAATGTAGATTGCCCCGCCATGTGTCATTATGCAGGGAGGGGGTATTGTCCCTTGAGTGTATATATCTTGTATCTGTGTTAAAATAGAGTAGTTTACTTTCTGTATTATTTCAAGATTGGTGTCGTCTAGTCTTGTATGGTCAGCTGTGGTGTCTGTGGTCGGTGTTCGGACGGGAAGCGGTATTCTAATGGAAGTACCCAAGTGCAGTCTGGGGTTGGTTCCGATACAAGGTGTATTGTAACACTGATAGACAGAATAGCAACAAAAAATTCAAAAGAAATGCATGTCTAACAAATGATGCACTGATTTGCATGCTTATGAGGGATATAAGTATTCAATCCCCTATCATTCAGCAGGATTTCTGGCTCCCAGGTGTCTTTCATACAGGAAACAAGTTGAGATTAGAAGCAGTCTCTTAAAGGGAGTGCTGCTAATCTAATTTTGTTACCTGTATAAAAGACACCTGTCCACAGGAGCAATCAAACAGATTCCAAACTCTCCACCATGACAAAGACCAAAGAGCTGTCCAAAGATGTCAGGGACAAGATTGTAGACCTACACAAGGCTGGACTGGGCTACCAAACTATGGCCAAGCAGCTTGGTGAGAAGGTGACAACAGTTGGTGCAATCATTCACAAATGGAAGAAACAGAAAACAAGTGTCAGTCTCCCTATGTCTGGTGCACCATGCAAGATCTCACCTCGTGGAGTGTCAATGATCATGAGAACAGTGAGGAATCATCCCAGAACTACATGTGAGGATCTTGTCAATGATCTCCAGGCAGCTGGGACCACAGTCACTAAGAAAACAATTGGTAACACACTACGCCGACAAGGACTGAAATCCTGCAGTGCCCGCAAGGTCCCTCTGCTCAAGAAGGCACATGTCCAGGCCTGTCTAAAGTTTGCCCTGAACATCTGAATAATGCAGAGGAGGACTGGTTGAAAGTGTTGTGGTCAGATGAGACCACAATCAAGCTCTTTGGCATCAATTCAACTCGCCGTGTTTGGAGGCGGAGGAATGCTGCCTATGACCCCAAGAACACCATCCCAACTGTGAAACATGGTGGTGGAAACATTCTGCTTTGGGGGAGTTTTTCTGCCTAGGGGACAGGACAACTGCACCGCATCAAAGGGACAATGGACGGGGCAATGTACTGTCAAATCTTGGGTGAGAACCTTCTTCCCTCAGCCAAGGCATTGAAAATGGGTGGTGGATGGGTGTTTCAGCATGACAATGACCCAAAACACACGGCCAAGGCAACAAAGGAGTGGCTCAAGAAGAAGCACATTAAGGTCCCGGAGTGGCCTAGCTAGTCTCCAGACCTTAATCCGATTGAAAATCTGCGGAGGGAGCTGAAAGTTCCAATGACTTGGAGAGGATCTGCCATGAGGAGTGGGCCAAAATCCCTCCTGAGATGTGTGCAAACCTGGTGGCCAACTACAGGAAGCATCTGACCTCTGTGGTTGTCAACAAGAGATTTGCCACCAAGTACTAAGTCATGTTTTGTGAAGGGTATTAAATACTTATTTCCCTCATGAACATGCAAATCGGTGAATAATTTGTTAGACATGCATTTATTTTGAATTTTTTGTTGCTATTCTGTCTCTCAGAGTTGCGATACACCGAACATTCAATTTTTAGACTGATCATTTCTTTGTGAGTGGGCAAACATTAAAAATCAGCATGGGATCAAATACTTCCTTCCTTCACTCTATATACACGTGATTTCGTGATTTGCGACCGCCCTACCCGCGCCAGTGTCCATCACTGGGTCCTACCTGGTGATTACCCGCTGGCACCCGGCGATCACCGACAGGAGGAGGGCTGCATTGTTTACCAAAAGCCCTCCACCCTATCAGTTTGGGCACACTGCTCGGGATGGCTGAGCACAGTCATTCCGATCAGTGTTCTTTACAGTAAAGCACACAACCCCCCGCCCCCTAGTAAAACACTCCCATCACACAGTTAACCCTTTGATCTCCCCTCATTTTAACCCCTTCCTGCCCAGTGCCATTAGTACAGTGACAGTGCTTTTTTTTTATCACCGATCACTGTATTGGTGTCACTGGGGATGTCAGTGACACCAAGTCATTTTCCCCCCAAAGTCATAATGTCCGCTGCAGTCCCGCTATAAGTCGCTGATCTCCGCCATTATTAGTATTAAAAAAAAACAAAATCCAGTATCTATACTGCCATTTGTAAACGCTATAACTTTCAAGTAAACCAATTTACACGTATGGGGATTTTTTTTTTTTAGCAAAGACATGTCGCACAATACATTTTGGCCTAAATTTATGATGAAATTTGATTTTTTTTATTGTTTTTACTGAACATGTTTAATTGCAAAAAGTCCAAAATATTGTTTTTTTTTTTCTCAAAATTTTTTAGCTTTTTTTTTTCTTTTATAGTGCAAAAAATAAAAAATGTATAGGCCATCAAATACTACTGAAAGAAAGCTCAATTCATGGGAAAGAAAGGACATAAATTTCATTTTGGTGCAGTGTTGCATGACCACACAATTGTCAGTTAAAGTAATGCAGCGCCGTAACACAAACCGCTTCTTTAACTGCTTCCTGACCGCCCTATAGCAGAAATACTGCTACAGGGCGGTGTGGGTGTGAAAAATCATGTGTGTGTGTGTGTATATATATATATATATATATATATATATATATATAATGTATATGTGATTCACGCTCCCGTGGTTTTCACGCCCCTCCCAGATAGCTTTAGATTGCCTGTCAGTACACCAGTAATCACATTTAACCCCTTGATTGCCAGCAAGACGCTCATACACAATAAACCTCCATTGCTAGTATAGTGTCTGAATGGATCAATATCTTTGAGCAGATTAGCACTATACCAGCGTTCACAAAAACACAGCGTTAGCGGGATCAGTCCCACCACCTTCCAGTACTTGTGTTTAGCCCATACGCTTACCTCTCCCCTTCTCTCCCCAGCAAGTGCAGTGTCAGTAGGTCACTGTGACTTGATACATTGCACACAAACCGCAGTATTCGCAAACTCAGGCCTGATCTCTGCTAGCACTTGCCGGTAAATTTTGATGACTCTCATATGCAGCAGAGTGCCAGTACTTGTGCTGCTCTACCTTTTAGTGAACTGCCGAGCACCAGCGGCCTAGTACATCCTGGTCTTTCACATACCAGCACTGTAGTATCACTTGGTGACGTGGCGAGTCCCTTAAGTGCAGTACAAGCTGGAGTGGTGGTGAACACAAGTATTGTCCTGCAACCACCGAGAATTTGCATAGAGCTCCTAGTATCCTTCCGGATGTACTTGCAAATCCCAAATCCCAATTGGCAGCCCACAAATTCTGCAGCACCCGTACTTCCCCCATTCACTGCCCAACCCAGAATTCAGGTGGAAACAGCAAATTTAATTACTCCCCTTGATTTTTTTGGAGCTGTTTGTCACGGAATATCTGTATGCATTGATTATGGATCAAATCAATTTATATGCGCAACAATATATTGCTGCCAACCCAAATTCAAACCTTGCCAGACCATTCACATGGAAATCCATTATGGTTTCCGAATTTCAATTTTTTTTTTTTTGGCCTAACCCTCAACATGGGCATTACTAAAAAAATATAATTGCGGTTGTACTGGTCCACAAACCCGATTCATCATATGGCTGTGTTCTCTGCTGCCATGGCCAGGATTAGATATTTTTTATTATGTGTTTTTCAATGACAATACACTGTCGTCCTCTGAGTGACCCTGAATTTGACCTGCTCCGCAAAATTTGGCCTCTCACAAATCACCTTAACCAAAAATTTGCAGATGTCTAGATGCCCAGACTACATGGGGAGTAGTGGCAAGATAGTTTGGGACTTGGTGTCATCCTTTTTCCATATGGGGTACCACTTATAGGTGGACAATTTTTATTCAAGCGTGCCACTATTTAGAAATTTGTACAATCTTGAAATTGGCGCATGTGGCACCGTGCGACCTAATGTGTGCCCACCATTAGAAGTGGGTGGATGCAGGGCAGTATATTCTAATAGTGGGCATATCACACACTTTTTCTGGCAGAAATTTCTTCTCTTTTTTTTCATTCAGTTCACAGGCTGCATACAAAAAAAAAGAACATAGCATATATACCCAACAAGAACCAGCGATGTACTTGGATATCACTGGACTTTGAATTGTTATACCAGGATGATGCCTACAGCTGCAGACATCATCCTGTTATTGTTTTTTTCACCCTGCGATCGGCTTTCATGTAAAAGCAATCCTAGTCCCTAATTAGCTGCATGATTGCCTTTACAAGCAGAGGGAGATGATGCCCCCCCCTTCCCCCGCTGCCTTCCACGGCTTTCTCGGGCAGTCCCGTGCCATCGGGGGAACCTGAGAATGCAGTCAGTGCTTCTGCCAGCTGACCATAGAGCTGATTGGAGACCGGAATGGTGCCAATCATCTCTATAGTCGAAGATTTCGAAAGCAACGAACATTTCATCACTCAGTTTCACATGATGTAGACAGCGCCATTTGTAAATTGGGAAAGCATCTGATCACACCGATCTTGGTGAGATTCCATAATGTAAGGGCAGAGGAGATATCTAGAGTCTGATAGACCCCAGATTTCTCAAAAAAGAATATATGACAATGCCCATTGAAGTTATAGGGGATATTTGCATTCCCTGTGATAGCATTAAAAGTGCTAAAAAAAAACATGAAAGGGACAGTGTAAAAATAATTTAAAAAATCAAAATAGCTTAAAAAAAAAGCACCCTCGCCTCCCAGCGAGCGCACCTGCGTGCGTGAGCGTTGATCCTGTGACGATATGTAAACAGCAGTTGCGTGCATGTGAGGTATCGCTGCAAACATCAGATCAAGAGCAGTAATTCTAGCACTGGACCTCCTCTGTAAATCTAAAATGGTAGCTTGTAAAGGCTTTAAAGCGTTGCCTATGGATATTAAAAATGTATGCAGTTTGTCGCATTACACGGGGCATGCACAGTTTTAAAGCATGTCATGTTTGGTATCTATTTACTCGGCATACCATCGTCATTTATATTTTGCTAAATAATTGGACAATATATTGTGTTATTGTGCATTAAAAGTAAAAAGTTTTTTGTGTTTTTTTTTTTCAAAAAGTTTGCGTTTGAAAAATCACTGTGTAAGTACTATGTGACATAAGAAATTGCAGCACCCACTATTTTATTTAGGGTGTCTGCTTTTAAAAATATATAATGTTTGGGGGTTCAAAGTAATTTCCTAGCAAAAATACAGATTTTTTCATGTGAATAAAAAGTGTCAGAAAAGGCTTGATCTTCAGGTGGTTAACCCCTCGCTTACCGGGCACTTATACCCCCTTCATGACAAGGCCAATTTTCAGCTTTTAGCTCTGTAGCACTTTGAATGACAATTGTGCGGTCATGCAACATTGTACCCTTATGGAATTTTTATCATTTTTTTTCACACAAATAGAGCTTTCTTTTGGTGGTATTTGCTCACCGCTGGGTGTTTTATTTTTTACGCTATAAACAAAAAATAGCAAAAAAAAAGTTTTTCTTTGTTTCTATTATAAAAGTTTGCAAACAGGTAATTTTTCTCCTTCACTGATGTGCATTTGATGAGGCTGCACTGATAGGCAGCATTGATGGGCACTGATGGGTGGCACTGCTGGGCACTTGTGGGTGGCACTGCTGGGCACCGATCAGGGCTCCGATCACCCATGCCCTGATGATCGGTGCCAATCTCTCCTCTGACTACTGCCGGTTCTTGGCAGTACTTTCCTCTTGCTGTGACAGTGATCAGAGTGTCATTGGACATGACTGATCATGTGGTAAGAGGCTGCTGTGATTGACCTTTTTCCACATCTCGTGATCAGCTGTGTCTGTAGGACACAGCGATCACAGAGATTGCCGGGTGCGCTCCCCCAATGACACGCAGGAGTGCACATTCTGGGAGGACATCATATGATGCCCTCCCAGAGCTGGTCGGACGCAGTGAAGCCGTCATTCGGCTATCTGCAGTCGGCAAGTGGTTAAATGATTTATTGCTCACACATGCCATGGGTATATGTGGAATTACTCCCCAAAATACATTCTGCTACTTCTGAGTATGGGGGTACCACATGTGAGAGACGTTTTGGCAGTCTAGCCAAGTACAGGACCCCAAAATCCAATAAGCACCTTCAGGGCTTTATTTCCTCATTACACGTCCTGACTACCTATCACAGTTTCTGAGGCCCTGAAATACCAGGATAGTACCAAAACCCTCCAAATGACCCCTCTTTAGAAAGTAGACACCCCAAGGAATTTGATAAGAAGCATGGTAAGTATTTTGCAGATCTCATTTGTTGCCACAAGGTTTTGGAAAATTAAGAAAGAAAACAAACATATTTTTTCCTTTCTTTTTTTATATTTCAAAACCTTGTGCGAAAAAAATGAGATCTGCAAAATACCCACCATGCCTCTTTTTAAATTCTTTGGGGTGTCTACTTTCCAAAAAGGGCTCATTTGGGGGTGGGGGGGAGTTGGTGCTATCCTGGCATTTCAGGGCCTCTGAAACTGTGATAGGTAGTGAGAAAGTGAAATGAGGACCACCCACCTGTGCCCCTCAGTGCCTAGCACTGCCACCCACTTGCTGCCCAGTAGTGCCACCTATCAGTGCAGCATCATCAATGCCGCCTATCAGTGCTGCCTATCCGTGCCACCTCATCAGAGCCCATCAGTGCTGCTTATCAGTGCAGCCTCATCAACGCACATCAGTGAAGGAGAAAAATTACCTGTTTTTTAAAATTTTACGATAGAAACAATGAAAAACTTTTTTTTTCAAAATTTTTTCGCTTTTTTGTTTATAGCGCAAAAAATAAAACACCCAGCGGCAATTAAATACAGCCAAAAGAAAGCTCTGTTTGTGTGAAAAAAATTATAAAAATTTCATATGGGTGCAGTGTTGCATGACTGCGCAATTGTCATTCAAAAGTGCGACAGTGCTGAAAACTGAAAATTGGCCTGGACTGGAAAGGGGTATAAGTGCCCGGTAGGCAAGTGGTTAAATAGTCTAGAGCCCAGAGATGATTGCCTTTTCCTTTCTGAGCTAATGGATCTGTTATCTGAGAGGAGGGGGGTTGCTTAACCCTGGAGCCCTTTAGAATAGATGCAGAACTACCCTACAAGAGCCTGCCTCTATGAACTGATCCTGTTCCAGGATATTGTGAGTAGAGCCTCTTTTTGTGCTGCACATCACTTCATGGTCCCCAGCTGTGAGGCTATAGACTATACTAGTCTACCTTTACTTGTGCTACTGCATGGTCCTTCCCCAGCCATGAGGATATTTAAAGTGATTTGACGCCGACGTAACACAAATATGAGGCCTCACAGAACTGGGCTTTTTTCCATGGTGTCCGCATATTTTCATACCTGTCCTTTTTTCTGGGAGCGCACCACATAGCGGTGTCACTGAGAGCCCCGGGTTCCGTTCTAACGATCAGGAACCAGGACTCCTGATTTCTGGTCACATGATCGCTGTGATAGCCTCTGATTGGCCCCCTTTTTTTTTTTCTCTCTATCTATAAATGGAGGAGAGAGATACAATGTATCTCTCTAACTCCTGGCATTGAGGGAAAATTAAATAAATATTAAAAAATAAAATAAAAATTCCTAGATCAAGGTTTGATCTAGTTCAGTGCTAGGGTAAGTGTTTGGGTCAAAGTCACGGTCAAAGGTCAGGATTTAAAAAACAAAACAAAAACAAATTGGTATTAGTGTCATTGTGTATTAGGTAAACAAAAAACTAAATGCGCACCGTTGTTTTTGGGCTGCACTACGGGTACAAACAACAAATAACATACACTTTTATGCTATTGTTGCGTTCGCCAAGAGCTGAAAATTTTATTTTGGGTTGTTCTTTGGAGATAGATTATGGTAGTAACAAGAAACACACAGCTAAATTTTAAAAAAAATAATTTTTATTACTATTTTGGGCCAGTTTTCCTTTGATAATAAAAAAAAAATCAGGAGATATTGATTACGATTTACCCCCAAATGAAAGCCCAATTTGTCCTGAAAAAAAACGCTGTGTAATTCACCTGGATGTACAAAATAGTTGTGATGATATGTACGGTTTTACTAACACGTGTCCATGTTGCAAAATTGTGCTTAGGCATTAAGATTTGTTTTACCCTTAGGCGTGAAGGGGTTAAAGACTTTTTAAAAAAAAATTTCTTTTTAAAAAAAAAAACTGGTACCTGACCCCAGTCAAATTTTCCTTTTACTACCTGAAACATTCCTCTACATGCTGGAGACAATGCGGTGAGACAGGCTCAACACTACATATTCTTTGGTCATGTAAATCACTTAGATCCTTCTGGAATGCTATCTTCCAATTACTTTCTGACATAACCAAAATCTCGATAATCCCGAATCCCTCATTGGCACTCCTACATATTGGGATTGAGAAATTCCCTCCTCACTCCCGAACAATCATTACCCACACACTTTTTGCTGCCAAAATAAATATCACCAGATTATGGAACACTACTAATGTCCCCTCTCTTCACTAATTACAGACCTCAACACCCAATGTGAAATGGAAAACAAATCTGCACTCAATACTTCCTCTCAACATAAATTCAACCAACAATGGCTCCGATGGTTAAAACACCCAAAATGCTCTGTACAACCCTGATGACGTTAAAGCGTAAAAAGTTACCTACTAAACCCAGACTGGTACATCCTCATTCACCCAGTTATATCTTCCTGTTCCTACTTCCTACCCCCTCACCTCCTGTCAGGAAGCGCGGCGTCCTGTCGGCCGGCGCACGTGCACTGGCGACGGCTCACGCCGGGACACAAGCACCAGGTCCCGGCGAGCCGCAGATGACAGGACGCCGCGCATGCGCAGTAGGAGCTGCGGGCGCGCCTCGGGCGGCCAATGACTGCCCGGGGGCGCGTCCTGGACGGCCAATGACAGTGCAGGGCGCAATATTTAAAGATGCCCTGCACTGTCACTATCGCCGCAAGGTCTATCTGTGTTCCTGGATCCTGTACCTAGTTATTGACCCTGATTTTGATGCTTTCTCCTGTGTTTGACCCGGATCGTCCTGACTACACTGCCTTCTCCTGTATTTGACCCGGATTGTCCTGACTACTCTGCCTTCTCCCCTCCTGACTCCCGGCTTGTTTTGACCTACCTACGGACTGACTTATCCTGCTGACCCTGCGTGTGACCTGCCGATTCTCCGCCTGCCGATTCTGTACCTCGCCTACCCCATGGGACCACTGCTCGTGACCTATCCTGCTAGGTCCCGCCATTGTCCTCACACCTGGCTCTCCCGGTACCTATACATCCCCGGAGGTTCCCTCTGCCACTGGTGGGACTGCTCAGAGGTCGTGACCTGGTCCTGGTCTGTTTCAAGTCCATCCTCACCATCAGGGGCCCTGGTGAAATCGCAGACCGGGACTTAGACTCCACGCTATGGGTAGGTCTGTCAAGTGGGCTGCCAGAGGCACCACCTGGCGGATCATAACACCTCCCCTATCAATACCCCCCTAACATCCCAGGCTCTTCACCAAGGTTCATCATACTCATATGAATACCTCTGATGATATTGCTAAATAAGACTTATACCGCCACCACCCAGTGAGTGGAGTAAAACAAACAATGCTCAACTATATTATATTGTATTGCAATATTGTATGAATGAACCGTATATCATTTCCTTGTTTGTCCCTGAAAAAAAAATCAATAAAAATATTGAATTATATATATAAAAAAAAAAGCAGCCCAGATCCACCTCTTCTTGGGTCCCCCGCAGGCTCTCCTGGCCTCTTCCTCCTGTCGGGTGCCCCCACAGCAAGCAGCTTGCTATGGGGGCACCCGCTACTCAGTGTTTCCATTCACACACGGAGCTATGGCTCGGCCCCGGCCCCTCTCTCTTCTGGCTCACTGGCAGTGGGAGCCATTGTAGCCAGCCAATGAGGAGAGAGAGCCCCAGAAGAGCCAAGACTCCAGTGCACATCGCTGAATCAAGAGGGGCTTGGGTGAGTATTGGGAGGGCTGGGGGGGATGCTGCCCAGAGAAGGTGTTGTACCTTCATGCAAGAATGTATTAAGGTAAAAAAACCTTCAGCCTTTACAACCACTTTAATTAACTAGAAAAGCTACAATTTCTGGGGAAATTGTGTGAAGTGTTCTTGCCTCCACCAGTAGTCTACAACTGGAGTGGGCGGAGTAACTGGGTGGAGTGGCTTGAGTAACTGTTTTGTGGTTGGAGTGGCTTGTCACTCTGCTGCCTGCTCACACACCTGGGTTCCTATGGCAACTCACTCTACAGCGAGGGCAGAGAAGAGCGGTTAAAAACAAACTGCTCCAACTTGCTCACTTCACTGGCAGTTGCCATCTTCAAACGGTTGTAGTTTAAAAATTGTAAACCCTACACCAAAGAGCTTTATATTGTGAGAATCACAAGACCCAGACCTACATTTCGATGCATAGTATGTCTCTGAAATATTAAAAATGAAGGCACAGTCGCAGTTTAGAAAATTGCCCTTCACATTTGAGGTGGCTAGAGTGGAGTTTCAATGGGCGGCGTGAGTTGCATACAAATGGTCATATTGTGAAAACTATCAGGACTATGGCTTAGCCGTGGACATTTTTAGTGGCAGCAGGGATAGTTGAACGTTTTGATATAAGATTTGTGTAGGTGGGCTTGAAAATGAGGGAGTGATGGCAGTTTAGAAATCATGTCCTGATTTTTCATCTCACACTCTAGCTTTTGTCAGCTCCCACTCTAGTTTTGAACATTCCGCCATTCATTCCTATGGGATCAATTTCACCACAAAAACAGCGATATTTCGTGAACCATTCGGCGAAACGTTCCACAAAGTAATAGCACACCAATAGGGAACAATACGCACATTTTGGTATATTACTGTCTATGTAGTGTAAAAACTGTGGGAGGAGTTAGGGTGGTAAATGTGGCTATAATAATAAGAATATATATGTGAGATAACAGGAAGTGGTCGCCACGCAAGAACACTTAATTATTTAGCTCTGTCAGTTGATGCAGCGCTGTACATACAGTCAGGTCCATAAATATTGGGACATCGACACAATTCTAACATTTTTGGCTCTATACACCACCACAATGGATTTGAAATGAAAGGAACAAGATGTGCTTTAACTGCAGACTGTCAGCTTTAATTTGAGGGTATTTACATCCAAATCAGGTGAATGGTGCAGGAATTACAACAGTTTGCATATGTGCCTCCCACTTCTTAGGGGACCAAAAGTAATGGGACAGAATAATAAACATAAATCAAACTTTCACTTTTTAATACTTGGTTGCAAATCCTTAGCAGTCAATTACAGCCTGAAGTCTGGAACGCATAGACATCACCAGACGCTGGGTTTCATCCCTGGTGATGCTCTGCCAGGCCTCTACTGCAACTGTCTTCAGTTCCTGCTTGTTCTTGGGGCATTTTCCCTTCAGTTTTGTCTTCAGCAAGTGAAATGCTCAATCGGATTCAGGTCAGGTGATTGACTTGGCCATTGCATAACATTCCACTTCTTTCCCTTCAAAAACTCTTTGGTTGCTTTTGCAGTATTCTTTGGGTCATTGTCCATCTGCACTGTGAAGCGGCATCCAATGAGTTGTGAAGCATTTGGCTGAATATGAGCAGATAATATTGCCCGAAACACTTCAGAATTCATCCGGCTGCTTTTGTCAGCAGTCACATCATCAATAAATACAAGAGAACCAGTTCCATTGCCAGCCATACATGCCCACGCCATGACACTACCACCACCATGCTTCATTGATGAGGTGGTATGCTTAGGATCATGAGCAGTTCCTTTCCTTCTCCATTTTAATTTCTTCCCATCACTCTGGTACAAGTTGATCTTGGTCTCATCTGTCCATAGGATGTTGTTCCAGAACTGTGAAGGCTTTTTTAGATGTCGTTTGGCAAACTCTAATCTGGCCTTCCTGTTTTTGAGGCTCACCAATTGTTTACATCTTGTGGTGAACCCTCTGTATTCACTCTGGTGAAGTCTTTTCTTGATTGTTGACTTTGACACACATACACCCACCTCCTGGAGAGTGTTCTTGATCCGGCCAACTGTTGTGAAGGGTGTTTTCTTCACCAGGGAAAGAATACTTCAGTCATCCACCACAGTTGTTTTCCGTCGTCTTCCGGGTCTTTTGGTGTTGCTGAGCTCACCGGTGCGTTTCTTCTTTTTAAAAATGTTCCAAACAGTTGTTTTGGCCACGCCTAATGTTTTTGCTATCTCTCTGATGGGTTTGTTTTGTTTTTTCAGCCTAATGATGGCTTGCTTCACTGATAGTGACAGCTCTTTGGATCTCATCTTCAGAGTTGACAGCAACAGATTCCAAATGCAAATAGCACACTTGAAATGAACTCTGGACCTTTTATCTGCTCATTGTAATTGGGATAATGAGGGAATAACACACACTTGGCCATGGAACAGCTGAGAAGACAATTGTCCCATTACTTTTGGTCCCTTAAGAAGTGGGAGGCACATATGCAAACTGTTGTAATTCCTACACTGTTCACCTGATTTGGATGTAAATACCCTCAAATTAAAGCTGACAGTGTGCAGTTAAAGCACATCTTGTTCGTTTAATTTCAAATCCATTGTGGTGGTGTATAGAGCCAAAAATTTTAGAATTGTGTCAATGTCCCAATATTTATGGACCTGACTGTATGTTTTGTACATTCACATCAGCTGCCGCCCTCAAGGGGCGTACAATATAAGGTCCCTAGCTCACATTCATACATACACCTACTAGGGCCAGTTTACCCACCAGCATGTCTTTGGAGTGTGAAATGAAACCCACGCAGGCACAGGGCAAACATGCAAACTCCAGACAGGTAGTGCAGTGTTTGGGATTTGAACCAATGACCCGAGTACTGCCGGGTAGAAGTGCTAACCACTTAGCTACTGTGATGCCCACATAGACATTTCCAGTCTACCTGTCACTTGTGTTGCTCTTACTGAGCAAGAAGTGTCCTGTGCTAACAATACCTAGTGTTTTTGAGTATGCCATACCCCATTGTCCTCCCCCATTTTCAAGTTCTACCAGCAAATACACTTCAAAAAGACAACCCCTAGACTGTTCAATGAGCCGAAGTGAATGGACTGCTGCTTTGTGCCTGGCTGCCTCTGCACTGTGTTGGGAAAGAACCTTGTAAATGACAGAGGCCCCCGCGGGGGTAGTGCTGCACAACGGAACATTCATTTGAACACTGACTGATTCATAGGAAATGCGTTACCTTTTCAAGTGACATTTTTCAGTTCAAGAAGTTCTTTTATTAATGATATTATTGTCTAATAATGGAATGTTAATGATGATGTGCATTTAGGTGTACCTTATGATGGACTAATTCCGCTGTACAGGACTTCACAATGAGCAAAAAGATGGAGACGAGCCGGAGAGGAGCTGCCAGTTCTGGTAAATAGACATCAGTTGCTGCTTATTTTTTATGCACTTATATCTTTAGGGACCAACCTCTGGCCGGGGGGCTGCAAGTGACCCTTCGACATCCATTGTGCAGTTTTTGGGGCCCCCGCAGACAAAAATCTGTTTTCTTTGCCTTGGTCCTTACTGGATTCTAATAATTTAATATTTCCCACTGTCTTATTTTTTTTCCCATCCATTCCCTTCTCTTTTTCTGTTTTATTTCCCACTTTAATAATGGATCTTGCTGAAATAAATTCTCAAATGTGGCACATGTTATATTTTAAAAAAGGGGGGGGGGGGCAAACGTGGGATCATTGATTTGTAAAGAAACTGATTTGTAAAGAAAGTGATCTCTAGTAGTTCCCAGTCTTTAATAACTCTTACAGCATGTTTGTAGTCTCTGACGTCTCATGTAGCACGTTGGTCTTTCACTGTCTCCTACTGCATGCCTGCAGTCTCTGACATCTCTCTGTAGAATTATGTTCACTAAATATAATGGGCTGTCCCTTGGTGATGTCAGAGGCCTCCTTTAACCACTTCCCTACCACGCTATAGCCGAATGATGGCTAAAGGCCAGTCGTCCAGTTCTGGGAGGGCGTCATATGATGTTCTCTCATCGGCAGCGGCGCGCACCAGGCGCAGTCTGTGATTGCTGTGTCCTTTGAACACAGCTGATCACATGACATGGTAAAAGGCCAATCACAGTGGCCTTGTACCACGTGATCAGCTGTGTCCAATCACAGCTGACCACCTTGTAAATACACTTGCCAGTTATCAGCAGTACTATCCTCACACTGAAAGCGTGAGGAAAGTACTGCCGATAACCGCCAACTGTTAAAGGACATATCTGTACTGATAATGAGGGCACTGATTATCAGTGCCCTCATAATCAGTGCAGCCCCAAAAGTGCCCAGCAGTGCTTCCGATCAGTGGTCTTCAGCAGTGCTGCCCATCAGCCCCAACAGTGCTGCCCATCAGTTCTCAACAGTTCTGCCCAGCAATGCTGCCAATCTGTGCCCATCAGTGCTGCCTATCAGTGCTGTTCAGCAGTGCTGCCCATCAGCCCCCAACAGTGCTGCCCATCAGTTCTCAACAGTTCTGCCCACCAATCTGTACACGTCAGTGCTGACAGTCTGTGCCGCCAGTCAGTGCCCATCAGTGCCGCTTATTAATGCCTATCATTGCCGCCTATCAGTTCAGCACCATCCGTACCTCCTCATCAGTGCCCACCAGTACTGCCACATCAGTGCTGCCTCATCAGTGCCCATCAGTGCTGCCTATCAATGCAGCCTCATCAATGCACATCAGTGAAGGAGAAAAATTACCTGTTTTTAAAATTTAATAATAGAAACAAAGAAAACCTTATTTTTCTAAATTTTCACTCTTTTTTTGTTTACAGTGCAAACAATAAAACCCCTCCCTGTGGTGATTAACCACTTGCCTACCGGGCACTTATACCCCTTTCTTTACCAGGCCAATTTTCAGCTTTCAGCGCTGTCGCACTTTGACAATTGCGCCGTTATGCAAGATTGTACCCATATGAAATTTTTATCATTTTTTTCTCACAAATAGAGCTTTCTTTTGGTGGTATTTTCTCGTCATTTGCAAAAAATTTGAAAAAAAAAAGTTTCTTTGTTTCTATTATAAAATTTTGCAAACAGGTAATTTTTCTCCTTCACTGATGTGCGTTGATGAGGCAGCACTGATGGACACTGATAGGCGGCACTGATAGGCAGCACTAATGAGGTGGCACGGATAGGCAGCACTGATAGGCGGCACTGCTGTTGGGTACTGATAGACAACACTGATAGGTGGCACTGACTGGCATCACTGCTGGGCACTGACTGGCGGCACTGCTAGGTATTGACTGGCGGCACTGTTAGGCATTGACTGGCGCAACTGCTGGGCACTGACTGGCACAACCGCTGGGCACTGACTGGTAGCACTGACTGGCAGCACTGCTGGGCTGCACTGATGGGCACTGGTGAGTGGCACTGGTGGGCACAGGTGGGTGGCACTGCTGGGTGGCACTGGTGGGCACAGGTGTGTGAAATGATCGGTCTAAAAATTGAATGTTCGGTGTATTGTAACACTGAGAGACAGAATAGCAACAAAAAATTCAGCAGAAATGCATGTCTAACAAATGATGCACTGATTTGCATGTTCATGAGGGAAATAAGTATTTGATCCCCTTCACAAAACATGACTTAGTACTTTGTGGCAAATCCCTTGTTGGCAATCACAGAGGTCAGACGTTTCCTGGAGTTGGCCCCCAGGTTTGCACACATCTCAGGAGGGATTTTGGCCCACTCCTCTTGGCAGATCCTCTCCAAGTCATTAAGGTTTGGTGGCTGACATTTGGCAACTCGAACTTTCAGCTCCCTCCACAGATTTTCAATTGGATTAAAGTCTGGAGACTAGCTAGGCCACTCCAGGACCTTAATGTGCTTCTTCTTGAGCCACTCCTTTGTTGCCTTGGCCGTGTGTTTTGGGTCATTGTCATGCTGGAACACCCATTCACGACCCATTTTCAATGCCCTGGCTGAGAGAAAAAGGTTCTCACGTAAGATTTGACAGTACATTGCCCCGTCCATCATCCCTTCTGATGCGATGCAGTTGTCCTTTCCCCTTAGCAGAAAAACACCCCCAAAGCAGAATGTTTCCACCACCATATTTCACAGTTGGGATGGTGTTTTTGGGGTCATAGGCAGCATTCCTCCTCCTCCAAACAGGGCGAGTTGAGTTGATGCCAAAGAGTTCGATTTTAGTCTCATCTGACCACAACACTTTCAACCAGTCCTCCGCTGTATCATTCAGATGTTCAGTGGCAAACTTCAGATGGGCCTGGACATGCGAGCAAAGGGACCTTGTGGGCACTGCAGGATTTCAATTCTTGGCAGCATAGTGTGTTACCAATTGTTTTCTTGGTGACTGTGGTCCCAGCTGCCTGGAGATCATTGACAAGATCCTCACGTGTAGTTCTGGGATGATTCCTCACTGTTCTCATGATCATTAACACTCCACGAGGTGAGATCTTGCATGGTGCCCCAGACCTAGGGAGACTGACACTTGTTTTGTGTTTCTTCCATTTGTGAATGATTGCACCAACTGTTGTCACCTTCTCACCAAGCTGCTTGGCCATAGTTTGGTAGCCCAGTCCAGCCTTGTGTAGGTCTACAATCTTGTCCCTGACATCCTTGGACAGCTCTTTGGTCTTTGCCATGGTGGAGAGTTTGGAATCTGATGGTTTGGTTGCTCCTGTGGACAGGTGTCTTTTATACAGGTAACAAAATGAGATTAGCAGCACTCCCTTTAAGAGACTGCTTTTAATCTCAGCTTTTTTATGAAAGACACCTGGTAGCCAGAAATCCTGCTGAATGATAGGGGATCAAATCCGTATTTCCCTCATGAACATGCAAATCAGTGCATCATTTGTTAGACGCATTTTTGATGAATTTGTTGTTGTATTCTGTCTCTCAGTGTTACAATACACCGAACATTAAATTTTTAGACCGATCATTTCTTTGTGAGTGGGCAAACATTCAAAATCAGCAGGAAATCAAATATTTTTTTCTTTCACTGTATCGCTTCCTTACCACTTTTCAAACACACCTGGACCGTTTTGCAGAGGAGCAGCACCGCTTGCTGTACTTGTGAATGAGAATGAGCCCTTAGTTGCATCCGGCAGCGGCGCTCTTAGGGCTTGTTCACGTGTAAAGTTGGGGGGGGGTGGCAAAACTCTGCAGTTGAGTCACAGTTTTAACCCCCCCTCCCCCCAATGCCTACCCCCTTTAGCTGCTGAGGCAGCAGCCAAAGTTGTACTCAACCATACCACAGCAGGAATTACACCCCCTGCTGCTTTTGGTGGGTGCTACCACCTTGTCAGTCGAGACCCATTCAAGTAAATGGGGCCACTCTGCAAGTGTCCCATAACTGCATGCTTCTGTGGGGTCCGAGGAGTTAAAGCAGGTGGTGAGAAAGCAACACGCGGATGCCTGTTTAACCCCTTGTTTGCTGTACTGCACAAGGTTTCAGGGCACTTGCAGAGCGGCCTCATTCACTTGAATAGGTCATGCTTGACAGGTGCTACACCCACCAACCATGACAGGGCGTAGGAGTCGGCACTACAGAGGAGGCATGGGCTTATGCGGCTATCCCGCTCCCTACTACAGCTCCAACTTTACAAATAGTCCCTCTGCATTGCACTCTGATGCTCTGGGATGGTGGGTCAGCAAACCCTGACCGTGATCTACCAGTCATCGGGCCACAATCTACTGGTTGCTGACCCCCCACTATAGAGTTATTGATTTAGAAGTAATGATGGTATTAGATCAACCTTTCTCAATCTTTTCACAGAAGACCCTTTGAAATAACATTCCGGTCTCAGGGAACCCCTGCTAAAAATGACTTTATCTACAGCTCATGATACATTAGTGTGGTCAGTGGGAAGAATGTTCCTTACATTTGTGGTCAATGGGAAGAATTAGCCCCTTACAGATAGCTAAAAAGATCAATGGTGTCAGTGGGAACTTACCTGAGAGCCAAAGATTGCTCATAGCTCAAGAATCCCCCAGCAACCTGTGGAGGAACCTTAGGGTTCCATGGAGCCCTTGTTGAGAAACCCTGCTTTATAGGTTACAGGTGTTTGTGGGTCTAAACCAACACCTTCTTAGTAAAGGAAGCACAAAAAAAGAGGAACAGATGCAATTATATAGATTTCCTCAATGATCATTTTGTTTCTAATATAAATCGATATTCATGTAAAAATATTTTCTGTTTCTTTAGAGGACATCAAGAGGTTCTGCCACCAGCTGTCTCTGTATCAAGATTCATCACTGAGGAGAATATACGAGTATTACAGAGATGATCTGATCTACATCCTGGAGAACTTGGACACGAAAGCTCTTCTCAGAGAACTAAAGTCTCGGAATGTCTTAAACACAGATGTAAGATAATGATAGCAAAGACCTACCATGTGTTAACAAAAGCATGAAAATTTTACAGACACCTATCAAATGTGAAATTCTCATTAAATGTATAAAATCTGACTTTCTCTGCGGAACACGGGGTGAAGATCTTAAAATTCCTGGTCTGACCAACTTCCAGGACATGACGCTGACCGCCTTCTCTTCTCCACTGATTGCTTTGTAAAGCTCCAGGCAAATGGCTCATTTTATAGTTGATATACATACAGTACATTATGGCCTTATATTATAAAGCATTTCGTAAACTGTTGGCACTATATAAATTCT
Organism: Staurois parvus; assembly: GCF_062004578.1. Lineage (NCBI taxonomy): Eukaryota > Metazoa > Chordata > Amphibia > Anura > Ranidae > Staurois > Staurois parvus. The sequence goes on from NW_028318957.1 coordinate 479,932, forward strand.
TTATAATAATTATGTTGGATCTGCGTTACCTGTCAAATGAATTATACGTTTGTCCAATAAAGTCTTGAGATTTTCACAGAACATCCAGAAAGCAGAGCCAGACTGGTGACCTGACATTTCCTTTTGCAGTTAAAGTGATTCTAAAGGCTTATTTAAAATAAATAAAAAATAACAAACATGTCTGTACTTACCTGTTGTATGTAATGGTTTTGCACAGAGCAGCCTGGATCCCCCTTTTGTAGAGTCCCCCTCTGGCGCTTTTGGCCCCTCCTTCCTGTCGGGTTCTCCCACAGCAAGCGGCTTGCTATGGGGGCACCCGCTGCTCTGTGTATCCATTCACACATGGAGCCGCTGCGGCTCAGCCCCACCCCCTCTTTCTTCTCATTGGCTCAGCCAATAAGGAGAGGGAGCCTCGGGAGAGTCAAGACTCCAGTGCACATCGCTGGATCGAGAGGGGGCTTAGGTGAGCTGGGGGGGATGCTGCACATAGGTGTTTTACCTTCATGCATAGAATGCTTGAAGGTAAAAAAAACCTTGAGCCTAAAAACCACTTTAACTATTTCAGGTACTTGTATAGCGCTGTCAATTTACACAGCACTTTACATATATATTGTACATTCACATCAGCTGCCGCCCTCAAGGGGCGTACAATATAAGGTCACAAACTCATACTAGGGCCAGTTTTTCCACCAGTGGGAGGAAAATGGAGTACTCGGAGGAAACCCATGTAGCCACAGGGAGAACATACAAACTCCAAGCAGGTAGTGCCATGTTTTGGATTTGAACCATTGACCCTAGTGCTGCCAGGCAGAAGTGCTAACCACTTAGCCACTGTGATGACCACATAGACTCTTCCAGTCTACCTGTTACTTGTGTTGCTCTTACTGAGCAAGAACTGTCCTCTGCTAACAATACCTAGTGTTTTTGAATATGCCATACCCCATTGTCCTCCCCTACTTTCCAGTTCTACCAGCAACTTCAAAAAGACAACCCCTAGACTGTTCAATGAGGCAGAGTGAATGGACTGCTGCTTTGTGCTTGGCTGCCTCTACCTCAGCCGACGAGGAGAGGGAGTCCCGGGATAATTGAGACTCCAGTGCACATCGCTGGATTGAGAGGGGGGTTCGGTGAGTATTAAGGGGCGCTGGGGGGGGGGGGGGGGGGATGCTGCACAGAGAAGGTTTTTTACCTTCATGCATAGAATGCATCTTGAGCCTTTACAACCACTTTAAACAAACTTGTCACCACCCCACCCCCAGCCTGTGATTGGACAACGAATGAGCAGAAGCTCGCTGAAGAACTCATTCCTCTGGTCATTCTGCTTTTGCCTTCATTCAGTATGTAGCTTCTCATCATATATGCACTGTAACACACTTAAATTGGGTCTTAGGGCTGCCTCTCCTTCTTCCAGTATGGGTTCTACTGTACAAGGGTTAATACTGTATAAAGCTGATATCCAGTCAAATTCAGAAATTGACATAGCTGTCTTTAAAAGTAAATGTAAAAAAAAATATTTTTTAATAAATTCAAAATTACATAACACATTTTTCCTTTATATCTGACTGAAGTTCAGCTTTAAGCTTTGGTTAAGTCCAGCTTCATACACAGTTGTCATATTAGGCCCATCTGATTTTCTCAGAACTTACAGTAAGTAGGGTCAATTTTTGTTGCTTTGTCTAAATCTGTGCTATTTTCACTGATAAAACTTAAATTTTTTTTCCTTCCTGCAATTTGAGAATATTTGAAAAAATATATTTCTGCAATTCTTTGCCCAATATATCTACAAGGAGAATATGTCTATGTCTTAGAAATACAGGTCAGTAAAACAAGGACTGGGGGTTTCTGCCTTCGCTCACACCTTGTTACAAGATATTCAGGATCGGGGAAGAGAAGCTGTGATTGGACTCTGGGAATGTCTCTATGCACTAAAGGAAGATGATCCTCCTCCTAATTTATTGGCCGTTCTGCAAGAAATCAGCCTGACAGGTAACACTGCTTTATCTGCATTTAATTTTGCTTTTTGTGTAAGTCCATACACAGGAGGAAGTGGAGAGCGGATTTGCCTGGCAGGCTATGTAAGCCTACAAGCAACAGTAACCAGCAAACCTGTAATATGCCACCCCTGGTAGCCATGGCACCTTAAGTCATGGCCTATTGGCTGTGTGAGTAATCCGGCCCTGGATACTGTTTATAGCAGTGGTTGTCAACTCTCACGGTATCGGGAGCCTTAAATGCAGACCTCAATATCTCTAAGGGTGCAGCATATAGTTAATGCTACAGAAAACTGTCACAGATGGAAGACTTGATGGAGGAAATGGTCAGAGATTGTTCTACAGAGGTCATGCTATAGGAGACAGTCAGAGACTAGGGACATGTGGCATGATACCACTAGACTTTACTACTATTAAGGGCCCTTTTACAAATCATTGCTCCCTCTACTGACTGCTGGGGTCCAAGGGCCACACTTCAAATATCAAAGGGCTGCATGAGTTCATACATGGACAAGGTTTTTTAGTGATTTGCACTATTATTAGTGCACTCGATCGCACTAGACGCCCATTGAAAAGATAAGTTGCCTGTGGGAAGTTGTTTATCATCTTTGTGAAGGCAGATGTCAAGTGTGATCAATTTGAGTATTTACCTCAAAATGACTAAATAATCCCAAACTGGTACATTACTGCAAGTTAGGCACGGGGGTGGGGGGTTTGGGAAATGAATACAGTAACAAAAACTTTTTTTTTTTTTAATCAGGTAATTTTTAGTAAACAATTTTTTATTTAACGAAAAACTATACAGAAAAATATTTCCACAGCAGAAGTAGAAATATTACTGAGACATCCAAAAAAGTACAGATAAAGCATACTATCTTTAGATCACGCCATAACAGATTTAAGGAACCTTGAGTTAAAGTAGTCTTCTCACAGAGGTTGGTTGTCCAAGAGTCCCATTAAAGAATTAACCACTTATATAATGTATCTCATTTAAACTAAAAGACGGCCATCCTCTCCAACTATTGGCAGAGCATTCACATAACTCCCTACTTCAGGTCTCAAGGACAATGTGGAATGGGTTGATAGATTGGAATCTAGCTATCGGGCTCATGTTTTCTGAAATGTTTTGGGGCAGCCCCTTTTGTTTATATGTCAGCTCCTCCCTCCGTAGGTTGAAATGAATCACATCTATCCACTGTTTGTGCATTGCTGCTGTTGATAAGATCTATTTCTGTAATATGAATTTGCAAGCTCAATATAAAGATCTCGTCCATATTATGTGGACATCAGATGGGAGACTATCATCTGGGACAGCTCCTAATAATGCCACTTTTGGGTCAAGCAATACAGGTGTAGAGCAAAGTGTATTAAGGGTGGTTGAAATGGACTCCCAAGAACGAGGGTACTCGTAGCCGTAGCTGTGTATGAGGATAGCCGTAGCTCATCAGGGACAATGCGGGGAGTCCGCTCTCCCCCAAGATTTTAATTTCTGCAGAGTATAGTGTACTCTGTGGATGAGGAACTTGGTTGCTACTTTGTCCTTCCTTTCTCCAGCCACATTCACTTTCTCCTATGGGCCACTAGTCATGCCAAGTCCCACTCTAACTAATCTTCCAGTGTTGCATTATCATCTCATGCTCAACCTCCTTAGCTGCAGCCAAATTCTAAACCACTTTGTCACTTTTATTCCAGTCCGGATGACTTTATGATAGCCAGCGGGTAAAAACCCTGAATGAGAACTGTAACGGAATCGACCCCATCTGTGTTTGGGTCCATCCGTTATAATACTGCTTCCCCGTCCGAACACCGATCACAGACACCACAGATTTGAAGCAAACCAAGAAATAGACTACTTTATTTTAACAAAGATACAAGATATATACAGTGAGGAACAGAAGTATTTGAACACCCTGCGATTTTGCAAGTTCTCCCACTTAGAGATCACGGAGGGGTCTGAAATTCACATTGTAGGTGCATTCCCACTCTGAGAGACAGAATTAAAAAAAAAATTCAGGAAATCACATTGTATGATTTTTAAAGAATGTATTTGTCTTGCACTGCTGAAAGTAAGTATTTGAACACCTAAGAAACAGCAAGAATTTTGGCTCTCAAAGACCTGTTACTGTGCCTTTAAAAAGTCCACCTCTACTCCACTCATTAATCTAACTTAGTAGCACCTGTCTGAGCTCTTTAAAGACACCTGTCCACCCCACAGTCAGTCAGACGCCAACTACTACCATGGGCAAGACCAAAGAGCTGTCAAAAGACACCAGAGACAAACTTGTGGACCTCCACAAGGCTGGAAAGGGCTACGGGGCAATTGCCAAGCAGCTTGGTGAAAATGGATCAACTGCTGGAGCAATTGTTAGAAAATGGAAGAGGCTAAAGATGACTGTCAGTCTCCCTCGGACTGGGGCTCCATGCAAGATCTCCCCTCGTGGGGTATCACTGATGATCAGAAAAGTGAGAAATCAGCCCAGAACTACAAGGGAGGAGCTGGTCAATGACATGAAGAGAGCTGGGACCACAGTTTCAAAGGTCAGTGTCGGTAGAACACTATGCTGTCATGGTTTCAAATCATGCATTGCACGGAAGGTTCCCCTGCTCAAGTCATCACATGTCCAGGCCCGTCTGAAGTTTGCCAATGACCATCTGGATGATCCAGAGGAGGCATGGGAGAAAGTCATGTGGTCAGATGAGACCAAAGTAGAACTTTTTGGTCTAAACTTCACTCGTCGTGTTTGGAGGAAAAAGGATGAGTTGCATCCCAAGAACACCATCCCTACTGTGAAGCATGGGGGTGGTATCATCATGCTTTGGGGGTGCTTTTCTGCGAAGGGGACAGGGCGACTGCACTGTATTAAGGAGAGGATGATAGGGGCCATTTATTGTGAGATTTTGAGCAACAACCTCCTTCCCTCAGTCAGAGCTGGGTCTTCCAACATGACAACGACCCGAAGCACACAGCCAGGAGAACCAAGGAGTGGCTCCTTAAGAAGCATATCAAGGTTCTGGAGTGGCCTAGCCAGTCTCCAGACCTAAATCCAATAGAACATCTTTGGAGGGAGCTGAAACTCCGTGTTGCTCAGCGACAGCCCCGAAACCTGACAGATCAAGAGGAGATCTGTGTGAAGGAGGGGGCCAAAATCCCTGTTGCAGTGCAAACCTGGTCAAGAACTACAGGAAATGTTTGACCTCTGTAATTGCAAACAAAGACTTCTGTACCAAATATTAACACTGATCTTCTCAGGGGTTCAAATACTTCTGTTCAGCAGTGCAAGAGAAATACATTCTTTACAAATCATACAATGGGATTTCCTGAATTTTGTTTTTTAATTCTGTCTCTCAGAGTGGGAATGCACCTACAATGTGAATTTCAGACCCCTCCATGATTTCTAAGTGGGAGAACTTGTAAAATTGCAGGTTGTTCAAATACTTCTGTTCCTCACTGTACATTCAAGGGAACAACCCCCCTCCCTGCATAATGACATAGGGCGGGACAATCTACCTTTATTAACAAGAGACACACCAACAGACAGTCCCATCAGGAGGGAGGGCTGCTGGAAACACCCCCCACCAAGCCAATACATAAACACATACATCTTATAATAGTTTTGCTCCCAAGCCAGACACACAATAGAAGAATGAGATGCAACCACATGGCATTAAACAATCAACAACCCCCCACCAAATATTAGGACAGATCACCTTGTACCGCTAACAGGCACAGGGTGACTTACAAATAATAGGGACATGGGAAGCTGAGACAGGGGTCTCCCCACCTCTCCAAATTGAGTTGTGTTCCATGGGCCCCCCACCCAAAGTGACTCTTGTCACAAGAACACTAGCTGAAATGATTCTATTTGTGAGCTCTATTTAGGAGAAAAATTAAATCCAGCACCACTAATCCATTCTCCTCGATGAATATAAATAATCATAATTATTTACTTTTTTAAGGTGAGCATCTGGTGGAGCAGATTCTGCTGGATGAACACGGTTGTTCACTGACTCCGGAGCTGAAAGGTAAATAGAGCATATATTGTGTTTTCAATTAAAAATATGATTAATTTTGTTGAAATATGTTCAAACATGTTAAAATGTTTTCACTTAGAGTATGTAATCCCAACATTTCATATTCCTGATATGTGGTTGCTGTACTATTCTCACGTACCTAGTCTGAGGCTGATTTGATGAGAGGGCTTCCCTTACAGCTAAGTGCCAGGTACCCCTGAAGGTGAGAAAAGGGAATGCTAGGTTCAAAGAAGCACGTGTACCGTTTAGGTAGATCTGCTGGAAGCTGTTTGCAGTAAAGTCAACCAGATAGCTGCCAGCTTTTCTGTCAAGACAGATGGCAGGACCTCAGTTACCACTGGTGAGGTAGTGGGACCAGGGCAGTGACCACAGGCAAGGTGGCACCCAAGGAAGAAGCAGAATCAGGCTGGCAGGAATGGACTGAAACAGCATAGTCAGGATGGTAGCTGAACTCATACACTGGAAAGCAAGCCAGGGAGTAGGCAGGAACGTGGTCAAGAACAGAGATGAGGTCATTCACAGGAATCCAGTGGAGCAAGCAGAAGAGTATAGTCAAGAGCAAGCCAGAGTCATGCATGGCAGAACGAGAGAAGCAGAGCCCTTAGAGCAAGCCAGGGTCAAAACCAGGGATCAGGCAGCAGGGAAGTCTATAGACAAGCGGAGTTGGTAACAGGTAACCAAGGAATACAGGAAACACAGGAGCAAGGAATACTGGTAGCCAAAGAGCATCCAGCAAAGTCGGAGTGCAGCCACTGTCCTTATATAGGGCATTTGGTGCCAATTCTCGAAGCAGGTGTGCGTGAACATACGCAAGTGCGAATGTTCTTGCTGACTCAAATGTTTGTGCCATGTAAAGCATTGGTGACTATGCCAGGTCTTTTCCATTTTATTCTGCATCTCCTTTTTAGCACATGCTTATGTTTGTTCCAAATAGCACCCTGACAACCATGTACCTGTATGAAGTCTCCTGTTCTCTTTGTATTGCTTCCTTTCTAGGCATGCAAGCACAGCGCAGTTATTTCTCTATTCTCTAACTATGGGAACTAGTGCTTGCTCTCCTCCAATCAGACTTGTCCTTACACCCCCCCACTCCCCCCGCACAGCACAGCCATTCACTGAAAAAGTCAGTGTGCTGCTGTTTCTACACCTCCACCTCTCTGTTAGCTGCATAAGGAGCTTAGAGGGAATGTGATCGCTTTCTAAACAAGGAAAATAGTTTTTCTTTTATCTACACGCGAATGTTTTATCTTTCATTTCTTTTTTGAACTGAATAGGTTGTTTTACAACGTAAGGACTTGCATATACTGTACTTTCATTGGGGCTTTTCTTTCACTGAGGAATTTTTAATTCAAGTCATAAAATGCATACATGACAAAATGGGTGTGACTGCTGCTGATATTCCATGGCAAAGGGTAGGTCCACATTTTTGCTAGCTCTCTTTTCTTTCAAAACAAATGGCTTTTAAAAAATGATGCTGCTTTTGTGGCCAATCCTTGGGTCTGTTGAATATCAGTTGCAAGAGGGGAGGATAGTTGAGTTCATATACAGTACATGGGCAAGGTTTTTTTAGTGATCTGCACTATTAGTGTGTTCAGTCACCCTAGACTCCCATTGAAAAGAGATGTGGCTCGTGGGCAGTTGTTTACCAGCCTTGGGAAGGCAGATGTCAAGCATGAACAATTTAAGAGTATTAACCTCAAAACAACTAAACGATCCAAAACCGGTAAATTCCTGAAGAATGGAAGGAAAGTCAAGGTAGGATTCAAAATACATAGGAGAAGGTCCGTGTACAGACCCATTTTATAATGTTGTTGGACTGTTGGTATGCCCTAGATGGTCAGGTTCATTTAAAAAGCTCTAGCCACATGTTCTATTGGCTAGTCTCCAGGTTACGAACAAGCTGGGTTTTTAAAGTGTCTCTAAAGGCTCAAGTATTTTTACCTTCATACTTTCAATGCATGAAGGTAAAAAACCTTCTGTGTGTATCAGGACCCCCCCCCCAACACTTACCTGAGCTCCCTCTTCATCCAGCGATGTCCACGAGAGCCGCAGTTCTTTGGGAACTCTCACGACTGATTGGCTGAGCAATGGCTCCTGCTGCTGTCAATCACAGTCAGTGAGCCTATCAGGAGAGGGAAGGGGTGGGGCTGAGCAGCGGCTCTGTGTGTGAATAGACACGCAGAGCCGTGTTTCAGGAGCGCGCCTGCTTGGGTGCCCCAATATCAAACTGCTTGCTGTGGGGGCACCCGACAGGAGGGAGGGGCAAGGAGCACCAGAGAAGAGGAGGATCCGGGCTGCTCTGTGCAAGACTATTGCACAGAGCAGGTATGTATGACATGTTTATTTAAAAAAAAAAAAAAACCCCAAGACTTTAGTATCACTTTAAGGTGAATTTGCATGTAAGTTGGAACAGGTACATTTTTAAGGGTAAGTCCAGACCCCAATTTTTTTTTAAGTGTTGGATAGCATAGGGAAGGGTTAACTGGCCATGCAGTGATGTGGAATTGCTGACAGATCCACCAGACAGTTGGTGGCAGCATGCGGTGAGCAGCAAGATGGCTGTCTGGCTTTTTCTGGGACCAGCGTGACGTCACGCTGCCTCTGTTCTTAAGCACGAGTCGTATGTGTGACAGGAGTCACTTTGGGTGGGGGGCCCATGGAATCCAGCTCTCAATATCCCTCTTATGTGTAAATCACCCTGTGCCTGTTAGGTGTACAGGGTGATCTGTCCTAAAATTGGGGTGGGCGGTTGTTGATTGTTTTGATGTTATGTGGCTGCATCCCATTGTTCTATTGTTTGGGAGCAAACTATTATGGGATTTATGTGTTTAAGTGTATTAGCTTGGTGGGGGGGGGGGTGTCTCCAGCAGCCCTCCCTCCTGATGGGACTGTCTGTTGGTTTGTCTCTTGTTAGTAAATGTAGATTGCCCCGCCCTGGGTCATTATGCAGGGAGGGGGGTTTGTCCCGAGTGTATATATCGTGTATCTGTGTTCAAATAAATTACTTCAAGAATGGTGTCGTCTAGTCTTGTATGGTCGGCTGTGGTGTCTGTCGATGTTCGGACGGGGAAGTGGTATTCTAACGGAATTACTAAAGCGCAGTCTGGGTCGGTTCCGTTACAGTATGTAAGGCAGATGTTTGTATGTTTGTAGCTTGGGGACTGCCTGTATAAAGGTAGAGTGAAAGTGGACAACCCTGGTGCAAAACATTATGAATTGCTACCAGTTCAAAGAATAATTAATTGACATGGATTTCTGCAGTTAGGGAGTCATAAAGGGTCATCATGTTGTGAAGCAGGGGTGGTGGCGTGCCAATCTTTTGTAATGTTGCACAGAAGAATCCCCAGTCAGAGTTATTTTCTGCATCATCAGGAAAGTAGGCAAAGGGGGACGTTTCCATTTAATTGCATTATCAATTATTGTAATAGTCCTGATAATGCTAAAATCATACGATAACAGTGCCACGCTATTCAAATAGTGACATAATATTGAAGAAATACTACAAACAATATGCCCAAATCTAATGAACTAATACATTCCTTCGCTAATTCATAGTCCTTCCAACTATAGAAAAAACTTTTTCCATCAAAAATGTTCTTTTTTCATATACAGTTATGTTCAAAATAATAGCAGTCAGACATCACTAACCTGATCAATCACTGTTTTTGGTAGAAATTATATTTCTACATGGCAAATAATTTCCTAGCAGGTGTAGTAGAGTAATAGAAATCCAACAGACCCAGCAGTCATGACATGCATGCTGCTGATTCTGTGTCATTGAATCACTAATTGAAAGGGGCGCGTTCAAAACAATAGCAGTGTGGAGTTCTATTAGGGAGGTCATTCATTCTTTGAAAAACAGGTGGCAATTATTGCCCTTATTTAAGGAAGGAAGGGAGCAAATGTTGTACATGCTGGTTACAGTGCATTTCTCTCTGAAATTCTGAGGAAAATGGGTCGTTCCAGACATTGTTCAGAAGAACAGCGTACCTTGAGTAAAAAGTTGATTGGAGAGGGGAAAACATATAAAGAAGTGCAGAAAATGATCGGCTGCTCAGCTAAAATGATCGAAAATGCTTTCAAATGGCAACCAAAACCTGAAAGACGTGGAAGAAAGCGAAAAACTACCATTGGAATGGATAGAAGAATAGCCAAAATGGCAAGGACTTAGCTAACAATCAGCTCCAGGAAGATGAAAGAAGGTGTGACGTTCCCTGTGAGGTCTGTTACAATTAGAAGACGCCTATGTGAAGCCAAGCTATCTGCAAGAAGCCCCCGCAAAGTCCCACTGTTGAAAAAAAGACGTGCTGAAGAGGTTACAATTTGCCAAAGAGCACATTGACTGGCCTAAAGAGAAATGGCGCAACATTTTGTGGACTGATGAAAGTAAGATTGTTCTTTTTGGGTCTACTGGGCGGAGACAGTTTGTCAGACGACCCCCAAACACTGAATTCAGGCCACAGTACACTGTGAAGACAGTGAAGCATGGTGGTGCAAGCATCATGATATGGGGATGTTTCTCATACTACGGTGTTGGGCCTATTTATCGCATACCAGGGATCATGGATCAGTTTGAATACATCAGAATACTTGAAGAGGTCATGCTGCCTTATGCTGAAGAGGAAATGCCCTTGAAATGGGTGTTCCAACAAGACAACGACCCCAAACACACCAGTAAACGTGCAACATCTTGGTTCCAGGCCAACAAGATTGACGTTATGGAGTGGCCCGCCCAAGCCCCGGGTCTTAATCCAATAGAAAACTTGTGGGGTGACATCAAAAATGCAGTTTCTGAGGCAAAACCAAGAAATAGAGAAGAACTGTGGAAGGTAGTCTAATCATCCTGGGCTGGAATACCTGTTCACAGGGGCCAGAAGTTGGTTGACTCCATGCAACACAGATGTACAGCAGTTCTCAGAAACAGTGCTTATACAACCAAATATTCATTAAGTGATAGAATAGAACATAGAATGTGTAGTGTTCCCAATGCATTTGTGTGGATGGAAATAAAAGCTATTAGAAGGATTTTGAGCTTTATTCACTTTTTTCAACACACTGCTATTATTTTGAACATAACTGTATAGTGCACCTCCACCACCAGTGACACCAGTTGTGCTCTGACCTGGAATTTTTGACCTCACAACTATGTTTGGTCAAATAAGGCTTGCGTCCTCTAGGTGGACGTATAGTGATGGTATGACCTCTACCAAGATTCTCCTTCATTGTTGATTCAGCTCCTTCTTCTGACTCCTTCTCCACTCAGCATACATGTAGGAAGTACATAGGCAGACCAATAATGCTTTATCGTTTAAAAACTTCCATTTTATTAAAATATAAATAAGCAACTCGCATGATTCAGGTGCTCCGTAGCACCCAATATTACACGCATAAATGTAGCTGACACCTGGCTATAACCAGATTTCCCCTTCGTGATCTCTCTCTGGAGCAGGTCAGGTGACCGCGAGCACCATGACATCACCAAAACTCCTCCCCTACGCATCACGCCACAGGGTCATGTGACGCAGCTGGTTCACATTTTATATCTTAGTCATGATAGTGCTATTTTTTGCTTCTATCAATGGGATAAATCCAATGGGGTTGATTTACTAAAAGCAAAATAGAATGTGCACTTTCCCTTGTTTTCCTTAGTAAATGTAGTATGGTAAAGCTTCTGTAGCACTACCACTTAGGCGTTGCAAAGATTTTGGGTCCCTTCGTAGTCCTGCACAGCCAGGCAACATGCATCTTCACACAAGCTTGCATCCAGAGTCAGAAATCAGTCCTTGAGCTTTGTGTTTTTTTTTTAGTGATTTGAACTGGAATAGGGTTAGGGGTGTACAGAATGCCCAAGGGAACTGATGAACTGAGGACAACTTCCTGGAACCATTTACAAGCTTTTACACATAGCACAGTCTGTAATGAAGAGCTAGCCAGCATCTCCTAATATACCACCCCAGACCCTAGATGAGCTCCTCTTCCTTCATCCAGCAATCTGGAGGTATTCCTGAACAGGGGATCCGGTGCCTGTCAATTTAGGAGATGAACAGTCACAAGTAGGTGGTGAATCTGGTTTCCCACAAGAGTGCTCCTTCCCCTTCCCCACCCAGAGGGCATAGGTGTACTCGCTCAGATCCTCTCCTGTACCACTGGTGGGTTGGTGGCTGCTACCGGGCCTATCAGCTGGGCCACTCCTTCCCTGCCATACAGGTGGTCCTCAATCTGGGGGTCTGTTAGAGCCTGGGATCGAATCTGGGCCTTCTGCGGTGAGAGGCAATGCTTCTTCTCACTGAGCCACCTGGAATGCTGGACAGCTTCCTTAACAACTCTTTGGATGATCCTGCCTTGGCCCTGTTTTGTCTTGAACCTTGAACTCCTTGCTCCTCCCATGAACTTCCTATAAAAGCCATGTCCACGCACTTCCTCCTTGCCAGATTATTGTGCCTTCCCAGCCAATATCCCCCTTACTCTTCCTGCTGCCGGCTATATCTTTGTTACCGACCTTTGGCTTGCTACTGACTACGATTCTGCCTCATCCTATCTACTACCATTTGTGACCGACCCTTGGCTTGTGACTGACTCCGCTTCTGTTTGATCCCTAATCTGTTTTATCCGCTTTTGGTTTCCAGCTTGCTCATTCCCTGGTGGGGTGATCCTGAGATCTGCGACCTGGTATTAGCACGCAGCCAAATCCATCTCCACCATTAGGAGCTCTGGGGAAAACCGGTTAATACTTAGACCCCGCACCTCAGGTGAGCCTGCGTCATTCCCAGGGTGATCCGCTGGTGTACCAACCCTGCTGGTTTCAGGTAAGCCTTACACTGCTGTAGCAACTGGTCTCTGAACCTGATCCAGACCGTGTGTCAGGGCAGGAGCTGAGGAACGGATAGGCAGGCCTAAACAATGTAACGCACTGACTGACGACAACCACCACCCACAGACCGAAGTCCCTCAGGGCGCGGAGTCTAAGTCCCAGGCTGCCCTTCACCAGAGCCCCTGATGGTGGGGATGGACTTGATGCAGCCAGGAACCAGGTCACGGCCCCCGAGACACCTCAGTTGCGGTAATGGCCGCCGCCAATGGCGTGTAGCTGGTGGAAAAGACAATAGAGTAGTCAGGCAGGCCGGGTCAACAACGGGACAAAACGGTACAGGACAGCAGACGAGAATCACAGGTCACGAGCTGGGTTCAGCAACAGAGGGTCAGATCAAAAGAGAACGCAAAGAATAGTCAAGTCACAAGCCGAGTCAGATTCCAGGAGAGTCACGAGAGTCAGAACAGAGTAATGGCAACACAAAGACACAAGACACAAGTGCAAAGAGCATGTGCGGACCACAGGCTTATATGTCATCAGCCACACCCCTCTGGGGGATGGACCTCAGAGACCTGAAGGCATAAAGGATTTACACCATGCTCAGCAGACATCCAAGATGGATGCCAGCACATGGAGTAACATAACCTCTGGGAAAAGGTAGGACCTTGACACCGTGACAGGGCCAGTGGGACTCTGTGCTTTCTTCCTTTCCAGCTCAAGGCCTGCAGGTAGACTCCATCCTTTTGGGCCTCCTCACAGCCTCCCACCTTCAGCCTCACATCTTCCACCCGAACTCTCCCTCCTCCAATTGAGCAGGCTCCAACACTTTTAAGGGTGCCCTGTCCCCTTACCAACCTCCTGTTGGGGATTGGCTAGGAACTGCAACCCCTCAGATCCACCCACTGCCTCTAGGGCCTTGCTCCAGAGCCATAGAGCAGGGGGAAATAAAAGAGGGGCAGACCTGCAGAGCCTCTCAGCTCCTGTCCACAATTTAACGTTTTGGCTATTACACCCAGGCTGCTACTCAGCTTTCCTGACTGACAACTGGGATTCTAGCTTCCCCTAGCTAAACTAGGAGGATGCTACACTTCAATATCTAATGAATACCTAATCATGTGCAAGGAAAATAAAATAGCATTTTTGTTTGCACATGACTGGATGATAGAAATCATCATAGCTTTTCCACATTTAATAATGTTTGGGGAAAAGTATTTCTATTCAGTCTATTTGCCTTTATTAAATCCAGCCCGATGTGTTCTGTATGGGTTAGGTGTGGTATGTAGGTGTCCTATTTGCTATCATATTGGCATAATTCGTCAAATCAAATTAATGGCATTGGATGATAGCTAGAACATTGGATGGGATCCTTTTGATCCTCACCAATCAAGGTAATTTGAGCCTGGAATGCAGACTTTGGCTTTCATCCCGTAGTTTGGCAGGCTGCTGGCAGTGAAGCTGAAAGGGAATCGTGACCTCCACCTACATGCCACAGCGCCTCTAAGTGTAGACTGTTTAGCAGTTTAATGATTAAAACAGTAAGTTTAACAACTCACATATTGGAAACGACAAACGGGCTCATAAGGGTTAAGTGTGCACAGCACCTCTACACCAGACATTGGAACCACAGTGAGAGAGAATGCCGGCCGGACAGCAGAAAGCGCTGGAGAGATGGAGGAGCACCTGATAGTAAAGCCTGGCAGGTCACTGGAAAGTATGGTTTTAATTATTAAACTGCTAAACAGTCTACACTTAGAGGCACTGTGTTTCTCTTCTTGTATTTTAGACTGTCCACCCTCCTGTCAGTTTTTGGATCTCATACCCAACTAAAAGACTATGTGGACTGCCTATTCCATGCGCCTGTTATTCCTTTGAATCCGTAGTCACCTGTACATGCTCAGTTTGATGTGTATTGCTAGAGAGGTTTTTTTTTTTCTTGGGAGAGTACATGTGATCAGCACAGTCCCAATCAGCACTGTCCAGACAGAGGGTCAGGGGTTTCACATCCTCCTAGAGCAGAAAGAAAACTCCTCCTACAAGCTTTAACCAGTGCTCTGCTGAAGTCAAAAGACTGCTCTAACTGCTGATGAGAAAAAGGTATTTAGCAGTTTATATTTACTAAAATAATTGCATTTCCATGTTCTGTGTACTGTGGGAGAGATATAGTAAATGTGGGGTCTGAGGAGAGCGGATATAGTGAATGCAGGGTCAAGGGAAAGCGGATATAGTGAATGCAGTGTCCAGGGAGAGCGGATATAGTGAATGCGGGGTCCGGGGAGTGCGGATATAGTGAATGCAGAGTCCTGGGTTTAGTAACAGTTTAAAATTAATTTTATATTTTAACTTCTGATTTTATCTGATTAAAAGAAAATTTCACCACCTTCTAGATATTCAGAAAAAGCACAAACAACATCTGATGGAGAAGACTGAGACTCTAGTGGAGCATAGACCCCCAGGAACTACCCTGGAACCACAAACATTCCTCATCAATGAGCGTTATGTGAAGCTGATTGTAGTCTCCACTGATCAGTTCCGGCAGCGTCCCCAGAATGAGATAATACAGACCGGGGTAAAACATGAGGAATGCTTGAAGGATACACAAACTAGACTGGAACATATTTCCCCCAATAGGCTGTTCCGATGGAACCACCAGTCCCAACGTGTACCACGTGCAGTAATGGTGAGCGGAGTGCCAGGAATAGGGAAGACCACACTGATGCAGAAGTTTGTCTATGACTGGGTGACCGGAAAACACTACCAGAGATTTGCCTTTGTCTTCTTCTTCAGATTCCGGAACCTTAATAGACTGGGAGAGCTCAGCTTGGATGAGATGATTCTTCAACAATATCCACATCTGGAGGGTCAGATTGGAGATATTTTACAAGAGCCAGAGAGACTTCTGTTTATATTTGATGGCTTGGACGAAAGTATTCAAGTGGATTTCAGATCAAGTAAACTGTCCAATCCAAACCAAAGAACACATTTTGGTGAGATTGTGATCAGTTTGGTGAGGCAGAGTGTTCTTAAGGGTTGCTCTGTACTGATGACCAGCCGCCCAACCAGACTGGCATCAGTTAATACCGATGTTTTCCAAAGAATAGCAGAGATCATGGGATTTCTCCATGAAGACAGACTGACCTTCTTCAATAATTTCTTTGGAAATGAGGAATGGTCAGAGAAGGCTTTTCATTATGTGCAGGAGAATGACACGCTGTACACTTTCTGTTATATCCCAGCATACTGCTGGATCATCTGTACAGTGTTATCAATGTGCTTCAGAGCCCAACCAACAATCACTGATCAGCTGATGCCATCATTACCCAAAACAGTGACACAACTCTTTGTGACTTTTGTTTCCAACATTCTGGCCAATCACAGCCAGAATACAGATGGCCGTCACACTGCCCGGGAACTGCTGACATCTATGGGGTGGATGGCAGAACATGGCGTCATGAATCACATGATTGTATTTGATGAGCGTCATCTGGAGTCATTCAGTGTGAGAAGTGATAAACATCTCTTTTCATCTTTCCTGATGGAATCTGGTCAGCCTCCAGATGTGGATTACACCTTCTTACATCTCACTCTTCAGGAGTTTTTTGCTGCTTTAGTCTATTTTATTGACCATAATGCTGACAGATTACAGGAAACACTTGATGAGGCTGAATCTTACAAAGATGGCCGTGCTGAAATATTCCTCCGTTTCCTCTGCGGTTTCTCAGACTCTTCTACTAGATCCATGTTAAAGTCTCATGTGGGAGAATTGTCTACTCAGGCTGCCAGACACGTCATCACCTGGATCCAGAAGAAAATACCAGAACAAAGACCTGACACATCCATTAGAGGCAGCAGAGATCTTCTTAATGTATTCTACTATCTCCATGAGAGCAGAAATAAGGCTCTGGTGTCACAATGTATTGGATCAAACAACATTGACTTGTACGATGTCCCCCTCAGCCCTCTTGACTTCTCTGTGCTGTCCTTTATCCTTCAGTCCTGCAGAGAGATAGAAGTAAATCTACGTTCATGTAATATTCAGAGTGAAGGATTGAGAAAACTTGTACCGGCTCTACACAACATCAAGAGTCTGGGGTAAATATTAACTATGAATAATAAAATGTTCTGAAATTTCTCCAGAGAAATTATTATTATATTGGATTTTTTTAATAATTTACATATTTTATTATTAATTTTTCAGATTAACAGTTTATCTATTTTAAATGGTTTGTATAAACAAAACATAAGCTCACATTTACCTAACACCATATCAAAACAATAACATTAATATTTTATATCTTTTCCCCTCACCCAAAGCCCCCCTACCAATAAACCACATACCCCCCCCCCCTTCAACCCTACCTTATCTCTGCTCTGCTTTTTCTACTCTTTCTGGAGATCCTAATCCAGAAATAAAGCCACATTGATTCCTATATTAATCAACCATGATCTCTAGAATTGAGTTTGATTTTTTTAAATTCCTCCCATTTTTTCCATTTTATATGGAAACTCCATCTTATCTTCATTCATATGGGAAAGATGCTCCAATCTATATATCTGATCCACCCTATCTACCCAATCTTTTTTTATTTTTGGTGCCTCCTGTTCCTTCCAAAATTTGGGTATCAATCCCTTCGCTGCATTCAAATAATACAATAAACCAGTTTTTTTTTATATATTTTTTAACTGAAAGCTTGGCACCATGAAAAAGGCAAATCTCTGGGTCTTTTGAGATATTAACCTCCGTAATTTTCTGAATCAAATATACTATTTTCCCCCAATACTCTTGGATTTTAGGACACTCCCACCATATGTGATACATTGAATCTCTACCCCCACATCTACGCCAACATAAGGTTGAATTGTCTCCACTTAATCTTTGTGCTACACTCGGTGTAATGTACCATTTTGCCAAACATTTATAATTCATTTCCACCTCCTTCATATTTACATTCTCATGAATTAGACTATACATTTTATTCTGCTTTTCCACATCTATTGTTACTCCTAAGTCCCTTTCCCATTCCTCTATAAATGATGGCCTTATATCCGTA
Source organism: Staurois parvus (assembly GCF_062004578.1). Lineage (NCBI taxonomy): Eukaryota > Metazoa > Chordata > Amphibia > Anura > Ranidae > Staurois > Staurois parvus. Next base: position 497,814 of record NW_028318957.1, read on the forward strand.
TCTATTTCAGTGAGAATCGTATATATTTTAGAAATCCCATGTTTCCCATCACCCCGTGTATCTAACAAGTGCTCAAAAGGGTTCCAATCCTCTCTTGTTCTCAATGGCCTTGGCAACTTCCCTATAAAGTGTTTCTATTGAAAATAATGCTACACATCCATTCTCATAACTATTTCCCTCTTATTTTTCAATTCCTTAAGTGATCCCATTTCCTCTCCCACCATTATGTCTCTTAATTGTACATCTTCCTTCTTCATCCACTTCCCAGTGATACTTTCTTTACCTGGAGGAAAAAAACTGTGGATCCTAAAGGCATTAACAGTGAATTAAATTCCCATCCCATCTGTTTGTGTAAAACATCCCAAACTCTTAAAACATTAAGTGTGAACCAGGGGCAGACTGACCATTTGGAAACTTGGGCACTGCCCGAGGGCCCGGGGTCAGTAGGGGGCCCCATGAGATGCCCCTGGTACCTTTTTCATAGGCTTTTTTGAGTTTGGGCAAGGACACAGGGGCCCCATGATTCCCTATTGCCCAGGGGCCCCATGAGTTGTCAGTCCGCCCCTTGTGCTATCTGCTAATCCTCTATATTGTGGAGGTATCCATACAATTCTACTTAAATTAGTACAACTTATTGTATTTTCAATTTTTACCCAGCTTTTCCCATGTGCATTATGTGTCCAATCAAAAATTCTTGCCAATATTACTGAATTATAATATCTTTCCAAGTCTGGTACTCCTAGTTCGCCTTTTCTCTTTATTTCTACTTAAAATTTCATTGCTCCAAATAAATTTAACATTTTTTTAATTGTTCTGAAGTATGCTTCTGGTAATTTAATTGTTATAATTTGGAATGTATATAGAATTTTTGGAACAATCACCATTTTTATCAAGTTTACACAACCGATCCATGATATATTTCCCCCACCTAATTTCCTTAGTTCATCTTTGGTCTCTAGATATTTTAATTCTTTTTCTCTCCGAACAAAGGGAAATTACTCCTGTAATCTATTTTTCTCTCTCTTTGGAAGATTTATATTTAAGATCTCTGTTTTAATTGGGTTAATTTTTAAATTTGACATCTCCCCATATTCTTTCAATGATTTTATTAAATTTGGCAATGTTATCCTTGGCTTTCCCACATAAAACAGCATATCATCTGCATAAGCTGCCACCTTATGTTCTGTGTCTCCTATCCATATTCCCTTTATATCTATATTATTCCTTATTGTAGCCAATAGAGATTCCAATGACAAAACATATAGAAGTGGAGACAGAGGGCATCCCTGTCTTGTTCCATTTAGCATCCCAAAATACTCTGATAATTCCCCATTAACCATGATTGCTGCAGAGGCTATATAATTTCCTTATCCATTCTCTCATTCTATGTCCTATCCCCAATACTTCCAATGTATCCATCATATATCCCCAATCTACTCTATCAAATGCCTTTTCAGCATCAATCGAGAGTACCACCGCAGGGGTTTTCTTTTTACTACTTTTTTTGTATGAGAAACAGAGATCTCAATCCATTGTCTCTACCTTCTCTCCCTGGGACAAAGCCTACTTGATCTATGTCGCGACCCCTGAGTGCACCCAACTGTGGTAGAGGGGTCCCGCTGAGGGTATGTGCCAGGTGTGAGCCTGATGTGAAGAGGCTGACAGGTCCAGGTCCCGAGCGGGATGGATGGATGACAGTCAGGAGTGAGCGTGGTCCGACTAGCCAGGTCGGTAACGGTGGAGGCAGGTAGGTACCCCGCAGTAGACAGAGAGAAACCGGGTCACGAGGCAAGGTTCAGCAACGGGAGGTCCAATAGTAATAGTAACGACAGGCAGAGGAATAGTCAGAGACTAAGGTCAACACAATTCAGGACAAGCAGGATCGGCAACAGGGACGCACTTCAGAAACACAGGTACAGGAACTAGACCTTGCGGCAACCTGATCACCGCCTGGCCAGTTTAAATAGTGCTCCCTGCACTGTCATTGGTGCCAGGCGCGCGAGTGCGCATGCGCGGCCACAACTGCCGCCGCGGACGCCCAGGTCCTAGTGCCTGCACATTGGTGCGCCTAGGCAGTCTGCGCATGCACAGATCTGTGCGCCGCGGCGAGACCCGCAGTCCCTGACAGCTGCAGTACTTTTTAGTGCTAGTTGTATTTCCTCCTGCGTTATTGCTAATTCAAGGGATTTTAATTGTTCCTCGCTTATTTTCGGTAATCCCGCTTTTTTTTTTAAGTATGACTGTCTTTTTTTCTATTTTTCCTACTCCATCTTTATTTATAGAACTATGGGGAATAATATTATAGAAATTATTGTAGTATTCTTTAAACACTTTAGCTATATCTTTAGTTGAGTACAATAATTCTCCTTTGGGATCTGTTAAGGACCGACTGGCGGTAGCCTCTAGCGACCCACAGGCCGGAATACCTCAGGGCGCGGAATCTAAGCCCCAGTCTGCTGTTTCACCAGAGCCCCTGATGGTGGGGATGGACTTGAAGCAGCCTGAAACCAGGTCACGACCCCCGAGTTCAGCTGTGGTAGAGGTGGATTTGCCAGTGGTAGGTACAAGTGAGAGCCAGATGTGAAGAGGTAGCATATAACGTAGTCAGACAGGCCAGGTCGGTAACAGCAAAGGCAGACGGTACAGATCAGCTGGCAAAAGGATAAACGGGTCACAGGCCAGGTTCAGCAACAGGAGGTCAGGTAAACAGGAGAAAGCAGAAGAATGGTCAGACAAGCCAGGGATCAGGGCAGGAGAGAATCACGATAATCCGGGTCAGGCAGGTTCAGCAACAAAGGCAATCTCAGGTACTAGGAACAGGAACACAGGAATAAGACCATACGGCAATGTGAGCATTGCAAGAGCTGGTTTAAATAGCCAGCCCGGCACTGACAGGCGCGCCTGGGTCCTAGTGCCTGCCAGCACTGTCATTGGCCACAGGCGCGCCTGAGTCCTAGTGCACGCCTGCCTCTGTCTTGTCAGAATCCTACGCATGTGCAGATTCATGCGTCGTGGCGATCTTCTCGTTCCCTGACAGGATCTCTTATTTTCTCTATATACAGTGGGGCAAAAAAGTATTTAGTCAGCCACCAATTGTGCAAGTTCTCCCACTTAAAAAGATGAGAGAGGCCTGTTGTTATGATCCGCCAGGCGGAGCCTTCCGGCTGCCAACTGATAGACCCACCCAGAGCGTGGGGTCTAAGCCCGGGCTGTGCCTTCACCAGGGCCCCTGATGGTGGGGATGGACTTGAAACAGTCCCGGGCCAGGTCACGACCTCCGGGCGGGCCCACCAGCGGCTGGGGAGGCCTCCGGGGATGCGTGTAGGTACCGGGAGAGCCAGATATGAGGCGGATGACGGCCCCAGCAGGGTGGCACGGATAGTGGTTCCGTGGGGGGTAAGCGGGGTACCGAATCAGCGGGCAAGGAGTAGTCGGGTCACATGCAGGGTCAGCCAGGTAAATCAGTCCGTAGAATAGTCAGGATATCCGAGTCAAAACGCAGGAGCAGGCAGAGTAGTCAGGACAAGCCGGGTCAAACACAGGGGCAGGCAGCGTAGTCAGGGTCAAAAACAGGGTCACAGAACAGGAGCAGGTATCCAGGATCACATAAGACCTTGCGGCAATGGGTGACAGTGCAGGGCATCTTTAAATAGTGCGCCCTGCACTGTCATTGGCTGGCTGGGACGCGCCCCCAGCTGTCATTGGACGCCTGAGGCGCGCCCTCGACTCTCTACTGCGCATGCGCGGCATCCTGTCAGCCGCGGCTCGCCGCCAGTGCGCATGCGCGGGGGGACGGCGCCGTGATGCAGGATTCCGGCGCCGTGATCCCTGACACTGCCCCCCCCCAATGGGCACCCTCCGGGAGCCCCACTGATCTCTCCACCGCGGGTGTCCACGAAAAAATTCCCGGATGAGCCGGGGAGCGTGAATGTTCTGGGCGGGTTCCCATGAGTTCTCCTCAGGGCCATAACCCTTCCATTTTATCAGGAACTGGGTCTGGTTCCCCCTCCGTCGGCAACTGAGGATAGTCTCCACTTCGTATTCCTCCTGGTCATCTACGGAGATTGCCTCGGGAGGTCTGGACTCACGGTCCGGGAAAGGATCCGGTCTGGATGGCTTCAGGAGAGACACATGGAACACAGGATGCACCCTGAAGGTCTGCGGAAGCTCAAGCTCGTAGGCCACCTTGTTGACTACACGCTTTACCGGAAATGGGCCAATGTACTTGGGTCCTAGCTTCCTCGAAGGATGCAGCATCTTCAAGTTGGTCGTTGACAGCCATACCCGATCCCCTGGTTGAAGCAGTAATTCTCCTCTTCTTTTCCTGTCGAACGCCCTCTTACTGTCCCCTTGGGCTTTGGCGATGGCTTCCTGAATTGTCTTGTTATTGACAGAGAAGAAGTTTAAGACGTCCTGAGATGCCGGTACCGGGTTTTCAGGCATCAGGTCAGGGAGAAATGTGGGATGATACCCGTAATTGGCGAAGAACGGGGATTGCCCCGTTGCAGAGTGACTCGAGTTGTTGTACGCGAATTCTGCGGACGGCAACAACGTCAACCAGTCATCCTGAAGGTAGGACGTGTAACATCGCAGGTATTGTTCCAGCGTTTGGTTGGTCCTCTCGGTTTGGCCGTTGGTCTGTGGATGGTAGGCGGATGAAAGCGACAGCTTGATTCCTAGTGCTTTACACAAGGCGTTCCAGAACCTGGAGGTGAATTGGACTCCCCGATCTGACACTATATCTTCGGGGACCCCATGAAGCCTGACTACTTCCTTAATGAAGATCCGTGCCGTTTCAGGTGCCGATGGGGTTTTCTCCAGGGGTATAAAATGTGCCATCTTTGAGAAGCGGTCCACGACCACCATTATTGCTGTGTAGCCTTGGGATGGTGGGAGTTCGACCACAAAGTCCATGGCAATCATTTGCCAGGCCCGCTTGGGTATTGGTAATGGACGTAACAATCCCCATGCCCGGCTCCTGGAGGGCTTGTTCCTTTGACAGGTGGAGCAGGTCTGGACGTAACGCTCGCAGTCCTTATTCATGTTCGGCCACCAGAACGAGCGCCGTAGTAGTTCCAGAGTTTTCGCAACCCCGAAGTGACCTGCCATTCGATGGTCGTGGCAGTGCCCTAGGACCAGGGTTCGCACCTCTTCTGGGACCATGATCCGGTCTTCCTTCCAAAACAGCCCGCCGTGGTTCAGGAGGGGTGACCCCGACGGAACTGGTAGTCCTGTAGAAGCGTCGAGGAGTCTGGAACGAAGTTCTGTTTGTAGAGCAAGGAAACTTCCGGAAGGTAAGATGGTGTCCGGTGCCACTGTGTCATCGGGGTCCTCAAACATGCGGGACAGAGCGTCTGGTTTTGTGTTCTTAGTACCGGGTCGGTACGTAATATGGAGAGTGAATCGCGAGAAGAAAAGAGCCCATCTTGCCTGGCGAGGTCTCAGTCGTTTGGCTGTTCTTAAATATTCCAGGTTCTTGTGATCTGTGAAGACTAGGATTGGGTGTGTGGCTCCTTCCAGTAAGTACCTCCATTCTTCTAGAGCGGATTTGATGGCCAGGAGCTCCCGATCTCCAATGTCATAGTTACGTTCAGCCGGCGTCAACTTCCTGGAGAAGAACGCCACGGGGTGCAGTAGTTCCTTGGTTCCATTTCTTTGGGACAGAACCGCTCCTACCGCGTTCTCAGAGGCATCCACTTCCAAGACATATGGGAGGGAAGTATCCGGATGGCAGAGGATGGGAGCAGACGTGAATAATTTTTTGAGCTTCTCGAATGCCGTCTGGGCTTCGGAAGTCCACTTAAAACGGACCCCTTGTTTCGTCAGTTGCGTGATCGGGGAGACCAGACCGGAGAAGTTCCTAACAAACTTTCTATAAAAATTGGAAAAGCCGATGAAACGCTGTACCCCCTTTTTGTCGGCGGGTATTGGCCAATCTAAGATCGCCGTGACTTTCTGGGGATCCATCGCGACCCCCGCGGAAGAGAGAACCAGTCCCAAGAACGTGATTTCGCGCTGTTCGAAACAGCACTTTTCTGCCTTGGCGTATAGCCCGTGTTGACGCAACCGTTCTAATACCCGTACTACGTGACCTCGATGAACCTCCAGTGAAGGGGAGAAAATTAGGATGTCATCCAAATAAACTACTACAAAGACATCGAGGAAATCACGAAAAACATCGTTGATGAAATGCTGGAAGGTTGCCGGTGCATTACAGAGCCCGAATGGCATCACTAGATATTCGTAGTGACCGAATCTCGTACGGAAGGCCGTCTTCCACTCATCCCCCTCCCTGATACGGACAAGGTTATAGGCCCCCCGCAGGTCTAGTTTAGTGAATATCATTGCCGATTTTAATCTCTGGAGGAGCTCGGGGACTAACGGTAAGGGATAACGGTTCTTTACCGTTATCTTGTTTAGATCACGGTAGTCTATGCAGGGCCGTAACGATTTGTCCTTCTTCTCTACGAAGAACAGCCCGGCCCCGGCTGGGGATGTGGATGGACGAATAAACCCCTTCCGCAGGTTCTCGTCAATATATTCCCTCAGTACACCCGATTCCGTTTCTGACAAGGGAAAGATCCGGCCAAACGAGATCTCAGATCCGGGTAGGAGGTCTATAGGACAATCGTAAGAACGGTGCGGGGGAAGAACGTCAGCCCCTCGCTTACTGAAAACGTCCAAGAAGTCATGGTAGGCCGGGGGAATAGTCTGGGATAGGTTGGCATCACCGTCCAAGCACAGGAGGAACCGGGGACCCACGGATCCCGTGACCTGGCAGTGATTCAAACAGTAGGGTGACCTAAATTGAATCGTCCCCCTTTCCCAGTCAATCTGGGGGTTATGGGCCCGCAGCCAAGGGAGCCCCAGAATGACTGGAAATAGGGGTGATGCGATAGCATCCAAACGGAGGAACTCCTGGTGATGGTCTGCTATTGTGGTAAAAATGGGTGGTGTCTCCTGGTCCACCACCCCTGATTTTATACTGGAGCCGTCTGCCAAGAAGATGTTGAACCCCCTTTCTTTGGTCTGCAGTGGTATTTTTTGCCGGTGGGCAAAAGTCAGGTCGACAAAGCAACTACAAGCTCCAGAGTCAACGATTGCGGTCACCGATAGTGTTCTTCCCGGGAGCTGCAAAGACACAGGTATGGCCAGGTAATTGGACTGATCATCCCTTCCTGCGGGTAAGGTAAAAGAAAAGGAAGCGGACTTACTCATCTTTGCAGGACAGGAGCGCACCTGGTGACCAGCTTCCCCGCAGTACAGGCAGAGGTTCAGCGATCGTCTCCTTTGACGTTCCTCGACCGACAAGTGGGAACGGGCCAGTCCTAGCTGCATGGGTTCCGGGTTGTCCCCCGATTCCGTGCCTCGGGAATGGTTCCCTGGGGTTGGAGCTGTGTCTCTCGGTGGGATCCATGCCACCCTTTGACCCTGGCTGCTCCTTTCCAGCCGACGTTTCCTTAACCTACGGTCAATCTGGATGGCCAACTCAATCAGTCTTTCCAGGGAGTCTGGTAGGCCTACTCGTGCTAGTTCGTCCTTGAGAGACTCAGACAGCCCGATGCGGAACTGGTGACATAAGGCCGCATCGTTCCATCTGGTGTCTCCCATGCATCGCCTAAAGTCGGACGCGTATTCTTCGGCTGCCCGGCGGCCTTGCCGCAGAGAGTATAGGGTAGCCTCTGCGGAGGCAGCCCGCTGAGGGTCGTCATACAATACTGCCATGGCCTGAAAGAACGTGGTCACGGAGTCAAGCTGGGGGTCACGCCTCTCCATCAGACGGTGAGCCCAATCCTGGGGCTCATCCTGTAGGAGAGAGACTATAAACCCCACCCTGACGGTCTCGGAGGAGAATGTGCGGGGCTGCAAGTCAAAATATAGTGTGCAAGCATTCCGGAAGGCCCGGAAGCGGCTCCGGTCACCACGGAACCGTTCCGGCAGGGGAACGCGGGGCTCAGGAGCTAAGGGTGTGGCAACCGCTCCGGATGCCGGGGTAGCGGGAGGTTCCCCAGACGGGGGACTCTGAGCAGGGGGAGTCTGGGGGGCTAATGTCTCCATGCGGTCTTCCAGTCGGGCGCAGCGACTGTGGAAGTTCTGGAAGGCCTGGGTCAAAGTTGCCAGGTGCTGGCAAATATCCTCTAGGGACGCCGGTCCACCTCCTGGCTCTGTCATGACCGCAAGGTACTGTTATGATCCGCCAGGCGGAGCCTTCCGGCTGCCAACTGATAGACCCACCCAGAGCGTGGGGTCTAAGCCCGGGCTGTGCCTTCACCAGGGCCCCTGATGGTGGGGATGGACTTGAAACAGTCCCGGGCCAGGTCACGACCTCTGGGCGGGCCCACCAGCGGCTGGGGAGGCCTCCGGGGATGCGTGTAGGTACCGGGAGAGCCAGATATGAGGCGGATGACGGCCCCAGCAGGGTGGCACGGATAGTGGTTCCGTGGGGGGTAAGCGGGGTACCGAATCAGCGGGCAAGGAGTAGTCGGGTCACATGCAGGGTCAGCCAGGTAAATCAGTCCGTAGAATAGTCAGGATATCCGAGTCAAAACGCAGGAGCAGGCAGAGTAGTCAGGACAAGCCGGGTCAAACACAGGGGCAGGCAGCGTAGTCAGGGTCAAAAACAGGGTCACAGAACAGGAGCAGGTATCCAGGATCACATAAGACCTTGCGGCAATGGGTGACAGTGCAGGGCATCTTTAAATAGTGCGCCCTGCACTGTCATTGGCTGGCTGGGACGCGCCCCCAGCTGTCATTGGACGCCTGAGGCGCGCCCTCGACTCTCTACTGCGCATGCGCGGCATCCTGTCAGCCGCGGCTCGCCGCCAGTGCGCATGCGCGGGGGGACGGCGCCGTGATGCAGGATTCCGGCGCCGTGATCCCTGACACCTGTAATTGGCATCATAGGTAGACCTCAACTATGAGAGACAAAATGAGAAAAAAAATCCAGACAATCACATTGGCTGATTTGGAAAGAATTTATTTGCAAATTATGGTGGAAAATAAGTATTTGGTCACCTACAAACAAGCAAGATTTCTGGCTCTCACAGACTTGTACCTTCTTCTTTAAGAGGCTCCTCTGTCCTGCACTCATTACCTGTATCAATGGCACCTGTTTGAACGTGTTATCAGTATAAAAGACACCTGTCCTCAACCACAAACAGTCACACTCCAAACTCCACTATGGTGAAGACCAAAGAGCTGTAGAAGGACACCAGAAACAAAATTGTAGACCTGCACCAGGCTGGGAAGACTGAATATGCAATAGGCAAGCAGCTTGGTGTGAACAAATCAACTGTGGGAGCAATAATTAGAAAATGGAAGACATACAAGACCACTGATAATCTCCCTCAATCTGGGGCTCCACGCAAGATCTCACCCCGTGGGGTCAAAATGATCACAAGAACGGTGAGCAAAAATCCCAGGACTACACGGGGGGACCTAGTGAATGACCTGCAGAGAGCTGGGACCAACGTAACAAAGGCTACCATCAGTAACACACTACGCCGCCAGGGACTCAGATCCTGCAGTGCCAGACGTGTCCCCCTGCTTAAGCCAGTACATGTCCGGGCCCGTCTGATGTTTGCTAGAGAGCATTTGGATGATCCAGAAGAGGATTGGGAGAATGTCATATGGTCAGATGAAACCAAAATAGAACTGTTTGGTAGAAACACAACTCGTCGTGTTTGGAGGAGAGAGAATGCTGAGTTGCATCCAAAGAACACCATACCTACTGTGAAGCATGGGGGTGGCAACATCATACTTTGGGGCTGTTTCTCCGCAAAGGGACCAGGATGACTGATCCATGTACAGGACAGAATGAATGGGGCCATGTATCGTGAGTTTTTGAGTGCAAACCTCCTTCCATCAGCAAGGGCATTGAAGATGAAACGTGACTGGGTCTTCCAACATGACAATGATCCCAAACATACCGCCCGGGCAATGAAGGAGTGGCTTCGTAAGAAGCATTTCAAGGTCCTGGAATGGCCTAGCCAGTCTCCAGATCTCAACCCCATAGAAAACCTTTGGAGGGATTTGAAAGTCCGTGTTGCCCAGCGACAGCCCCAAAACATCATTGCTCTAGAGGAGATCTGCATGGAGGAATGGGCCAACATACCAGCAACAGTGTGTGCCAACCTTGTGAAGACTTACAGGAAACGTTTGACCTCTGTCATTGCCAACAAAGGATATATAACAAAGTATTGAGAGGAACTTTTGATATTGACCAAATACTTATTTTTCACCATAATTTGCAAATAAATTCTTTCCAAATCAGCCAATGTGATTGTCTGGATTTTTTTTCTCATTTTGTCTCTCATAGTTGAGGTCTACCTATGATGCCAGTTACAGGCCTCTCTCATCTTTTTAAGTGGGAGAACTTGCACAATTGGTGGCTGACTAAATACTTTTTTGCCCCACTGAAGTTCCTGGATTTATTTTTCTCTAAGCCCTCATTAAATACTTTCCTGACCTGTCTCCCCATCTATATCTCTCACTTATCATTTTATTAAACACTCTTATCTTCTTCCAGAAAATTATTTAATTCTTCTTTTATTTATTACCCTCTGCATAATCTCTTTTGTTACTCTATATTTATGTGTCTGCTCAAGCTCACAGAGTTCCCCAAGAAGTACATTCATTTTTTTTCTCTTCTTTCCCTCTTCTTCTTTGCTCCAATTGGTATCAGGATTCCTCTAATATAGGCCTTATGAGCTTCCCACACCGTTGCTACAGACACTACCCCAGATTCATTTTCCACAAAAATAGCTCTATTTCTTTTTTAATTTTTTGATCCGTCTCTTGATCCTGGAGGAGTGTCTCATTTAACCTCCATACTTTTTCCCCTTTCAGCTCACCATAATATTTCCCCATAATAATTGCATTGTGACAGCATGGTCCGATATTGACATCACTTCTATTTTTGCTTTGACCAAAGACTCAATAAGTCGATGTTCCAGCAATATATAATCCAATCTTGAATACATCTCATGTGCAAGGGAGTAAAATGTATAATCTCTGTCCTTCACATGCTTAATTCTCCATATATCCACAAGTTGGCATTGGAATATAATTTTTTTCAAGGATCTCAAAGACCTACTTGCCTCTCTCTGCACAGGAAACGTCATGTCTATCTGAGGGTCCATACAGAGATTGAAATCTCTTGCCACAATTAGACCTCCCTTTTTTGAAATCCATTAATTTTTTCAGAGTGTTTTTTAGGAATTTCTCCAGTTTCTTATTCGGGCAATAAATATTTGCTAATGTACAAGCTATTTCTTGTAGTTTTCCCTTCAGAAACAGAAATCTCTCTACGGGATCTACCAATCTGTCTTCTAACGTAAACCTTATATTTTTTTGCAAAACCTATTGCCACTCCCTTAGCTCTTCTATGTGGAATCTGCATAGAACCACAATGGATAATATCTAGAATTTAATTTCACATTTGTTTCTCGCACCAAATGTGTCTCCTGTAAAAAAAAAAACACTGAAGACAATCTATGCTGAATCTCTTTAAATATCCTAAATCTCTTCCCAGGGCTATTTAATCCATTAACATTATAAGTCACGAAGTGTATCTCTTCCATTCTTCCCTTATTCTCCTATCCTTTCCTCCAGGCTCCAGGCTTCACCTGCCGTTTCCTAGTGCAGACGGATGCCTCTGCATATGGATTGGGTGCAGTCCTGAGCCAGGTGGATGGTGCAGGGGAGGAACATCCCATCCTCTACCTGAACCGGAAGCTGCTTCCCAGGGAGGTAGCCTACGCCATGACATCAAATGTGAGGATTTTTGGTCATAGCCTGAGGTCTCCACCTACAACTCCCTCCCCAAATGAGGAAATTGGTTTACTGCTCCAGGGAGACACCCTGTGGAGTTGCTAGCTAAGCTACGCTGAATTGAGGTGTGTGTTTGTCTGTGCTCACCTATGGGCATCATCTGCTATCCTCTTGGTTTTATTTCCTTCTGTTCCATCACTTCCTGGCCTGCCTCCTAGTTTGCTTGTCTATTCAAGACATGCTCAGTCTAGCCCACTTTGCCTGAGAAATTTCCTAGTTTTTGGAGCTCCTGTGTGTTATTACTGTCTGAATACTACTTTTACTACTCGTGTATTGACCCCGGCTTCGTTCTCTGACCTTGCTTTGTTTTCTGCCTGTCCTGACCTTGGCTTGCCTGTCGGATTCCGTTTGTCTCCTCCCTTTGTACTCTGCTCCCACAAGCAGTCTCCTCAACCTCAGCTGCCGCGACCTGGTCCCAGCTTGCTACAAGTCCATCCCCACTGTCAGGGGCTCTGGTGAACAAGCAGGCTGGGGCTTAGACTCCACATTCTGGGGAACACAAAGTTGAGGATCAATAAGAACTCACTACCACAGGTGCTGAAAGTTTGCTTAGGCCATCAGCTCCTCAGAGACCCCGCAGCCTCTCCTGGAACAACTCCAGTGTTTGGCACAGAGAGCCGATGTCCAGCAGGCCTATTAGAAACGTATTATGCAGTGTCTGCAGGAACTTTCCTCTCGGCTGGATCAGCTGCAGGTTGTGTCCCCTTCCTTATCCTCTGTTTTGGCTTCTGCTCCGGTTCCTGCTGCTCCAACCCCCGCTGTTCCTCCAGTGGAACACAGTCCTTCGAAACTCCAGTTGCCTCCTCCACCTCGCTTCTCTGGTGATCCCAAAGATTGTCAGGGCTTCATCAATCAGTGCTCAAGTCACTTCGAGCTGGCAGGCCACCATTTTTCTACTGACCGTTCCAAGGTGGCATACATGATTTCCCTCTTTTCTGGTGAAGCACTGGCTTGGGCCTCGCCACTGTGGGAGCATCAAGAACTATTTGCAGCCTCCCAGCCTTTCTGAAAGCTTTCTGTAAAACCTTCGATGTACCCAGCAGGACTTTGCCGCAGGAGCTCTTCTTCGGCTTCGTCAAGGTAGCATGACTGTTGGACAATATGCAGTTCGATTTCGCACCTTAGCTTCGGAACTGGCATGGAATAATGAGGCTCTCTCTGCAATCCTATGTCAGGGTCTAGCAGACTGTAATATGGACGAACTAGCTGGAAGAACCATACCCACCGCCCTGGATGACTTGATTGCTGTTAGCATCCAAATCGATATCCGCTTCCAAGAGCAAGCTCTGGAAAGGGCTCGTCCACGTCACCCTCCAGTGGGTTCTTTTGCTCCTGTTTTCCAGAAAGCCCCTGATCAACTTACCTCTGCAACCGAACCAGCATCTGAAAAGCCTATGCATTTAGGCCGAACACACCTCACTCCACAAGAGCGATTGCATCACCTAAGAATTGGTCTATGCCTTTACTGTGGGGCTGAAGGTCATCTAATTAAGTCATGTTCTGTCCACCCAGGAAACTTGGGTCTAGGTCACTCTGAGGGAGGTGATCTAGAACAGAACCTGAATTCCACCACCTTCCCTTGATTTATCATACCTGTCTCCATTCATTGGGCCCTGAACTTGTACCAGGTTTCTGCCTATGTGGGCTCTGGGGCAGCCAGGAACTTCATTGAGCAATCTTTGGCCACTGAATTGGGCATTCCTCTTGTCCCCTTGATGACACCCCAATCAGTATCTACAGTTGATGGCTCTACCTTGGCCTTAGGACATCTACGCTTTTTCCACCACTATAACTATGCATGTTGGCACTCTTCATCATGAGGAAATCTCCCTCCTGATCCTCCCTAACTCTTCTAGCTCCATCATTTTTGGACTTCCATGGTTGCAGAAACACTCACCCAATCTTGAATGGAACTCTGGCCAAGTATTGTCTTGGGGGTCAAAATACAATCGGACTTGTCTCCCTAAGGTGCTCCCACCTCACACTGCACCCGTGGCTGAGGCCACCACCTCTCCGATGCTCCCTCAACATTGCCAGACATTACAAGATGTTTCTTGTAGTAAAGCTGCTTCCCTGCCTACTCCTATTGCCCCCTTCCGGTGCTTTCCACCTCTAGTTCCTTACCCTATTTGCTTCCCAAACCATCGATCCCTTTACATACTGTGCAGCTCAGAGCTCCTATGTCACTACCTTCAGGATGGGTGAAGGTCCCAACATCTGTGACCTCTGTACCATATGAGTTCCCAGATTCCGTGTGCCCTGCCTGCTAAGACCCCAAAACTCCCTTCAGCTGCTTTGGACCCAGCCATGGTTTCCACATTAGTAGCTACTGTACCCTCTGTCCCCTACACCCTACAGTGCCTTCTGTCCCCTGTCCTGCCCCCCTACAGTCTACTGTGTTTTCTGTCCCCTGTACAGCCCCCATACACCCTACAGTGCCCTCTGTCCCTTGTATTACCCCAGGTTCCTGTTCTGCACAGCCTGTCTTGCCCACTGTACAAATCAAAGCCTTCATGACTACTCCTGTGTCCTCCCTGGCAACCTCCTCACCAGACCCTTCCTCCTGGTTATTGGTGTCTGCTCCAGCCCAGTTTCCTGTCGTATGTTCTCCTATTCTTACTCCTTCTGAGGCAAATGTTTCCAAGAACTTACATCTGTCAGCTCCCAAGTACAAAGTAGCTGCAGATTGTCATCACTGGGTGAGTCCCAAATGTTTCCTTGGTGACAAGGTTTGGCTCTCTACCAAGAATATCCATCTATGAGTACCCTCTATGAAATTTGCTCCTCGTTTTATTGGTCCATTTACCATCCTCCGCCAGGTCAATACTGTTGCTTTCAAACTTCGCCTCCCTTCACATCTGAGAATCCCTAATGTTTTCCATGTTTCTCTTCTGAGACCGTACATCAACAGGTTTTCCCATCCTCATCGTCATCCTTCCCCAATAGCGAGGTACTTCGGATCATGGAGCTTAAAATCTGAGATCCCTAAATCACATTTATACATATACTAGTGTAGTACTGTCCTAGATAGCTAAAGTCCTGATTGATAGAGAGGAGGGCTGGGTAGCAGCCTAGGAGCAATAATCAGGAAGTCAAATAGTGGTCAGGAGCGGAGAGGCTCTACAGGCCAGCCCCTCTGGAATTTCCTGCTGCTCTAGAGCTTTGGAGGAAGGCCTAGAGGCAATTGGTGAATCTGAGGAGTGTCTGGCTTGTACTCGTGAGGGATCCAAGCCAATCCTTTTTCCAAGTATACCACATCCACAGCCACTCCCTGGTCTAAGGTTTTGCTCACTTCCTCCAAATCAGATTTGTCTCACAACTTCTGTCTTTCATGAATCCATGCTGTCTGTTGCTTAAAATGTTTTTTTTTCCTGCAAGAACTCATCAATGTGGTTTTTTTTTTTTACCCTGCTACAAGTGGATGCAGGATGTTCAAACACATTCTGGCAGTGTCCTGCAAAACAGTGGCATTCACACTCTGTAGAGCAGCCCCATGGATCTTGTATGCTGAACAGCAAAACCTTGCTAAGGAACAGTGTAGTAAAGAACTACATTTCCCAGAGGAGCTTGCGTGTGGGCGAGGGAGTATATATATATATATATATATATATATATATATATATATATATGAAAGCCCGCAAGATGAAACAAAGTGAGAGGGGAGAGATCTGGAAAGAGGATTGCATTGACTGTGGGAGGACCGGACCAGGCTGGAGAAAGAGAGGAGACAAGGAGAATCTCCTGCTCATTGACATTGCTGCATCATGGAGAAAGCTAATCTGCTAGCAGGTGACCAGACGGAATGCTGCAGGCAGGACCGGAGATTGTGTCGAGGTCTTATCGAAGGAGAGAGAAAAACCGCCAAAATTCACCAGAGGCTGTCCCATCATTATCAAGGACAGGGAACACTGACACCTGCTCCACCTTTGCTATTTTCCTGCACGCAGTTGCAGACATTGCACAGTTATTAAAAGTTGTGGCCTAGTTCCTTTAACCACTATCATCTAATTACACTTAGCACAGCCTTACCATCAGAACTCATAGCAGGACAGTTGATCCACAGGCCAAACCACCGCTGTGTCACCATCATCATCAATTCACTCTGCTAAGGAGGCTTTTTCCCTATTGCTCAAAAAGTCTTGTAGCCCAAAGAAGAGTTGCCCTGTGCCAACAATCACTTTTACCAGATTGGCCCCTTGTTGCTTTAGACTTGGAAGTGACTAGTGCCCTAAAGGAACATTACATTTTTTAAATTTCTGCTTGCAGGGGGAGTGTTATTCTTCCCTCTCTTTATTACACTGTTCCTCAGAAAGTTACAGTCCCCACTTCTCTTCACTGTGCACCAACTGGGCCCCATCACGTGAGTAGAAGACTCTTCATTGCCTTTAAAGAATATTGGTTGTTTTGGGGTAAAGCGCTCTTTTCCTTATTTCAGGCTATCTCCTTACCATCAGGTCCTGAGGGCCCAAAGTGAGCTAGTCTACCTGTTTGATAGTCCTAGCTGCTCACTGGTGACTGTAAGACCACCTCAGGTTGAGGGTATTGGGTTAGTTTCTGAAAACTAGTGGGTTAGTTTTCCTTAAGTTCAAATCAACACAAGTAACAATTGATTTTACACATTCTAATTCTGTTTATGCTGTGTAACCAAGCCATATTGAAGTTTGCTAGAAACCTCTTACTAGTTTACTTCAATCGGTGTGAGAATTCTTTCTGGTGGTAATTTATTTCAGTTAAGAGTGTACTGTGATGTCAGCGGGGGTTGGGCTTTCAGAGTGGGGTCCAGATCCACAGGAAACCCCAAAACAATTCAGCAACTCCTAAGGGGGTAGTGCTACATGTGGGGGCTTGTTTGGGATTTCCCTGTCTAGAGAGTCTGTGAACCCCAGGAAGAAAGGATGGAACCCATGAAGATCACTGCCTGGTACCAGGAGCAGAATGTCAGAATAGTGTGTGGTGCTGAGCCTCCCTGGAGATGACTGGACTGAAGAGCGGGTAGAGCAGATACTGACAGCCTGCATCCTTGATCAGGGAGTGAGAATCCTCAACATCAGAAGTATTGCAGATGTTCCAAATGTTTTGATACTGACAGAATGGAAAAAAGGAATTCATCCTCTACTAGAATGAGAGAATGTTCACCTGTCTGATACAGTAATGGCCCAGGTGTTTCGACCAGTCCACCCTTATGGCAGCTCAGAGAGTTCAAGGAAAGGAACCCCGGAACCAGAGCCATCCACCTCAGCAGACATAGTGGGAGGCATATCTGCTTCCTCACTGGTGGTATCAGCAGCGGTTGTGTATATCGTGTGTGTGCACCATCTGTGTGTGTATCATCTGTGTGTGTATCATGTATGTGTGTATTGTGCACCCTCTTCTGGGTGCCTGCACTGGAGAGCAGAAGTGAGTGCCTTCTCATCCTGCATGGATCCTGCTTTGAAGAGGAGACCTGCCTTGTAGTGGAGGTGTGCTGTGCAGTGTACTGGGATGCCCAGGGTGGCATAGCTGTGGATCTGTGGATGGAGAATTGGATCCCTCTATGACAGGTGATGGGGTTGGGTGGGGTCCCTGCCCCCACCCCCCATTATACCCCTGTCATTATTTGTATGTTGCATTTGCACGAACCTGCTCAGTACTGCTCACCGGATGATGGCCAGGAACAAGCTGCTCCACTTCCAAAGATAATAACCTCCTCCACCTCCTATATCCCCCCAACTCTGTCCAAGGTGCTGCCTGCGTCACCGGCAAGAACTGCTCTGAATGGTGAGAGTAGTGTTCTGCTCTTGGGTCTCTGCAGCCCGTGCAATGTCACCCAGGCGCTGGCCAGGGACTAATTTTTGCGCTCCTGCCACTGGCAATTAGAGCCTCATATGAGCTTCCTATCACCTAACACAACAGTCCACTATTCAGTGTCAGGGGATCCCCCATTACTGGTTGTCATGGAGCTGGTCTTTCCCCCCCCCCCATCCTCCAGGTTTGCTGCCTGCCATCCCCCAACCCTCAGTCTTCTATCTCGTCCATGCTGGGACTTCTAGTCCTCCTTGTCCCTAACACAGGCAGCCCCCAGCAACCCCTCACCCCCGCTGCCGGCAATCTGGCCCCCTGCCGAGGGAGCATCCTGTTTCCTTGGCTGGGTGCCATAAAGTTGGCCCCCCTACTGTGGGAATCCACGGGCAGGCTCCCTCCTGTCACCTCCCCCCTCCCTGTCCCCTCGTAGACGTCTTCCTGCGCTCCGTGCCCGACAGGGACAAAGGCCGCGTTCCCTGTGTGGTTCCGGAGACTCGGGGGGCGGGGCCCGTTGCCCTGGTAACCCGACGCAAAGTTTTGGGTTACCCCGGCAACGGCCCCGGCTCTGTACTTAAGACAGAGCAGGGCACTGGTCCCGTGTGTTCTCCTGCCTGCCGTGTGCTCAGTGACAGCCTCCTCTGTGTTTCCGTCCCCCTGAACTCCTCTCTTCTCACCTATCTCACCTGCCTTCCAGTCTGCTGCTAGATTCCTCCCCTGCGTGGGGCTCTCTGCTGCCTGGATCTCTCCACTGTGGATGAAACTTCTGCTGTCCCCCCACCCCTGTGAGCCTGCTGCTGGATCTCTCCCCTGGAGGACTTAACCCTTTGTTCCCCGTGAGCCTGCTGCTGGATCTCTCCCCTGGAGGACTTAAACCTTTGTTCCCGGTGAGCCTGCTACTGAATCTATCCCCTGTGCAGACTTAACCCTTTGTTCCCCGTGAGCCCACTGCCTGGATCTCTCCCCTGGAAGACTTAACCCTTTGTTCCCCGTGAGCCTGCTGCTGGATTTCTTCCATGTGCGGACTTAATCCTTTGTTCCCTGTGAGCCTGGCAAACTTAACCCTTTGTTCCCCGTGAGAACGCTGCCTGTGTGGATTGACCTTGTGTGGACTGTAACCCTCCGTGTCTGGCTCTCCGCATCTAGTAAGTGGACTAACCCCGTGCTGCCCGAAAGATTTAACCCAATTAGAGATGAGCGAATCGAACATGACGAAGTGGAATTCGTTTCGAAGATTAGGAAAATTTCGATTCGCGCCGAATCCGAAAATTAGCAAACTTCGGACGCACGAATCGAATTTTCCCAAAAATGGCGGCGACATGTGTGGCGACGGAGCGGGGATCTCTGGGAAGGCGCGCAGACAAGGCGCGCTGACCCATAATGCATTCATTCATGACATGTGATCGCATTAGCCAATCAGCAGCCAGCCAGCCAGCACTGTGTAATGGTGGAGCTATAAATTGCGGCCATCTTAGAATTCTCCATTAGCCTCCGGTCATTCAAGAGAGACAGACCTGTGTCTATTAGGGACAGAGTTAGGGCCAAAGAGACTTTAGGGCCACAGAATCGTTACTCAGGGACACAATTGTTACTCAGGGACACAGAATTGTTACTCAGGGACACAGAATTGTTACTCAGGGACACAGAATCGTTACTGAGGGACACAGAATCGTTACTCAGGGACACAGAATTGTTACTCAGGGACACAGAATCGTTACTGAGGGACACAGAATCGTTACTCAGGGACACAGAATCGTTACTCAGGGACACAGAATCGTTACTCAGGGACAGACACAGAATCGTTACTCAGGGACACAGAATTGTTACTCAGGGACACAGAATGGTTACTCAGGGACACAGAATTGTTACTGAAGGACACAGAATTGTTACTCATTGTTACTCAGGGACACAGAATTGTTACTCAGGGACACAGAATTGTTACTAAGGGACACAGAATCGTTACTCAGGGACACAGAATTGTTACTCAGGGACACAGAATTGTTACTCAGGGACACAGAATTGTTACTGAGGGACACAGAATTGTTACTCATTGTTACTCAGGGACACAGAATTGTTACTCAGGGACACAGAATTGTTACTAAGGGACACAGAATCGTTACTCAGGGACACAGAATTGTTACTCAGGGACACAGAATTGTTACTCAGGGACACAGAATTGTTACTGAGGGACACAGAATTGTTACTCATTGTTACTCAGGGACACAGAATTGTTACTCAGGGACACAGAATTGTTACTCAGGGACACAGAATCGTTACTCAGGGACACAGAATCGTTACTCAGAGACACAGAATCGTTACTCAGGGACACAGAATCGTTACTCAGGGACACAGAATCGTTACTCAGGGACACAGAATCGTTACGTTATTTTTGGGGTGCTTATAGAATTAAAGAGTATGTCGGACAACACGCAGAGGAGGCAATGTTTCAGGAGCGAGCAGACGTGGCAGCAGAGGAAGGGGTCGAGGCAGCACTAGTCGCAGCCAGAGGCCAGTGCTCCCGGTGTCATCCAGCGGTCGTGTCTCCACCGACAACCCTGCCGTCATCGATTGGTTGACTCGGTCGTCTTCCTCTTCCCAGGTCACCTCTGACACCTACAGCCAACGGTCGGTGGGTACGTCAGACACAACCGTTAGTTGGCATGGCCCGGGAGCAAGTCCACTGAAATCACGTGTCCTCTACCTGCCCCTGTCCTTTGGTGTTCCCTCACCAAGCGAAGTATCGCATGCTGTGGGCTCAGCCCCACTGTACAGTGAGGAAGAGCTAACAGAGGGCGGTCAGGAACGGGGGGAGACATCCGCCTCTTCAGCAGCCAGGCGAAGAAGTACTGGCGAGGAGAGTGGCTCGGTAGCCGGTCTAGAGACAGGTCTCTCTCCTGACCCACACGCAGCCGAGGGGGCTAGTAGTGACGCGGAGACCCTAATTGATGATGATGAGGCTGATCGCACTTGGCAGCCTCGTCGTCATCAGGCTATTGCTTCCACATCATCAGGAGAAGAGGGTGCCAGCTTGGCAGCGAGCAAAACAGTCGGTGGGTTGCCCAGGAGGCAGCAGGGTCGCAGCAGTGTCAGTGGAGGCAAACGGCCACGGAGTAGAGCACCAGCTCCAATGCAGCCTACCACCACGGCCAGTAGTGGTGCCGGTGTGCACGGAGGAAGTAGCAGTCAGCCAGTGAGGAGTAGCGGGGGCAAAGTTTCCTACTCGGCGGTGTGGCAATTTTTCGTCAAGCCGCCCGAGGAAGTAAACGTAGCCGTATGTCGACTATGTGGCCAGAAAGTCAAGCGTGGCCAGGGGGCCCATGTTGGGACTACAGCGTTGCGTCGGCATATGCAGCGTCGCCATTCGGTGGCCTGGGAAAACCGTGATAAAGATACGGCGGTTCTGCCTGCCCCAGCCCCCGCTCCATCACCCGCTCCGTTACTTGCTCCGTCACCCGACGTCAATCGCCCTCTATCAGCCAGTCAAGGCTCCAACACCTCTGCTGAGGGGAGTTGTCGCTCGTTGGCATCTTCCGCTCGTTCAGATGCTCCTTCTCCTGCTACTCCTCTTCACGGATTCCGTCAGCAGTCTTTCTTGGAATCCGTTTCCAAGAGACAACAGTTTGCGAGCACGCACCCGACGGTGCAGAAGCTGAACGTCCTCCTGTCCAAGTTGCTGGTGCTGCAGTCCCTCCCTTTCCAAGTGGTGGACTCAGCACCTTTCCGAGAAATGATGGCTTGTGCCGAGCCGCGCTGGAGAGTGCCAAGCCGGCATTTCTTCGCCAAAAAGGCAGTGCCAGCCCTGCATTCATATGTAGAAGAGATGGTGGGCCAGTCTTTGAGCATGTCGGTCTCTGCCAAAGTGCACGGCAGCGCCGACGTGTGGAGCTGTAACTACGGTCAGGGACAGTACATGTCATTTACGGCCCACTGGGTGAATGTGGTGCCGGCACAGCCGCACCAGCAACTTGGACAGGTCACGCCGCTTTTGCCTCCACGTTTGCACGTCCTTGGTCCAGCAAAGATGTCCGCCTCTACCACCACTTCTTCCGCCGTGTCCTCAGCCGCCACCCCCGTGCCAAGTCCCATTACCCGACCGGCATATCACATGTGCAGGGCGCAACGGTGTCACGCTGTGCTGCACCTGGTATGCCTTGGCGAACGTAGTCACACAGGGGAGGAACTTCTAAGTGTAATGAACAGAGAAATCGACAGATGGCTGTCTCCGCGCAAACTGAAAATCGGAACCATGTTGACCGACAACGGAAAGAACATGGTGTCTGCTCTGCGTCAAGGAAGGTTGTGCCATGCGCCATGCATGGCTCACGTGTTCAATCTGGTTGTCAAGCGGTTCCTAAAATCCACCATCCCACTGCAAGACATCCTTAAAATGTCACGTAAACTTTGCATGCATTTCAGCCATTCCTACACCGCAAAGCACACCCTCCTTGAGCTGCAGCGGCAGAACGGAATTCCACAGCATCGCCTGATCTGCGACGTTGCAACAAGGTGGAATTCAACCCTACATATGTTAGACCGCCTTTACGAACAGCGAAAGGCCATCACCGATTTCCTGATGTTACAAGCGGATAAAGGTACTCCCCTGTGTAACTTAGATGTCAGCCATTGGCAGCTCATGCGTGACACCTGCCGCTTGCTCAGGCCCTTTGAGGAGGCCACGCTATTCGTGAGTCGGCAGGACTATGGGATGAACGACGTCATTCCTCTGTTGCACGTCCTGGAACAAATGCTGTTAACAATGGCTGGTCAGGGTGCGGTGGACGTGGCGCACAGATCTCAATGCCACATGACCCCTGTGGGGGCAGGACAGGAAGAAGAGGAGGAGGTAGAGGAGGACATTGGTGCTCAGGAATTATTGAGTGAAATGGGTGGTTTTTCCACTCAGCGGACAGGAGTGGAGGAGCAGGAGCATCTGGTAGAGGAGGAGGAGGAGACAGAGGACCCAGACGCACCGTGGCAGTATGCTGTGGAGATGGAGGCAGGGAGTCCCTCGCATTCCTTGGCACAAATGGCCCATAGCATGCTCGGTTGCTTGCGTAGCGACAGCCGAATAATAACCATCAGACAGAGGGATGACTTTTGGCTGTCCACCTTGTTGGACCCTCGCTACCGTTCAAAAATGGTGGCCTTTTTCACACCTGCTGAGAGGGAGGCCAAAATAAAGTACTATAAAAACCACCTATGTAGTCAGTTGGTCTCTGCCTTTCTGCGCCAACATCCATCCTCAGACACTGTGGGCCCTGTGCGCTCGCGTTCCGCTGCCATGGCAGCAGGGGAGGGGTGGGGTGGTAGGAGCAGTGGCAGCTCCACCAGCAGCGGCTGCCTCAGTCTGCAGTCGATGATGAGTAGCTTTCTTCACCAGCGCAGTGAGGAAACTACTAACCAGCCGCAGCAGCAGCAGCATCAGGTGGACCTGGAGCAGGAGCTCAAACAACAGGCTTGGGCCTACTTGGACAGCACCCTGCCAACCGAGGTAGACAATCCCCTTGACTACTGGGCAACGAAACTTGACCTTTGGCCCCAACTAGCTGAATTTGCCCTTGAAAGGCTGTCATGCCCAGCCAGTAGCGTGGCATCAGAGCGCGTGTTTAGTGCGGCAGGAGGTATTGTAACTCCGCGGAGGACAC
Organism: Staurois parvus; assembly: GCF_062004578.1. Classification (NCBI taxonomy): domain Eukaryota; kingdom Metazoa; phylum Chordata; class Amphibia; order Anura; family Ranidae; genus Staurois; species Staurois parvus. Next base: position 521,069 of record NW_028318957.1, read on the forward strand.
GACTGTCCACCCAAAGTGTGGAAAGACTCACGTTTGTGAAAATGAATCAGGCGTGGATTAGTCTGGATTTCAAACCACCAGTTCCTGACACAACTGACTAAATCCGCCATGAATCATGCCCCAAACATGTTATTATTTTTAACAATTTAAGCTGCTTACGCTTTGCCACTCTGCCATGGGCCCCTGTACCGCCTCCTCTTGCTGCTGCCAGGTCCAGAGTGTGTCATGGGTCCCTGTACGGCCTCCCATTGCTGCTGACTTCATCGCCACACTCTGCCATGTGCCACTTTCAGGTCTCCTCACACTGCTGGTGGGTTCCATTTTGTCATAGGGTGCTGTATGGCCTCCCATTGCTGCTGTCAGGCCCGTAATCTGCCATGGGCCCCCGTACCGACTCCTCATGCTGCTGCCAGGCCTGTAATCTGTAATGGGCCCCTGTACCGCCTCCTCATGCTGCTGCCAGGTCCAGAGTGTGTCATGGGTCCCTGTACGGCCTCCCATTGCTGCTGTCTCCATCGCCACACTCTGCCATGTGCCACTTTCAGGTCTCCTCACACTGCTGGTGGGTAATCTGTCATGGGCCCCTGTACCACCTCCTCATGCTGCTGCCAGGTCCAGAGTGTGTCATGGGTCCCTGTACGGCCGCCTCCCATTGCTGCTGTCTCCACCGCCACACTGTGGCTCCACACTCTGGTTTTGGCCCCGTGACTGCCCAAATGAGTGAAGTGTGCGTTGATTCTAAGATCGACGGCACTCATCTGCATGTCATACTGAATGACAGTATTATTTCTCTTCCCCAGCAGACTCCAAGGGCATTTAAATTAAAGGTACAGTGTTCTGCACTAATATAAAGGCTCTCTGAAGCCTAGAAACACCCTTTTTATAAGTTAAATTCGCAGCGAATATATTCGCCTCGAATCAAATTTATTCCGCGAATTCGGCGAATCAGCCGAATCGAATTTTTGAATACTTCGCTCATCTCTAAACCCAATTCTCCCCAGGAACCCGAATTCTCACGAAACCTCCACTCCCTTGTCCTACTGAACCCTGTAGATTATCAGACCCCTGTTGTCCCATATTGCCTTCCAGAGAACTTTACTGGACTAACAGAACTATTGTCTGTACCCCAAAAACCTCCCCAATAAACGCCCGCACGTCGTGTTCTGTGCAATCTGTCTCTGCGTGCTCTCTCTGCGCTCCTGGTACTTGACACTACACATCTACTATTCAGTGTCAGGGATCCTCTATTACAACACATCTACTATTCAGTGTCAGGGATTCCCCTTTACTACACATCTACTATTCAGTGTCAGGAGATCTCCCAATTACTACACATCTACTATTCAGTGTCAGGAGATCTCCCCATTACTACACATCTACTATTCAGTGTCAGGAGATCCCCCAATTATTACACATCAACTATTCAGTGTCAGGGGATCCCCCATTACTACACATCTACTATTCAGTGTCAGGGATCCCCCATTACTACACATCTACTATTCAGTGTCAGGAGATCCCCCAATTACTACACATCTACTATTCAGTGTCAGGAGATCCCCCAATTACTACACATCTACTATTCAGTGTCAGGGGATCCCCCATTATTACACATCTACTATTCAGTGTCAGGGATCCCCCATTACTACACATCTACTATTCAGTGTCAGGAGATCCCCCAATTACTACACATCTACTATTCAGTGTCAGGAGATCCCCCAATTACTACACATCTACTATTCAGTGTCAGGGGATCCCCCATTACTACACATCTACTATTCAGTGTCAGAAGATCCCCCATTACTACACATCTATTATTCAGTGTCAGGGGATCCCCCATTACTACACATCTACTATTCAGTGTCAGGGGATCCCCCATGACTACACATCTACTATTCAGTGTCAGGGGATCTCCCCATTTCTACACATCTACTATTCAGTGTCAGGGATCCCCCATTACTACACATCTACTATTCAGTGTCAGGGGATCTCCCCATTTCTACACATCTACTATTCAGTGTCAGGGGATCTCCCCATTTCTACACATCTACTATTCAGTGTCAGGGGATCCCCCATTACTTCCTATGAGTACAGAGCTCTTACAAAGATAAATAGAATATCAGATACAATCCTCCCGTCCAATCACTAGCAATGCTGATTCCGGCCTCACACTGTCTGCTGATCCCATTCATGCTCCATACACAAGGAGATGATAGCACAATACGTGTCATGTCAGTGGTATTCTGTGCTCATCCTGTGTATGGAGATATCACCGTCTCTACACATGGAGGACAATATTGGGGGGTCTACTCCATTATAACATTTGTCTTATAAAATTCTATTTCCTGGAGATTTATAAAGTGATGGAATATAAATGATTCCAATAAAGAGAAATGAGTTCCATCCATGTAGAGAATAGTTCCATTCATTCCTGGGGGGGGGATTCATTTCCTTCTAGTAACATTCTTCTCTTCTTATACAGATTGTATGATAATCACCTGACAGACAGATCCTGCCCCCACCTGGCATCTGTAGTAAGAAATAACCCGACACTGAGGACACTGGGCCTGTCTATGAACAATCTGGAGGGTCCTCATTTCAGGGATCTGATGGCGGCTCTGACAACAAGCCGGATAGAGGAATTACAGTGAGTATAACAGGACTGACTGAGACAATCATATTCTGGGACAGATTAACATTCAATTGTCTAAATCTTCGGATCTTCTCTAACTCTGTTATCAGTAATAAATTAGACTTTTTCTACATCTGGCCATAAGTGGACCAAATATGGACAGGTTTAGTACGGACCAGCCGAGATCTGACCCATCTATGGGTAGGCTGGTTGTATTGAAGTTGATCCGTCAATCACATTCAGTACAACCGTCCTCTGGGACTTTTTGCATTCGATCACTGCTGGAGGTCTATAGCAGCTAACAGTGATCAGTGTTCTGCTGGCAGGGAAGGCTTCCTGTTGGCAGAACACAGTTGTGGGGCAGGAGTGATTCCCCCATCCATTCTGACTGTGTTGATGGGGGGATTGAGTAATTGTCTTTCTTTCCACCCGTAGTGGAAGGAAAGAATATTGTATAGTCTGTAGCTTACTTAAAGCTCCCCACACACAGTACAGTCTGATCTTACAATCTTCTTTACCTCCATTGCCTAATTGGATACAAACTGACTGGATACATTGGGTAGGTCCTCATATGATATAAAGTTGTACAAACAGCATAATATCAGATGGTAACATGGTGACCCTATAGACTATAAAATGTAAACATTAAAGTGTTACTAAACCCACAACAGTACAATCAGTCTGTAGATGCAGTAAAGCATGCTTGTGATACTCACTGTGGAACCTAAGGGGTTAATCCTCTGCATTCTGTAAAAAGGCCGATTGATCCTTTCTGCACTATTCCTCCCCTTTTTCAAGCGACTACCTGTTATCTTCTGATAAAACAGACTGAACCGTAGGCATTTTGCACATGCTCAGTTTAGTGTGTACTGCAAGAGGTTTTTTTTTTTTTCCCCTTGGGAGGATGCATGTGATCAGCACAGGGCCAATCAGCGCTGTCCAGACAGAGATCAAGGGTTCTGCATCCTCCTAGAGCAGAAAGAAAACTCCTCCTACAAGCTTTAACCAGTGCTCTGCTGGACACTGATAGAAGTCAAAAGATAGACTCCACTTCCGCAACATTGCCAAAATCCGCATGTACCTAACCCCAGAAACCACTAAACAGCTCATCTACTCCCTCATCATATCACAACTCGACTTCTGCAACTCCCTCCTCATTGGCCTGCCTCGCCACAGGCTATCACCGCTTCAGTCGATCCTGAATATGGTAGCCAGACTCATTCACCTTATCAACCACTCCGTTTCCGCCACCCCTCTCTGCCAATCCCTCCACTGGCTTCCGATAGCACAACGGATCAAATTCAAAATCCTAACACTGACGTACAAAGCCGTCCATCATACTGCCCCAAATTACATCACCGACCTAATATCTAAGTACTGCCCAACACGCACACTCCGCTCCTTACAAGACCTCCTTCTCTCTAGTTCCCTGGTCTCCTCCTCCCATGCCCGCCTCCAGGATTTCTCCAGGGTGTCACCCATCCTCTGGAACTCCCTACATCAAATCCATCGGACTATCACCTACTTTCCTCTCCTTTAGGCGCTCCCTGAAAACCCACCTCTTCAGGGAAGCCTACCCCACCCCCTGCTAATTGCCAACCTCCTCCACTCTTCCTACCACTCCATCCCCCACAGCTATCTCCTCCTGTGCCACCATCCCCTCCCTCCTAGATAGTAAGCTGGAAAGAGCAGGGCCCTCGAACCCCTCGTGTATCGCTTTGTATTGTTACTGTACTGTAAGATGTTCTGTCCCCCTTTGTAATGTACAGCGCTGAGCGTACTATTGGCGCTTTATAAATACTGTATAGTAATATACTGCTGATGAGAAAAGGTATTTAGCAGTTTATAGTAACTAAAATAATTGCATTTCCATATTGATTGTACTGTGGGAGACCAGATATAGTGAATGCAGGGTCCGGGGAGAGCGGATATAGTGAATGCAGGGTCCGGGGAGAGCGGATATAGTGAATGCAGGGTCCGGGGAGAGCGGATATAGTGAATGCGGGGTCCGGGGAAAGCGGATATAGTGAATGCGGGGTCCGGGGAGAACGGATATAGTGAATGCAGGGTCCGGGGAGAACGGATATAGTGAATGCAGGGTGCGGGCAGACTAGACATAGTGAATGCAGGGTCCGGGGAGAGCGGATATAGTGAATGCAGGGTCCGGGGTTTAATAAACCTCTACATTAATTTTGGTATCTGTATAAATAGATGACATTAAAGATGCTCATACATGGGAGAATCTGATCTTAATGCAATGAGTGATCAGAGCATCAAACAAATTCTTTTCATCTGGCGTGCTATTAAGTTCCGGAAGATCTCCCCATTACTGAACATTTGTTACCTAGCGCCATGACGTCCTATGAGTACAGAGCTCTGATCAGCAGAGATAAATAGAATATCAGATACAATCCTCCCGTCCAATCACTAGCAATGCTGATTCCGGCCTCACACTGTCTGCTGATCCCATTCATGCTCCATACACAAGGAGATGACAGCACAATACGAGTCATGTCAGTGGTATTCTGTGCTCATCCTGTGTATGGAGATATCACCGTCTCTACACATGGAGGACAATATTGGGGGGTCTACTCCATTATAACATTTGTCTTATAAAATTCTATTTCCTGGAGATTTATAAAGTGATCGAATATAAATGATTCCAATAAAGAGAAATGAGTTCCATCCATGTAGAGAATAGTTCCATTCATTCCTGGGGGGGAGGGGGGATTCATTTCCTTCTGGTAACATTCTTCTCTTCTTCTACAGATTGTCCTATAATCACCTGACAGACAGTTCCTGCCCCCACCTGGCATCTGGAATAAGAAATAACCCGACACTGAGGACACTGAACCTGTCTAGGAACAATCTGGAGGGTCCTCATTTCAGGGATCTGATGGCGGCTCTGACAACAAGCCGGATAGAGGAATTACGGTGAGTGTAACAGGACTGACTGAGACAATCATATTCTGGGACAGATTAACATTCAATTGTCTAAATCTTCGGATCTTCTCTAACTCTGTTATCAGCAATAAATTAGACTTTTTCTACATCTGGCCATAAGTGGATCAAATATGGACAGGTTTAGTAAGGACCAGCCGAGATCTGACCCATCTATGGGCAGGCAGGTTGTACTGAAGTTGATCCGTCAATCACATTCAGTACAACCATCCTCTGGGACTTTTTGCATTCGATCACTGCTGGAGGTCTATAGCAGCTAACAGTGATCAGTGTTCTGCTGGCAGGGAAGGCTTCCTGTTGACAGAACACAGTTGTGCGGCAGGAGTGATTCCCCCATCCATTCTGACTGTGTTGATGGGGGGAATTGAGCAATTGTCTTTCTTTCCACCCGTAGTGGAAGGAAAGAATATTGTATAGTCTGTAGCTTACTTAAAGCTCCCCACACACAGTACAGTCTGATCTTACAATCTTCTTTACCTCCTTTGCCTAATTGGATACAAACTTACTGGATACATTGGGTAGGTCCGCATATGATATAAAGTTGTACAAACAGCATAATATCAGATGGTAACATGGTGACCCCATAGACTATAAAATGTAACCATTAAAGTGTTACTAAACCCACAACAGTACAATCAGTCTGTAGATGCAGTAAAGTATGCTTGTGATACTCACTGTGGAACCTAAGGGGTTAATCCTCTGCATTGTGTAAAAAGGCCGATTGATCCTTTCTGCTCAGTTCCTCCCCTTTTTGAAGCAACCACCTTTTATCTTCTGATAAGACAGACTGAACTGTAGGCATTTTGCACATGCTCAGTTTAGTGTGTATTGCTAGAGAGGTTTTTTTTTTTCTCCTTGGGAGGGTACATTTGATCAACACAGCACCAATCAGCGCTGTCCAGACAGAGATCAAGGGTTCTGCATTCTCCTAGAGCAGAAAGAAAACTTCTCCTACAAGCTTTAACCAGTGCTCTGCTGGACACTGATAGAAATCAAAAGACTGCTTTATACTGCTGATGAGAAAAGGTATTTAAAAGTTTATATTTACCAAAATAATTGCTTTTCCATGTTGTGTGTACTGTGGGAGAGCGGATATAGTGAATGCGGGGTCTTGGGAGACCAGATATGGAGAATGCAGGGTCCGGGGAGAGCGGATATAGTGAATGCAGGGTCCAGGGAGATCGGATATTGTGAATGCAGGGTCCGGGGAGAGCGGATATAGTGAATGCGGGGTCCGGGGGGAACCAGATATAGTGAATGCAGGGTCCAGAGAGAGCGGATATAGTGAATGCAAGGTCCGGGGAGAGCGGATGTAGTGAATGCGAGGTCCAGGGAGAGCGGATGTAGTGAATGCGGGGTCCAGGGAGAGCAGATATAGTGAATTCAGGGCTCGGGGAGAGCCGATATAGTGAATGCGGGGTCCGGGGAGAGCGGATATAGTGAATACAGGGTCCGGGGAGAACAGGTATATTGAATGCGGGGTCTGGGGAGATCAGATATGGTGAATGCAGAGTCCGTGGAAAGCGCATATAGTGAATGCGGGGGTCGGGGAGAGCGGATATAGTGAATGCAGGGTTCAGGGAGAGTGGATATAGTGAATGCGGTGTCCGGGGAGAGCAGATATAGTGAATGCAGGGTCCGTGGAGAGTGGATATAGTGAATACAGGGTCTGGGGAGATCAGATATAGTGAATGCGGGTTCTGGGAAGAGAGCCGATATAGTGAATGCGGGGACCGGGGAGAGCGGATATAGTGAATGCAGGGTCCGGGGAGAGGGGATATAGTGAATGCGGGGTCTGGGGAGAGGGGATATAGTGAATGCAGGGTCCGGGGAGAGCGGATATAGTGAATGCGGGGTCCGGGGAGAGCGGATATAGTGAATGCGGGGTCCGGGGAGAGCGGATATAGTGAATGCGGGGTCCGGGGAGAGCGGATATAGTGAATGCGGGGTCCCGGGAGAGCGGATATAGTGAATGCGGGGTCCGGGGAGAGCGGATATAGTGAATGCGGGGTCCCGGGAGAGCGGATATAGTGAATGCAGGGTCCAGGGAGAGCGGATATAGTGAATGCAGGGTCCGGGGTTTAATAAACCTCTACATTTACTTTGGTATCTGTATAAATAGATGACATTAAAGATGCTCATACATGGGAGAATCTGATCTTAATGCAATGAGTGATCAGAGCAGCAAACAAATTCTTTTCATCTGGCGTGCTATTCAGTTCCGGAAGATCTCCCCATTACTGAACATTTGTTATGTAGCGCCATGACGTCCTATGAGTACAGAGCTCTGATCAGCAGAGAGAAATAGAATATCAGATACAATCCTCCCGTCCAATCACTAACAATGCTGATTCCGGCCTCACACTGTCTGCTGATCCCATTCATGCTCCATACACAAGGAGATGATAGCACAATACGAGTCATGTCAGTGGTATTCTGTGCTCATCCTGTGTATGGAGATATCACCGTCTCTACACATGGAGGACAATATTGGGGGGTCTGCTCCATTATAACATTTGTCCTATAAAATTCTATTTCCTGGAGATTTATAAAGTGATCGAATATAAATGATTCCAATAAAGAGAAATGAGTTCCATCCATGTAGAGAATAGTTCCATTCATTCCTGGGGGGGGGGGGGGGGGGATTCATTTTCTTCTGGTAACATTCTTCTCTTCTTCTACAGATTGTATGATAATCACCTGACAGACAATTCCTGCCCCCACCTGGCATCTGGAATAAGAAATAACCCGACACTGAGGACACTGAACCTGTCTAGGAACAAGCTGGGGGGACCTCATTTCAGGGATCTGATGGCGGCTCTGACAACAAGCCGGATAGAGGAATTACAGTGAGTATAACAGGACTGACTGAGACAATCATATTCTGGGACAGATTAACATTCAATTGTCTAAATCTTCGGATCTTCTCTAACTCTGCTATCAGCAATAAATTAGACTTTTTCTACATCTGGCCATAAGTGGATCAAATATGGACAGGTTTAGTAAGGACCAGCCGAGATCTGACCCATCTATGGGCAGGCTGGTTGTACTGAAGTTGATCCGTCAATCACATTCAGTACAACCGTCCTCTGGGACTTTTTACATTCGATCACTGCCGGAGGTCTATAGCAGGTAACAGTGATCAGTGTTCTGCTGGCAGGGAAGGCTTCCTGTTGGCAGAACACAGTTGTGCGGCAGGAGGGATTCCCCCATCCATTCTGACTGTGTTGATGGGGGGATTGAGCAATTGTCTTTCTTTCCACCCGTAGTGGAAGGAAAGAATATTGTATAGTCTGTAGCTTACTTAAAGCTCCCCACACACAGTACAGTCTGATCTTACAATCTTCTTTACCTCCATTGCCTAATTGGATACAAACTGACTGGATACATTGGGTAGGTCCTCATATGATATAAAGTTGTACAAACAGCATAATATCAGATGGTAACATGGTGACCCTATAGACTATAAAATGTAACCATTAAAGTGTTACTAAACCCACAACAGTACAATCAGTCTGTAGATGCAGTAAAGCGTGCTTGTGATACTCACTGTGGAACCTAAGGGGTTAATCCTCTGCATTGTGTAAAAAGACCGATTGATCCTTTCTGCTCTGTTCCTCCCCTTTTTCAAGCAACCACCTCTTATCTTCTGATAAGACAGACTGAACCGTAGGCATTTTGCACATGCTCAGTTTAGTGTGTATTGCTAGATATGTTTTTTTTTTCCTTGGGAGGGTACATGTGATCAATGCAGCGCCAATCAGCGCTGTCCAGACAGAGATGAGGGGTTCTGCATCCTCCTAGAGCAGAAAGAAAACTCCTCCTACAAGCTTTATCCAGTGCTCGGCCGGACACTGATAAAAGTAAAAAGACTGTTATATACTGCTGATGAGAAAAGGTATTTAGCAGTTTATATTTACTAAAAAAAAATTGCATTTCCATGTTGTGTGTACTGTGGGAGACCAGATATAGTGAATGCAGGGTCCGGGGAGAGCGGATATAATGAATGCAGGGTCCGGGGAGAGCGGATATAGTGAATGCGGGGTCCGAGGAGACCATATTTTGTGATTGCAGGGTCCAGGGAGAGCAGATATAGTGAATGCGGGGTCCGGGGAGACCATATTTTGTGATTGCAGGGTCCAGGGAGAGCAGATATAGTGAATGCGGGGTCCGGGGAGAGCAGATATGGGGAGTTCAGGGTCAGAAGACAGCGGATATGGTGAATGCAGGGTTCGGGGAGAGTGGATAGAGTGAATGTGGGGTCCGGGAAGAGCGGATATGGTGAATGCGGGGTCCGGACAACCGGACATGGTAAAAACAGGGGCCAATGAGACCAAATTTAGTGAATGCAGGGTCTGAGGAAAACTGATATAGTGATTGTAGGGTCCGGGGAGAGCGGATATAGTGAATGCAGGGTCCGGGGAGAGCGGTTATAGTGAATGCGGGGTCTGGGGAGAGCTGATATAGTGAATGCAGGGTCCGGGGAAAGCGGATATAGTGAATGCGGGGTCCGGGGAGAGTGGATATAGTGAATGCGGGGTCCGGAGAGAGCGGATATAGTGAATGCGGGGTCCGGGGAGAGCGGATATAGTGAATGCGGGGTCCGGGGAGAGCGGATATAGTGAATGCGGGGTCCGGGGAGAGCGGATATAGTGAATGCGGGGTCCGGGGAGAGCGGATATAGTGAATGCGGGGTCCGGGGAGAGCGGATATAGTGAATGCGGGGTCCGGGGAGAGCGGATATAGTGAATGCGGGGTCCGGGGAGAGCGGATATAGTGAATGCAGGGTCCGGGGAGAGCGGATGTAGTGAATGCAGGGTCCGGGGAGAGCGGATATAGTGAATGCGGGGTCCGGGGTTTAGTAACACTCTACATTTAGTTTGGTATCTGTATAAATAGATGACATTAAAGATGCTCATACATGGGAGAATCTGATCTTAATGCAATGAGTGATCAGAGCATCAAACAAATTCTCTTCATCTGACGTGTTATTCAGTTCCGGAAGATCTCCCCATTACTGAACATTTGTTACCTAGCGCCATGACGTCCTATGAGTACAGAGCTTTGATCAGCAGACATAAATAGAAAATCAAATACAATCCTCCCGTCCAATCACTAGCAATGCTGATTCCGGCCTCACACTGTCTGCTGATCCCATTCATGCTCCATACACAAGGAGATGATAGCACAATACGAGTCATGTCAGTGGTATTCTGTGCTCATCCTGTGTATGGAGATATCACCGTCTCTACACATGGAGGACAATATTGGGGGGTCTACTCCATTATAACATTTGTCTTATAAAATTCTATTTCCTGGAGATTTATAAAGTGATGGAATATAAATTATTCCAATAAAGAGAAATGAGTTCCATCCATGTAGAGAATAGTTCCATTCATTCCTGGGGGGGGGGGGGGGAATTCATTTCCTTCTGGTAACATTCTTCTCTTCTTCTACAGATTGTCCTATAATCACCTGACAGACAGTTCCTGCCCCCACCTGGCATCTGGAATAACAAATAACCCGACACTGAGGACACTGGACCTGTCTGGGAACAATCTGGAGGGTCCTCATTTCAGAGATCTGATGGCGGCTCTGACCACAAGCCGGATAGAGGAATTACAGTGAGTATAACAGGACTGACTGACACAATCATATTCTAGGAGTTTCCATTGAAATCTTCCTGAGACCTCTATGCCTGGCCAGAACAGAGCAGAGACAATCACTGCAGACATTTTTCCATCAGATAATTGAACTCACCAAACACTTGGCAATCATGAATATTTTTCTTGTATGGAGGACGTTCCGGCAAACTATACAATGTGGATGAATTCGGTATATATAGTGATATAGAGTAAAATTTCTGCCTCATTTCAGTGCCTGTCTTGCAGAAAGGATAGCAGGAAATTACAATGAAAGAGAAAAAAAATGACATCATACAGATACAGGGGAGGATACAGAAAAAATTAGTGCATTAAAAACAGTGACCATAGACAATATATGAACAAAACTGAGCTGCATGGTCGAGTTGCCAAAAAGAAGTCTTTACTGCGCCAATGCCACAAAAAAGCCCGGTTACAATACGCCTAACAACACCTTGACACGCCTCACCGGGCTTTATTGTAGCATTGGTGCAGTAAAGGCTTCTTTCTGGCAACTTGACCACGCAGCTCTTTTTTGTACTCAGGCATATACTGTTCTTATGGAAACCGCCAAACCCAGATATGGCCATCAGATTGGCAGGCAGAGAAGCGTGATTGGTCACTCCAGAGAACACGTCTCCACTGCTCTAGAGTCGTTTTACACCACGGCATCCGACGCTTTACATTGCACTTGGTGATGGAAGGCTTGGATGCAGCTGCTCGGCCATGGAAACCCATTCCATGAAGCTCTCTACGCACTGTTGTTGGGCTCATCTGAAGGCCACACCAAGTTTGGAAGTCTTTAGCTATTGACTCTGCAGACAGTTGGTGACTTCTGCGCACTGTGCGCTTCAGCATGCGCTGACCCCGCCCTGTCATGTGACCTGGCCTACCACTTGGTGGCTGAGTGGCTGTTGTTCCCAGTTGCTTTCACTTTGTTATAATCCCACTAACAGTTGAGCGTGGAATATTTAGTAGCCAGGAAATGTCCCGGATGGACTTGTTGCACAGGTGGCCACCTATCACGGGACCACGCTTGGAGTCACTGAGCTCCTGAGAGCGACCCATTCTTTCACCAATGTTTGTAGAAGCAGTCTGCATTCCTAGGGGCTTGATTGTATACACCTGTGTCCATGCAGGGGATTGGAACACCTGAATCACATGATATGGAGGGGATTGGAGCACCTGAATCACATGATATGGAGGGGATTGAAACACCTGAATCACATGATTGGGAGGGGATTGGAACACCTGAATCACATGATTGGGAGGGCGGGCCCAATACTTTTGGTAATATAGTGTATATGATGTTGGAGGAAGCACGGCCAATAAAATAAAAATTTGGCAATGTCATTAAAATGAACCCTGGAGGAGGCATTGAGACGCGCCTATTACAGAAACTCAAATATTTTAAAAAACACTTTAAAATGTTTAACGACTAATAGCGTCACATGCGGCCAACACATATGGGGGGGGGGGGGGTAAGGCCTCCTCCAGTTTCAGGGCCTTATTCACAGGATTATAATTGGAATTAAAATAAGGTGGTTGGGTTTTATAACTTTATATATAATTAGAATTGAACACGACCTTATGTAGGCAATAAATAGGGCACACACATGATGATAAGTTGATGAATGATATATATAATGGGACCTGTATGGATCATATGTTTTAAAGTGATAATAAAGGCAATTTTAAAAAAAGAAAACTAACAAACATGTGATACTTACCTGCTGTGTGCAGTCATTTTGTTCCTCTACTCGGAGTCTCCCGCTAGCGCTTCTGGCTCCTCCTTCCTACCAAGTGCTCCCACAGCAAGCAGCTCGCTCTGGGGGCACCTGAGCAGGCTCGTTCCTAAGCCGCTGCTCTGCACATATATTCATACACCAAGCCGCAGTCCAACTCCTCCCCCTCTCTCTCCTCTTTGGGTCACTGGCTGTGATTGACAGCGGTGGTAGCCAATTGTTCTTGCTATTGTCACAGGAGGGAGAGTCTCCGGAAAGCGGAGGCTCCTGTGCACATTGCAGCAGCTTACCAGTCCTAAGATGTGTTGGAGGCATTTATTTCCTTATTTCAGGCCTTTCCTTTATCTTCTCCTGTTGATCCTGCCATCCTTGTTTGTTTTTTTCGCTCAGCCAGTGGGATAGGAAAAAATAAACAGATCCCTGTATCAACACAATGATGTAGGGATCTCTTCCACTGAGATATTGTATTCTGACAGGGGGACTCCCCTCCAGCCAGAATACACTGATCAGGGCTTGCAGCCATTGGCTTTCCAGCATGCCGTTCAACAGACCGGCTGAACCAGCTGATTTTCTGCCCATGTGTATCAGGCTTAAAGTGGTTGTAAAGGATAAAGGTTTTTTAGCTTCATACAGTACATTTTACGCATGAAGGTAAAATCCTTTTGTGTGCTGCTCCCCCCACAGCCCCCCTAATACTCACCTGAGCCCCCTTTTGATCCATGATGTGCACGAGAGCCTTGGTTGTCCCAGGACTTCCTCTTCTCATTGGTTGAATCAGCAGAGGGAGCCACTGTCCATCACAGCCAGCGAGCTAATGAGGAGAGGACAGAGGGCAAGGACGAGCCACGGCTCTGTCTTATGGACACAAAGAGCAGGTCTCGGGAGCGAGCATGCACCAGTGCCCCCATAGCAAGTGGCTTGCTATTGGGGGCACTAGTCAAGGGGGAGGAGCACCAGTGGGGGACCCCAGAAGAGGAGGTTTGGATTGCACACAGCAGTATAACATCTTTTTTGGGGTTTCTCTTTTTTTAATTTGAACCTTTAGTACCACTTTAACACACTTGCTAGATTGTAAAAAATCCTAGATTGTAAGCTCCAAGCAGCAGGGCTGATCGAACTGTTGGCGCTTTATAAATACTGTATAACAATAATAATAATAACTTCCTGTGCTAGGATGACAAGACTCACTGACTGCACTGTGTGTAGGAAAAGCAGTGTTGTCACCCAAGCCTGCAGAACTGATTTGGGCTACAACCATCTTCTGTTTACATCTTCATTACGGGGGGGGGGGAGGAAATTAGTCATTTACAGACACTTTCTTGGAAGGAAATTACTATTGTTTGTTTGTTTGTTATAAGAAGAGTAGAAAGGGAAAGCATTTCTGGAAGGATCAACTTGTTACACAAGGTGCATAAATTAAATTCAACTAATGCAGCCACCACATTTGGGCTTCATTCAAATCTGAGCGTAGCGGTTTTCAGAGTTTTTACCGCAATTTTTGTGCGTTTGTTTTTTTATTAATATTATTACTAATAATAATAAACACCTAAACCGAAAGAAAAATACATTGTTATTGATGATGATAATAAATAAATGTAAAATAAATACACAAATAAACAAACAATCATAAATAAATACTATGTAACAATACATTAATAATAATTAACCCATAACCTTCTAACCCTAAAAAAGTAATAAAATAATAATAATTAATATTATTATTATTATAAACACCTGAAAAAATACATTAATAATAATTCATTTCATATTTTTTTAAGGTTAACCACATGCCGCCCAGCCACCACATATAAACGGTGGCAGGGCGGCGCTCGTAGGCAAAAGCACGTTTTAAAACGGCTGTCTTCAAAACAGGTAGGGGGCGCGTGCCCACCCTACCTGTCCCGCGGGTGTCAGCAGCGGGTCTCCGCCGCCGGGTCATGGCCGGTTTTTACCAGCTGTTTTCCCGCGATGAACGGTGATCACTGTGACAGTTCGCCGACAAGCTGCAGAGGGAGAGAAGAGTTTCTCTCCCTCGATCAGCTCCCTCCCCCCGTCCAGTACACACCCCCGCCCCCTAGTAAAACACTCCCCTTACACAGCAAATTCTAAAAATGTTAACCCCTTCCTCCCCAGTGACATTAGTACAGTTTCAGTGGGTTTTTTTTCACTGATCACTGTATTGGTGTCACTGGGGATGCCAGTGACCCCAAGTCAGTTCCCCCCCCCCCAGTGTCAAAATGTCTGCCGCAGTCCCGCCATTAGTCGCTGGTCGCTGTCATATGTCGCTGATTGCCACCATATGTCGCTGATCGGCGCCATTATTAGTATAAATAAAAATTAAAAATCCCAGCATCTTTCCCGCCATTTGTAAATGCTATAACTTTCACGTAAACCAATTAATTTACACGTATTGGTTTTTTTTTTTTAGCAAAGACATGTCGCAGAATGCATTTTGGCAGAAATTTATGACTAAATTTGATTTTTGCATTTTTTTTTACTGGACATGTTTTATAGCAAAAAGTCCAAAATATTGTTTTTTTTTCCTCAAAATTGTCAGCCTTTTTTTTTTATAGCGCAAAAAATAAAAACCGCACAGGCGATCAAATACCACCGAAAGAAAGCTCAATTTGTGGGGAAAAAAAGGATATAAATTTCATGTATGTACCGTATTGCATGACTGCGCAATTGTCCGTTAAACTAGCGCAGCGCTGTATAGCAGAAAAATGGCGTAAATTGCAGTATCTATACCATAGTTTGTAGACGCTATAACTTTCACACAAAGCAATCAATATACACTTATTGGGATTTTTTTTACCAAAAACATGGAGCAGAATACATTTTGGCCTAAATTTATAACCAACTTTGAGTTTACTATATATTTTTTATAGCTGAAAGTAAAAAATATTGTTTTTCTTCAAAATTTTTGGCCTTTTTTTGTTTATAGCGTGAAAAATAAAAAGCGCACAGGTGATCAAATACCACCGAAAGAAAGCTCTATTTGTGTGAAAAAAAGGACGTTAATTTCGTTTGGGTGCAGCATTGCATGACCGCGCAATTATCAGTTGAATTAGTGCAGCGCCGAGTAGCAAAAAGAGGCGTGGTCATTAAGGGGGGTAAATCCTCAGGTGCTCAAGTGGTTAAGGGTTAAAATTTATTTAGTTATTTTTTTATTTATCATGATTTTTTTGTTTATATATGTACTTTTATTTATTTTACATTTATTTATTCATATATTTTTACTTTTTTTTGGTTTACATTTTTTTATTTGAGCAGAAAATCGCACAAAAATGTGCAAAATCACGCAAAAACACACCAATCACACATTTCTATTCTTTTCTATGGGAATAAAAACGCGCCAAAGACGTGCACATCTTCCCAATCGGAGTTACAAAAGTAGCTCCAAAACTTTTTTGAGCGTCAGCTGTTCTGCTTCAGGTGACTTGGAGTGGAGATGTGAACCATCTCCACAGAGGAATATTGATTTTTTTTTCCCCTCTGAGTGTTTTTGAGCTTCGAACTTCACGTTGAAAAACGCTCAAGTGTGAATGGGGCCTTAAAGACTGGTAAGCCGCAATATGTCACAGTTCTGCTCTTGGATACAGATATAATTTAACTCCTTCCCTGCTGCAGGGACCCCAAAACAATCTACAAAAGCTGACGACCTGTAGAATATAAACATGGTAGTTACACATTTTTGTTACATTATATTATGGTAACTGTTTTTCAAAGGTATATTTTCAGTGAAAAAAAAAATACATTCGAATTACTTTTACTGCATCCTAACATAAAATGTGCCCATCAGAGTGCCATTTACCATGAAATGTGCCCATCGGTGAGCCTCTGAGAATCTTTCTTGAAGTAGAAACACACCCTACCTTGAGGGCAGACAGGGAGCAGGAGCCAGAAGAGGTAGCGAACTGCAGGGGGTGGAGAACCTTGCTGAGGGTGGAGAGGCGCCCGCATGACATCACATCGTACCCTGCAGGCAAAAAAGGAGCAGGAGAGATGCCGAGCCACAGGGGGCACACATGACATCATTGGTTGCTGGGATGTCCACGGTCCCAGCAAGCAATGACTGTTGAGCGGCGGGGATATGACACTTTAGTTTGGTGGGCTGACGGTCCGGACAGGAGCATCGCTTGGTCGGTGTCCGGACCGCGGTCCGCCATTTAATGATGGCTGCTTTATATCCTCTCTTCTAGGATCTGGAACAATTCCTTGTCAGAAGAAACTAAAAGGGAACTGAAAAAGCTGGAATCCCTCCGACCAGAACTGAAGGTTTATACAGGATGAATCCAGAGGAAGAACCTCTGCTACAGCTGTGAATGGGACATTGCTCGGGATGATGAGGAGAATAAGATTTCGATACGAATAACCTGACCCAAGAGGGGAATGAAACATCAAAGAGGAACTAATACACCCAGGGCAGGATGGGGGAGGACTTTGTAACTGTTTTGTACCCAATACTTCTGAACATGAAGGGGTGACACTCCAGTCAGCCATGAACATTTTCCCCATAAAGTGACTTGGGAGACACGGCTGTCTCTAATGATCATCCTTGCATTCGTCTTACACAGCTCATCCAGAGATAATACAGGCGGAGTGATGAAGAGATGGCACCAGTGGTGTATTTAGGTTTTATGCTGCCCTCAGCAACACAAAAATTGGCGCCAATTGTTTGCCAATGCCAATTTTCCAAACATTCCAAACTTTATTCATACAAAAGCCTTATTTTACAATGTAATATTTATTACTGAGTTCTTTCATAATTCTGTTTGTGGGTTGGATGCTAGACTGTCCAATAAGAGAGCCCAGAACTAGTTCTGTCATTGACTGCTATAGCAGATTGAAGGTCTACAGCACCTTGAAAAAGTATTCCTACATTCACACCCCTTGAAATGCTCCACATTCTGTCACGTTACAACCAGAACCGTCAATGTATTTTATTGGGATTGGATGTGATAGACCGACACAAAGCGGCACATCATTGTGAAGTGGAAGGAAAGTGATAAATGATTTCAACATTTTTTACGAATAAATCTGTGAAAAGTGTGGCGACATTTGTATCTGGAGTCAATACTTTGTAGGACCCCCTTTGGCTGCAATTCCAGCTGCAAGTCTTTTTGGGGATGTCACTTTGCACATCTAAAGAGAGAAATTTCTGCCCGTTCTTCTTTGCAGAATCGCTCAAGCTCTGTCAGGTTGTATGGAGAGCGTCTGGGAACAGCAATTGACACATATTCTGCATTGGATTTCGGTCTGTGACTGGGCCATTCTAACACATGAATATGCTTTGATCTAAACCATTCCATTGTAGCTCTGGCTGGATGTTTCCGGTCGTTGTCCTGCTGGAAGGTGAACCTCTTCCCCGGTCTCAAGTCTTTTGCAGACTCCTAATATTGCCCTGTATTTGGCTCTCTCCACCTCCCAATGAACTCTGACCAACTTCCCTGTCCCTGCTGAAGAAAAGCATCCCCACAGCATGATGCTGCCACCATCATGTTTCACAGTGGGGATGGTGTGTTCAGGATGATTTATATTGTTAGTTTTGCATTTAGGCCAAAAAGTCCCATTTTGGTCTCCTCTGACCAGAGCCCCTTCTTCTACATGTTTGCTGTGTCCCCCACATGGCTTCTCACATACTTCAAACGGAACTTCTTATGGCTTTCTTCCAACAATGGCTTTCTTCATGTCACTCTTCCATAAAGGCCAGATTTGTGAAGTGCACAACTAATAGTTGTCCTGTGGACCGAATCTCCCCCCTGAGCTGTGGATCTCTGCAGCTCCTCCAGAGTTCCCATGGGCATCTTGGGTGCTTCTCTGATGAATGCTCTCCTTGCCCAGCCTGTTAGTTTAGGTGGACGGCCATGTCTTGGTAGGTTTGCAGTTGTGCCATACTCTTTCCATTTTCGGATGATGGATTGAACAGGGCTCCGTGAGATGGTCAAAGCTTTGGATATCTTTTTATAACCTAATCTTGCTTTAAACTTCTCCACAACTTTATCCCTGACCTGTCTGGTGTGTTCCTTGGCCTTCATGATGCTCTTTGTTCACTAATGTCCTCTAACAAACCTCTGAGGGCTTCACAGAACAGCTGTATTTATACTGAGATCACATGACACACAGGGGGACTCTATTTACTAACTAGGTGACGTCTGAAGGCAATTGGTTCCACTAGATTTTAGTTAGGGGGATCAGAGTAAAGGGGGCTGAATACAAATGCACGCCACACTTTTCAGATGTTTATTTGTAAAACATTTTGTAAATCATTTATCACTTTCCTGCCACTTCACAATTATGTGCTGCTTTGTGTCGGTCTATCACAGAAAATCCCAATAAAATACATTGACGGTGTTGGTTGTAACATGACAACATGTGGAACATTTCAAGGGGTATGAATACTTTTTCAAGGCACTGTATGTTCACAGCACTGTAGTAAACATGACATTTGACACTTTGATTAGTCTGCCAGAGAGGGAAAAATGAGAACCATTTCTAATGAAATATTTATATGTAATAGTTCAGATTTACTTGTCATAAGAGAAGCAGAAACATCTTCAGATCGGAATGTTATCTTCATTTGAATATAATACATAAATAAAGCAAATATTTGTACAAGCGCCTTTTTCTTTTTCTTACTTTTTTCTTTTTCTTTCATTTCATCTTATTTAAAGTATCCAAGGAAAAGAAAGCTGATTTAGGGCCGGTTCACAGCAGTGCAGGAAATGCTAATTTCTGCGTGCGTTTTCCACACCACAGAGGAATACGCTGCCTTTGCTGGACACATGCAGATGGCAATAAATGTTAATGCATCTAGAAAATGTGTACATTTTGCAGCCACCAAATCGCATAGTACTGCAGTATCAGACAATTTGGTGCAGCACATTTTTTAATGTAGCTCCCTCCTTGTCAGCTAAGGGGAGCTCTAGCTCTAATTGTTAGTGAGGAGGGCTGAGTAGAGTCTTGGGTGTGATAGTCAGAGGGAGGTCAAATTTTGGTCAGGGCTGAGAGGCTCTGCAGACCAAGTTTCTGGAACTTCCCCCTGCACTAGAACTTTGGAGGAAGATCTAGAAGCAGTGGGTGGAGGTGAGGAGTGGCTGGTCTGTAGTCTTAGAGGATCCTGGCCAGTCCCCGACAGGAGGTATGGCAAGGGGCCAGGACATCCTTTAAGAGTAACTAAACATGCTGAGCAGCAGGGGAGTTTGAGTGGAAGATGGAGACGTGAAGTTGGAGAGGGGGCCCAGATGGAGAAGGGCTCACCTACAGGCAGAGGAGCTTGGAGGAAGCAAAGCTTGGGACTTCACCAGCCCCCAGAAAGAGGACCACCTATGCAACAGGAAAGAAGCGGCCCAACTAGAAGGCCTGGTAGCAGCCACTAACCCACCAGCGCCACAGAAGAAGGACTGAGTGAATAAACTTGCACCACTGGGCCAGTGAGGGGAAAGATGCACTCTGCTGGGAAACTAGATTAGCTTTTCACCTGGGACTGTTTCACACTGCAGTGGCATCGCAGGCACTGGATCCTGCCCAGGGATTCACCCAGTACAGCTGGATGAGGAGAGGATTCATCTGGGGTCTGGGGTGATACAACAGGAGATGCTGGTGACAGGACATGCTGGCTAGCACTGCAGAAGAAAATGTTGTAAAGGTTTGTACATAAATTACAAATAAATAAGTGATGTAGCGCCGCTAAATAATAGCTACAAAAAAATAAAAGAGTGACATAACTGAATAAAACGTCCATAGATGTAAAATCAATCAATTTGTAATAAAGATTCTTCCATAATTCATGTGTTTTCTTCTTGCGCTGATATCCCCAAACACCATCCAGTAGAATAGTGCCCATAACATACAGAGCCACCTCAGTGCTCACAGAACTCTCACCTCAGAGCACATGGAAATACCTTTCAGCTTTCCATAGACTGTCCAACCAGAGCAAAGGATCGCTCCCTTTACGGGTGATGGAGGTCACACATTCCTATCCTTTAAAGGGAACAAAGGCGGCTCCCATGGGGCAGGATGTACGAATATAAAATGTATTAAGAAGCAGTAATACACTCACATGTAGGAAATGAATAAATGCCATCAAATCATCAGATGCCGGCTTCACTTGTTGTCAGGTGAACTCACTATTCATGTCTGCCCAGAGCCAAGTGTCTACACAGAAATGATCGCTGATTTTGGGATTGAAGATCGACTTATTCCGTAAATTGGTGTGTAAATACCGACCCTCGTCCTGCTGCTCATTAGATCCCTTTTTATCCCAAAATGTTCTAACATTAAGTTTGCAAATTAATTTTTGTAAATCTATATTATATATTTTTGTAAATCTATATTATATTATCTGTTGTGTCCAATAGTTTATCTGGGGAGAATTTCAATCCTCATTCTAAAACGTTCAGTTGGTCCTCAGTGACCTCCACATCACTCAGGTTACACATGCCGACTTCAACCTCTCTTTTCCTTTTTCCTCTTCCCCCCCCTCTACACCCCCTCCTTCTCTTTCTCCATTTCACATATAGGGGCCTGTTGCTGACATCTGGGGATCTGATCTCCAACCCCCTCTTCCTCTCCCTGGTTGGAAAAAATGGGGCTCCCCTACCCCTGAAGGACCCCCACCCCACCTTCATGATGGACCCCCATACTCTCTGCTCTGAAAATCCCCTCCATTTTGGTGGGGGTAGGGTCTGGATGGCGACTGCCCCCAGCCATTTAGAGGTTCAAATCTATTTTGCAGCGGTACCCTATAGAAAGGGGTTCGTTCACCTTTATGACTCCCCTCATTCTGTCTCCTGAGGGTTTCCTTTTGTTATTATAGTTTTGTGAACTTCTACTTTTCTGTGGTGAAGGAGGGCGGGTTCTATCACTATGACAATCTCTCTCCTCACTGGATGTCCTTGAACCCACATTATCTTTAGCTCCATCTTCTGGACATTTATAGACTGCATTCTGTTTCTAGGCTTGTGTGTCTCTATAATACTTCTTCATCTTTTTTTTTTGTGTTTCCTCCTCCACTTATTTACTCTCCTCCTGCAATGATTTCATTCTCTCTGTAAAGTCGGTGTTGTTCTCAAAAGGGCATCATTTTTTCTTTGAAAGTGTGAATTTTTTTCTTCTAAACCTCCGAGTTTCTTTTTCCTCCTCAGGATAATCAGTTCTAAAAGTTTTCTCTCTCCATGATTGAAGAATGAAAACCGTTCCTCCTCCGATTCTTTCCCTACTAAACCGTCATTAGGGGCCCCTCCCACCTCACCCTCCTGGGTATCATCCCCTCTGTAACAGATTTCTCCAAAGCAGTAACATCTCCCCGAGCTCTCATCTGTTTATTTGGAGCATTTTTAGGGGTCTGAAGTATTTTGTTAAATCTGTGTATTCAGCTGAGTGTGAAAAAATATCAACATTCATTTTTTTGTGTTGAACAAAATCAAAACCATCCATGGCTGCTGAATGCAAACAAACAAACCGCACAAAATATATAGAGAACTTGTGCCAAATGAACAATAAATGATAATAAATGCTGCTGTTCAGAAATTGACTAAACATCAAAATATACTCATAGAAGTGATACGGCGCAAATTATACAAATAATAAAAGTTTGAAAAATTATATATTAAAGTCCAACAAAAGTTCCAAATTAAAGTCCAATGTCCCAAACATTTGTGAAAAAAATTAAACAGAATTGTAACTCAAACTTCATACATTTTCCAGCATGCTCACATCTTCAGTGAAAAAAAAAACCCATTTGATCCAAACTCAGCAAAAACTGAGAATTCTCGAGCTAATAAAGCTTTAAGAGACAACAAGACACGCCTGCAGGTGGGTGTGGTATCCTCAGAAGTTGTCATACTCTTTCAGCGATTTCTCACTGACTCTCCTTCCCAGATATTTCCACATATAGCGATAGAAAACATAAAAGAAAAGATGCCAATGGAATATTACTATATAACCAGAAAAATATATAGAAAGTGCCAAAAACAGCCTTCCTTACACCCACATAAGGTGGTTAGACAGCAATTTTCATGGAATTACCTGCCTCCCAAATCACAGATGATGATCCATCCTCACCTTCCTCCAAGCTCTCACTCATGGATGGATAAGGGTAATTTGTGACCAGCTTGTATTTCTTTTATTTTTTCTAATTTTTATTTATATTTTTCATAGATTTTTATTTTTTATATATATTTTTCTTCATATATTTTCCTTCATATATTTTCTTATTTTTTTACTTTTATTTTTTGTTTATTTTTATTTATTTTTCCATATATATATATATATATATATACACATACATACATACATACATACATACACATACACACACGTATATATATACATACAGTTTTTTTTTTCAAGTTACTTCTTTTATTTCTCATTATATTGTATTTTTTCTTAAATTTTTTTAGGGTTATTAATAATAAAGATCATCAATTAGTGTTGATATTTTATATATTGCTTTGGTTCATATTGTTTGCTAATTGTAAATGACGTTCCAGTGGGGTATTCACCATGTAAGGAGATCGATTACCAGCAGGGTATTCACCGTGTAAGGCGACTGATCGGCAGCGGGGTATTCATCATGTAAGGAGATCGATGGTCAGCAGGGTATTCATCATATAAGGAGATTGATCGGCAGCGAGGTATTCACCATGTAAGGAGATGGATCGGCAGCGGGGTATTCACCATGTAAGGAGATGGATCGGCAGCGGGGTATTCACCATGTAAGGTAATCGATCAGCAGCGGGGTATTCATCATGTAAGGAGATCGATCGGCAGCGGGGTATTCATCGTGTAAGGAGATCGATCGGCAGCGTGGTATTCATCGTGTAAGGAGGTCGACTGGCAGCGAGGTATTCACCGTGTAAGGAGATCGATCGGCAGCGGGGTATTCACCGTGTAAGGAGATCGATCGGCAGCGGGGTATTCACTGTGTAAGGAGACGGATCGGCAGCGGGGTATTCACTGTGTAAGGAGATCGATTAGCAGCAGGGTATTCATCATATAAGGAGATCGATCGGCAGCAGAGTATTCACCATGTAAGGAGATCGATCAGCAGCAGAGTATTCACCATGTAAGGAGATCGATCAGCAGCAGAGTATTCACCATGTAAGGAGATCGATCAGCAGCAGAGTATTCACCATGTAAGGAGATCGATCAGCAGCGAGGTATTCACCGTGTAAGGAGATCGATCGGCAGCGGGGTATTCACCGTGTAAGGAGATCGATCGGCAGCGGGGTATTCACCATGTAAGGAGATCGATCGGCAGCGGGGTATTCACCATGTAAGGAGATCGATCGGCAGCGGGGTATTTACCATGTAAGGATTCCAAATGACAGCGGCATATTCACCATGTAAGGAGATCGATCGGCAGCAGGGCAGTCTATTCAATAGTCCGTTGATATAGCAGGATGGAGTGGGTGGAGATTATACGGATTTACTCCACCCATTAATTGCTGGACGAATGAGGAGTGATGGGGGAGTATTTAGAGTGACTGAGAACCAAAGTTTGTTGTCCGTGACGACGCCTTGTGGGAAGGTGAAACGCGTTGATGTAACTTCCTGTTCTGACCCGGTACATGTGATGTCACATCCGGTGAGCGGAGCGCACGCTGATGCAGCGTTCTGCGGCCATCTTTAGTGTGGGCAGGGAGATCTGATTGTACAATTTTGCCAGTTCTTTATTGCCAAAGCTGACCCATTGTGTGTGCCTAGCTGGGACTGTCAGAGGGGCTGTTGGGACAAGTTGGAGGAGTCCTGATTTATGTACAAAAAGGCTTTATATTCCGTTCTATAATGTGAGACGTTTGGAGCGTCACCTGAGGAGGAAACGGATTTATCAGTAGTACGCTATTCTGTATCCTTTCTCTTGCATTTTTCATCCATCCATGAGAATGAATTCGGGGGAAACTAAGGAGGAATTATTAGCGAAGGCTTGAGAGTGACAAGCTGATCACAAAGTACGCTCATCCATCCGTCCATCAATCCATCCATCCATCCGTCCATGAGGGAGGGCTTGGAGGAAGGTAAGGATGGATCATCATCTGTGATTTGGGAGGCAGATAATTCCATGAAAATTGCTGTCTAACCACCTTATGTGGGTGTGAGGAAGGCTGTTTTTGGCACTTTCTATATATTTTCTGGTTATATAGTAATATTCCATTGGCATCTTTTCTTTTATGTTTTCTATCGCTATATGTGGAAATATCTGGGAAGGAAAGTCGGTGAGAAATCGCTGAAAGAGTATGACAACTTCTGAGGATACCACACCCACCTGCAGGCGTGTCTTGTTGTAACTCTATAAAGCTCGAGAATTCACAGTATTTGCTGAGTTTGGATCAAATGTTTTTTTTCACTGAAGATGTGAGCATGCTGGAAAATTTATGAAGTTTCAGTTACAGTTCTAATTAATTTTTTTGACAAATTTTTGGGACGTTGGACTTTAATTTGGGGCTTTTGTTGGACTTTAATATATAATTTTTCACATTTTTATTATTTGCACTGTATCACTTTTATGAGTTGTCAAGTACCAGGAACGCAGAGGGAGCACGCGGAGACAGATTGCACAGAACACGACGTGCGGGCGTTTATTGGGGAGGATTTCGGGGTACAGATGATAGATCCGTTAGTCCACAGACCAACACCAGACACAGCGACACAGTAATCTTCTGTGGAAGGCAATATGGAACAACAGGGGGCCGACAGTCCACAGGTTTCAATAGGACAGTGGGGTGGAGGTTCCGTGAGGATTGGGGTTCATGGGGAGAATTGGGCTCAGTCTTTTGGGCAGCATAGGGTTAGTCCACTTGCTGGATGCGGGGAACAGGACACGGAGGAATACAGACACAGGCAGCTCCAGGCAACAAAGAGTTAAGTCCGCCAGGCTCACGGGCAGCAAAGGGTTAAGTCAGCCAGGACAGTGCACTCCCAGCACAAAGACTGAGGTGTCACTGAGAGCCCTGAGTCCCGCTCTAATGATCGAGACCCAGGACTCTCGATTCCAGGTCACATGATTGCTGTGATAGCCTCTGATTGGCTATCACAGTGATCAGTCAGTGTACAGCCCACCCCCTTCTTTTTTTTTTCTCACTGAATGGAGGAGAGATACATTGTATCATTATATACATTCTATTATACATTGTATCTCTCTCTCTCCTTGCATAGAGACAAAAAACTGTTAAATAAAAAAAAAATAAAAAAATACCTAAATCAAGGTTCAATCTAGTGCAATGCTTGGGTCAGGGTCAAAGGTCAGGATTTTTGTTTTGCTTTTAAATTGGTATCAGTGTGTTTTAGGTAAAACAAAATGCGCACTATTGTTTCTGGGCTGTACTGTGGGTACAAACAAATAACATATCACACCCGCACCTCCCTGATGGAAACCAAACTCCGCCCCCACAACACAAACACCCCCAAAACTTCCCAAAAACCCAGACCGCCCCCCTGTAGCAATAGTAGCGAGATTCTGCAATGAAAAAAAAGTCCAAATAAAACTGGTAATAATGAAAACTCCTCTACACTACAATATAAAAATCCTCCATCACAACGTTCAAAGAAAATCCCAAAGTACAACTGCGTTACTTTGTTTCAAGTTTCCACAACATGAGTGAGACTTCTGTGACCATCACAGTGACCCCCTGTAGCAAACTTGCTCATCAGAGTTGGACGTGGAGTTCCCCTTTTCTTTATTTAGAAGTACTCCTCAGTCCTTCATTCCCTACCCTCCTCCCTTCCTGGGAGGCACAGGGACAGATGGTGTGGGTCAGCCGCAGGTTAAGGCATCCTTAGTCCGGTGCCGAGCAGTCTGCAAAAGTGTAGCCTTCCTCACCTAAGTCATGATAAGGCCAGAGAATTCCTCAGAGAATTGGGAAGCACTGACCCCAGCACTTGTGTAGGCTCACCCATCATAAAACAGATAAGGCAGCTTTTCCTGAACTTGAAAGAAGTCGGAACCTCATAAAACCTACCAGCCAGGTGACAGGAGTTAATTGAACATTCCTCAGGTCAGCTGTCACCTATGTTTCATATCTGGATTATGAAGCTGTTAGTTTTAATTCAGAGTTTGCCCGACTAACCCCTCCCAAAGCAGCGTAGTGGCCAGTCTCAGTGCCACCCCCCCTTGCAGGGGGACGGTAAAAGACAGGCTGGCAAGCCTAAAGTAAGCTTAACACATCTCCCAAAAACCATCAATATACCACCTGGGGAGACCCTTTGCAACCAAGGCTTATTGGCAAGTAACTTAACCCTGTAACTTCCTTCCTATTATCTCTTTGCTGTATCTTTATATGCATATATCTATCTATCTATCTATCTATCTATCTATCTATCTATCTATCTATCTATCTATCTATTATCTATCTTAGTAACACCTCTTTGTAAATATTTTATTGCACCTGTTTGACTCTTTTATTAATAAATCTTTCTGAAAGTGTTAAACTGTTTTTTTAAGCGCTTACTTGCAATTCACGAATTCCTGCTTTTTGAAGAGACGCTACTGTGTTTGTTTAATCCTCTGCCCAATTGGCCTGCGGTGACCATATTGGACAGGCGACTTTTCAGTCATTATAGTGTATTTTTTGATAGAGTTTCCTTCTCTGTACAAAAGACGGTGGTGGCAGTAGAGGGTTAGTTGCGTAATTAACCCGATCCAGTAACAAGCGCATTCAGGCTGCAGGCACCGATTGTAGTCCATTAGCTGGACAATCGCTGTGCAGGGTGCAGCTGGGTGTGGCCTTGTTACGCGCGTCACACCGCGGTTTTAGATCGGCCAGTCCTTCGGTCACGAGTTTGGTGAGAAGGTCCGGGGTCTGACGCCGCGGGCGTGACGTATTATTGTTGGTCGCGGTCGTGCGATTGTCGCATGTTGGTGGCGGCGATCGTGACACCCCCCACAACTGAATCCAAGACTTACCAGAAGGTTGGACCTCAAAGCCTAGAGAGGTCAGTGTGAGTGTGTATGGTACAATCCCCATACAGGGATAATGAATGGATCACAAACTAGCACGCGTTACAATTGCGCATACTGCTGAAATGTGACAAATTACAATTCTTACAAATCTCCATCGGCCACACCTTAACATCCTTTCCAGGTGAGCAGATTAGAGTCACACAGGAGGGCCGGAGATGGGATTATTGCTCTCGCTATGACATTCATGGGATCACCTTACATTTGTGGTGCCATCGCCAGCAGAAAGTGGTGGGGGATGGGGACCCCCTTCCCCCACATGTGAAAGCGATCCAGCAGCCATTCAGCCACTAGATTTGCTCTTACATAATTCAGCACCGACTGTGAGATATCCAAAGCTGGAATGCAGAGCAGATGACAGGAAACCGCTGAAACCTGCAGAGTGACTTCAGACCAGCGAAGCGATAGAGTTCCTGCAGACAGGAGGTAACAGAGACAAGACCCTGGAGCACGCACATACTTCATACATGTGCAGTGTCATGGGGGCGTTCCGGGTAGCTGCATGTAGAGTCCAGCTCAGCAATAATGGAGCAACAATCTTTACTGAAGGGAAGAAAGTCTGATGCAAAAACAAGCTGCAAATAGGTGGAAGCCGTACTAAACCCAAAATGTATTGTATTGCAGCTCACCAGTCACTGGATGTGGTGGCTGCATTCGTTTTATCATTTTTCCCCTCTGCTTTTACCTGGTGATTCTGTCAGTAAGACACCTCCTGACAACTCTGGAGCAATGAGCACAGGAGGCACAGCAGCATTGTAAGTCTGGGGAAGGGTTGTGTTAAATGTATTCGCAGATTTGGAACTGCTATTACAGTGAAGCCGAACTCCTCCAGCTCACACTTTATAGTCATTTATCTCCTCTCTTGGCAAGCTCCTCCTTAACCCTGATGAAGTCACGACGCACGTGACGCAACGCGTCGGTTGGTATGTCATTTCCGGTGACGCATGTCCGGACGCCGCGGCCATATTGGATTCCCCCAGTAATATACACATTTACCCATGGGATGTGGTAAAAAGGCCTGAATGGGAAGAAGCTTAATGTGAGTGCAATACTTTGTTCATTTTGTCGTTTTTTAATAAAATACTACACTATGGCAAGTTTTTGTATTCACTTATATACCTGTGAGTGGTGACACAAGAGAAGATATACGGTAAGGAGGAGCTTGCCAAGAGAGGAGATACCACTGAGGTGGAAATGCTGTTTGGCCCTGTGTGGGTCTAGGAGGGGAGGTGAGCAGGCATTGCTGCCATTTGGAGGATCTAACTCACATTAGAAGTGGAACACGTTTGAGTTGAACACACAGCTGCACATGCACAGATTGTCTTGCACTTATAACTTATCTGTTGTCTGTTTCATTATCAGACAGATTAATCATTTCATCAAGTGTGGTGCACGGACTGTTTTGCACTTATGATTTATGTGCTCTGTTTATTATTTAGCAGAGTAATTATTTTGTTAAGTGTGGTGTTCACTTATTTTTAGTATATTTATTTATCACTTTGATATTTTAATATATGCACTTTAGGTTCCTAAAGGAATTTATATGCACTTTATAGGATTATCACAGTGTGTGGTATTTCACAAAAGGGTTTTGTTTAAATTTAATAGCACGATTTTTTACTCCCCCTGTTGGGAGGAGGTGTCACTGCACATTATATGAAAATAATTTATTGATTGTTTTTTATTTTCAATATAAATATATGTAGCACATTTTGAAAATAGTTTTTATGGTTTAAGCACTTCACTATTTAAATTGTTTAATAAATATACACTGCAGTGAAAAATTAAATAAATGATAATTAATAAAAAATTAATAAGTCCCACTCCAAATCAATAAAGTGAAAAATAAAAAAAATATATTCATGAAAGTCCTTTTCCAAAAAAACAAAACAAAAAAACTTTTGACCCGTGTTTCCACTGAAAAATGCTCAAATACCGCGCCGCACTAACCAGATAATGGTGAAAAAATACTTTTTAGGGGGTTTTTTTTGGGATCCTAGACCCAGTCAATAAGCCTCCAATCACCAGATATTGTTTGGATCTCCCCTCCTCCAGACAGGAATATAGCCAGCCTCCAGGATCACCAGACACCACTCTCCAAGGAGAAAAAAAAAGAACACAATCTCTAGTGTAATCCTGCAATACTCGGCAGAATCGATTCCCGAGTACCAAACCGCTCACATTCTTAAAAAGTATAAATCAGCATTTATTGTATTTCACATGGAGCCAAAACCGCCACATCACCGCCGGGGTATTCCTGAGATCTCACGGTCAGCAACAGATGACAGCACAAGAATCACCCACAACCAAGGTGGCCCCCAGGAACGCCGCATGCCAGCGTGCGTTCCACTCACCGGAAGTGCCGTGGTATGTTGGATGGCAAAGCCGGAAATGCGTCAACACGTTTCGCCCCTCCTCCAGGGCGTTTTCACAGACACCACCATGCCAGTCTATGCCGTATATATAATAGATGCAGGATCCTCCCCTTTGTGCCTTTATTTTATTTTTATTATTTGTATTTATTTTATTTTTATTATTTAAATATTTGTATTTATTTTTTTCATTTTTCATTTTTTTATATTTTATATTTGTATTTTATTTTTATATTTTTTTTTGTTTATATTATTTTTCTCTTTATTTCTTCTTTCTTTATTTTTCTTGTAATTAGTTTTTTTTAAAGTATTTGTATATGATAAAGATTTTTATAATTATAATAAAATATTTTGTTAGTTGCAGATCAGCATGAATGTATTTTGTGGAAAGCCTGTTAATGTGGTTTGTGAGGGAAGTATTACCCTTGAGTTGTATACGTATTCATGTCAGGTATATTGTAATGGCATCCCGCGGTGGGAGGATCCTGCATCTATTATATATACGGCATAGACTGGAATGGTGGTGTCTGTGAAAACGCCCTGGAGGGGCGAAACGCGTTGACGCATTTCCGGCTTCGCCGTCCAACGTACCACGGCACTTGCGGTGAGTGGAACGCATGCCGGTGTGTGGCGTTCCCGGGGGCCATCTTGGTTGTGGGCGATTCTTGTTCTGTCATCTGTTGCTGACCATGAGATCTCAGGAATACCCCGGTAATGTGGCGCTCCCGGGGGCCATCTTGGTTGTGGGCGATTCTTGTGCTGTCATCTGTTGCTGACCGTGAGATCTCAGGAATACCCCGGCGGTGATGTGGCGGTTTTGGCTCCATGTGAAATACAATAAATGCGGATTATACTTTGTAAGAATGTGAGCGGTTTGGTACTCGGAAATCGATTCTGCCGAGTATTGCAGGATTACACTATACATTGGGTTGTTTTCCTGCATTATTCAAAACGTTTTCTTGGAGAGCGGAGTCTGGTGATCCTGGAGGCCGGCTATATTCCTGTCTGGAGGAGGGGAGATCCAATAATATCTGGTGATTGGAGGCTTATTGACTGGATCTAGGATCCCAAAAAAAAACAAAACCCTAAAAAGCGTTTTTTCCCCCAATATCTGGTGAGTGCGGTGTGGTATTTGAGCGCTATTTCGGTGGAAACACGGGTCAAATGTTTTTTGTTTTTTTTTGGAAAAAGGACTTTCATGAATATATTTTTTTATTTTTCATTTTATTGATTTGAAGTGAGAATTATTCATTTTTTATATTTTTTTTATTAATTATCATTTATTTAATTTTTCCCTGCAGTGTATATTTATTATATTTATTCATTTTTATTATAGATTTGCGCGGTTTTGATGTTTTATATATAATTGTTGGGCAATGCGGACAATTGTTTTGACATCTGGCTGTCGGCAGGGAACCCCACTGACAGCAGAAACATGAATGAATGTCTCACCACTAAAATACCGAATGACATCATCATGGAACTCCGGTCAGATTGTAGTAACGGCCGATATCTCACCACATACTCAGATGCTGGAAGATATCGCTCACTATATTGTTCGTGTTCGGAGTTTGCGGTCGAACGTTCTGTAGGTTTGGATGTTCGACCGTGAACCAAATGGGGGGGGGGAGGGGGGGTGTTCGGCCCATCGCTAATACCGAACTTACCTGAACCGCTGTGTCCCTCAATGGAAGAGAAAGAGAGACGTGTGAATGTGATTGGTGGGATGGGGACATCACAGAACAGATCATACAGGAGAATTGACCAATGAGGAGGAATATTTCCTGTTGTATAGTCTGATATCTCCCATCAGCCTCCATAGTGCAGTTACTAAAGTCCTACAAGAAGGTGACAGGATGGTGTCAGGTCAATCACAGACAGTACAACCTCACCGTACAATCTCTGTACAATCAACTTCTACAATCTACAAAAACGATGTAATATGAGGACCCACCTAAACGATCCAATCAGATTCTACACAATCAGACTGAACCGTACTCTGCAGACTTGTTGGCAGATCTAACAGAGATTGTACAATCAGATTGTAATGTGTGTGGAGTTTATCAGATATCCTGGAGGATGCTGGGAAATGGTGTGAAAACATTCTGCTGAGATCTGATGACTGTTTATATCGTCTCTTCTAGGATTGGGAACAACTCCTTGTCAGAGGAAGCAAGCAGAGAACTAGAAAAACAGGGAACGCTCCAACCAGAACTGAAGATATATACATGAGGTGACCTCGGAGGGAGGAGACTCAACTACAGCTGTGAATGGAGCCGGGACATCGCTCTGGATGAGATATAGAGAAGAGCAATCCTGACCCCAGAGGAGAATGAATCATCACAGATGAACGAATACACCAGGACAGGACGGGGAGGGATTAGGTTTTGTAATGAAGAAGGAGATAAAAACTCCACTAAAAATATGAACATTTCATAGAATCCATATTGTGGGCAGCAAAGTGGCTGAGGGGTTAGCACTTCCATCTATCAGCACTGGGGATGTGGGTTCAACCATGGCATGTGTGTGTTTCCTCCGGGTACTCCGGTTTCCTCCCACACTCCAAAGACATGCTGGGAGGTGAATTGGCTCCCTTCTAAATTGGCCCCGGAATGTGCATGTACGGATGCGAGTTAGGGACCTTAGACTGTACGCCCCTCGAGGGTCAGGGACTGATGTGAATGTACAATATATTGCCAAAAGTATTGGCCCCGCCCTCCCAATCATGTGATTCAGGTGTTCCAATCCCCTCCATGGACACAGGTGTATACAATCAAGCCCCTAGGCTTTGATGGCCTCAGATATTAACCCCTTCCTGCCCAGCGCCATTAGTACAGTGTCAGGGCTTTTTATTAGCACTGATCACTGTATTGGTGTCACCGGGGATGTCAGTGACACCAAGTCAGTTCCCCTCAGTGTCAGAATGCCCCCCCGCACTTCCGCTACAAGTCGCTGATTGCCGCCATTACTAGGAAAAAAAATAAAATATTCCAGTATATATACCGCCATTTGTAAACACTATAACTTTCACGTAAACCAATTAATTTACACGTATTGGGTTTGTTTTTCAGCAAAGACACGGAGAAGAATACATTTTGGCCTAAATTTGATGATTTTTAAAAAATTTTTTTGGACAGGTTTAACCACCTCCCGTCCGGCCGTTGTATGTAAACGGTCAGACAGTGGCAGTGCAGGGTCGGGTGGCCGTTTATAAATGGCCTCCCCGCCCCCTGCTTGTGCACGCTCCCTGGGAGAGCGCAGCACCGCAATCCGGTGCCTGCTGTGTCCTCCGGACGCAGTGAAACACCGATCGGACGGGACCTCGCACAAAGATTGGCCAATCAGCGATCACATGCAGAGTAGTAAGTAAGATGTCACTTCCTGGCATCATTAACCACTTGCCTACCAGGCACTTATACCCCCTTATTTACCAGGCCAATTTTCAGCTTTCAGCGCTGCCGCACTTTGATTGACAATTGCGCGGTCATGCAACATTGTACCCATATGAAATTTTGATCATTTTTTTCTCACAAATAGAGCTTTCTTTTGGTGGTATTTAATCGCCACTGGGCGCTTTACTTTTTGCACTATAAATTAAAAAAGTGCAAAAAATTAAAAAAAAAAAAAAGTTTCTTTGTTTCTATTATAAAATTTTTCAAACAGGTAATTTTTCTCCTTCACTGATGTGCGTTGATGAGGCAGCACTGATGGGCACTGATAGGCAGCACTAAAGGGCACTGATAGGCAGTACTAATGAGGTGGCACGGATAGGCGGCACTGATAGGCAGCACTAATGAGGTGTCACGGATAGGCGGCACTAATATGCAGCACTGATAGGCGGCACTGATAGGTGACACTGATGATGGGTACTGATAGACGGCACTGACTGGCATCACTGCTGGGCACTGACTGGCGGCACTGACTGGCACAACCGCTGGGCACTGACTGGTGGCACTGACTGGCAGCACTGCTGGGCTGCACTGGTGGGTGGCACTAGTGGGCAGCACTGGTGGGTGGGCACAGGTGGGTGGCACTGCTGGGCACAGGTAGGTGGCACTTCTGGGCACAGGTGTGTGACACTGCAGAGTGGCACCGGTGGGTGCACTGCTGGGCACCGGTGGGTGCACTGCTGGGCACAGGTGGGTGATCTGCTGGGCACAGGTGGGCGGAGCTAGTGGGCGCACTGCTGGGCACAGGTGGGCGGAACTTGTGGGTGGCACTGCTGGGCACCGATCATCAGGGCACTGATCATCAGTGCCCTGATGATCGGTGCCGATCCTCGCTCTGACAACTGCCGGTTCTCGGCAGTACTTTCCTCACGATCTGACAGCGTGAGGAAAGTGCAGCCGAGAACCAGCACTTGCATTTCCCTGTGATCAGCGTGTCATTGGACACCGCTGATCACGTGGTAAAAGGCCGATATGATTGGCCTTTTACCACATCACGTGATCAGCTGTGTCCGTAGGACACAGCGATCACGGAGATCGCCGGGTGCGTGCCCCCTGGGGCGTGCAGGAGAGTGCGTTCTGGGGGGACGTCATATGACGTCCACCCAGAACTGGCCGGCCGCAGTGCAGCCGTCATTCGGCTATCTGCGGTCGGCAACTAGTTAATGAATAAACCTCCTGCGCTAAAATGGACAGAACTATAAAGGAGCTGCTCTCACCGAACCTGATCTCACAAGGTAGAAAGACATACATAAAACATGGTGAAGCGCTAACAATCAGATTAATAAGCAAACAATATATATATAAAAAGGTGAGGTGAACATATAAGTGCTGCTGAAATCAAATCAAGTGATAAAACGTGCAACAGGTGAATTCTGTGAAAAAACATGGACCCATTTTCCAAATGGAAAAAACGATGAGCAAGCCACCCTCCTCCTGTCCACATAGGGGACTAATAATAAATATATATATATGTGTGTGACCCCTCAAAAGGAAAAAACACACAACAACTGTACAATAAAACTGTTAAAGACTCTCCCTTCAATAGGTGTAAACATATAAACATATGCACAAACACTAAATGTCCAGACAGCACCATAGGTCCACATATAGGTGCACATATAAAATATTAAAGTCCCAAACTGCAGAAAAAAACTGCAAGCAGGTAGGTGCTCGTGATAGGTGATCTCCAAGCTGGGTAATAGGAATCCTTAATGGCTATAATGCCTCCTCACCTTCAAGAAGTGACCACAAGGGCCAGCAAGCCTTAAAACTCCCACCACGAGAACACGTCCAGATCACGATGTTGCACAGGATGCTGGTTCACACTCCCCACAGAGCCACACCGTCAAAGAGATAAAACAGAGCATTCTCCATAGTGTAACATGTTTATTACCGTATTTTCCGGCATATAAGACGACTTTTTGACCCTTGAAAATCTTCTCAAAAGTCGGGGGTCGTCTTATACGCCGGTATACGTCAGGGCGGCACTTTTTAGGTCTCTTACCTGGCTCCCACGACGATCCAGTTCAGGAAGCGCTGCTCCTTCAGTCACTCCGGCCACTCCCTCACTCCTGCTGCTCGGCTCCGCCTCCTCACCGGTGATTGGCCGCCAGAACTGTAGCTCAGGAAAGGCACACAGGCGGCCAATCACAGGCGAGGAGGCGGAGCCAAACGGACCCGCGAAAATCGAGTGAGGGAGAAGCCGGTCAGTGTGCCGTGCAGAGGTGCTGCTGCAACCACATATGCTGGCTGCAGCAGTACCATATTGGAACAGGGGTCAGCAAGTGTCATCGGTGTCAGTGGGAGGAATAGTGCCCCATCATTGGTGTCACTGATACTAATGATGGGGCATTATTCCTCCCGCTGACACCAATGATGGGGCACTATTCCCCCCACTGATACCAATGATGGGGCACTATTCCTCCCCCTGACACCAATGATGGGGCACTATTCCTCCCCCTGACACCAATGATGGGGCACTATTCCTCCCACTGACACCAATGAAGGAGCACTATTCCTCCCACTGACACCAATGATGGGGCACTATTCCTCCCCCCACTGACGGGGTACTATTCCTCCCACTGACACCAATGATGGGGCACTATTCCTCCCACTGACACCAATGATGGGGCACTATTCCTCCCACTGACACTAATGATGGGGCACTATTCCTCCCACTGACACTAATGATGGGACACTATTCCTCACACACTGACACTAATGATGGGGCACCATCATTGGTGTCAATGGGAGGAATAGTGCCTCATCATTGGTGTCAGTGGGAGGAATAGTGCCCCATCATTGGTATTAGTGGAAGGAATACTGCCCCATCATTGGTGTAAGTGGAAGGAATAGTGCCCCATCATTGGTGTCAGTGGGAGGAATAGTGCCCCATCATTGATGTCAGTGGGAGGAATAGTACCCCATCATTGGTATCAGTGGGAGGAACAGTGCCCCATCATTGGTGTCAGTGGGAGGAACAGTGCCCCATCATTGGTATCAGTGGAAGGAATAGTGCCCCATCATTGGTGTCAGTGGGATAAATAGTGCCCCATCATTGGTGTCAGTGGGAGGAATAGTGCCCCATCATTGGTATCAGTGGGATAAATAGTGCCCCATCATTGGTGTCAGTGGGAGGAATAGTGCCTCATCATTGGTGTCAGTGGGAGGAATAGTGCCCCATCATTAGTATCAGGGGGAGGAATAGTGCCCCATCATTGGTATCAGGGGGATAAATAGTGCCCCATCATTGGTGTCAGTGGGAGGAATAGTGCCTCATCATTGGTGTCAGTGGGAGGAATAGTGCCCCATCATTGGTGTCATAAGGAGGAATAGTGCCCCATCATTGGTATCAGTGGGAGGAATAGTGCCCCATCATTGGTGTCAGTGGGAGGAATAGTGCCCCATCATTGGAATCAGTGGGAGGAATAGTACCCCATCATTGGTGTCAGTGGGAGGAATAGTGCCCCATCATTGGTATCAGTGGGAGGAATAGTGCCCCATCATTAGTATCAGGGGGAGGAATAGTGCCCCATCATTGGTGTCAGTGGGAGGAATAGTGCCTCATCATTGGTGTCAGTGGGAGGAATAGTGCCCCATCATTGGTGTCAGTGGGAGGAATAGTGCCCCATCATTGGTATCAGTGGGAGGAATAGTGCCCCATCATTGGTGTCAGTGGGAGGAATAGTGCCCCATCATTGGTGTCAGTGGGAGGAATAGTGCCCCATCATTGGTGTCATAAGGAGGAATAGTGCCCCATCATTGGTATCAGTGGGAGGAATAGTGCCCCATCATTGGTGTCAGTGGGAGGAATAGTGCCCCATCATTGGTGTCAGTGGGAGGAATAGTGCCCCATCATTGGTGTCAGTGGGAGGAATAGTGCCCCATCATTGGTGTCAGTGGGAGGAATAGTGCCTCATCATTGGTGTCAGTGGGAGGAATAGTGCCCCATCATTGGTGTCAGTGGGAGGAATAGTGCCCCATCATTGGTGTCAGTGGAAAGAATAGTGCCCCATCATTGGTGTCAGTGGGAGGAATAGTGCCCCATCATTGGTGTCAGTGGGAGGAATAGTGCCCCATCATTGGAATACCATACCATATTGAAATCAAATCTGATGTTTTTTAATTTTTATTTGGTGTGCGTTGGAAGAGGGGTAGTCTTATACGGCGAGTATAGCCCAAACCCTATATTTTAACAGGAAAAGTACGGGGTCGTCTTATACGCCGGAAGATACGGTAAATATAAAATCAATTAAAATGCCCACTCACATGTCATAGTACAGAACAACCGCTTTGCCACCACTTAATATGGGTGTACTGCATGGATCATAGATAACGCACAGCCTGGTGTCCAACCGGAAGTGCGTCACCGGAACTGACGTACCGACGCGTTGCGTCATGACCACGTGACTTCCTCAGGGTGTGAAATCTGTGAATGATCACAGAGATCACATGGTACAGGGATACTCACAACAGCCTTGTACCAGGTGACAAGCTGTGACCAATCACAGCTCACTCAATAGTTCTCAATGGCTGCAAGAATGCAGCCAGAGAGAAGGAGAAATGATTGCTTATACAGCCTTTATGGGTGTAAAAGCAATCAGTGTAAAAAAAAAAAAAAAATCTTCATCACCCCCCACAAGTAGTACAGTGTCACCGCGGAGACACTGCCCTACTAGGGTGACAGTATGTAAAAAAAAACAAAAAAAAAAAACAAATAATATAAAAAAAATGTAAAAAAAGTTTAAAAACTGTAATTTTTGGTTAGAAACTAAATTTGGGTTATTTTTTTTTTTACTAAAAAGATAACAATACATTTTGTCCAAGATTTACGATGAAAAACTATTTATTTGCAAAATTTTATAAGAAAAACACTCTTCAAAATTTTTGGACTTTTTCATTTACATAGCAAAAAAAATAAAAATCCCAGCGGTGAATAAATACCACCAAAATAAAGCTTTATCTGTCTAAAAAAAAAATGCTAAGAAATTCATATGGGTGCAGTGTTGCATGACCGCGCAATTGTCATTCAAAGTGTGATAGCACTGAAAATTGGCCTGGACAGGAAAGGGGGGGGGGGGAAGCGTCTGGACTGGAAGGGGGGGGGGGGGGGAAGCGTCTGGACTGGAAGGGGGGGGGGGCGGGGGGAGGTGTCCGAACTGGAAGTGGTTAATAGCAAAAAGTCAAAAATATTGTTTTTTTTTCTCAAAATTGTTGGTTTCTTGTTTATAGCGCAAAAAATAAAAACCGCACAGGGGGTCAGATACCACTGAAGCTCAATTCATGGAGAAATGAAGGATGTAAATGTCATTTGGGTGCGGTGTTGCATGACCGCGCAATTGTTGGTTAAAATAACGCAGCACCATAACACAAAAGATGTTCTGGGCAGGAAGGGGAGGGGGATCCTCTGGAGGGGGAGGAGTTAAGGTCACATTGGTTGCTGTGATACGGCGAATGTTTGGCGTTTATGGTGATGTGTGTAAAGTGGGCCCGGCTCAGGCGGGATCTATAGTTCAGGGATCAGCAGCACACTTCTATTACATGACATGACAGCAAACATGGATTCCCCACGCAGGGGGTCTTCTCCAACATACAATAACCAACAATGCTACCCCACCTGGCTACACTTCAGCAGCTCCACCTCATGTAGATGTAACACCCGGAGATCTCAGAGAGGACTTCACACCCCACAGCCGCCATTCTCCTCCCCTCAGCCTGGAAAAGGCGGGAACACAGAGCAGGTCTGCCTGAGGGAAAGCTGGAAGGGACAGGACAGCCAATCACAGGAGAGGAGCTGAGAGGCGGGAACACACGAGGGAACTGCTGGGAACCGTGAGGGGAGGGACCAAAACGGCTCAGCCAATCACAGGACAGGAGCTGAGAAGAGGGAACACATGAAGGAAACTACTTGGAACTGTGTGGTGAGTGACAGGACTGCTCAGCCAATCACAGGAGAGAAACTGAGAGGCACACGAGAGAACTATTGAAAACTGTGAGGTGAGTGACATGACAACTTAGCCAATCACACTGGAGGAGCTGAGAGGAGGGAACACTTGAGAGGACTGCTGGGAACCGTGAGGGGAGGGAAGGGACAGCTCAGCCAATCACAGGAGAGGAGCTGAGAAGAAGGAACTACTGGTATCCATGAGGTGAGTGACAGGACTGCTCAGCCAATCACAGGAGAGGAGAGGTGGGAACTGCTGGGAATTGTGAGGGGAGTTGCAGGACTGCTCAAATAATTGCAGGATAGAAACTGAGAGGCGGGAACACTTGAGGGAACTGCTGGGAACCGTGAGGTGAGTGACAGGCTTCCCTCAGCCAATTACCACAGAGCAGTTGGGAGGGGGAAAAATTGAGGTTATAAATATAAGAGGGTGATGGAGAGTATCTGGGAAGACAGCTGTGGAGGACAAGCTCTGTCAGCCAATCACAGTAGAGTATCTGGGAGGTGGGAACACAGCTGTGAGGGGACAAGCTCTCTCAGCCAATCACAGGAGAATAGCTGTGAGGCAGGGCAGCACTAAAGGGAGTGACAGGTCTCTTCAGCAAATCATAGGAGAGAATCTGGGAGGTGGGAACACCTGAGGTAACTGCTGTGAGGTGAGTGACAAGCTCCCCAGCCAATTACCAAAATGTACATGGGAGGTGTGATGGCTGTGAGGTGAGTGACAGGTTTCCTCAGCAAATCGCAGGAGAGGAACTAGGAGACTGAAACATCTGTGAGGTAAGTGACAGACTCCTTTCAGCCAATTACAGGAGAGTATTTGGGAAGCGGGAACACCTGAGGTAACAGGTGACAAGCTCTCTTAGCCAATCACAGGAGAGTATTTGGGAGGCAGGAACACCTGAGGTAACAGGTGACAAGCTCTCTCAGCCAATCACAGGAGAGTATTTGGGAGGCAGGAACACCTGAGGTAACAGGTGACAAGCTCTCCCAGCCAATTACTGGATAGGAGATGGGAGGCGAGGAAGCTCCAAAGGAAATGGCGTGTCTCCACTGAGCCAATCACAGGAGAGGAGCTGAAAGGTGCAAACGGCTATGAGATGATTGACAAACTGTCTCAGCCAATTATAGGAGAGGAGCTGGGTGGCGGGACAGCTGTGATGGGAGTGACAGGTCTCCTCAGCCAATCACAGGGGAGAAGCTGGAAGACCTAAGTAACAGCCGTAAGTGGAGTGGCCAACTCTCCAAGCCAATCACAGGAGCGTGTCTGGAGGTGGGGACATCTGATTGGACAGCTGTGAGGGGTGGCAGGTCTGGTGTAGAGCATGTCCGTTGTGAAGGGCTCTCTTGGGTTCAGGCGGTCCCGGGGGGGGGGAGTCAGCCTATTTTGGTCCCCCATTTAATAGAAGTCACATGACATCCATTGTACTGGTATTATAATGAGGGGAAAGCTGCTTTATCTGTGACCTGGAACACCAGGCGGGTGGAATAGATTTATTACTAGACGAGGAATTGTCCCGCCCCCGAGGGACTGACAGAGGACAGGATTATTCCAGAGATGTTTGGGGGATGGAGGACATAAAACCAATGACACGGAATAGAATCTCAGGTGATGGACCTCGGCTGCTTTTATCTGATTGTCATCTGCAGGACTGGAGCTTCCTCATAGATGGCCGTCTGTTCTTTATTACAGCTGATTGTTGGGAGGTCAAATCAAACTGCATTGTGTGCGATGGCCAGTCCTGACCAGACAGCAGCAGCATGGTCCCCCAGACAGTCCTTATTTCCTGCCCGGAATGTTCTCAGATGGGATCCTTCTTTCAAAGGTCTCAGGTGAGCTACTTCTCTCTCTACAGATGGATTCCTAAATTGGAGGTCTTGCCCGGAGCTCCCCTTTAATCTTTAGCACTGACCCCCTGACCCCGGCGGAGGTGGGTATTGTGACGGAATGCGGTATCCGAAACCTGCCCTTCTCACCAACTCGCACCGCGCTGTCACTTGCCTAACAATGCCACTCAGCACAAAGATTTTCCAGCTCGCGGGACCACAATCCATGTGCCAGCCGCCTGAGAGCGATGGTTACTGAGTTAGGTTAATTACGCAATTAACCCTTCACACTGCCACCACCTCCTTTTTACAGAGAAGGAGGAAACTCACAAATCCCCAAAACAACACTTTGATATTAGCATAAGCGTCTGTAACACATACTGTCACCAGAGACAGGGAGATCAGAGGATTATTACACACAGGAACACTCTTCCAGGGACAGGGATATCAGAGGATTATTACATACAGGAACACTCTTCCAGGGACAGGGATATCAGAGGATTATTACACACAGGAACACTCTTCCAGGGACAGGGATATCAGAGGATTATATAGACAGTAACACTCTTCCAGGGACATGAGAGGATTATTACATACAGGAACACCCCTCCAGAAACAGGGAGTCTTTAGTTTGCATTAAAAGCTTTAGAGACAGTTTGAACACTTTTACAAAATCGGGGTCATTACTAAAAAGGTCAAAATGGTGCAATTAAAATATTTACAGAACAAGATGTTACAAAGACACAAAGAGAACAATAAAGCAACAGAGAAATAAAGGAAAGGACTTAAGAAGGCAGAATACTTACAAAGTCCTGGTTTAGCAGAGTCCAGTTGTCCGAACAAAAAGGTTGCCTTGGCTCTCAAGTCTGTTAAGATGTTTCTTGGTTGATGTTAAAGGAGAGCTCCCCTTCACCAGTCCTTTTCTATGATATTAAAGGGGTGTCCTAGGACGGGTGCTAGGAGGTCACCAAATTTATGACCAAGTCCCAACTACAGTGTCATACTAATATTAATAACTTCCAGTATGTGCAGGTGGTTATCTAGCAACTGGCAGATTAATATTCAGAATTATATTTCAAACCCAGGGATACCAAACACAGCGCACCCTTGTCACCCAGGAAGGAAGATACTTCTTTCTCTCCTATGTGTTAACATAGTAATGTATGACCTTGATTTGTTCAGCATGATATGCCCTATTCAAATATATACTTAATAATATTAATGTGCCAAGTTCCTGTTGAATTCTATGAATTGTATATGGAATTGTTACATATGGAACAGACGTTTTATGGCACGCTCTGCATTCCTAGAGCTCTAATGGCCTAACAGGTCATGTGTGATGGCTGGACTGAGTTATTGTTTTACGATAGGGCAGAGGAAAGTGGTTTTCATGGTTCCTGAAATTAGACATCCTGTCAAGACTAATAAGAGGTTTACAGCTCTGGAGCTTATCTATTTGTGTTTTAATTAAGATATGAGGCTATTCTGAAGTTCATTACAACTTACAGCTACAAATTCCATAGTTTGCAGAGGGAGGGGGGGGGGGGGAGAATGGGAACACTGCTCATGAAACCAAAATGGCTGAGACCTTAACAAGATGGCTTTCATGCACCGCTTCCATATCTCTATTGCGCCTAATAGTTACAGATATGACCTCTGAAGGATAAGAGATGGCTGATAGAAGCTGCCTCAAATTCCAACACATCCTCCCATCCCCCCACCATCAACCAGGGTTCCTCCAGGGGGGTTCCTTGAGCAGTGATAGATCCTCTTTATGGAGAGATCTGGAGTCTATTAGGCCTCATTCACACCTGAGAAATTTGTAGCTCAAAGGGAGAAAAAAATCCGTATCACTCCATGGAGACGGTTCACATCTCCACTCCAAGTCGCCTGAAGCTCAAAAAACTTTGGAGCTGCTTTTGTAGCTCCATTTGGGCAGATTGATGTGTTTTTGGTGCATTTTCATTCCCATAGCAATACATGGAAACGTGCAAATCGCACGTTATTTATGTGCTTTTCCGTGTTTTGTCGCACGTTTTCTGGCATTTCAAAACATGGCAACAATTGATGTCACAGATGAAATTTTTCCGTTGGTTAATACAAAAATTCCAGAACTTAAACAACCCGAAAACACCTGAACAAATCGTGCATAAATGTTTGCAAAGGTGCAACAAAACACGCAAAAAAATGCACAAAAACGCTACGCTTACGTGTGAATGGGGCCTTAGACCCCAGATCTGTCCTCTGCCCTTCAAATCATCTGGTCAAATCAAGATCGATTTTATCTGATCTTGGAGATTGGGGGGGGGGAAGCTAAACCCATGACAAAGGATATTTTGTAAATAAGGCGCCAATCACACTGTCCTGTTGTGGGAATGAGTATGTTGCTGTGTGCAATACCGCAAAGGCAGAACATGATACTTACAATGGTGTGATTCAGTGATATTCATTGTGAATGGCACCCCAATACACCTCACCACCAGAGGGGGCGCTGCACAGCAGGGCAAAGTATGGTAATGCTGTACAGTACGGTGCCCTGAAAAAAGGTTCAGATCTGATTTCTGGACCGCTAAGGTGTGTCAGTCCAGTCGTTCTGAATAGACTGCACAACACAGCGCACATTAACATGTGCAAAAATTAGCATGCTTTACACGTGTCTCAGTGGTCAGATGTGTCCGATCCTCATACTTTACCACTTTGGGGAGCATTTCTATACCAGGACACCCCGGGGGGGGGGGTTACCACACTCTGGGGGAGTCATCCAGACTCAGACTGGGACTAAAAATAGGCCCGGACATTTTGGATGGAGCAGCCCAAAGTCCAGGGAACCTTTCCTTGGATCCCGGTGGTGGAACGCTAGGACCCGGTTACAAGAGCGACCTTTGCAACCCTGGTAGTTCCGCCACTAGTGTCAGGTTTTTATTTTTATTTAATTTTTTACAATTTTATATTTTATTATTTTTTTACATTTGTGTTGAAAGAGGGAAGGAGAGAGAGAAAGAAGAGAAACAGGAGAGAGAGAAGGGGGGAGAGAAGACACAAGGCTGGCAGGAATGTGGGCGGGGCAGA
The DNA here is from genome assembly GCF_062004578.1 of Staurois parvus. Lineage (NCBI taxonomy): Eukaryota > Metazoa > Chordata > Amphibia > Anura > Ranidae > Staurois > Staurois parvus. The sequence continues at coordinate 565,666 of NW_028318957.1, forward strand.
CAAAGAAGGAGAGGGCGGGAGGAGGAGGGGCAGCTTTCTCTCTCCTCCCCATCTGTTGGGGAAGGGGGTTATCTGGTGGCGGTGCTGCAGGATGGGGGGGGCGGCCGCAGTTGTCCACTGACAGTCGTCCAACCCCCCCCCCCCCCCGACAGGAGAGGAGAGAGCTTCCCCTCCTCTTCCCACCTTCTCCTCCTGTGTCTGCCCCACCCACACTCCCCACCAGCCTGTGTCTTCTCTCTCTCTCTCTCTCTCTCTCCTTCTATCGTTCTTTACTTCTCTCTTTCTTTCTTTTTGTCTCTGTCTCCTGTTTCTCCCTTTCCTCCCTTCCCTCCTTCTCTTCCTCCCTTCTCTCCCTCCTTCCTTACATCTCTCTCTCCCTCCCCTCCTTCCTTCCTTCTCTCCCTCCCTTCCTTCCTTCTCTCCCTCCCTTCCTTCCTTCTCTCCCTCCCTCCCTTCCTTCCTTCTCTCCCTCCCTTCCTTCCTTCTCTCCCTCCCTTCCTTCCTTCTCTCCCTCCCTTCCTTCTTCTCTCCCTCTCTTCCTTCCTTCTCTCCCTCCCTTCCTTCCTTCTCTCCCTCCCTCCCTTCCTTCCTTCTCTCCCTCCCTTCCTTCCTTCCTTCCTTCTCTCCCTCCCTCCCTTCCTTCCTTCTCTCCCTCCCTTCCTTCCTTCTCTCCCTCCCTTCCTTCCTTCTCTCCCTCCCTCCCTTCCTTCCTTCCTTCTCTCTCTTTCCCTCCCTTCTCTCTCTCTCCCTCCCTTCTCTCTCTCTCCCTTCCTTCCTTCTCTCTCTCTTCCTCCCTTCTCTCTCTCTCCCTCCCTTCCTTCTCTCTCTCTCCCTCCCTTCCTTCTCTCTCTCCCTCCCTTCCTTCTCTCTCTCTCCCTCCCTTCCTTCTCTCTCTCTCTCTCCCTCCCGTCCTTCCTTCCTTCTCTCTCTCCCTCCCGTCCTTCCTTCCTTCTCTCTCTCCCTCCCGTCCTTCCCTCCTTCTCTCTCCCCCTCCCGTCCTTCCTTCTCTCTCCCCCTCCCGTCCTTCTGTCAGGAATCCCCGCTGCGACGGGCTCGGCGCAGGCGCAGTGCACCGCCCTGTGTCAGAATGCGGGCACTGAGACCTGGCCGTCCGCGGCGAGGGAGTTTGCGCATGCGCAGTAGGGACCGCGGGCGCGCGCGTGGCACCAATGGCAGCACAGGGTGGGATATTTAAACGCCCCTGAGCTGTCATTCAGTGCCTTCTGGTCTTTCCTTGTATCCTGTATCTGCGAACCTGTTCTAAGTAAGTTATTGACCCGGATTGTACCTGACCTTGTTGCCTTCTCCTGCCCAGACCCTTGCTTTGCCTGACCTCTCTCCTGAATGCCCCCGTTTGGATCTGACCTTCCGTTACTGACCTGGCGTGTGACCCGACTACTCTCTGCCCGCTGCCTTGTACTGCTCCGTCCCCACTGTTACCGACCCGGCCCGTTTGACCCCGCACTTGCTCAGCCATCCATCCATCCCGACGGGATCACCCGACCTCCTCACATCAGGCTCTTCCCTGCGGGAGCCCCTGGCGAATACCGCTACCACTGACAGGCGTGCTCAGTAGCCACGACCTGGTCTCGGGGTACTTCAAGTCCATCCCCACCATCAGGGGCTCTGGTGAACACGTACCCTGGGGCTTAGATACCGTGCGCTGGGGACGTCTGGCCAGTGGAGTGCTAGTGGTACCGCCTGGTGGTCCCTTACAGTACCAGTAGGCCATGACTGAGCCTGGAGGAGGGTCAGCCCCGCTGGGAGATATTTGCAGGCACCTATCAGCCCTGACACAGGCTGTGGCGACCTTGCAGGACAAATGCACGCACCTGGAAAACCGTTTCCAGACCCGCTCTGCATCTGGCCCTGCTCCACAGGCCCCTGTTTCCGCTCCCCCGGTGGGAGAAGCTCTGGGGCCAGCTTCAGGGGCCTCTGCTCCTCTACCGAGGGTTGAACCCCGAGTATCATTACCTGAGCGTTTTCATGGGGACCGAACACGCTTCAGGTCTTTTCGGGATTCCTGCCTCCTGTTTTTTGAATTGCAACCCCGCACCTTCCTAACGGAATCAGTGAAAGTGGGATTTTTAATTTCACTATTGCAGGGTGAACCCCAAGATTGGGCCCATCGGTTAAGGGCAAACCATGACCCTCAGCTGGGAACGGTCAGCGATTTTTTTGAAGCTATGGCCATCCTTTAGGATGATCCACAGCGGGCAGCCTCTGCTGAAGCAACGTTATCCACGCTTCAACAGGGCCGCCGGGCGGCAGAAGAATACGCCTCTGAATTTAGGTGTTGGATGGGGGACACACGCTGGAATGAGTTCGCGTTGCGACACCAGTTCCGTATGGGTCTGTCAGAGACCTTGAAGGATGAGCTGGCCCGAGTGGGGGTTCCTGAGTCACTAGAAGACCTAATAGCCCTGACGATTCAAATAGACCGTAGACTGCGGGAACGCAGGTTTGAGAGGTCCGGTCAGGGTCACGGAAATGCATGGGGTCCAATTCCAGGCCCCAGCCAACGAACCAGAACAAATATCCAGAACCCACTTCCAGGAGATGCGCAGGAACCAATGCAACTAGGCCTGGCTCGGCCTAAATTATCGCCAGAAGAACGCCAGCGGAGACGCTCTCTGAACCTCTGCTTCTACTGCGGTGAAGCCGATCATATGGTACGATCCTGCCCTCAGAAAATGAGTAAGTGCACCTCTTTTTCTTCTCTGGCTATTGGCAAGGTCAGTCCGTCCCAATACTTAGTGGTGCCCCTCTCCTTTCAGCTTCCAGAAAGGACCGTGGAGGTGACGGCCATAGTTGATTCAGGGGCATGCAGTTGTTTCCTGGATTTAGATTTTGCTCATCAGCAGGGAATTCCCCTCCAGCCCAGAAAACGGGGCTTTAACATATTTCTGGCAGATGGCTCCCAGATAAAGTCAGGAGTAGTTAACCAGGAAACTCCCCCTATCGCCACTACCATTGCTAACCAGCATCAGGAATTCCTCCGCCTAGATGCCATTGCGTCACCTCTTTTTCCAGTCATTTTGGGACTCCCTTGGTTGCGGGCCCATAACCCCCAAATTTACTGGGAAACCGGGTCTATCTTGTTTCCGTCCCCATATTGTCAGGAACACTGTCACACTGCGGGTTCGGCAGCCCCCCAGGTCCTCCTGTGCTCCGAGGGAGACTCCGACCTGAAACAGGTTATTCCCGCAGCATACCACGATTTCTTAGATGTATTCAGTAAGCGGGGGGCAGACACCTTGCCCCCCCACCGCCCGTATGACTGTCCAATTGATCTGTTGCCCGGCTCCGAGATCCCTTTTGGACGGATTTTTCCCCTGTCTGAGCTAGAATTGGGGGCCCTGAAGGAATACATAGAGGACAGTCTCCAGAAGGGGTTCATCCGTGCCTCTACTTCACCAGCCGGGGCGGGGATCTTCTTTGTGGAGAAAAAAGACAAATCTCTGCGACCCTGCATTGACTATCGTGAACTGAACAGAGTCACGATTAAAAATCGTTACCCACTGCCATTGGTACCTGAATTATTTCAGAGCCTGAAGGCTGCGGCAATATTTACTAAACTTGATCTCAGGGGGGCCTACAACTTGGTTCGCATAAGGGAGGGGGATGAGTGGAAGACAGCATTTAGTACCCGGTTTGGGCATTTCGAATATCTGGTAATGCCATTTGGACTGTGCAATGCCCCAGCCACATTCCAACATTTTGTAAACGACATTTTCCGGGATTACCTTGACGTTTTTGTAATTGTTTACCTAGACGATATACTGATCTTCTCATCCTCTCTGGAGGATCACAGAATACACGTGACAAAGGTATTGGGTCGATTGCGCCAGCATGGGCTATACGCCAAAGCAGATAAGTGCAGTTTCGAGCAGTCCAGCATTGCGTTTCTGGGGTTGATTATCTCCACCACGGGAATCGCAATGGACCCTCAGAAGGTCTCTGCAATTTTGGATTGGCCTGTGCCCACGGAAAAAAGGGCATCCAGCGTTTTATCGGCTTTGCAAATTTTTATCGAAAATTCATTAGGAACTTCTCGGGTCTGGTCTCCCCCATAACTCAGCTAACCAAACTTGGAACCCGCTTCAGATGGACGCCGGAGGCTCAAGAAGCCTTTGAGGCCTTGAAAAAACTATTTACCACGGCACCCATTTTGGGCCATCCAGACGCTTCCCTGCCCTACGTACTGGAGGTAGATGCATCTGAGAATGCGGTGGGTTCCATCCTGTCCCAGCGAAAAGGCACCAAAGAATTACTCCACCCCATAGCGTTCTTCTCGAGGAAGCTTACCCCAGCCGAGAAGAACTACGATATCGGCGATCGGGAGTTGTTAGCCATCAAAACTGCACTGGAAGAATGGAGGTACTTGCTGGAAGGAGCCTCACAACCCATCTTGATCTTCACTGATCATAAAAATCTCGAGTACCTGAGGACTGCCAAACGGTTACGCCCGCGGCAGGCAAGATGGGCACTGTTTTTCTCCAGATTCACATTCCATATCACTTACAGACCTGGGTCCAAAAACACGAAACCCGATGCACTATCATGCATGTTCGAGGACTCCAAAGAAGAACCGGTACCCGATACTATTCTGTCCTCAGGAAATTTCTTGGCACTCCAGACAGACCTTTGGTCCAAACTAATGGATGCATCCACGGCCACGGCAACCCCAGCTGGGGTATCCCTCCAGAACAAGGGGGGACTCCTATGGAAGGAAGGATTGATCATGGTACCTGAGGAGGTCCGAACCCTTGTCTTGGGACAGTGTCATGACCATCCAATGGCTGGACACTTTGGCCCAGCAAAGACCCTGGAGCTTCTTCAATGTTCTTTTTGGTGGCCGAACATCGCCAAAGACTGCAAGCTCTACGTAAAATCCTGCACCATCTGTCAGAAGAACAAGCCATCGAGGAACAAGGCTTGGGGACTGCTGCGGCCCTTGCCGATCCCTGAACGACCTTGGCAAAGGATCGCAATGGACTTTATAGTCGAGCTCCCACCGTCTCAAGACCACACCACGATCCTTGTGGTAATTGATTGTCAAAAATGGCTCACTTTTTACCATTGAAGAAGACTCCGTCAGCATCCGAGACTGCGCAAATTTTTATCCAGGAAGTTGTAAGACTACATGGAGGCCATTGTCTCGGATCGAGGGGTCCAATTCACGTCTAAATTTTGGAGGGCACTGTGCAAGGCTTTGGATATCAAATTATCCCTCTCCTCTGCATTCCACCCTCAGACCAATGGACAGACCGAGAGGACCAACCAGACCCTGGAACAATACCTGCGTTGCTACACATCCTTCCTACAGGATAATTGGCTATCACTCTTACCCTTGGCAGAGTTTGCGTACAACAACGCAAACCATTCTGCAACAGGGCAATCACCTTTTTTTTCACCCTGTCTTTCTCCCTGACTTGGTTCCTGAATGCCCAGTTCCGGCAACATAAGACGCACTAGCATTCTTCTCCTCCAACAATAAAGTACTGCAGGAAGCTATCGCTCGGGCCCAGGAGGACTACAAGAAGGCGTTTAACAAAAGACGAAGAGGGGACCTGGTGCTGCAGCCCGGGGATAAAGTGTGGTTGGCAACAACGAACTTGAAAATGCTATGTCCATCGAAGAAATTAGGACCAAAGATTGTAGGGCCTTTTTGTGTGAAGCGAATGATCAACGAGGTGGCATATGAGCTTATTCTTCCTGAAACATTCAAGATCCATCCGGTATTCCACGTATCCTTGCTAAAGCCAGTGGTTCCAGATTCATTTCCAGATCGAGAGTCCAGACCTCCGGAGGCCATAACTTGTGAAGAACAAGAAGAATTTGAGATGGAAGCGATCCTGAAGTGCCGAAGGAGGGGGGGGCCAGACCCAATTCCTAATTAAGTGGAAGGGCTATGGCCTGGAAGACAATTCCTGGGAACCAGCGCAAAATGTTAATGCACCTAGACTTCTCCGGGGGTTTCTTCGTGATCACCCGTGGTGGAGAGATCGGGTGGGCATCCGGAGGTTGCCCGTAGGGGGGGGGGGCAATGTCGGGGATCACCGCGGCGCTGGTCCCGGCGCAGGCGCAGTGCGCCGCCCTGTGCAGGGACGCGGGCACTAGGTCCTGGCCGACTGCGGCGTTCGAGCCCGCGCATGCGCAGTAGAGGCAGCGGGCGCGCGCTTGGCACCAATGACAGCGCAGGGCGCGATATTTAAATGGCCCTGAGCTGTCATTCAGTGCCTTCTGGTCTTTCCTTGTATCCTGTATCTGCGAACCTGTATTAAGTGAGTTACTGACCCGGATTGTACCTGACCTTGTTGCCTTCTCCTGCCCAGACCCCTGCTTTGCCTGACCTCTCTCCTGGATGCCCCCTTTTAGATCTGACCTTCCATTGCTGACCTGGCGTGTGACCCGACTACTCCCTGCCCGCTGCTTTGTACCGCTCCGTCCCCACAGTTACCGACCCGGCCTGTTTGACCTTGCACAGCCATCCATCCATCCCAACGGGATCACCCGACCTCCTCATATCAGGCTCTTCCCTGTGGGAGCCCCTGGCGAATACTGCTACCACTGACAGGTGTACTCAGTAGCCACGACCTGGTCACAGGGTACTTCAAGTCCATCCCCACCATCAGGGGCCCTGGTGAACACGTACCCTGGGGCTTAGATTCCGTGCGCTGGGGACGTCTGACCAGTGGAGTGCTAGTGGTACCGCCAGGCGGTCCCTTACACCTCTTCACAATATGACATGCCAGTAATCCTTTTCAATATTTAACACATTACTGGTACACATAAACAGTTTTTTTTTCCTGTAGCAATACCTGTTCTGTCCACTGCTCTTTGTGGATAACTTTGGCTACATTATACCAAGCTTTTTGCTGTCTTCAGCAAATATTTGTCAACTAAGACATCTTTCTTCTCTTTTTTTTTTCCCTCTTCTCTCTCTGCAACCAGGTCACATGCTAACATTCCTTTCTAGGGGTCTTATCAGCGTCTGACCCATCTCCTCCCCCCTTCTCTGTCCTTCCTAACAGGAATCTAAGACACTGCACAGGCTGCTGTCCAAACTTTCCTTAACCCTTAACAAACCCCAACCTTCTGTTACGAATGGCAAACATTAACTTACAGACACACATTTAGGACATAACATAGCAGTCTATCTTGGTGGACTATGAGTACAGATCACTGAGTAACTCTTCCTAGCCCCAAACATGGCTAGGGCACCCCGCTGCCACACTACTGTGATGCGTACCCAACACCTCCTCTCTTGTGGTCAACACACAAGGTTACCACACCCAGAGAAATTATGTGTCAAAACCCTCAGTAGGTCCACTCCTCTTCCACCTCAAGACTGACACATAAAAACACACAACAGAGACCCAGGTAACAGATAAGCACATGCAGGTAAGGTTGAAATAAACTCCGGGTAAGCAAAGTTACCTGCCTTTAGTGACCTTTAGCAGCCGTACTAGGCACAGGTATGAATCAACAACAAAGACAGGATAAGCAATGGTAAGATAGCAAAATAAATCTTACCATGCTCCAGAGGTGATCAATCTCCGTCCCGTCCAATTTGACTGACACCTAACGCCCTTTCAGGTTGGCTGGCTGCAGGTTAATGACCCGGAGTCCCGAGTTTCGGCACCAGCTGATTTAGTCAAGGACTGAATCGTCCACTGCTTATCTGTTCCTTTCCTAATTTATGACGCTAGCTTTGGAATGTGCGCACACTGGAAGAGACTCACGCTGACACACAAGTACAGTCTATGAATACTTCTAGTTTATTATGAGAAAGTGAGCTTATATATGCAAAATGATGCGAGAGTCATGTGACAACAGCATAAGCATTATATTAGTCTTTGATTGGTCATTTCCACAGGAAAACAATCTCCGTCATGGTATAGGTGTGATCTTCTTCCATCTTATCTTGTAGAGAGAAAAAACATTCTTTTGTCTTCCAAATCACACGGTGGGAGGGGGTCTGTGTGTGTGAGCAGACATTTCTTAAGCAAGGATTTCTTATAGTACCACAAAGCCCAGCAGGCAGAAAATATTCACACAACATATGTATTAAAGTATAAAAGTAAATATGTATAAAAATGTGTATAAAAATAGTGTATATATATATTCAATAGGAAACGAAATAGGCATTTTACCAAATCTATCACATGTACACTAACATTATTTTTAAACTAACAGTTCTCAAAAAAAAAAAAAAGTGTGTTTATTTTTTTTTTAGTTTAGTTACATTTGTCTAAGGAGTGTGAAAAAAATATCATTGTTGCAAGACAATATTCATTAAAAAAAACCTTGCTATTGCTTAAAAAAAATCCTCATATATACATATGGACCTTGCTTTGTGCACTGGTGCGCAGTCATGTTGGAACAGGAAGGGGCCATCCCCAAACTCCTCCTACAAAGTTGGAAGCATGGAATTGTCCAAAATGTCGCCTTAAGAGTTCCCTTCACTGGAACTAGGAGGCCAAGCCCAACCCCTGAAAAACAACCCCACACCATAATCCCCCCTCCACCAAACTTTACACTTGGCACAATGCAGTCAGGCAAGTACCATTCTCCTGGCAACCAACAAACCCAGACACATCCATCAGATTGCCAGACGGAGAAGCGTGATTAGCTTGGATGCAGCTGCTCGGCCATGGAAACCCATTCCATGAAGCTCTCTACGCACTGTTGTTGGGTTCATCTGAAGGCCACACTAAGTTTGGAGATCTTTAGCTATTGACTCTGCAGACAGTTGGTGACTTCTGCGCACTGTGCGCTTCAGCATGCACTGACCCCGCCCTGTCATGTGACGAGGCCTATCACTTGGTGGCTGAGTGGCTGTTGGTCCCAGTTGCTTCCACTTTGTTATAATCCCACTAACAGTTGAGCGTGGAATATTTAGTAGTCAGTAAATGTCACGGATGGACTTATTGCCCAGGTGGCCACCTATCACGGGTATAATATATGTGAATTTTACGGTATCCCTTGAATAATTCAGTACAAGAAGGCTATAACTAGCATAAAGATACACTTTTCCCCAAAAAGTGTAAAAACTGTGAATATAAATATGCTAATATTCCCAAAAGTATATATCACACAAATATAAAAAAAAAAAAAAAAAATTCAAAATGTAACAGTTAAAAAATAGATAAGAAATAAAATTCAATAAATGTTATAAAAAGTCACTCTGTGCCAACTTCAATCATCAATCTTCATATTCAGCCTTTCAATGGTTCAAAGAAACCTCAACATAAAAAGAAAAATCACATAGTGCATTATCTTAAATAAAATATAAATGAAACAGATGTGATAAACGCAAACAACCATGCGTGATCACAAATAGTGAAAAAAGTGAAAGTGTCAAAATAGTGCCAGTGAATCAATCGAGTGAAAAATATGCATCCAAACACAAAATGTGAAACACTGTGTCCACTTCTATGGTGTAAGGAGTGAATACCCTTACCAAAAATATGTAAATGATATGCCTTTACTCCTCCCAGCGAGGATATTATCACAAATTATGCTTCAACCAAAGGATCATCACAGCCTCATGGATCAGATCAAGATGTCATCCAGATATAGCAGCTTTCAAGTATAACCACGAATCTCCACAAATCCACCGATGCCCACCATGTATAGAATAAATCATAGCGTAAACCCGCATATACAATTTAAAATACTTTATTGAATATGCTTACATCATGATTCCTCTTTAAAATGGCCTTTATCAGAATATCCAAACCTCTCAGAGTTCCCTGTTTCCTCCACATGGACTTCTATGAGGTTTTACCAGATTCTAAAATGGCCGCCGGATCACTTCCAGTTCCTTTATGCATCTGATATCACTTCCCTTGACATGTTTTGTCACCTGACTTAATCATAAGAGATGCATCTCTTATGATTAAGTCAGGTGACGAAACATGTCAAGGGAAGTGATGTCAGACGCATAGAGGAACTGGAAGTGATCCGGTGGCCATTTTAGAATCTGGTAAAACCTCATAGAAGTCCATGTGGAGGAACCAGGGGTGTTCAGATGGTCCCTTTAAGTGCAAGTTTTGCGGGTGGGGACTCTCAGTATAGAGAGCCCAATAAGGGACATACCATAGCGTGATACCGTAAGGATGATTTTTTTTTTAATATAAATTTTTATTTATTTTCCATATATATTGCACATTTCAGCATTATTCTCATACAAATTTACATATCTTTAATAACATTTCTAACCATCTTTATTCCCATTTACCGCCCCCCCCCATATACCGCCCCCCGTATAAACCCACCCACTCTGCATAATTCAATTATCCCTCTTCATACACGAATATAGGGTATTTTAAAACCTTCTATCTTTCTCACATAGTTACTCCATATATTTCACCATGTATTCTTCCCATGTTCTCCACCTCTTATAGAACAACCCCATCCTGTCTTCCTGCATATAACACAATCTCTCCATCTTACAAATTTGATTAGTTCTTTCCACCCAATCCTCTATCTTAGGCACCTCTGGTCTATGCCAAAACTTAGGTATCAGACCCTTCGCCGCATTTAGATAGCACCATATACCCGAGTCTTTATACTTATTTACTGATAACTCTGTGCTATGTAGTAGACATACTGCTGGGTCCAGTCCTATCTTTATCCCGGAGATATTCTCAATTACTTGGACAATTATCTCCCAAAAACCTTGGATCTTTGGGCACTCCCACCATATATGATATAATGTGCCTATTTTTCCACATCCCCTCCAGCACTCTGGTGAATTTTCCCCACTCATCTTATACTCAATATTCGGTGTAATGTGCCATCTCGTTAAACATTTATAATTTACCTCCACCTCTCTCATACTTATATTCTCGTGTATTAATCTATATATTTTCCTTTGTTTATCCTCATCTATCTCTATTCCCAGATCTCTTTCCCATTTACCTATATATCTTGCTTTTGTGTAAGTGTCTAACTCAGTGAGGATTTTATACATTTTTGCAGTGCCTCGCCTCCCGTCACCTCGTGTTTCTAACAACCTCTCAAACAGGTTCCAATCCTCTCTCGATCTCAACGGTTTTGGGAGGTTTCTGACAAAGTGTTTTAATTGGTGATATTTCCACTCATCTATTTTAATAAAAAGTTCCCTTTTATCCCCTTTCAAATCCCCAAGTGTTCTCAATTCCTGTCCTTCCATTAAATCTCTCAGTTGGATATCTTCTTTTCTAATCCATTTCCCTGTACTTTCCTCCTTACCTGGAGGAAAATAATCCGTATTCCTCAGTGAAATTAATTGCGAATTAAAATCCCATTTCATAAATTTATGCAATTTATCCCAAACTTTAAAAACATTTAATGTAAAAACACTCGTGGTATCTTTTAGCCCTCTATATTGTGCTGGTGCCCATATAATTCTCTTCAAGGTAACTCCACTTAATTCATTCTCAATCTGAACCCACCTTTTCCCCTCAAAATTATGTGTCCAATCATAAATTCTCGCTAAGACTACTGCTTTATAGTACCTCTTAATATCTGGCACTCCCAAGCCTCCTCTCTCTTTATTTCTATTTAACAAGTCATATGATATTCTAGGTTTTTTATTTTTCCAAATATATTTTGTTAACATCTTTTTTATTACTTTAAAAAAGACCTCCGGGATTTTGATTGGAATCATCTGAAATTTATAGAGGATTTTTGGTACGATTATCATTTTTATCAGATTTATACGGCCTATCCAGGATGGGTTACCTCTCTCGAATCTCCTTAGTTCCTTCTTAATCTCATTTAAGAGTGGGATATAATTTAATTTATACAGGTTTGTACATGAAGCAGAAAGTTTCACCCCTAGATACTTTATCTCTCTGTTTTTCCATATAAAGGGGAATTCTTTTTGTATTTTTTCTTTTTCACTGTTTGACAGGTTTACATTTAAGATCTCAGTTTTAATTGGATTGATTTTCAAGTTTGATAGCTCCCCATACTCCTTTAAGCTCTTCATTAGATTTGGGAGTGTTATCCTAGGATTTCCCACATAAAACAATAGGTCATCCGCATAGGCAGCTACTTTATGTTCGACTTCCCCAATCTGCACTCCTTTTATATCTAAATTCTTCCTAATAGTTGCCAATAATGGTTCTAATGCCAATATATACAGCAATGGAGATAATGGACATCCCTGTCTAGTTCCATTTGACATTCTAATCGGATCCGACCTCTCACCATTAACCATTACTATCGCTGAGGGCTCTCTATATAGCTTCCCTATCCACTCTCTCATTCTTACTCCTATTCCTAGAGTTTCTAGGGTATCCATCATAAGACTCCAATCCATTCTGTCGAATGCCTTTTCAGCATCGATCGAAAGTACAATTACCGGGGTTTTCCCCTTCCTAGCTTTCTGGATAAGCAACAGCGTTCTTAGGCCATTATCTCTGCCCTCCCTCCCTGGGACAAAACCCACCTGGTCCCCCTGGATCCATTCTGGCATAAGATCTTTTAATCTATTTGCTAGGACCTTTGCATATAGTTTGGTGTCTATGTTCAAGAGTGAAATCGGTCTATAGCTAGAGCACTGAGAGGGATCCTTCTCCTCCTTTTGTATCAACACCATCTGGGCCTGTAAAGATTCCCCTCTCACCTCCATCTCTCCTCCCAGGGCATTCATGTATTTCTTCAGTTTGGGTATTAACAGGTCGCTGTATTTTTTATAGTATCTCACTGTGTAACCATCTGGGCCCGGGCTTTTCCCCGTCGAAGTATTCTTTAATGCTCTTATTATTTCTTCCTGTGTGATTTCCAAATCAAGGGAATTCAGTTGATCATTACTTAACTTCGGTAATCCTGCCTTTTTTAAATATTCCTTTCTTTTCTCTCTTCTCTCATTTCCGTTTATATTTACTGGATCTTGGAAGGCAATATTATATAGCTTGCTGTAATATTCTTTAAACACCTCGATGATCTTTTTAGTAGAGTAAACCATTTCCCCCTTAGAGTTTTTTATTTTCTCTATATAATTCCTATTTTTTTTTTTCCTCAAGGCTCTCATTAAATATTTTCCTGGTTTATCTCCCCATTTATATCTCTCACTTGCAACTTTATTAAAGACTCTTCTCTTCTCCTCCTCCATCAGTAGCTCTAGTTCTTCTTTCTTTTTTATCACCTTCTGTCTTATCTTTTCTGATCTTTTATTTTTATGTATCTGCTCTAATTCAGCTATTTCTTTTAACAACCCAGTAAGTTTTTCACTTCTTTCCCTTTTCTTTTTTGCCCCGGATGTAAGGATGATTTATTCACAAATAGGTGTATACAGATAAACAGGAACGTGTGCAAAACCGCATAAGAAAAGGCACTGACCTTATAGAATTCAGGATGGCCACCAGCGGTGGCAAGATGTCCAGCTACTGTAGTCCCCCTAAGGGGTTTTGCACACGTTCCTGTTTATCTGTATACACCTATTTGTGAATAAATCATCCTTACAGTATCACGCTATGGTATGTCCCTTATTGGGCTCTCTTTACTGACAGTCCCCACCCGCAGAACCTGCACTTAAAGGGACCGTCTGAACGTGCTTTACATCTGAGTACCACATCTAAGACGTGACCAACAGACGTATAGGATCCTGACCCTCACATTGGCTATTGATGACCTCGCACACACCTAATAAAACAGGCTAATCTCAAAGGTGTATTTTTTACGCACTTCTGGTGAGTGCTCAATTCAATTATTTATTTATTCACCACTCCGGATCAAGTTCTTCAGGCACCTATTTATGATTACATTAGATCCCCACGTGGGGTGTTTATTGATTATTAGTCACCTTGAGTGACATGTGACTTTATCATTTATCCATTTTGTTATTTTGGTTTACAGCGCTGCACTTACTTTATTTTAACCTATCACGGGACCACGCTTGGTGTCACTGAGCTCCTGAGAGCGACCCATTCTTTCACCAATGTTTGTAGAAGCAGTCTGCATGCTTAGGGGCTTGATTGTATACACCTGTGGCCATGAAGGGGATTGGAACACCTGAATCACATGATTGGGAGGGCGGGGACAATACTTCTGGCAATCTAGTGTATATTGGATGTATATTTTGTAATTACGTCTGTATTTCTTGTGTTGGAGTGCTATTTATGCCTCCATCTTAGAAGATTGCTCTCGATCTCTTGAAGCATTGTTCCCTCAAGGAACTTCTGGAAGTAACATTGCTGAGTGAATGTCCATTACCAAATCAATAAATCCCACCTGAGACACAGATGGAACTTCAAAGAAAGTTATATAGCTAGGTCCCACCCACTTAAGGACGTAGAAAAGCTATTAGAAGTCCTTACTTATACAGAGCAATACATTTGAATCCAATACTATGTATTGTGCTGCTCTCCCTGCATCCTCGGACATACAATAACTACATTCACTTTTCAATTTGGCATCAGCAAATTTATTTCAGGTACTTGTATAGCGCCATCAATGTACTCCGTGCTTTACATATATATTATACATTCCCATCAGTCCCTAACCCTCAAGGGGTGTACAATCTAAGGTCCCTAACCCTCAAGGGGATTACAATCTAAGGTCCCTAACCCTCAAGGGGCGTACAATCTAAGGTCCCTAACCCTCAAGGGGCGTACAATCTAAGGTCCCTGACCCTCAAGGAGCGTACAATCTAAGGTCCCTAACTCACATTCATACATACACATACAATGGACAATTTAGACAGAATCTAATTAACCTACCAGCATGTCTTTGGAAGGAAACCCACGCAGGCACAGGGAGAACATGCAAACTGCAGGCAGGTGGTGCCGTGGTTGGGATTCGAATCAATGACCTGAGTACTGCCAGGCGAAAGTGCTAACCACTTAGCTACTGTGCTGCCCCCATTGTTACTGAAATCCATGAGTTTCGGTTTCCCTGTCATCACCTTTTCCTGGGTGTGCTAATCCATCTGCAATGATTCATTCTCTGCTGGAGTTGGATTTCTTATTTCTGAATCTCCTTCTTATCATCCAGAACAATGTCTTGGGTCCTTCCACAGCTGTAGCAGAGCTTCTTCCTCTTGGGTCACTAAATGATGACCTTCAGTCCTGGTCGGAGGGATTCCAACTTTTCAAGTTCTCCTTTAGTTGTATCTGACAAGCCACTGTCCCTGATCCTAGAAGAGAGGTAAATGGTCATCAGATTTCAGCAGATCAGTCTCACTATTCCCCATTATTCTCCGGGGGGAAATAAAGAGGATCTGAATGCTTATTTTTGCTATTGTTGTTATTATCAAGAGGCCTAAATACTTTGCTCTAAATCAGTGGTCTCCAAACTGCGGCCTTTTACCTGCCTCTATACGGCCCCCGGGGTACTATTCCTCCCACTGACACTAACAAGGAGGCACCATTTCTTACACTGGCACAAACTATGGAGCATTTTTCCTTCCACTGACACCAATGATTAGGTACAATTCCTACCACTGATATAAACAATTAGGTACTGTTCCTCTCACTGATACCAATGATGGGGCACTATTCCTCCCACTGACACCAATGATGGGGAACTATTCCTCCCACTGATACCAATGATGGGGCACTATTCCTCCCACTGTCACCAATGATGGGGCACTATTCCTCCCACTGATACCAATGATGGGGCACTATTCCTCCCACTGACACCAATGATGGAGCACTATTCCTCCCACTGATACCAATGATGGGGCGCTATTCCTCCCACTGACACCAATGATGGGGCACTATTCCTCCCACTGACACCAATGATGGGGCACTATTCCTCCCACTGTCACCAATAATGGGGCACTATTTCTCCCACTGACACCAATGATGGGGCACTATTCCTCCCACTGATACCAATGATGGGGCACTATTCCTCCCACTGACACCAATGATGGGGCACTATTCCTCCCACTGTCACCAATGATGGGGCACTATTCATCCCACTGAAACCAATGATGGGGCTCTGTTCCTCCAACTAATACCAATGAATGAACACTATTCTCCACCTTCCACTGACTACAAGCACTATATAATTTTTTTTTTTCCTACTGACGCTGGGACATTTTCTCCCATTGGCCACTCCAGGCCCTCCTAAAGTCTGAAGGACAGTAAACCGGCCCTTTGTTTAGTAAGTTTGGAGACCCCCTGCTCTAGATAATAGAAGGACCTCCCTCAAAGTGTCTGACTGTAGAGCTTTCTGTGCATCCTTCATCAGCCAATCACGCTTTGCCTTTCCTGATGCTATTGTGGGTCAAACAGTGTAAAGGACACACTGAACACGGAGATGTTTAGTAATGATATAGATCTATGTGTAGCCGGGGGCTGGGATAAGGGACCTTTTAAGAAAAGGAACACCAAGATGAAGTTTGTAACGTTGTTCTTATGAGACAAGAAGTCCCGGCATGTCTGTTTGCTGTGTCCCCATTGACTCTGTGGGGTTGAGTTATTAAATCTGGAGAGTGCAAAACCTGGAGCAGCTGTGCATGGGAGCCAATCAGCTTCTAACTTCAGCTTGTTCAATTAAGCTTTGACAATAAATCCTGGAAGCTGATTGGTTCTATGCAGAGCTGCACCAGATTTTGCACACTCCTGTTTTAGTAAATCAACCCATTTATATCCTTTACTGATTGGTCAACATTGGACCTTGAGGAAGAGATATTGTTAAGTAAAGGATTGTGGGAGGTGTAGTTTCATAGTGTATAGATGGAATTACTCCACAGTTAGGGGAAAATATAGTTCCCAGGGAGATATACAGCCTAGGAGGAGGAGGGAAGGAGCCTCGGCACACTGCTGTGGAAGGTTGAAGGCACTTGGCACTAGACTGGGGAAGGAAGCAGATACCCAGGCTAGAGTACTGAGCTCTCCAATCTCTCACCCTCCAGCACAGCCTAACCAGCAGCATTCCAGCTATACAGAGCGGGTTTGCCATTGTCCTTTGCATCTCCAAAATTACAGAGCTGGATCACCTGTCTCTTTTCTGCAATACAAAGCAGGTTCACTAGAGTTAAAGGCATCGGCTCATGAGGGTCCCCATGTCACCGGCATTTACGGCTGAGACGCAGTATTAGTGAGAGGGTTGTCAACCTATTGCATACACTGTACAACAGAACAAATCTGTAGACCCATCACATCCTTACCCTCCTACTTCCTAGAAATGATCCAGTCTTTTTAGCCCACTGCTTGCATTACCAAATTATCCATCCAGGATTGCTTCATCAACCCAGAAATATGTATACTTCTCCCTGAACTTGTTGCACTTCTACCACTGTTTCAGCTTGTTTGCAGATTAAGTTCATCAGATACCTCCTCTATAGTTGTTCTCCTAAACTGAAAGCAGGCGGAGGTCACCAAATATAATCAATTGTGCACCACTGTAAGCCAGCCAACAAAGCCAGCAGAAATCATTATTTTGTGACTACCTCATTTTGTCCCACATACATTTTGCATAGATCTTGCCATCCATTTTTTTTTTCTTTTCCCTTGAGGATTTCTTTAACTCTTACTTAGTAAAGTCCTTCAGGCACGCCTGGACCTAGCCAGGTCACTCCAGGATTCTAACAGCAGTGTAGCTCTGGGGGGTTTATCCTATCCTTTTTCAAGCTGCTCTTATTGTATTCCGGGTGACCCTGTTACAGTTTAAGCTGGTCAGTGCTATATGGAAAAATCCGGGCCCAGTTATTCCCTGGTGTTGTTCTCCACATACAACTTCAGAAGGTTTCTGTGTAGGAGTAGGGCTTATTACTTTTTTGGTCAGAGTTCTGCATTATCCTGTCCTTATTTGACCGTTTCTAATATATATGGTGTCAATCTAATTTTGGTAAAAAGAGTTGAAATTGAAGTGCCACACCACTGCTAGGAGGTCCAGATACAACTTTATTCCATTACAGGTCAGGGGTACAATTCAAAAAGCCAGCACATTTCGAGAGTCTACGGCCCCCTTCATCAGGGCTTGACTGGCAACAAAGTCAACAAACCAGACGTGAACTGGACCTGCAATGGTATTGTTTCCAGTGCAAATTGAAAGCACAGGTCTAATCAGCAGCTTATTTGGCAGGAACGTGGTTGGCCAGGAACCAGATCATTTACACCAAAGGTAATACCCTAAGATAACAATACCAGTAAAATAAACCTACGTGTCCAGTGCTATCTTTCCATTTTCCTCAACCAATCTAGTTTGGGAGTTCCTCTTATTGAATAGGGGTGTGCCCGAGTGGTCAAGGCAGTAGATTAACTAACCTGGAAAATAAACCAGTTTCAGAGGGGACTTATCAATCTAGTGGCTCCTGCAAAAGTGTGCTACATATGGGAATACAACTGTATCCCTCAATCCAGATCATTTATCTCAGGGTGTATGTTATACTTTATAATACAACAAAACTTGCACAGGCCAATGGACAGAGACACCGAATGACATGAACTGATATGGCATGTGATATATTAAAACTGACCGATGGATGTAGACTGGAAGGATGAACACACATGCATTGGCAGACAAACATACCTGGGGGAATTCTGGGTAAAATAAAGTTGAATGATCCCTATTTTCAGCACAGCCAAGAACATGGGACCACGAGTCACATAATGGAACAATGCAGGGAACAAGGACTCAGTGTGGAGAAAGTCAGTGTGGAAAGGTAAAACTGCAGAAGATGATCTGGAGAAGAGGAGGACCACTAAGACAAATGGAGGCAAAGGATGGGTCCTCTTGGATGTCTTGGCTCTATTTATCCTTATGGATGAGCTGTACTCCACTGAATGTCTGGAGGCCACCATGAGTATGGCTCAACCACACAACTGAAGAGGCCACAGGTACATTTGCAATAAGAAGAAGACCTGGCCGGGATGTTTTTACTGCAGAGACTGTGCAGTGGTGGACAGGTTTACACAGCGGAGATAACAGCAGTGGAGGAGATGGTTAGTATTTTACCAGACAGACTGAAGTGGGGGGGGGGGGGGGTTATTAAAGGGCAACGTCACTTAATATACAGTTGTCCTTTAACTCTTTTAGAGCCGCCAGCGTATTACATCACAGCAGTATTGGGTCGTATACAAATTAATGCAGTCATGCGAATAATATTTTCTCAGTTGACTTCAATCTCTGAAATAGAAGTGATTTTACAGCCACCAAATCACTTCTACATGTGACAGATGGTGCATCCCCTGTCCATTCTCCACTTGTGTCCTGCACTTGTCCCCTCTGTGACAGACCCAACCAGGATGGGGGCTTTTGAAGGGGACTGCAGGCTAGCATATCGCCTACTGACCATGGGCCCTGGCATTTGAGGGGGCTCTATTCTTTGGGAGGTGTGTGCCTGGGGGACCTTTGGAGTAGTTTTTCAGATTCAAGTCCTTGTCTCCCTGAAACACACAGACTCAGAACTGGAGGACCTGGACATAGATTTGGGGTCTCTGTGCATTGACTGCTTCAACCCCCTGCTAGACTCAGAGCAGATGTAATATAATCAGCTCAGAACAACCTGATGCCGAAGTCCCCTGCTGTAATCTGTTTTTTAAGGGGTTGTTTACTCTTACTTTCTGTCTTTCTCCCTTTGGTAATTGAGTCACCAATTATTTTTGCCTGTTGGCTAATTCTCCTGGAGGTTCCTACATGATGGGATTAGTCTTGTGTCAACTTGACCTGGTTACCAAATCAGTGTGTGATGTTTATCCCAATATGTAATATTTATTTTATTATTCATATGGGGACTACCCCTATTTCTGAAGTGTTTAAAAACCTGTATATATGTTCAATAAAGGAGTTCCAGCTGCACCTAAGCTAGTGTTGTCTATCTCTTGGGTCAAATACCCAGCTATAATACCTTGGTCCTTTCTTCCAGAGTGGAGGAAGCTCTATCATTATGGAGGCAATCAAGCGGGGCACCAGGCAGTCCACCACATTTGGGGGCAAGCTGTGGGATTTACTTCCTTCCTACGGAGCAGTTCCACACTGGGATATATCTGCCGGAGTCCAGTGCAGAGTGGTGATTTTCCACACAGATGGAAGTGGCATTTCAGTGGCAGATTCAGCAAATGCTCACCCAGTTGGGCAGACCTGGTTCTGTACAGGATGCACTGGTATGGAGGGATGTCATTCTTCGGAAACTATGGAAAGAAGCGCTGCAGTTGGAACAGGAGCATTGTGGAAAGGATCTTGCTACCCCGGAGGAGCTATACTGTCTCCAAAGGGACTTATGGATGTCCTTCCTGAGAAAGCAGCCCCAGCAAGAATGGGTGACCTGATTGGAACCTCTGGTTTGCCTCGAGATGATGTTGGATGAAGGACACGGAGTGCTTAATTGGTATATTTCCCAAGTTTGTCCATGACTGAAGGATGATACGCCCATGGAGGGCTATGATTTTGATGGTCCAGAACTATTACTTGAGAGAATCCAGGAAGATCCGAACTTTAGAAGTACAGCTGAGTGGTGGAGAAATGACATCCAGGATTTTAGGGAAATTGATATTCCAAACAATCTTGGAATGCTAGTAGATTTTTATAAAAATAAAGTAGTTCCTGTTTGCACCTAAGCTAGTGTCTGGTTGTTCTTGGGTGCAATGCCCAGCTATAATATCTTGTTCCTGTGTTCCAGCAGTGAGGAAGCAGCCATCTGATGGAGGCACCTGGGAGAGGTGCCAGGTGGTCCATCACACCCTCCATGGGTGCTGTCAGGATGTGAGTGGAGGGAAAACATTAGTGTCTCAATCCTCCCTAGAAGCAATGAACCTGGAATCTCAAGGGCACTTTGAGGTTCAAAACTGTAAGTATTTCACAGGGAATAGAGCCAATCAAGTACAGTCTGTACTTGATCTAGCTGGTGGAGTGCAGAGGAGGCATGACGGGTCCAATTCTTAACCACAATGTGAAATAACTGAGAAACTCGGCCAGCAGTTCACAGTGCATTTAAATGACGACAGTCTTTATCAAGCCCCAACATACTGTAGGTCTTCCATGACATCTCATCATGATCCACTGCTCAAGGCCTGAAGAACCAAGAGGCCTGAAAACACATTGGCTGTATTTGAAGTTCTTAAGCAATAAATGTTTCAAAAAAGGCTTTTAAGTGATGTGCGCTTTTTTAATATGTGCTTCTCAAGTTATTTTATTTGCTGTGCTGCTCAAGCAGTTATATTGACAAAGTAATTTACACCGTGTTCCAAATTATTATGCAAATTTTCTCATTTACCTAAATAATTGATGTAAATAACAGTCGGCATAATTCTCATGTTATCAACTATAAGAGTACAATTCACATTTTATTGAACAAACCTCCTAATGATAACAGGATTTTTGTTCCAAATTATTACGCACAGGAAGTTTCAAAACACTTTATAGGTTGTAAAGAACTGAAAATTGTCATTTGTTGTGTTTGCAGCATATTTACTGAAATCAAAAGCTATTTCAATCAAACATTTTACCAGGTCACGTTACATTGTAACATAGGAGCCCTTATCTGATAGCAGATCACAAGTCTTGCATCCATTGAACTTGTGAGTTTTTGGACAGTTTCTGCTTGAATTTGTTTGCAAGATGTCAGAATAGCCTCCCAGAGCTGCTGTTTGGATGTAAACTGCCTCCCACCGTCATAGATCTTTTGCTTGAGGATGCTCCAAAGGTTCTCAATAGGACTGAGGTCAGGGGAGGATGGAGGCCACACCATGACTTTCTCTCCTTTTATCCCCATAGCAGCCATTGATGCAGAGGTATTCTTTGCAGGATGAGATGGTGCATTGTCATGCATGAAGATGATTTTATTATGGAAAGCATAGTTCTTCCTTCTGTACCAGGGAAGAAAGTGGTCAGTCATAACATCCACATACTTTGCAGAGGTTATCTTTACACCTTCGGGGACCCTAAAGGGGCCGAGCAGCTCTGTTCCCATGATTCCGGCCCAAAACATGACTCCACCACCGCCTTGCTGACGTCGCAGCCTTGTTGGAACAGGGTGGCCGTCCACCAACCATCCACTACTCTATCCATCTGGACCATCCAGGGTTGCACGGCACTCATCAGTGAACAGGACTGTTTGAAAATTAGTCTTCATGTATTTTTCTGCCCAATGCAGCCGTTTCTGCTTGTGAGCATTGGTTAGTGGTGGCTGAATAGAAGGTTTATGCACAGTTGCAGGACTCTGGAGGACTCTACACATTGATGTCCGTGGGACTCCAGAGGCACCAGCAGCTTCAAATATCTGTTTGCTGCTATGTAATGGGATTTTAGCAGCTGCTCTCTTGATCCGATGCATGGATCTGGCAGAAATCTTCCTCAATGTGCCTTTATCTGCACCAACCCGTCTGTGCTCTGAATCAGCCACAAATCTCTTCATAGTGCGATGATCACGCTTAAGTTTCTGTGAAATATCTAATGTTTTCATACCTCGTCCAAGGCATCGAACTATTTTACTCTTTTCGGCAGCAGAGAGATCCTTTTTCTTCCCCATATTGCTTGAAAATGGTGCTCTGCTTAATAATGTGGGACACCCTCCTTTAGTAGTCTGTCCTTAAATTGGGCTCACCGGCCAATCTAATTATCACAGGTGTCCCAGATTGTTTTCAGTGATCAAAAGAGCCCTGACACACAATGCCATCCATGAGTTACACTGAAAAACAAAATATTTAATCTTTGTGACACTTAAATAGAATTTGCATAATAATTTGGAACAGGGTGTATTTGTATGTATTTTCCACATACTGTGATTAATTTTGCACTTCATTATTGTACAATTTTTTTTGTATCCTTCCCTCTTGTGTGATGTAATTTCTTCTTCGCTCACTATAATTCCCTGCTATTATTCCTGCAAGGCACACACCTGAACTCTGCACTCTGTACACAGCGCACTCCTGAGCTCTGCACTCTGTACACAGCGCACTCCTGAGCCCTGTACCCTGTACGAAACACACTCCTGAGCCCTGCACCCGGTATGTAGCACACTCCTGAGCCCTGCACTCTGTATGTAGCGCACACCTGAGCTCTGCACTATGTACACAGCACACTCCTGAGTCCTGCACTCTGTATGTAGCACACTCCTAAGCCCTGCACTCAGTATGTAGCACCCTCCTGAGCCCTGTACTCAGTATGTAGCACCTTCCTGAGCCCTGCACTCAGTATGTAGCACCCTCCTGAGCCCTGCACTCTATAAGTAGCACACTTCTGAGCCCCAACTCTGTATGTAGCACACTCCTGAACCCTGAACTCTGTACATAGTACACTCCTGAGCCCTGCACTGTGTACATAGCCCACTCCTGAGCCCTGCACTGTGTACATAGCCCACTCCTGAGCCCTGCACTGTGTAAGTAGCACACTTCTGAGCCCCAACTCTGTATGTAGCACACTCCTGAGCCCTGAACTCTGTACACAGCGCACTCCTGAGCCCTACACTCTGTACGTAGCACACTTTTGAACCCTGCCTCTGAACCACTTCTGTCTCTGGAAAAAGGCCACCAAGGCTGATATCTGAATCTTGAGCGTACTCACGGTCAGTCACAGATCACTTCCAGTTTGGATAAAAGTCAGGATGTGACCACGACATACTTGTGAGGATAAAATCTTCTAGCCTCACACAAAGCAAAATAAGATTTCCAAGTTTTTTGGTAATCTTCCATGAAGTTGCCTTCTGAGTCTTCAGTAAGGTAGGAATAGTGAAATCAGAGACTTCCCTGTCTGTGAAGATCCTGGCTTCAACAGCCATGCCAGTAAAGCCAGCAACTGTAAAGAAGGATTGAAGATCATATCTTGCGACAGAAGGTTGGGCCATCCACAAGCTTTTAAGGGTTGACCTCACATGTTCACAATGTCAGAGTACCAATTTCTCTCAAAGAACTCTCAAAACTCACAAATGCCATTTGGGTCTGAGATAAACTTTGACCCTGGAGTCCTTTAGGAGTACATTTCTCAGATGAGGATTCTTCTGTGTCCAACTCTACCAGCACATACTCATTTTCCTCTACCTTGTCCTCCACTGGTTCCTCCTCCATTACCAGGGAGTGCGGAGGAAAGGGAGAATGTTTTGTGACCAAGGTGGTCAAAGCCAGCAGGAATTCTGGAAAGCTTCTGATGTACTCCAAAAATAATAAATGAGAATTCCTCCCTTGTCACAAAGGAAGTGGAGGAAAGTGCCCCAAAAGTAGCAGGGCAATTCCACTGACCAACATTTCAGCTATAAGATCCTGCACACATTCATGGATAAGACCCAGGGATGTGAAAGTTGCTGTATAGAGTCCTTTAGGATATCCACTGTGCAGCTAAGAACATGTGGAAAGCCTCCAGGTTTCTGCCTGATTCAGTATCTCCACTAGTAGAATCCCTCTCTGCTGTCATGTGGCAAGGCCAGACTTTGAGGCTTTGACACACGCCAACAGCCATATTTGCTAGATGTAAAGTTGCTCCTGTCAGCCCATATGAGGCCTTGGATAAAGCCTCCAGATATTTTTCCTAGGCATTCTTAAATACTGGGACCTCATCCACTGGGCACATGAGGGTCTTGTAAAAGCAAGAAACTGGGATTGACTGAAAGAATACTCGGGAAGCAGTAACTTTAAAGCAACCTGGACAACTTCCATGAGAAAGCTCACAATCTTTTACATTTGAGATATGACCCTGGAGTTCTTCAGGAGTAGATTCCTTGGACAAAGGTTCTTCTGCATCCCCTTCTAGAGGAACATTATTATCTTCCTCTACCACATCCTTTACCTATTCCTTCTGTTAACCGGGATGGAGGAGAATGGGAATGCTTCCATTTGTAACCAACACGGTCCATGCCAGCATGAATTCGGGAAAGCTGCTGCTGTACCACAGCAATTCCTCCCTTGTCACAAAGGAACTGGAGGACGGTACCCCAGAAGTAGCAGATTTACCACATAGGAGGAGGGATCAAAGCTGCATAGAACAAACTGACCCCTCAGAGAATTCATTATAAGTGGGGCCTTGCCCAGGAGGTTCCTCCTTGCCTGAAGAAGGTATTTGGGAACCCTTACCACCTACACTTTTCCATTGGTAAGACATGGCCTGCTGACATGTTTGTAGGGATCCTTGCTGAGAACAGCAGTCCAACTCAGCCAAGAGGGCACTGAGCTATAAGCAACAGGGTTCTGGGTACCTTTTAGGCACCTAGAGCCTCCCAGACTGGTTCTAAACTCTGCTTGAGCTATGTAGCACCTGGGGCATCCAGAGAAGCTACACAGAACCCACAAGTGAGGCATAAGTTAAAAAAATAAAGACTACTTCTGAGGCCCACACTCATGTCCTGCCCCGGGGAAAAGGTCATTGGGGGTTACCAGCAAGGCTGCTGCCAAGACACCCTCTATTTCATGCCACTGGGAGTCCATTCTTCACCGAGCATGGCGAGCTCTGCCACTAATGGCTTTCTGGGACTCGGCTACCTAAAAGAGAAACTTTATTTTGACCTATATAGCAAACTATTTATCCGCAATGCAAAATATCATTACGCAGGGTCCAGTGCTGATCGGAAACCTTACATTCCATCCCAATGTGTCCAGTGTGGGGTCTTAGTACCATTCTTCTTAGCATTCAAAAGCCAAAGATAATAAATCTACAAAAAGCAAGTCTCCTAATTCCAGCTGGAATCATATTCTTTCATGCAGAGATTGCACAGACATGGCCATCACCTAAACAAACAAAAACGGAAACCTTGCCTGCTGGGAAAGGGTTATGCCTAGAAGGGGACTGTTTTTTTGCCAGTGTCCAATCACCTAAAGGTGCAATCATGACCTTATCATAATGGATATGAATATGCCCTGTGTCCCATGATGTATGATAAAGAAATGAGATTTGTATTCATTATTAGATTTTTTTCAAGGTTGGAATGTTAATCTGTCCCAGAATATGATTGTCTCAGTCAGTCCTGTTATACTCACTCTAATCCCTCTATCCGGCTTGTTGTCAGAGCCGCCATCAGATCCCTGAAAAGGGGACCCTCCAGCTTGTTCACAGACAGGTCCAGTGTCCTCAGTGTCGGGTTATTTCTTATTCCAGATGCCAGGTGGGGGCAGGAACTGTCTGTCAGGTGATTACCAACCAATCTGCAGAAGAAGAGAAGAATGTTACCAGAAGAAAATTAATTCCTCCCTCAGAAATGAATGGAACTATTCTCGACATGGATGGAACTCATTTCTCTTTATTGGAATCATTTATATTCGATCACTTTATAAATCTCCAGGAAATAGAATTTTATAAGACAAATGTTATAATGGAGTAGACCCCCCAATATTGTCCCCCATGTGTAGAGACGGTGATATCTCCATACACAGGATGAGCACAGAATACCACTGACATGACTCGTATTGTGCTATCATCTCCTTGTGTATGGAGCATGAATGGGATCAGCAGACAGTGTGAGGCCAGAATCAGCATTGCTAGTGATTGGACGGAGGATTGTATCTGATATTCTATTTATCTCTGCTGATAAGAGCTCTGTACTCATAGGAAGTAATGGGGAGACCCCCGACACTGAATAGTAGATGTGTAGTAATGGGGGATCCCTGACACTGAATAGTAGATGTGTAGTAATGGGGGATCCCTGACACTGAATAGTAGATGTGTAGTAATGGGGGACCCCTGACACTGAATAGTAGATATGTAGTAATGGGGAGATCCCTGACACTGAATAGTAGGTGTGTAGTAATGGGGGATCCCCTGACACTGAATAGTAGATGTGTAGTAATGGGGGACCCCTGACACTGAATAGTAGATGTGTAGTAATGGGGGACCCCTGACACTGAATAGTAGATGTGTAGTAATGGGGGATCTCCTGACACTGAATAGTAGATGTGTAGTAATGGGGGATCCCCTGACACTGAATAGTAGATGTGTAGTAATAGGGGATCCCTGATACTGAATAGTAGATGCGTAGTAATGGGGGGATCCCCTGACACTGAATAGTAGATGCGTAGTAATGTGGGGATCCCTGATACTGAATAGTAGATGCGTAGTAATGGGGGGATCCCCTGACGCTAAATAGTAGATGCGTAGTAATGGGGGGATCCCCTGACACTGAAAAGTAGATGTGTAGTAATGGGGGATCCGCTAACACTGAATAGTAGATGTGTAGAAATGGGGGACCCCTGACACTGAATAGTAGATGTGTAGTAATGGGGGATCTCCTGACACTGAATAGTAGATGTGTAGTAATGGGGGACCCCTGACACTGAATAGTAGATGTGTAGTAATGGGGGATCTCCTGACACTGAATAGTAGATGTGTAGTAATGGGGGATCCCCTGACACTGAATAGTAGATGTGTAGTAATGGGGGATCTCCTGACACTGAATAGTAGATGTGTAGTAATGGGGGATCCCCTAACACTGAATAGTAGATGTGTAGTAATGGGGGATCCGCTAACACTGAATAGTAGATGTGTAGTAACGGGGGACCCCTGACACTGAATAGTAGATGTGTAGTAATGGAGGACCCCTGACACTGAATAGTAGATGTGTAGTAATGGAGGACCCCTGACACTGAATAGTAGATGTGTAGTAATGGGGGACCCCTGACACTGAATAGTAGATGTGTAGTAATGGGGGATACCTGACACTGAATAGCAGATGTATAGTAATGGGGGATCCCCTGACACTGAATAGTAGATGTGTAGTAATAGGGGATCCCTGATACTGAATAGTAGATGTGTAGTAATGGGGGGATCCCTGATACTGAATAGTAGATGTGTAGTAATGGGGGGATCCCCTGACACTGAATAGTAGATGTGTAGTAATGGGGGGATCCCCTGACACTGAATAGTAGATGTGTAGTAATGGGGGATCCGCTAACACTGAATAGTAGATGTGTAGTAATGGGGGACCCCTGACACTGAATAGTAGATGTGTAGTAATGGGGGACCCCTGACACTGAATAGTAGATGTGTAGTAATGGGGGATCTCCTGACACTGAATAGTAGATGTGTAGTAATGGGGGATCTCCTGACACTGAATAGTAGATGTGTAGTAATGGGGGATCCCCTGACACTGAATAGTAGATGTGTAGTAATGGGGGATCCCCTGACACTGAATAGTAGATGTGTAGTAATGGGGACCCCTGACACTGAATAGTAGATGTGTAGTAATGGGGGACCCCTGACACTGAATAGTAGATGTGTAGTAATGGGGGATCCCCTGACACTGAATAGTAGATGTGTAGTAATGGGGACCCCTGACACTGAATAGTAGATGTGTAGTAATGGGGGACCCCTGACACTGAATAGTAGATGTGTAGTAATGGGGGATCTCCTGACACTGAATAGTAGATGTGTAGTAATGGGGGACCCCTGACACTGAATAGTAGATGTGTAGTAATGGGGGATCTCCTGACACTGAATAGTAGATGTGTAGTAATGGGGGATCTCCTGATACTGAATAGTAGATGTGTAGTAATGGGGGATCCCCTGACACTGAATAGTAGATGTGTAGTAATGGGGGATCTCCTGACACTGAATAGTAGATGTGTAGTAATGGGGGATCTCCTGATACTGAATAGTAGATGTGTAGTAATAGGGGATCCCCTGACACTGAATAGTAGATACTGTATATAGGAATGAGGAGATCTCCTGACATAAAATCAGCCAAATGTGGATTGAAATGAGGCTGTTTCAGCAGGAACTGGCCGAATTTCATCCATTTATGGGTAGGCTTGTTGTACCAAAGTCAGTCTCAGGATCAGTGATCTTTGTATTCTGTTGGTAGGGAAGGATCTCTGTGCTCCCTGCCGGCAGAATATAATAGAACTGCATGAGAGATTCTCCATCAACACTCTTTGTGTTAATGGGGGATCAAGAAATTTCCATTCCTTCACCCCGTGGTTGTATGTCCTGCCTAAGGCACGGATGTTGATGCCAAATAACACAGATGTGTACAGGGCACTGATTACTGATTGCAGTCGGATCGGAGTCCTGTATGTATGACCTCCTACACTCTCTTCTGTTTTAATAAATATCAGGATAAATTTAATTTTGACATTTATAAAACGTTTTTAAAAAGTCTATTTCATATCTGATAACAGAGTGTGATAAGGTTCTAACATTAGACAGCTGTACATAATTGGCTACTTAGGAAGTCTAAAAATTGGATCGATTTTGTTTACAATATTAGAATTTTTTAATAGCTGGAATGTTAATCTGTCCCAGAATATGATTGTCTCAGTCAGTCCTGTTATACTCACTGTAATTCCTCTATCCGGCTTGTTGTCAGAGCCGCCATCAGATCACTGAAATGAGGACCCTCCAGATTGTTCCCAGACAGGTTCAGTGTCCTCAGTGTCGGGTTATTTCTTATTCCAGATGCCAGGTGGGGGCAGGAACTGTCTGGCAGGTGATTATCATCCAATCTGTAGAAGAAGAGAAGAATGTTACCAGAAGAGTACAAACCCCCCCCCCCCCCCCCCCCCAGGAATGAATGGAATTAATTTCTCTTTATTGGAATCATTTATATTTGATCACTTTATAAATCTCCAGGAAATAGAATTTTATAAGACAAATGTTATAATGGAGCAGACCCCCCAATATTGTCCTCCATGTGTCCTGTTATACTCACTGTAATTCCTCTATCCGGCTTGTTGTCAGAGCCGCCATCAGATCCCTGAATTGAGAACCCTCCAGATTGTTATCAGACAGGTTCAGTGTCCTCAGTGTTGGGTTATTTCTTATTCCAGATGCCAGGTGGGGGCAGGAACTGTCTGTCAGGTGATTATAGGACAATCTGTAGAAGAAGAGAAGAATTTTACCAGAAGAAAATTAACCCCCCCCCCCAGGAATGAATGGAACTATTCTCTACATGGATGGAACTCATTTCTCTTTATTGGAATCATTTATATTTGATCACTTTATAAATCTCCAGGAAATAGAATTTTATAAGACAAATGTTATAATGGAGTAGACCCCCCAATATTGTCCTCCATGTGTAGAGACGGTGATATCTCCATACACAGGATGAGCACAGAATACCACCGACATTACTCGTATTGTGCTATCATCTCCTTGTGTATGGAGCATGAATGGGATCAGCAGACAGTGTGAGGCCGGAATCAGCATTGCTAGTGATTGGACGGGAGGATTGTATCTGATATTCTATTTATCTCTGCTGATCAGAGCTCTGTACTCATAGGAAGTAATGGGGGGATCCCCTGACACTGAATAGTAGATGTGTAGTAATGGGGGATCCCCTGACACTGAATAGTAGATGTGTAGTAATGGGGGATCCCCTGACACTGAATAGTAGAGGTGTAGTAATGGGGGATCCCCTGACACTGAATAGTAGATGTGTAGTAATGGGGGATCCCCTGACACTGAATAGTAGAGGTGTAGTAATGGGGGATCCCTGACACTGAATAGTAGATGTGTAGTAATGGGGGATCCTCTGACACTGAATAGTAGATGTGTAGTAATGGGGGATCCCCTGACATTGAATAGTAGATGTGTAGTAATGGAGGGATCTCCTGACACTGAATAGTAGATGTGTAGTAATGGGGAGATCCCCTGACACTGAATAGTAGATGTGTAGTAATGGGGGATCCCCTGACACTGAATAGTAGATGTGTAGTAATGGGGGATCCCCTGACACTGAATAGTAGAGGTGTAGTAATGGGGGATCCCCTGACACTGAATAGTAGATGTGTAGTAATGGGGGATCCCCTGACACTGAATAGTAGAGGTGTAGTAATGGGGGATCCCTGACACTGAATAGTAGATGTGTAGTAATGGGGGATCCTCTGACACTGAATAGTAGATGTGTAGTAATGGGGGATCCCCTGACATTGAATAGTAGATGTGTAGTAATGGAGGGATCTCCTGACACTGAATAGTAGATGTGTAGTAATGGGGAGACCCCCTGACACTGAATAGTAGATGTGTAGTAATGGGGGATCCCCTGACACTGAATAGTAGAGGTGTAGTAATGGGGGATCCCCTGACACTGAATAGTAGATGTGTAGTAATGGGGGATCCCCTGACACTGAATAGTAGAGGTGTAGTAATGGGGGATCCCTGACACTGAATAGTAGATGTGTAGTAATGGGGGATCCTCTAACACTGAATAGTAGATGTGTAGTAATGGGGGATCCCCTGACATTGAATAGTAGATGTGTAGTAATGGAGGGATCTCCTGACACTGAATAGTAGATGTGTAGTAATGGGGAGATCCCCTGACACTGAATAGTAGATGTGTAGTAATGGGGGATCCCCTGACACTGAATAGTAGATGTGTAGTAATGGGGAGATCTCCTGACACTGAATAGTAGATGTGTAGTAATGGGGAGATCCCTGACACTGAATAGTAGATGTGTAGTAATGGGGGATCTCCTGACACTGAATAGTAGATGTGTAGTAATGGGGAGATCTCCTGACACTGAATAGTAGATGTGTAGTAATGGGGAGATCCCTGACACTGAATAGTAGATGTGTAGTAATGGGGGATCCCCTGACACTGAATAGTAGATGTGTAGTAATGGGGGATCCCCTGACACTGATTAGTAGATGTGTAGTAATGGGGGGATCCCTGACACTGAATAATAGATGTGTAGTAATGGGGGATCCCCTGACACTGAATAGTAGAGGTGTAGTAATGGGGGATCCCTGACACTGAATAGTAGATGTGTAGTAATGGGGGATCCTCTGACACTGAATAGTAGATGTGTAGTAATGGGGGATCCCCTGACATTGAATAGTAGATGTGTAGTAATGGAGGGATCTCCTGACACTGAATAGTAGATGTGTAGTAATGGGGAGACCCCCTGACACTGAATAGTAGATGTGTAGTAATGGGGGATCCCCTGACACTGAATAGTAGAGGTGTAGTAATGGGGGATCCCCTGACACTGAATAGTAGATGTGTAGTAATGGGGGATCCCCTGACACTGAATAGTAGAGGTGTAGTAATGGGGGATCCCTGACACTGAATAGTAGATGTGTAGTAATGGGGGATCCTCTAACACTGAATAGTAGATGTGTAGTAATGGGGGATCCCCTGACATTGAATAGTAGATGTGTAGTAATGGAGGGATCTCCTGACACTGAATAGTAGATGTGTAGTAATGGGGAGATCCCCTGACACTGAATAGTAGATGTGTAGTAATGGGGGATCCCCTGACACTGAATAGTAGATGTGTAGTAATGGGGAGATCTCCTGACACTGAATAGTAGATGTGTAGTAATGGGGAGATCCCTGACACTGAATAGTAGATGTGTAGTAATGGGGGATCTCCTGACACTGAATAGTAGATGTGTAGTAATGGGGAGATCTCCTGACACTGAATAGTAGATGTGTAGTAATGGGGAGATCCCTGACACTGAATAGTAGATGTGAAGTAATGGGGAGCTCCTGACACTGAATAGTAGATGTGTAGTAATGGGGGATCCCCTGACACTGATTAGTAGATGTGTAGTAATGGGGGGATCCCTGACACTGAATAATAGATGTGTAGTAATGGGGGATCCCTGACACTGAATAGTAGATGTGTAGTAATGGGGGATCTCCTGACACTGAATAGTAGATGTGTAGTAATGGGGGATCCCCTGACACTGAATAGTAGATGTGTAGTAATGGGGAGATCCCCTGACACTGAATAGTAGATGTGTAGTAATGGGGGATCCCCTGACATTGAATAGTAGATGTGTAGTAATGGGGGATCTCCTGACACTGAATAGTAGATGTGTAGTAATGGGGGATCTCCTGACACTGAATAGTAGATGTATAGTAATGGGGGGATCTCCTGATACTGAATAGTAGATGTGTAGTAATGGGGGATCTCCTGACACTGAATAGTAGATGTATAGTAATGGGGGGATCTCCTGATACTGAATAGTAGATGTGTAGTGTCATGGAAATTTTGTATTGTTGGTCGAACTTTAAATGTGTCATATATTCGTGTTATTCATATGTCTCTGGTGTGTATAATTAAAGCTCTGAAGGCTGCAATTGGGCCATGCGCATGTACAATGTATGTTTTACAGTACTCAGCTTGGTAATGGATGAGATGGCAGATCTGCGCTTATAGACCGGCGTGTATACCACCACAGCATTCGATGCGAATGTCGCTGGCGGTAGACCGCGGGCCTGTATCCACATATCAGCAGCATAGTACCACATGGACTTCATAACGCAAGGCGCCAAGCGGTATGAACTCCGCGTGTAGGCTTATGCATATCTTACAACCCATTACCAATCTGAACTGTATCTGGATGGATGTGTTTTAATAAAGATCGTATCGGGCCCATCCAGGTACAGACTGGTGTGTAAGGGAATACTTGTACTAAGGATTTGCATGCCAATGGAAGCTAGTAGGACAGGAAATATGACCTCAGAAGGCTCATGAGGAGGGAAGGGGAGGAAGTCTGCTGACCTCAGAAGGCTCATGGGGGAGGACCAGTGATAGATAATAGGAAAGGCTATGCTCCAATTGGAATGTATATCCTGTGTATAGGCACTCCCCATTGCATTGTTCGGTGGGAGGGGATTGACTTTATTCATGTGGGGGGCATGTGTGTATTTTTAATAAAACAGAGCTGAGTCTGAAACCAGCCCTTATGTGAATTCAACCATCATCCTGAGAGTGTCGTTTGATCATTTTCAGGGTAACGGAGCTCCATCCCCACAATTCAACAGCAGCTAAAGTATTTGGATGGGCAGGAATCGTGTAGTTTGGCTGCAGTCGTGGTAAGCGAGATTCGCACAGCCTTATGGGGGATTTCTGCGCATCCAACTGCGAGTACTCACGGTAAGGAGAAATTCGTTAAAGCGAATTTCCAAGACAGTTTGGCGAGCCTGGTGGATACTATCGCGTATTCTTGCATATCTAACCAAGTACGAGGGGGGAAATGAACCATCATGAACTAGCAAAAAGTATGCCGGCACATTTCAGGTCTCTCTGCCATTAAGAGGATCACTTTTTGCACGTTCGTGTGGCTGATTTCGCTCTCGGTTAGCTAACAAGAATTACCGCTTAGCAAGGACCTTTTTTTCCTAAACTCTTGATTTGTGGGTGAAAGACGAGGGTTTTCTCTGCGGAGAGCAGCAGAGGGGTGGGTTTGGTTGGCTGGATTTGGTCAAGTTTAAAAATCTTCCAACCAAAAATTAAACGGGTATATGTTTTAGTGGGTAAAAGTTGTTGCATGTTTAGGTAAGTATTTGCGGGTTGTAGGTACTGTGGTGATTGCTCTACCCCCCTCCACGTGAGGTAATTATTACAGTGCTGAAAGGCTTAGGTTAATTGTTAACTGTTGTAAGATCTTTGTATGTAGTCTGTGCAATGTTTTGTGGTACTACTGCTCCCAGCAAGCATGCAGTAGTGGGTCCTTTCTGTTACATGTGCATGTTAGTGTGATATGTTGGTGTTTTATGTCTGTTCTGTGATCGTGCCAAAT